>NC_058385.1:6265384-6891923 GCF_018350175.1 Felis catus | reverse complement strand
CAGAACAAAAAGACAAGAACTTCCATGTCACTACTTTCACTTGCATTTCTGTTTCTTGATTTCCGGGTGTCCCTTTGCGGACTTTACGTTAGATTAGCAAACCCGGTTTGTCAGTTCATGCTCAATTTTTTTTTTCATTGATGGAGACTATTGGCTGAATTCATTGATTAGCACATAGCGAGTACTCAGTAAATGTCAGCTATCCTCAAAATAATACTCATACTTGTCATGGTATCATTATGAGTGAATCTAAAAGGACTAGTATACTTTCTCGGTTTACTTTCTTTCCACCATCGATGAGACTGGGAAGCACACAAAAGTCAAAGAGCACCCTTCTCAGATGGATGGCCCACCGACTCAACCACATACAAGTAATGCTTTTATTACCAACTAAAAGCATCGGGTAATAGATTTTAACTTGCATGCCAGCAGCGTGCGAACACCAAGCACCCTGAAAAAATAGTTGCCGTTGGACTAAAGTCGTGCGACATCAGTTTGGGTTTTTTTCCTGATTTTTAAACCTTCACTCATATGGAACACAGGGAGTTTCAGATATCTCTCGGTTCTTCAAAGCAGCCAGGTCCAAGATTTGGGCGTCTAATCTGGGCATGTCCTTCTCCAGCTCGGCCGGCTTCCCTGCCATTCTTTACAAGGACTGTGTGTATGGCACCAGACTTACTTTCCCAGAAGTGCTTCTGGGACCTCAGTCTGCACAAAGGGGCTGTTAAATGTGTTTCCCTCCCTGCTGGCTCAGCTGACTCCTGGGCCGCAGGTCACATACAGCTCATAGTTCCTATCAACTTTTCCCAAAGGACCCCTGGGCTCCTGCAGGAGCCAACACTTCCCTGGAACAGGAAGCTCTATTTACACTGTCTTGGAGCCTGGTGCTCATCCATAAAAGGGAAAAGAGTCCTTTAGGAAAAGGGCAGGGTGCTTGGAAACCCTTTAAAAGTGAAAGCTTTGCAACTGTTTTCTGTTGTTTTACACTGCTGGTTGAGACAGTCTTGCAAAATATAAAAACACATGCCCTTCGGACTAGTTGGGACAGTAAATCCCAAAGCTGACGTGACAATAAACAAAATGGGGAGGGTGTCATGTGAGGCTTCCGGAGAGCACACCTGGAGTGGTAATTTCTTTCTTTAGCCTTCCAGAACCCAATTCCATGCTGGTTTATCCATGAGGTATTCAATCATACTTTCAATGAGGAAGAAGAGCTATTCCGACTTGGGAATAGCATGATGGTTGGGTCTGTGGATGGTTGCTACAGTTTCCCCTGCCTCTTCCATCAGCTGACGGACACGCTTGATGACCGACATGTATCTCAAGTCAGCAAGAGATATGGATATGCCAGGAAAAGAGTGCAGGGGTGAGGGCGGGGCTGGGGCTCTAGGAGTCAGAGCGCTTGGAAAATTTCATCATAATGGTCAATAATTATTTAGTCACAATATAAATTATTAAAAATAATTGTTAGTCGTGCCTACTATTAGTGGTAATGTGGACAATTGTGGTGAATTGTTACAAAGCATTAAGTGTTTTACACATATAAACTCATTTCACCTTCGTGGTAACCTTGTGAGTTAGGTACTATCAGAGTTCCCAAGGCACAGAAGGTACAAAGAGGCTAAGTAACTTGGCCAAAGTCATGGTAGACAGCGAAGCCAGGGCATAAACTCTGGGCGTCTAGTCTAGTAGGTTGGGGTCCAACCATTATGCCCCGCTGTCTTTTTTGTTTGTTTGTTTTTTAAATTTTTTTAAATATTCATTTATTTATTTTGAGAGAGAGAGAGAGAGAGAAAGTATGAGTGGGGTAGGGGCAGAGAGAGAGGGAGACACAGAATCCAAAGCAGGCACCAGGCTCTGAGCTGTCGGCCCAGAGCCCGACACGGGGCTCGAACCCACAGACCGTGAGATCGTGACCTGAGCCGAAGTCAGATGCTTATCCGACTGAGCCACCCAGGTGCCCCTATGTCCTGCTGTCTCTTAAACGCTGTGCCTAATAGTGTTCTAAGCAGGTCAGATGCAGTAACACTTTTAATGAAAACAACACCAGTAATGTGGCAAGTTTCATGAGCTAAAATATTCAGTCCTTTATTCAGCACCTGCTGACACCCAGGACCATACCTAGGTCAAATACAGTGGTTCCGATGTCACTGGGATGGAGAGAGGGCTGGCGGCCAGTGTCCTTGCTGTGAGCACCTGTGCGGTCCTGGTCAGAGATCACCGTCCGACTGGTCATGTCTGTCCTTCCCTCCGTCGTCACTTCCACCACAGACTTTTGTGTCCCATGTGACAGGAAGTTCCCCGACTGTCACCACAGCAACAAGTCCCCCTGCACTGCACAAGCTTCCACGGCCTGGAGTGTGCTCCCTCGTCATTCAGGTCCTCAGTTCAGGCGCTGCCCTTCCTGCCCACTGTAGAGAAGGTTGACTCTCCTTCTTCCCTGGTGCTCCCTGGGCCCCATCTGCTTCACTTACTTACTGCTTGGAGCTCGGTGTATCACCACCGTTTCTTTATGGTGCCGGCCAGTAGGCCCATGATAAGAGGCCACATCCTGCGTGTCTCTGTGAAGTCCCATTACTCAAGCCAGTGCCTCACACAGACTATGCAGTCAGCAAATGGGGAGTTAATTTGTTAAGCCGATTCCATCACCTTTGGACGTTACTTTCCCAAATCTACAAGAGTTTCCCTGAGGACTTGCCTGAGGGAAACACCTCAGGAGACAGAGAAGTGATTTTCGGTTTCACTGATCTGGACATCGCTGGTGACCCTAACAAAAGCCATATGGAAGCGAGATTTGAAGGAACCGGAAGGTGGAAAAAGTAACAAGACTGCTATGGACAGCCGTTGTAGAAATTTGATTACGAAGGGAAGCAAATAACAGGCCAATAGCTGAGGTATACAAGGTACGAGGGTGGTTTCTGTTTCCGGTTTGTCTGGCTGTTCGTAGTAGTGTTGAGGTTCAGAGGACGTTGCATATCTGAGGGCAGAAAGGAATGGGTAGAGGGGACCAGGGGAAAGATGAGGGCAATAGCTGATAGCCTAAGGTTCGAAGAGAGCACTGAAGTGACTGCCTCTCTTCATAATCAGATTTCTCGACTGAACTGGCTTACAGCCGCTCTGTTGCTTTCTCCACCTTCTGGCTCCTTCTTTTTCCACTTCAATATGGCTTCCATCGGGGTCGCCAGTAAGCACCACGTCTCTGCAACCATAAATCACTTCAGTCCAGGGCAGGATGGAAAATAAGTCTCCGTTAAAGGGGAAATGGCCACTCAGTTCTATCGAGAGGAGGGGAAAACCAGGGCCGATGCAGGTGGTGGTGTCGATTTGATGGCACGAAGTCGAGAAAGGTCTTGTCTGGTATTTCTATTTCTTTGTGAAATATGAAGCAAAGTCAGTTAGGGAGAGGTGGGGCATATTTGAGATTGAAGGAGATGGAACATTCGTGAAAAGCGTTTTGAGGGAAGCATAGAGAGATTGCCAGGAAAAGGGAGCACCCCTGGGGTTGGTGATCAAAGGCATATAGCGATCACCATCCGCCTAGCTGGGGAGCTTCCCAATGGTGACACTCAGCAGCCTGGCCAAGGCCGGAGAATGGGTATGGTTGAGTTCATTCAGAGCTGAATTCACCATGGGGCGCCTGGGTGGCTCCGTCGGTTAAGCGTCGGACTTCGGCTCAGGTCATGATCTCACGGTTTGTGGATCTGAGCCCCGCATGGGGCTCTGTGCTGACAGCTCAGAGCCCAGAGCCTGCTTTGGATTCTGTGTCTCCCTCTCTCTCTGCCTCTTCCCTGCTTGCACTCTGTCTCTGTCTCTCTCTCTCAAAAATAAATAAAACATTAAAAATACGTTAAAAGAAAAAAAAAAGAATTGAATCCGCTAGGGGTGCCTGAGTGGCTCAGTTGATTAGCTGTCCAGCTCTTGATTTCAGCTCAGGTCATAATGTCACGGGTTCATGGGTTCGAGCCCTGTATCCAGCTCCTTGCTGGGAGGGTGGAGCCTGCTTGGGATTCCCTCTCTCTCTCTCTCTCTCTCTGCCCCTCCTCTGCTTGCTCTCTCTTTCTCTCTCTCAAAGTAAATAAGTAAACTAGAAAAACGAAAAACAAACAAGGAATTGAATTTGCCGGGCATGTGCGGCAAAGGGAGGGCAAGAGAGCTTACCAGAAACGTGGTTGTGTCATGGGGGCCAGAATCCAACTTGGATCTCGGGAACATTAATAGAGCAGAGAGGCCGCCAACGGAGAGAAAGTGGGAGGTGTGCACGTCACCCACAGCCAGAGGGACACTTGCGCCGGGGACCTTTGTGCAAGAAGCTGCAGTGACAAGTTGGTGACCAGCAAGGAGGATGCCTGATTCATGATTTTCGAGGTGGAACAGTTTCAAAAGATAACGAGGTTCAGACTTCACATTCTGCACCGTGAGAACGGGAAGCCGTGGCCCAGCAGAGAATAAGGTCATTGGGTCAAGGAGGTCAGAGGGTTGGATGCGTCCAGAAGGAAGGCGGACATCAGGATGGAGAGCAAGAACCAGATTCAAGTGTTTCATGAACAGCGGTGCACGTCTGAGGCAAGCAGAGCTCTCTGACTTGCTAGCGTGGAAAACCCAGTCGCTTGGTGAGTGAGAGGAGGGGCAGGCTGATTTCGAAATGCCTGGGTCATCAATTGCCCGTTTAGGGTGTGTATACTTTTATTTTAATTAATTAATTAATAATTAACTTGTCGACTTCTTTGAGAGAGAGAGTGACGTAGAAGGGGAGACAGCCTCCCCTTGAGAGAGAGATTATCTTAAGCAGGATCCACACTCCGCACGGAGCCCGACACGGGGCTCGATCTCACGACCCTGAGATCGGGACCTGAGCTGAAATTGAGAGTCGGATGCTTAACTGACTGAGCCGCCCAAGTGCTCCTAGGGTATGTTTACTTTTTAAATGAGCCGCTAAGAATTTATTATTCATTGGTGCCGTGAAAAAACTTAAAAGAAATAGATCTTGAGGGGTCCTTGGTGGCTCAGTCGGTGGAGCGTCCGACTTTGGCTCAGGTCACGACCTCGCGGTTCATGAGTTTGAGCCCCGCGTCGGGCTCTGTGCTGACACCTCGGAGCCTGGAGCCTGCTTCCGATTCTGTGTCCCTGTCTGTCTCTGCTCCTCCCCCGCTCCCACTCTGTCTGTCTCTCTCTCTAAAACATGAATAAACATTTAAAAAAATAAAAAAGATGTCTTTAGAAAGACATCAGAGAAGTTGGTAGTAGTTTGGGTAGAAACAAACTGCACGTGCTTCACCATCTCACCAGGACCCCGCTTGGTCCCCGACCTCGTATGAAGACTGAACCCCCCACAGGGATCTACGGCCTGAACGTTTTCACTTACGTTTCTCTTGCTCGAGCCCTGAAGCGGATGTGGGGTCCGCTGTCCTAGGTGTCCCGGACTCCACAAATCTGTTCAGAGAGAGTTGCCCCGGGTTTCGTACAGCTGGCAGCCGGCGAGGCAGCCTCCGTTGTGGAGTTTACCTCCTCTGACAAGGTGACCGAAATGGTGTTCTTAAAGTCTTGAAGCAACCTCTTGTCACGGGAAACAGAAGGAGACCCCCTGGTCCTCCTGAGCCCTCTTTCTCCTCCAAGAATCTCCATCTTGCTGTGTCCCCTAAGAAAAGCTGGCACCTCCTGAGGACTTGGGACACCCCAGACACCCTTCTGAGTGCCTTACATGCCTTATTTTCTTTAAGCCATATAACAACGCAACACCCTATGAGGTTCTACTATCATCATGCTCGCTTTTATTTTTTTTATTTTTAAAAAATTTTTTTAACATTTATTTATTTTTGAGACAGAGAGAGAGAGAGCGTGAATAGGGGAGGGTCAAAGAGAGAGGGAGACACAGAATCCGAAACAGGCTCCAGGCTCTGAGCTGTCAGCCCAGAGCCCGACGCGGGGCTCGAACCCACGGACTGTGAGATCATGACCTGAGTGAAGTCGGACGCTTAACCGACTGAGCCGCCCAGGTGCCCCTCATCATGCTCGCTTTTAGATGAAGGGTCTGAGGCACAGAGAGTTCAGTAACTTTCCCGGGGCCACGGGGCTAGCAAGAGCTCGAGGCGGCCTTTGTCATCAAAGACTGCGCTCCCTCCCCCCCCAGGTCCATGGCTTGGCCGTCCTCGTTGGGGGGACCCAGGTCCGCCCTCCCACCACTCCTCACCCCAGCCGCTCTCCACTGGGCTGTCCACCTCCTCAAACATTGCTGCCTGACTCTCCTGGTGACCAGTGCCCTGGTTCAACCTCTGGCCAGTGTCACTGAGTCTCCAGTTTGACCTCTTCTCCAAAAATCTCAGGCTCGTGTAAGAGGTTTTAACTTCCTCAGCACACGTGTGAGGCTGAGCTCTCTTCATATATCCAGCACCCCTTATCTCTCCCTACCCCCTCCCTACACCCTGTACTTCATACTGAATTATTTTCTACCGCCCCCAAGACAGCAAGGACCCTGTGCCCTCCAAGCCTTGGCCTCGGTCCTCTCTATCTTGAGCACCTTCTCCACCTTCCCGACCACGCCTCGTTGTGCCAAATCCCCTTCATCTTTCAAGACTTAGTTCCCAGACCCCTCTGGGAAGCACTCCCCCTCCAAAGGACCCCACAGTCCCCAGCACACTGAAGGGTAACTGCCTGTCTGTCTCCCCGACTGTCAGCCCTGAGACCAAGGCCACAGCCCGATCACCTCCGTGTTCCTAGTGCTGGAGGAAGCCTGTGCACGTGGGATCCAGCTGCTCAGTAACTGTTGTCCGAATAAGTTGTGAAAATGGAAGCAACAGGAGGACCAGATGACCCCTCAAAATGTCCCTTTGTCCTGTGTCTGGAGGATAAAGGAAGAACTCACTGGCATCCAATATGGAGGTGCCCACCGTGTCTACGGACTGTTTGCCCGAGTTCTAGACCCAGTAACTTTAGATATAGCTCCCCACTGAAACTCTGGCTGTATAAGAGCTGGTTATTTGTCTTGTTTGCAGCCATATTTCCACGTAAGGAACTTGGTACTCAATATATGCTTGTTTCATAAAGCAAATATATCAAAGATCTCTAACCCTTATGACAACTCTACAAGGTCAATATCATTCTCCCCATCGTATGGTCAAAAAACCCTGAATTTCAAAGATCTGAGTAATGCATCCAAGGCCGTAAGAGAGTTGGTAGCAAAGTCGCGATTCCTCTCCTGGCTTCCACATTTTAGGCTTTTTTTACTATCCTGAGTTGTCTCTCAAAACCTTCTTAGCCGCTAGACTCGGTCACTCAAATTAAAGGGAGATGAATAAAATCATAGAAAATACAAAGCGAGTGGGGCAGAATTTTCCTGCTTAAAATTAGAAAACTCAAGGGCCCCTGGGTGGCTCAGTCGGTTAAGCCTCCGACTTCGGCTCAGGTCATGATCTCACAGCTCGTGGGTTCAAGGCCCGCGTCGGGCTCTGTGCTGATGGCTCAGAGCCTGGAGCCTGCTTGGGCTTCTGTGTCTCCTCTCTGTGCCCCTCCCCTGCTCGTGTTCTGTCTCTGTCTCTCAAAACCAAATAAACATTAAAATTTTGTTTTAAAAAATTAGAACACCCAGCACTTTATAAAACTAGATTTGTAGCAGCCAAAACACGGAGTCATATAAATTCCAAAGAAAAGTTGCCGGTGGGCTTAGCACTTGGGAAAGAGTACACTTTGGGAGCACAGACACATGAGAGATGTCTGGCCCGGCTGGACGAGGTCCATGGGGGACCCGCCCCGTGTGTGAAGAGCAGGACAGAAAAAGACTGCTCTCTCCCCCGCACACCATGTCTTGAACGACTGACCGTGTCTTGAACGACTGAACTGCTTCTTGCAACTGTCTTGGCCGTGTCTTGGCCAGCATCAGAAAGCACGAGAATTACGGCACTTTGTGTCCCGTGGTCTAATGAAGCTTAGAGGTTGTAGAAAGTTTTTTCTGTTATATTGTATCACTTTAGGATAGGGCAACTCCCAAAAAGATTTCCTGTATGATGAAATACATCTTTTTCTCTCCTCTATACTTGAAAAAGTTGCAGTTTCTTAGCAAAAATTACTCAGCCAGTGCTTACCATAACCCCTGAAGACAATACGTATTTTTAGTTTTGTCTTAGCAGCAAGGAAATGCACTCACCGATGGAGAATGATTTCACGAAGGCCATCCAGTGAGTCAGGCACAAGACCGAGCTGGACGGATTAGGCATCTGGGTCTCTGTTATTAAACTCCAAGGTCCTACAAAACAATCTGAGACAAAGAAAAGCACTCTGATGATAGCTTCTGCAAATAATTTCACTGCCAAGTTTTGTTGAATGTTGTTGTCTGTTAACCAGCCATAGGACCGTGGCACTCTTCCCAGGGAGAAAGCTCTACTCATTCTCTTGTAAGGATGTCATAATAGGCATAAAGCACTGAGCACCACACGCAGGATATGGTGGCTGGTCAATAAAAAATGTCGATCTTCCGCTGCCCTGCCCACCAGTCTCGCTGCTGTGAAATCTCCTCAAGGAGACCCGACTCACCTGTATTACGTTTCCTCCCAGTCTTTCTTCATTATCGACCTGACATTTTTCTTAGCTCAGCTTTTGTGGAGAAATGGAATGCCCCATCCATCTGGGCTGGTGCTGTATCCGTATCCGGTGCTCTGGCTTGTGTCGACACCCGAGTGTTTCTCCTTCCTCTCTACAGGTGTAGGAATCTAGCTCTGCCTATGCGTTCAGGAAAAAAACCAAAAAAACAAAAAACAAAAAACCGCCTCCTTTTATCACCAGAGTGATGTGGAAAGTCCCGTGATTTGAGGGGGCCCAATTTCTCAAGCTCTGCCGGAACCTTGCTGGAAAGGTTGCCCAGGATTAAATACGTCACAGACAGTCTTGCAGTGGCTCTGAGCCTTTTCATTTTTTTTTTTAAAGCCTGTTTTAATGGCACACACATCTCTGGAGGCCTGAGCCTCACAAGCAATGCTGTGTCAGTGGCAACACGTTAAGACATTTCCATTTCGGTCAGAAAGCTCTTTCTCAAGTTATTCTATGGCTCGTTTCCCCTTTTATTTATTATTGAAATAAATAATATTATTCATTAAGTATTTACTATTGACGTGTTGTAGTAGCTTCAGGTGTACAACATAGTGAGTTGACAATTCTATACATTATTGCTCCGTGTTCATCGTGATAAAGTAGCGACCATCGGTCACCAGACATCATTATGACAACTATATTGCCCGGGCTGTACTTTTCATGTCCGTGACTTATTTAATTACTGGAAGTCTGTATCTCTTAATTCCCTTTACCTATGTTGCCCATCCCTTCACCCACCTCCCTTCTGGTGACCTATGGCCCATTTCTTTAAAAGGTAGTTCTTTTGGGGGACCTGGGCGGCTCAGTCGGTTAAGCTTCGGACTTCGGCTCAGGTCATGATCTCCTGCTTCATCGGTTTGAGCCCCGTGCCGGGCTCTGTGCTGACACCTTGGAGCCTGGAGCCTGCTTCGGATTCTGTGTCTCCCTACCTTGCTGCCCTCCCCGCCCCCTTCCACTCTGTCTCTCTCTCTCAAAAATAAATAAACATGGAAAGAATTTTTTAACAAATGTTTTTAAATAAAATAAAATGTAGTTCTTTTATTTTATGCTGTGTTATTTAGAGATAGGAATGTATCTGTGCTTTATTTTAAAGTTCAGTAGTGGGGCGCCTGGGTGGCGCAGTCGGTTAAGCGGCCGACTTCGGCTCAGGTCATGATCTCGCGGTCCGTGAGTTCGAGCCCCGCGTCAGGCTCTGGGCTGATGGCTCAGAGCCTGGAGCCTGTTTCCGATTCTGTGTCTCCCTCTCTCTGACCCTCCCCCGTTCATGCTCTGTCTCTCTCGGTCTCAAAAATAAATAAACGTTAAAAAAAAATTTTTTTTTAAATAAAAAAAAAATAAAGTTCAGTAGTTATGTTGCTTGTAAAAGAAGATTTATGTAATCGCTGAAAGAAGAAACTCTAGTTATTCAGTGCAGAATCCCTGGATTTTAATATAGCCTTATTATGATATTTTTCTCCTTTCAGTTCGTCAGATAAGGGGTGATCAGATTCTGACTTCTGAACAGGAGAGTGAAGAAAGTCTACGGTACTTTAAGAAATGGACGTATTTCTTACTTCTAAAAACCAAACTCTAGTGTTTGAAAAAGAAATAGATTGTGAGTTCCCTGCTTAATTTTAATATAGTTTCATAAATGGCTATGAAGTAAGGTAATTACTTTTAGAGCCAAACAGAATTAGGAGTTTACAGGACAGGCCCAACGTTAGAGAATATTCTCCTAAAACAGATCCACGTGTGCCACTAACATTACCAGCGGAGGCTTCCCGAACAGGCGAGCCAGCCAGGCCCCGGTCTAAGCGCTCCCAGGGGCCAACGCCTGGCAACCTCCCAGCCAGCTTCCGGTGGGCACCAAGCACTGAAGTGCTCCCCCGCCGGGTTGGCAACACCGGGCTCCAGACGCAGGGGTGCGGCAGCCAGCCAGGTGGGACCCAGCACCCAGCCTGCCTCCGGACCACAGCCCTTTCCCCAACAGTCCCTGGCTTTGCTCGGGCTTGTGCAAACCCTAGCTGCCCAAGAGGGATGGGAAGGGCAGGAAGCTCCTTGCCCACGGCTCGCCTTGACCACACTGGGTCCTCATTCTCCTGCCTCTTGGACGCGAGTGTTCAGTGTCAGCCTTCTTCACTGACCTCACCTCTGCTCACTCCTCAAACGTTCCTTGTTCCTGAGAGTGCGGTCCTGGGCCAGTTCCCCACGCGGCGGCCTTTCTCTGAGCGATCTCATTCCCCACCAGAGTTTCCCTTCCTGCGCATAGCTCATGCATCACCGGTTTTGTTTGCTCTCTCAGAGCCCTCCTAGCGGCTCTTGACCATCCGTCCTAGAGCCAGACACACTACAGACACAGCAAACCCAACACATCCAAACCAGAGCTTACATCCCCCCTGCCAGACCTGCTTCTTCCCAGGTTGGGGGGTAGCACCCCACCCACCCCTTGGAAGGGCAGCTGGGGCCAGGGGCCGTGCATTGCTCCTGCGGCTGCCCCGCAAGGGCCAAGCGTTCAGCTTTGCCCAACAGGCCATCAGGATTGATCGCCTGAGGACTACCCGATTTTCGACACACTTCCTTTCTGCTGCATGCACCTCCCGATCTTCCCTCCTGGTCACTGCAGGATACTCTTCCTAAGAGTCCTCTTGATCACATTCTGTCTGCTTAATGCATTTCAAGGACCTCGGATAGCCTTAGACGAAGTCCAGCTGCTGGCTCCAGTAGATAATTTCCATGATCGTCCTTCTCCTGTCCTTAGATGTTTCCACTTAGCCACATCCTGTCCTCACCTCCCATCCTCCTGGACAATCTGCATTCCCTCAACTTGATCTGCTCCCTCTTCCCTCGGAGACTCTCGCATGCTGTTCCCTTGGCCCAGAACATGTTTCTCCACTCCAGTTGGGCATGTCGTCTTCCAGCAGAGTTTCTGTAACCCCCACTTCCCAAACTCAAGCCCGGGTGAGGTGCCTTTCTGGAACCCATCACTCTGGGCTTACCTAGGTCATAACTACGATCACGCTGCAGGTAATCGCCTGGGTTGTCATTCTCTTCCATTCGACTATGGTGAAAGTTGGATCTGATGCCCAATCTGCTCGGTTCCTATTTTTGTTCTCGCCTCCCGTACCTGCCTCTCACCAGAGCACTTGCCCATTTCCTGGAAGCTGGGTAAGTCTGGGTCAGTTTCATTGCTCTCGTATCTGAGAAAACAAGAGCTACGCCTACCCATCCCAAGGCAGCTACAAAGTGAACAGTAGAGGAGGTGCCGATAAAACCGTGTACACGCAGCTCAGTGCTGTTTCCACCGGCTTGACTTTAGCTTCCTGCCCAGGAACGAAATGAAGTGAGTTCATTTGTTTACATCGTACTCTCAAATAGCATAAGGTGGCGATAAAAAGAATCTGTAGTTAGCATTTTAAAAAATCTGACAAATAGAAAGGAGGGAACAAAAATCATCCATAATTCTAATTAATTTTTTTTAAATGTTTTGTGATCAGGCCACAACGAGTTTTCTAATAATTTTCAAATTGTGGCTTTTTAAAGTTTCATTGTGTTTGTGAGAATAGTTATGAGGAGTCTGTTCAATATTTTAGCCTGTTGGGGCGCCTGGGTGGCGCAGTCGGTTAAGCGCCCGACTTCAGCCAGGTCACGATCTCGCAGTCTGTGAGTTCGAGTCCCGCGTCAGGCTCTGGGCTGATGGCTCAGAGCCTGGAGCCTGTTTCCGATTCTGTGTCTCCCTCTCTCTCTGCCCCTCCCCCGTTCATGCTCTGTCTCTCTCTGTCCCAAAAATAAATAAACGTTGAAAAAAAAAATTAAAAATAAAAAAAAATATTTTAGCCTGTTCATCTGACTTGATATCTTTTCTGTTGACTCACGATCCAAAGTTAAAGGAAAGGTAGATTTGGGGGACTTCCCTTGGTTTTGTGAATAGCTTCTTATATGACAGGAGGAAGGGGGCACCTGGGTGGCTCAGTTGGTTGAGCATCTGACTCTTGATCTCAGCTCAGGGTAGGATCTCATGGTTCGTGGGTTCCAGCCGCACTCGGGATTCTCGCTGACAATGCGGAGCCTGCTTGGGATTCTCCCCCCCTCTCTGCCCCTATCCCACTCACTTTCTATCTCTCTCTCAAAATAAATAAACTTAAAAAAAATTTTTTTATATTAAATAAATAAACAAACAAACCAACAAGAGGAAAGATGCTCACTTTTTGGATGTAAGGACACCATCAGAGAGTAACTTACTTGCAGACATTTGGGGAATTAACAAAGGGAAACTTTGGACTTCACTTACTGTTGGCTTCCATGTTTCAAGATTTTCTTGCAACCTAGACTAAAAGAATGTATAGTAAATCCCCACAACTCAGAGAATGGCATTCAAATATAGGTCACACATACTAGGGATACAGGAAATATGTTTTTATCTATTGTTACTTACTCTAGCTTCAAAAAGAAAAAAAAAACTTGGCTTGTTTCTTTGTAAATGTTCATGTATATTTTATACCTTTTATCTAATTAAACTATGTGGGTTTTTGTTTCTAGATCAGGAAGTGTAAAAGTGAAAGATTTGTAAGTAATTTCTTTCAGATAAAAAAGAGAATGAAGGGGCTCCTGGGTGGCTCAGTCGGTTGAGCGGCCAACTTAGGCTCAGGTCATGATCTCGCAGTTTGTGAGTTTGAGCCCCGCGTCAGGCTCTGTGCTGACAGCTCAGAGCCTGGAGCCTGCTTCAGATTCTGTGTCCCCCTCTCTCTCCACCCCACCCCTGCTTGGGCTCTGTCTCTCTCTGTCTTTAAAAAATGAATAAACATTAAAAATTATTAAAAAAATAAAATAAATAGAATGAAGTATGCGTACTAACTCTTATGATGACAGTGTAATGATGCTTCTGTGTGATTAAGAGCTGCTTAAATACCTCATATGAGTGGTATCATACAGTGTATCCCCTTCTGTGACTGGCTCATTTTGCTTAACAGAACATTCTTGAGGTTCATTCATGTTTCAGCATGACAGAATTTTTTTTCCTTTTAAAGGCAGCATAATATTCCATTGTATGGCTATGCCACATTTTGGCGGGAAGTCACCAATGAGCAATTAGAAAAGGCTTCCTGAAGGAGATGCTGTCTAAACAGAGTCACAAAAGTGGGAGTTAGCAGAATAAGGGCAAACCCAAGGCACTTTTCCAGACAATCTGGGTGTGGAAGTATGAACATTTTCTAAGCCAACAGTTTCCAAGCTTTTTCATGGCAGGTAGGCTAAAGCCTCATGTCCAAAACAGACCAGATATGCAGTTTCTCCTACTGGGGAGACGAGAGGCAGAAACCTTGGTCTTCTCTCTTCTGTCTCACTGTTGTCATTGACCATGGACATGTTCGCCCTCATGATCACACAAGGGTAGCAGGTACCAAAAAAGAAGGGCCGCAAGGGCCTCTGTGGTTCTGGCAATGTCGTGTTTCTCCGTCAGCTCACCGGTTATGCAAGGGTTTCAATCTGATAAAATTCATCAACTACACCTTAAAGACATTATGCTAAATGAAATAAGCCAGGCACAGAAAAACACATGTTGTAGGGGTCCACTCAGATGACTTACACTTACAGGAGTCAAATTCAGAGAGACGGAAGGTAGCCCGGTGGCCGTCCAGGCCTAAGGGGAGGGGAAATGGGAAGCCAGTATCGAATGGGTGTGGGGTTTCATTCTGGGAAGTTGAAAAACTTCTGGAGGCGGAGAGTGGTGGTGGTTCCCCAACAATGTGTAGACCGAAGTGCACACCCAAAGATGGCTACGGTGGTAAATTTTGTGCCATGTATATTCTTTTTTTTTTTTTTTCAACGTTTATTTATTTTTGGGACAGAGAGAGACAGAGCATGAACGGGGGACGGGCAGAGAGAGAGGGAGACACAGAATCGGAAACAGGCTCCAGGCTCTGAGCCATCAGCCCAGAGCCCGACGCGGGGCTCGAACTCACGGACCGCGAGATCGTGACCTGGCTGAAGTCGGACGCTTAACCGACTGCGCCACCCAGGCGCCCCTGTGCCATGTATATTCTTAAGACAATTGGATTGAGAGAGAAAAATGGATCAAGCTAGATATTTACGATTTGTACACTTGGCTACATAGAAAAAAAATTTTTTTGTACGCCTCGTCAAATCATAGCTTTCATTGTTACTCTCTGGAAACTTTTGAAGCATGGTGTTTTTCCACTAGTTGGACCAGCAAATATTCCCATTTCATGAAGGGCCAAAGATAGTTCCTGCTTTTTCATATCCCCTCCCAAATCAAAAAACCTGAGATATGACGACCTTGGTGACTCCCTTACTGCTATTTCCTGAACCTTGTCGGTGGCTACTTATGCTTCTATTTACATTTCCCCTCTTCCAAAATGGTCTGTGCTGGCAGGCATGCCCTCCAGTAATAAGGAGACTCAGTGCTCACCCGGGTTTCCTCCCGGTGAGGGGACCCTGGGGTGAGACTGTCATCCAGGGCCAAGCTTTCAAAGATTCCGTGATTATCAGGAAACCTTCTTCAGCTGAGTGATTTTTTTTCTTAACTTCCTTGTCAGCAGAAATAATCCTCCTAAAATAAATTGTTCACCTTGGGCATGGAAATCAAGGGGAAAATGTTAGAAGATATTTATTTAAGATACTACTGGCGATTTATCATTATAATTTACTTAAGAAAACATTCGTGAGCCACTTCTTGAAAAGAAAGATCACTTACTCTTAAACAATGTAAGTTTTGGTGATGGTTCATAATTGTGTAATAACTACCCTAAGTCATAGAGAATTATTTATTTAGATAAAACTTAGATTTGCTACAATCGTGCTCTGAAATGGCACTATCCAGGTCGATTTTAATTTGGGAGAGGGGGGACTCTGTGTGTGTGTGTGTGTGTGTGTGTGTGTGTATGGTGTTCTGAATTCTCTTGGTTGATTTTAAAAAAAAATGGGGAAAATTAATCCTAAATTGTTTGAAACCCTATTTACTTAAATGTTGATTTGGCCATTTCTTTTTTTTTTTTAATGTGTATTTATTTTTGACAGAGAGAGAGAGAGAGAGAGAGAGACAGAGCATGAGTGGGGCTGGGGCAGAGAGAGGGAGACACAGAATCCGAAGCAGACTCCAGGCTCCGAGCTGTCAGCACAGAGCCCGACGCAGGGCTTGAACTCCAGACTGAGAGATCATGACCTGAGCCGAAGTCGGACGCTTAACCAACTGAGCCACCCAGGCGCCCCTTGACTTGGCCATTTCTTAATTGTATAAGTCAAAAAATAGCCAGGAAGTTAAAAATCCAGACTCTGTAGTGTGAATCCAGTAAAATAATATTTTTGTGGTTTTTATCTCGGACTTTTTATGATATTTTAAAATTTTTGCCATGTTGGTATAGTAGCATATGTGCTTTCTGATTTTTTAATATTAAGATAAATCCAGAGACTGTTTCTGCATCAATAGGTATGTCCTGAAACAGTAAAAACTATTCAGATTTACAAACCACCTACTAAAGCTACATTTTTATATGGTATGTAAAATTACTCTTCTTTATTTTTAAGTTGATGGCCATGCATGGAGAAGACCTACATTGATGGTCCATCTAACTGAATGTATCAAAATGATCTCTAAAAAGTTGAAAGGTTTAGGGGCGCCTGAGGGGCTCAGTCAGCTAAGCATCTGACTCTTGATCTCAGCTCAGACCTCGATCTCAGGCTCACGAGTTCAAGCCCTGCATTGGGCTCTGCGCTGGGCATGAAGCCTACTTAAAAATAAATAAATAGGGGCGCCTGGGTGGCGCAGTCGGTTAAGCGCCCGACTTCAGCCAGGTCACGATCTCGCGGTCCGTGAGTTCGAGCCCCGCGTCAGGCTCTGGGCTGATGGCTCGGAGCCTGGAGCCTGTTTCCGATTCTGTGTCTCCCTCTCTCTCTGCCCCTCCCCCGTTCATGCTCTGTCTCTCTCTGTCCCAAAAAATAAATAAACGTTGAAAAAAATTATAAAAAAAAATAAATAATAAATAAATAAAACCTAAAATCCTAAAAAAGAGAAAAGCTTAAAGGTGTAGCCAAACAACATTTTGTATACATTACGAATGGATTTATTTTCCTCTGACTTATTGTATGTATCACTATGAATAATACAAGCGTAGTCCTATCTAACAATTATTACGCATTTCATGTTTTCCAGGCACCTTTCCTGCACTATATTATCTCACTGAATCTTCACATTAGCCCTGTCGAATAGTACTATTTTTTAAAATTTTTGTTATTAAAGCGTAATTGCCATGGGATGGTTCTATTATTTGCCCTAATTTGAAGCACAGAGCTAACGTGTGACAAAGATAAGATGCTAGCTAGACGTCTTCTGAATTTCATAATAGCCGCGTAAGAGGCAGATAACACCAGGACAAGTTGAAGGGCCTGTGAAGGAAGACGTCTTTGTCCCTGGTCGACTCTGAATCCCTTCCTGCGTGGTGTGACGGTTCCATGTCTGGCCAACAGCCCATCTGCACTCACTTGGATACAAAGCCTATGAAACCGCCGACCATCACTGGCTTGGGGACAGGGGTCAGAACCTCTCCTCTCCACACCCTCCATCCCTCTTTTGAGCCTCTCGTGGGCAAGATTCCATCAACTACACAGAGAGCCCTGAGCTCTGCCCAGAGAGATAAAAAAGTCTGGCCAAAAAATCTGGTGCAAACTGGAGTCTACCCAATTTCCAGTGAAAAATAACTTTGAGGCTGAACTTTAATCTGTCACCACTTCAGTGAAGTAGAATTTAGACAGAACATCCCAGGATTTCCTGACTTTACCTTTTTTCTCTGAAGGAGAATGCTCCATGGCGCACTGCTAAGAGGATCAGCTGTCTTTAATGAAACTCTTGAATCGTCTTGGCTTTTGCAAATTTGCTGGAGGGAAATATCCAAAGGCTCCAAAGTTTCGTTTATTTTCAGAGCCTAAATTAATATCACTAGCTAAATCTGTGGAAGATTCTAACAAACAGCTAAAGCCGGGATAAGTGAGGTAATGTCTGCCTCTTAGGTTTTGGTAAGGAGTAAATGATATGATGAATATGTGTGAAAGGCTGAGCACAGTGTTACCATAACTGTGAGAGAACCTGTCTGTTAAAATACACTTTAAAGCAGCATTTTTGTAATTATGGGACCCAACATTTATGAAGCTTCTTCCATTAGAAGGTTCCTCGCTTTATTATTCGTTTTTTGTTTGCTTGTTTTACCCTGTAGGTTCTACCTATGCATATTAAAACCACAGATCAACACTCATACAAGAAACTCAGCTGAAAACACGATTGAAATTTTAGAGCCCTCACAATGCAAGTTGAGGCTTCTACTTAGGTCTCCTTTTGAATCAAACTCTAGTAAAGAAAAAAGAAACCTTTATTTGCCACTAAAATTTTCTTATTTGCATAAATATTATGTGACACTGGCTTATGCTTAAAAACAACTTATTATATAGTTGGGTTGCCAAAGGAATTGGAATTATTAGCTACAAGACTAAGCAAAGGCTGGGAACCAAAAGTGGGAATGGAATCTATTTTGCTCTTACAAGCAACTATTGTTGCTTGTCCTAATAAGCGCTAGAACTTTACGCTAAACAATAGCAAAAGTTCATATTGCAGATTTAAAAAATGCTCTACGCTACGTCTAGTCTAGTCTACGTAGTCAGTGGTGTTACACGGCCGACTAAGGCTATGCAGACGGGCCCTACAAACATTCTGCACACGTATTCATGTTGTTCCACTTCTACCGGGGTCTCCACGGCTGTCGATTCACAAGGACATATTATTGCCACAATTTCTTAACTCTGTGTTACAAATAACGAAACAGCACCAGCAGCTTTTCTGGCCCTCGCAGGCCACCATAGTTTGACAATCAGTAAAGACCACGTTTTAAGACAGTGCCAACATTCGATTTCATACTCATCTAAATACTTACAATTTAAATGTCGAACAACACCAAGTATTATCGAATGGAGACCTCTAATACACTGTTTATGAGAAAGAAGAGCATGTGACAATATCTAATAAACCCTACAGCACGCTTCAGACCCCAGGTTTTCCACTCCTAGGTATTTACCCAATAGACACTCAAAAACATACCTCAGGAGGGGCGCCTGGGTGGCTCAGTTGGTTAAGCGTCTGACTCTCGATATCGGCTTGCGTCGTGATCGCACGGTTCATGGGTTGGAGCCCCGCATCGAGAGCTCTGCGCTGACAGTGCGGAGCCTGCTTGGGATTCTCTCTCTCTCTCTCTTGCTCTCTCTCAAAATAAATAAATAAACATTTAAAATAAAATAAGCTGTGTAAAGAGTTCTTATACTGCAAAAATCAAAAGATAAGTCATTCCATTTTAAAAATGGACAAAGGAGCTGAATAAATAGTTCTTGAAAAAAAGATATACAAATAGCCAGTAAGCGGATGAAAAGATGTCACAGCTCAATGTCACCGTGACTAGTCATTAGGGAAATGCAAATCAAAACCAGTTCACACCACCCATTAGGATGGCCAAAATAAAGAAATCAGCCAGTAACAAGTGTTGACAAGGATATGGAGAGGTTGAAACCCTCATACACTGCAGGTGGAAATGTAAAGTGATGCGGCTTGTCTGGGAAAGTCTAGCAGCTCCTTAAAAGAGTGAACATAGAGCTACCCTACGACCCAGCAAGTCTGCTCTAGACACCGCCAAACTCAAACGTGTTCACACAAACACTGGTACAGAAATGTTCATTGGCAGCATTATTCATAATAGCCAAAAAGTGGGGGAAAAAACAGATATCCATCGATAGGTGACTAAAATAAAAAGCGATACCTCCATACGGTGAAATGGTAGACCGTAAAAAGGCATAAAGCACCAACACCCGAACAACATGGGTGAATCGGAAAGATGTTATGTTGCATAAAAGACATCAGACACAAAAGGTCCCAGATATAATGCCGTTTATGTGAAACGAACAGGTAAGTCCGTAGAGACCAGAAGCAGATGGGTGGTTGCTGAGGTCTGGGAGGTGGGGGGTGCTGGGGAGAAGGGGGAGTGGCTGGTAATTGGTGCAGGGTTTTTCGGAGGTGGGTAATGAAAATGTTCTAAAGTCAATTGTGGTGCGGTTCTGTGAAGACATTAAAAACGATTAAACTGTGTGCTTGAAATAGATGATTTATACAGGATGTGGACTATACCTCAAGAAAACTTATCAGAAAGGTTACGTGCATCGTAATACCATGCATATTCAAATTTTAAAACACACAAAGCAGTATTACATATCGTGCCTACAAACACGTTTGGAAACAGGGAGGCAAGAGCATTCAAAACGCTGAAAAACCCGTACTGACTCATCAAGGACAGACAGCAGCCTTCACACGGCGGTGAGTGCTTGAATAACATCTGAGCTGCAGGCAGAGAAGGAAAAGACCAAAGTTCAGAAAGCAATCACCTCTGTGCAGAGAGAAAGGGGAAGGAGGCCGGAGAGTGGTCCTCACTCTTTCTTTAAAAGAAAATTCTGATGTCACTATCACAAAATGTGCAGGTTGGTGAGCACGTGAATACTTATCGTGTGATTCCCTACGTTTTCCTATATGCTTGAAACATTTCATAGTTAAAAAAGTCTACGCCTCGGGGCACCTGGGTGGCTGAGTCGGGTAAGCGTCCGACTTCTGCTCAAGGCATGATCTCACAGTCCGTGAGTTCGAGTCCCGTGTTGGGCTCTATACTGACAGCTCAGAGCCTGGAGCCTGCTTCGGATTCTGTCTCCTTCTCTCTCTCTGCCCCTCCCCTGCTCATGCTCTGTCTCTCTCCCTCTCTCAAAAATAAATAAATGTAATATTTGGGAAAAAAAAATTCTACGTCTCTAGGCTCATCTCATTAAAAGCCATGATGAATGCCTCCCACCAGGGTTGTCTGTTGCCGGTTGTTAAACATTCGCCAGCACTCTCCTGCATCCTGGCCAGGAAAGCCTGCCCGTTTCCACGAAAGCAAGGGCCAGAGAGAAGCATCGTCATTCGTAAATGAAGCAAAGCTATCTGACACACGATTTGAACCTGTCGATGCCCACGTCCACCGCAACTGGGTTTCGCTGTGTTAGCGGGGATTCCCACGAAGCACAGAGCAGAGGGCTCAGCTCCCCGCGAAGCCAGCCTGGGCCAACAACACTCCTTACACAGCACACCCCGTAGCAGAAGTCCACGACCTGCCAAAAACTTCCTGACCTGGAAGCAGAAGGTTTAAGAGCATTTCTGGTAACTGTTGAATTAAACCCCTGATTTCTGGGAGCAGGTTGCTAAAAGTTTTCAGCCTTCTGGCATAGGCACGTCGTTTGAGAGACTTGGTCACCTATTCAATAACCTAACTGCAATATTCCTAAGCCAAGAAAGCCAGACAAATAAAAACAATTTTTTAAAAACAAGTTTTTCTCATCCTGTTTGACATATTGGTAGTACCAAGGTTTTAATGGCTTTTAAAATTTTTATAATTTAATCCAAGGGCTGTGTTTGAGAGTTCCATCACCATTTTGAGCAAACGCAGTTGAAATACATGGAAAGTAATTACTAGATTTTTAAAAAAAAATTTTTTTTAACGTTTATTTATTTTTGAGACAGAGAGAGACAGAGCATGAACAGGGGAGGGTTAGAGAGAGGGAGACACAGAATCTGAAACAGGCTCCAGGCTCTGAGCTGTCAGCACAGAGCCCCACGCGGGGTTCGAACTCACGGACCGCGAGATCATGACCTGAGCCGAAGTCGGCCACTCAACCGACTGAGCCACCCAGGCGCCCCAGGAATTACTAGATTTTAAAAGGAAGCTCTCCCCATCACATTCGCCCAGATTTGGCGTTTCTGTCCCAAAGCTTTCCTTGTACAAGAAGACCCCAGAGATTCGAGAGTGGGAAGCAGAATGAGATGATGGGCCACCACGAATAAACTGTGTTGTACGTGGTGTCAATATGACCTTCGAGACTGTTCTACTCCTCTACGGCCCCTACCATAAGAAGCTCCAGGCGGTTGCCTACATCACATACATGTTTTGAGAGTTAATCCCTTTCCCCGTGTGACTCACGATTGTGCAAGTCCTTCCAGAGGGGATAAAAATACAATGGATTACAGCATCGCAGCGTCTGCAATTCCCAAGGAAGAAGTGGCTTTAGACATTTATACACCGAGCTTGGCGACCGAGCGCCAGCGAGTGTGTCCGAAAGCTGTTGGAAATCGGACAGTTTGTGCTGCAAAGACAGGAAGCACTGCGAGTTTCTGCAGCCGTGGTTGGCTTGAGATAATGCCATTGTATAAGCCGGCACAGCGACCGCTCCCACCGCTGAGAGCCCGGGCCTGGCGTCTGGCTCCTTGGCCGCAGGCCAGGCTGAGGTCCTGCCGTCTGAAGGCAGGGTGTGTGTCCCCTCCCAGGCGGTCCACACACACAGTGCCGGCCACACCTCACCTTCCAGAGGAAATCTGGCCAGAAAGCCAGACTTCATGACTTCTCCTTTATGAGCCTTACCCACCCCCAGTCCTTGCAGGGGAGGGGGACGGGGGGGATTGTTTTCCACTTGGGTGCAGGGATGGCATTCGCTCTGTGCTCAGATGGGGATTTAAAGTCCCAGGCAGTAAACGAGCTGATGACAGGGTTATTGGAAAGATACTGTATCTTGCTGTGCTTAGCCACCTCGGGGCTCGTACTTCAGAGAGGCCCTCGGCCCTCATCACTTCTACAAACTGCCCTTCCCATAGAGCTTTTCCAGCAGGCAGGAGTACTTACCAAGGACTATTTTAGACGTATTTAGCAGCAATATTGTTTGATTTTAACTGGACATTGTTCTGAACACACAAAAGAGTTCAAGGATGTGGCCATTGGGTTTTGTTCTCTCCCCCCCCCCACCCACCCTCCTTCCCGCCTCCCCAAACTGTCAGGTTTCTCTGGGAAAATGGGATGAAAATGTTTGGGGACATTTCCACAATAAAACACTCTAAAATATTTTTTTTAAGATTTCCTTTCTAGTCATGTCAAGATTATAACTCAAATCTGCAAGAGTCAGGAAATTCCAAATTTATGTTGACACTTTCCCCTTAAAACCCTCACCAGATGATAAACAGTGTAAAAAATTCTGTCCCAATTCAAATGTTCCAAATATGACACGGGTTGCTAGGTTCTTGTCGTGAAAAGGTGCTTCGGGGTGAGAAAGAATAGGCCTTTTAAGAAGCAAATAGAATCTTTCAGGCAAATAATTTTTCTAAATGATTTCTTAATATAGAAGGTGAAGTAATCGTTTCAGATGGGTCACCTCCTCAATTGCATTTTTGCAGACGGAACAGAATCGAATTCCGTGATGGAAACCAATGAGACGGTGGTGGAATTTACCTGTGAAATCAGCGGTCCTCAAGGTAGGAATTAGTACTTGGCATGGACCAGGGGGCTCTTCTGGACCACCCGGGTCAGTTCGCTTTCAAAGGTCCCACGGGCCCCGAGGAAAAGCTCCCAGACAGTGGCCATGCCTCTTAGAGAGACGGGCTCAGCTCTGCTCCCAGTGCTGCCGGCCACCAGCTAGGGGTGAGAATAAATTACCGGGCATGTCTCAGATCCCGGCTCGTCATCTGTAAAATGCAGGAAGATCACAGCATCTACCTCATGGGTTGTTGGAGATTAGATGAGGTAAGACAGGTTAGCATAAGAAAGCGCTTCTAGAAACTTTCCAACTGACGCTGAAAATAATGGCCAGTTAGATAACAGTATTCATGGCGCGAAGGAAAATACACATCATCGGCAGGAGCGTCAGAAAAGCGTGTTTGGATTCGGGTGAGAGAGGAGCAGAAAGAACTTGGTGAAAAGAACGCCACCCCCCCCCCCCCCCGGCCTTCCCAGCCCCTGGCCCTTCTCACCACCTGCCCCCTGGGGCTGCTTTGGCCCCACTTTGGCTCACCTAGTGTGTTTGCTCCTAGATTTGTTTCCAGCCCACGTCTGTTGTTCTCCGGGTTTAAGGGGCAGTAAAGATTCTGGGGAGAAATGAGTGTAGGATTTGGAGTCACAACAATAATAGATGCCTGGCCATGTCATTTACTGGCTGTGGGGACTTTGGTGGATCGCTGACCCTTTTTGGCTGAGATAGCCTCTCTTATCCGGAGGGGATCAGAGTACCACACTTTCGTGATTACTGTGAAGATCACGCATCAAGGGCTGCCTTCATGCATGCTTCAACAAATGTCGTATGTGTTCCTGATTTTTGATTTCCCATCTTTTCAGGCTCTGGGCTCTACCCGGATCCTACACTCTTACCGGAAGGTATGTTTCCACGTGCAAGAACAATCTAATAATTCACTTCATCTAGATGTTTGATTCTGTCCATGGGACCCTGCCATTCCCGTATTTTAGTTTGGGTCGGGAAAGCAACCCATGTCCCCAAGGCCCAGGAACATTAGTTAGCAAAAGGAAGCAAATCTGTCATTTAGCCTGCCCCCTCCCTCCACAAGCACCTTTCTTCCCTTTCTCTCTGCCTTCCTCATCTCCCCTCTCCCTTTTTCCCCTTCTTTTCTCTTTCTTAGACCTTGATATTGATCAATCAGGAAATTCACAGAATCTACAAATCTGTAACTGAGGCCAAGATTATTTTCAAGTCTGATGATACAGATGACAACTATTTCAACACCAACCTGAGTCCCAAAGAGTCAAGCCCCCCCCCCTACTGTTGCCACCACCGCAGCAAGGAGATGCCCAACCCCTGTGCCCCTTGGCATCTGACCCCAGACTGACTTGACCACACTGCCGTCTGCCTCCATCATGCTGATATACTTGGATGTCGGCAGAGCTGGTAAATATTTGCCCGTGCAGGAGACAGCAAGTGGCGGTTTCTGCACAGGAGAGGCGATGAGGCAACTCATCCCCTTGTGTCAATAGCGTGAAACCAACAATGGCAGTGTGCGATGATGGCACGCTACCTGTTAGGTTCAGACAAGGGAGCTACCAATGGCCGTGACCTCCAGACTCCACGGCTGCGCCTTTGGAGTAGCCGGCACAGAGCAGGGTGCTTCCTGCCCCGGATGTCAGCTCTTCCCTGCGTTCTGCTGCCCTTCACCCCCTGGCTCGGCTGAACTTCAAGATCACTGCAGCGACATTTTAATTTTTCCCAAGAGGGTTTAGGAATCAAATGTGTCCACTCTTGACCTCTGGGCTGTGAGTTCAAGTCCTTCGATGGGTGTAGAGATTACGTAAAAAGAAAATCTTTAATAATGATAATAATAATAAAATAAATGTGTCCATTACTTTGTCGCTATTCTGGCCGCTTGTTACCTCCGTCTTGGGACTCTCTGGGAGAAGAAAGGAGCCAGGGAAGAAGAGAACCTCAGATGAATAGGAGGAAGCAGAACTGGACTGCTGGCAGACGTCAGAAGCATACAACGCCCAGTGGAGCAAAGTGCCCCAGAATTACACGTCTGAGATGGGGGGCGGGGGCCGGAGCAGGGGAACTTAGCGACTCAAGAAAAGAGAAAAGAGGGACTAGCACAGCTTCCTCGATGAACTGTCCAGATTTCTGTTCCACTATCCATTTCCGTTTGGTAAACAGAGTCTCAAAGTATAGATGGAATCGACAGACTGAACTTTCAGCACATCTAAGAGAACCCTTTTCAGGCATATGAAGCTTTTTTTCGGCTATCACAGTATTAGTTTACAGTCAATGACTTCTGATGAATTGGGGCAAAAGGTATACAAGAGTTCTTTGTACTGTACTTCGAAATGTCCCCTAAGTTTGACATTATTTTGCAAGAAAAAAAGGTTGAAGAAAACAAAACCTACACTTCAAAAGAAGCACATCCACAGATTCTGAAAAACCACCAGCACAGCTAGATAGCTAGTCATAACACAGGTAAACAATCCGTTTGATACAGAAGTGACACCTTTATCCTCTGAACATTCATTCAACCAAAAAGTACCGGGCCCCAGTGGGAGCCGGCTGTTTTTCTGGTGCTGGGGCCGTGGCCATGCACAAGAGCGAAAGGGAGTGACAAACCCAATTCTACGAGACCCACCGTGTGATACACTCTGAGTTCAGATGGGGATGTGCGCAATCCCGAGGGAGCAGAGGGGAGGCAAGGGGACTCTGCAGGAAGCTGGGCTCTCAGGAAGGCTTCTGGGAGGCCCACAGGAAGTCCTTTTGGTGAAAAAGAATGAGCTATGGAAAGATCCTGAGTGAGCACCCAGCCCGGGAGAACAGCACATTCAGTTACTGGACGGGGACCAGCTTAGGGACTAGAAGACAGCCAGAAGTCTAGTTGATTAACTAATGCATTGATTAATTAATGAAAGAGACCTAAAGACTATATCTAGTTCAATCGCATCATTAAATAGACAGGTGCAAGGAGTCTGTATGTGGGGAACGATCTTTCAAATGTCTTCGAAAACCTATTTCTCTATTGCTTGCTTCAACGTACCCAAGGATGTCTTCCTTGCCAGACTTCCAGTTGTTGGGTTGTGTAAGGAACCACCCAAATCTCATCTATAGTGAAGATCCGACAAGAATTAAACAAGCAAACGATAACTACTGTCTTGATTTAACCCAATCATACCAGGTTAATTCTGAAGGGCGTCTTTGGCTGTGACGTGGTTTTATGAAATGAACTTCAATTTCATCATATACTCATTGGGCAAGCTGAGTTCACTCGCCCAGGTGTTGTTAATTAGTGATCTAGCATTGCCAGACAGCTAGAAGGAGGCAACCTTCGGCAGAATTTAGGAGCAGTAGGGGACAAAGTGACCATATCTTGATTGACACTGTCTTCAAAGGTCTACTAATCCCAGTATCTATGTGAATTGCTTTATGACACAAGTTGAGTTACCAACTGTGTTTGATGTTGATGGAAAATACTCTAAAACAAACACCCCTTAGATTTCTTGCTTATCACCTCCAGATTAGCATTTGCCGATAGGCCCCTGAAAACCACCTTATTTCGTTCATGACAGAGTTAAATCAACGCCGGAGGGGTAAAGGGGAGGAAACATTGCTCTGTGAGTCACTTGTCTGTGGACTTTCATTGATCTATGTTAGGCTAAGTTTGATTGTCACAATCTAAAATTGGGACCAGCAGAATCAGTCTTTCTGTATGGACTTTTGAAAAGCACAAGTTATGTTTTATTAATGATTGAAGAATGCAGGGAAGTTCGATATAGACATGAAATCTAGTTTTAGGGAAATTGAACACATGGCAACTGGTTTCTCAACACATCATTCCCCACTAGGGCTGTGTGAGGGCCATAGAGTGGATCACATCTGAGCCTTGACAAGAAGAGGTGCCTGGTATTTATAATAAGTTATACTCTCCTGGTTGTAGAAATAATGGCCAATTATATTTCCTGCACACAGGGGTTCTAACTGGGAAGTAGAACAATACAGCAAATGTTCCCCTGCTAAACGGGGTGCAAGTATGGCTACACACAGTCCCAACACACTTGCTTCCTGGCTTGCACATTAGAACAAGTGAGGACAAGAAGAGAAAACTCCTCCTGGAGTCAGTAAGTACGTTGGGCAGATTTGAGAGACAGCTTTGCAACTTCTGGAAGGGAAGAGAACTAAAAGCTACTGTTCTGAGTCCAGACAAGCCTGCTTTACTTTCTCCCTCCTCGTGGGAAAAGGGACAAGGAAGAGAACAGAGAAGGGGAGCAAGGAGAAAGGAAGAGAGGTGCTCTTGGCCCGAAGCATGTCCTTGGCCCAAATCACGGGGCGTTCGCTCACCCACCACTTACCCGGATCGTGAAGAGTCACTTTTATCATTAAGCGAAGCCCTGCACATTTCTGCCTTCTTTGTGGCTTATTGGACATGTTGGCTAGTCATATATTCACAGTTCTAAAACCTAGAGAGAACTTAGGAAATATGCATGAAAATAACTTCCCTTGCTGGATCAGTGAGAATATAAATGATGAAGGCATGACCACGGGCAAGGAGAGTAAGGGAGAATATTAGCGTAATTCAAATGAGAAGTACAAGCCTGCTTTAAGGCAGTAATCTAAAACTGGAAAAGAGAATATATATGAAATAAGCACAAAGGATTACCAGAATTTCACGTCATGACCTCATTTTTAAAGGCCAGTCATTGAGCTAACTATGAGGGTGATGGGTAAAGCCAAGGCCACTTCAGAAAACTTCTCCTCCCCAGAGGATGCTTCAGAGTTGCCCTCCTGGATTTCGTCAGCCATTCTGTGAACATGGATAAGTAATGACTTTTTTCTTGCATTCCTTCTCTTAGCCTCATGTAACTCCCCGACCCTCTCTGCTCTGGGCTAACAATGAAGTCAATGGCATCACTACAACTTGAGGAAAGAAAAAGGAGTCCCTCGGGGTCTGCACGTTCTTTTTCCCAGGAGAAATTAATTTGGGTGTTCTTTAGTCAGTACCTAAAAACATTACGATTCCTATAACAGATGATGTCCCATCAGCATAGGCAACAAATGAAAGGCCCAGAAACATAAGCTTTTTACCCTAAAAAGGCAGAAACAAACAATCCATCTCTCCCAGTCAGAAACTGGGAAAGATAAGAGTTCTGCTTCATCTACCTCCATGCATGGACCTGGGAGTAAAAGTTTTCCATCTTAAACTCCAAGGACAGGTGTAAACAGAGGCTCAGTTCTTCCTCAGAGGCTGATTACAAAGAACTAATCAGAAGCCTTTCATCTCTGACCCTTTACCTTTAGGTCTATTTTGGGGCATGGAGGTGACAGGGCTTGTGTCCTTTGCTCCCAAGGAAGTGACAGGCAGCTTGCTGATCAATATCCCCTTTGGGTAGTGTCTTCAGAACTTAGAAAAGGGGCCAGAAAATGAGGCAGAAATCAATATTCAGGTCTGGTGAGAAGCAGGCTAGGGTCACATTAATTTCATTTCTAAAAGACTAAAAACAGCGAACGCAGACTGATTCCCTTTGTGTTCATTGGGAAATGAACGCACTTTCCAAAGAATCAAGGAACTTGGAGTCTTGAGTTTTAGTCAATTTCATACCCAACGTGAGATGTTGCTGAATCTCTGGGATCCGATGTTCTCCATGCTGCTCATGGGGGAGGCAATCCTCGATTTTCCAAGCATCACTAGTGGACAATAACTTGTAGCAGAAAAACATAAAAGGGAAGAATTTCTGGCAACAAACCTAAGGCTTTAGGAATGAGCAGTTCAATAGATAAATGGGAAGTTTGGGAGAATCAACAAAGCAATTAAGAGAATGGAGGGATTGATTTATGGGGAAGATCATTCCTTTGATGTTGAGCTCAGCTAATCGATGCTTCTTTTTTTCCCTTTTGACAAGGATTAGGGGACAGGAGATGAGTAAAGAATTAAGATTAGTAATCTACAAATACCTGAAATAAATAATTTTACGAGGGGAGAGGAATTCCTTTCAAATTGGCCAACAGAATTGAAGAGATCTAAGAAATTAATTCAAAAGGTTTTGTGCCACAATCTTTTGTTCCCCCACCCGCACCCCCCACCAGGTCAGCTCCTTTTTATTACTTCGTATATTGAATATACACACTCACTGGCTCTTTGTTAGCTTAAAATAGAAAAAAAATTACAGTTTAAATTCTTAATAGAAGGATGTTTGAAATATGAAAACAATTGCCTTTAAGAAACAATAAAAACTCACCCCATGCAAGATTTAAAATTCCAACACATACGTTGCATCAGAGAGAGAGATGAAATGAGAAAATTTGTCTCTTATTGCTTATGGGACATGTTTTTACAATTTTAAAATATATTTTCCCATTAGACTTAGAAATTTAATAAATTCACTCTTCCAATTTGTCTAAGGATTAAGATCCGGGGGATCTGATTCTGACCACACAACACCTGCTTAGTTCCTATTTGATTTAAGGACATTATAAGACCTGAGCTGGATGCCGACCTTCAGGGCTGCTTGTCTTCCCGCTGTCCCCTCACACTTCTCCAAGAGATTCTCATAGGCAGAGACACTTTTCTTTAATGGTTTTTTTTTTTTTTTAGTTTATTTATTTGTTTTGAGAGGGGGTGGGTAGGGACAGAGGGAGGGAGAGACTCCCAAGCAGGCTCCACACCACCATGCAGGGCCGGACACGGGGCTCCAACCCACGAACCGTGAGATCATGACCTGAGCCGAAACCAAGAGTCCGACGCTCAACCCACTGAGTCACCCAGGCGCCCCACTTTTATAAGTACACGTTGAATCATGTCACTGGCCCGTTTATCATGTCACCTGCCCTCTAAGTGGCTTCCCGTCACATTTGGATTAAAACCCACACTTCCTCACATCTTCCAGAACCAAAAGGACCTGGTGGCATCTCCTTGAGCCCACCTCTCTGACTGCACTCCCGTCGCTCCTCTTCCACCAGGCTCTGGCTCGCTCCCCTCCCCCCTCCACACCAAGCCCAGTCCTGATCCTGGGACCTGACTGTTCCCTCTGCCCGAGTTGCTCATCCTATGAATCTGGGCAGAGCTGACACCTTCCCTTCCTTCAGCCGCTGCTCAGGGCATGTCTCTTCGGGGGGCCCACCCTCGACAGAAATACCTCCAACAGCACACACCGGTCCTGTAACACTTGGTGATTTTTCCAGAGTATTTATTGCTCTCTTGGATCGGATTATTTCTTCTTTGTCTTGTGCATTTTTTATTTGTCTTCTCCATTATTTAGTACCCTCCCTGAAAGGGTGACTACCCTGTCTTTAGCAGGGACTCTGGCATTTGGGGCAGTAGCCAGCTCAGGGTAAGCACCTGATGTGTATTTCTTGGAAGGAAGGAGGGGGAGAAGGAAAGGAACAAAGGAAAGAAGGATGAAGGTAGGAAGGGAGGAGATGAGGGAGGAAAAGGAAGGAAGGCAGACAGAGAGGAAGAGGAATGCACTATGTCGTCACCACAGGGTTCTAGAAAGAAGCAGAAATGCATATGAGTTACTGAAGAGAAGGGGCAATGTTTTTTTGTTACCAGTACACTCTTGTGTCCAGCACATAGCTAAACATTCAGAGATATTTACAAGAGAGCAGTAACTTAACAAATGCGTCACTTACAGTCCAGTTGGGGTTAATCAAAAAAGTAATCTTGCAGTATTAACTCTACGGCGTGGTCCTGCTCTGAGTTCTTTGCAAATGTAGTGCTGTACTAATATTTGCAACAAGCCAACAAGAGGCGCTGTGACTGTTAGCCCCACTTAGAGTTGTGCAACTGAAAACACAACTCCCAGGGAAGTTATTTATCCCAGGGCATAAGCCAGTGACTGGCGGGGCTGGGGTCTGAGGACAGGCCACCCCCCTCCCGCGTCCGCTCTCATGACCTCGTGCGATCTAGTCACCCATGGGGTGGGAATCCCCCAGGGAGACAAGGAGGTTCATAGGGTGGGGGGTGGAGAACAGTCCAGACAGCAAGTGTGAGTGGCACAGCCACGAAGGGGGGGCATGAGACAGGTGGGGGTGAAGAGTTCTCAGCCATGCTCCCGCTTTCTAGGGAGGAGCCTCTCTTGACTTTCTGCTTCTCTGCGTGCCCAAAATGCAGGGCTCATCCAAAGAATGTCTCTTGTCCTGATTAGTAGGGTGACTGGGGGACCACCACGGAAAGCAGGGAGATGAGGCAAAACGGGTGTGGGGCCCTGGTTCCTGAGGGGCAAGGATTTGGGAGATATAGGAGGAAGAATAGTTATTAGAAATTTTAGGTAAGTTACCCAGATGGTGCATAGGATGGATTGAAAAGAGAAGAATTTTAAGGCAAACTAGGAAATCAAGGAAATCGGTGTCGAGCAATGGTGTGACAATAAAATAGTAATTGATGAGATTAATAAACTATTCAAAATTGGCAGATGAATGGATGAAACAATACGGCATTTTCATACAATAGAAAAGTATTCAGCCTTTAAAGGGAAGGAGGTTCGGACACAGGCTACAACATGGAAGAACTTGGAATACGTGACACTGAGTGAAATACACCAGACCAAAGACAAATGCGGTACAAACCGGCTTAGTGAGGTGCCTAGAGTAGTCCAAGTCACAAAACAGAAAGCCGAATAGAGGTTACCAGCGGCTGGAGGGAGAGGGGAGGGATGGGGAGTCACTGTTTAGCAGGCACAGAGTTTCTGTTTGGGATGATGAAAAAGTTCTAGACCCGGACCGCGCACAATAATGCGAATTTACTTAATGCCGCGGATCTGGATGCTTACAAATGGCTAACGTGGTGACTTTTACGTTGTGTATATTTTGCCTCGATAAAAATAAATTCATACATAAATGCACTACTAGGTAGGGGACAGAGGAAGGTGGGAGATAGAAGATAGTTCTGCATTTTGGGCTTGAAGAAACAGCCCGGCAGAAAAGAGCGCTCAGGAGGGTAGCTGAGAGGCAGGGTTTGTTGGGACGCGGGGACTTGAAGGTGCCCATGAACATTCCGGTTGAATCCCTGGCAGGCGCTTCCTTGCCACTGCCTGGCCCTCGGGTGGGCAAGGAGCACTCCTGAGGGGGAGCAATTCAGAGAGGTCAGGCTGGGCCGACGGGGCAACAGACTCACGCCACGGGCACAGCGAAGTGCACAGTTCATTTCTTCGCCGCCTGCATATTTCTAGGGGAAATAATAGGCTATTGAAATGCTGTCCGGGTTGTAACCTTTCGGGATGTATCTTTAAGGCTGCTTTGAAGGAGTTCATACAAGAAGGATTTATTGGTTCTTTCTAAGTGCTGGGCACTGCCCTGGGCTTTTCCTTCTGTGGAGACTCTCCTTCCTGAGGTTGAGTTCTCTCATCCTGCAGCACATGGCCGGAGCGTGGCCCCAACCGGCCTTCACCGTGGCACCACAGGACCCCGCACGACCATGCCCTTGGCAGCTCCCAGAGCAGCCGTGATAAAATGGGTGGCTGCCTCATTACTTCTTTGGGCTCCCAGAGAGATTTCCAGATGCCTTATCTAAGCCCTGACTCACCCCCACATTTGCCAACAGATCCTGAAGGCCCACAATGTGAGGAAATAAGCAATACACAATTGGGGAGGTCTTTTGTGTGGCAACCGAGCTTCACTCTTCCTGGCTCTAAATAGCACCTATGCTATGGCAACATGACGTGCAGGGTCACTTCTATTTTCAGGTCTTCAATGCTAACCTTCTACAGTTTTCTGTTAACCTGAATGTCAAGGGGTGTTGCTTTTAATTAATGTTATGGCTTCATCTATAGAGCGATTGGAAACACCCGTTCCGCTCAAGGATTTTCCAAAACTACCTTCCGCTTTTGCGTCTTGACGCATTGCCATACGGAAACGTTCACCTTAAATCTAAATAGTTGCAGAGAATGTGAGTTCCAGTGTCTCGGGAATGCCTAACTTCGGCGATAAAACAGCTCACCGTCAAATGCATTCAGTGCCGTAGTCATTTGTTAACTACCACTATCTGTTTAAAATTCTAGAACAAGATCCTGAGAAAGTCGGAAGTGTGACATCAAAATCCATTTTCTCCTCAAAAGCTGCCCTTCTTCTCCACATTCCTTTCAGAATTTTATCCTAATGTAACATATTTGTGCACCCGAGAATTTATTTTGCTGATCACCCCACATAGTGTCCCTAAAAATATGGTACATAAGTGAAAACCTAATACATTTACTGTTTCTTGTGCCCCAATGGCTCTCAATGCCAAAAAAAAAAAAAAAAAAAAAAATTATCCTGGATGGAATACTCACGATATAATTGAGCAAGACAACACATTTCCCAATTTTGATAAGTGATTGTCAAATATGGAGGCACAATTTTGTTAGACATATCTCTTCATGAAATGCAAAGGTGAAGGTGTTAGCTTGGTTCAGGGAGACAGTATTTCAAATGTTCTTTTTTTCTTCCCTGCCTAGGAGATTACTGTACCTCAAGGTTATGTGCCACAGGGGAAGGCCCTTCCATTGTCAACTGAGGTGGGGATTCATGTGAAAGCAGAGGTGGGAAAGGACATCAAGCTCTTTTAGGTCAGAGCAAATATTCAAGTTGACCCCTTGGGACCATCCATGCCAAGCATCTCCTGGATACTCTTCATATACCTGAAGGGAAACATGGACCCCAGTGTAAGGACTGCTCTTCTAGAAAATCAGGTCAGAGCACTGGGAAGAAATAAACAGAATTATATCGTGCATTCTCTTTACTTCCATGGTACGATAAGATATGGGGCAATGAAGGATGAGAGACACACGGGGTCTAAGATGATCCTAATAGCTCAGCTTGGGGCACCAAAAGGGAAGTCAGAAAAATAAGCCAGATCAGCCTCCAAGGAGAGACATGGCGGCCGTTTGGTCCCTGATCTCTGGGACTGGGACAGCTGGGGGCATTTCAGACAGAGGCAATTGATTCTCTGCATCCGATGACTGACTGGAAGTTGCAACCAATCATAGTTCTTTTTTTTTTTAATTGAAATTCAAAGAAGACTCATTGAGCATGCATTTTATACCATGGATTGTGCAAGTTTCAAGGTCTTCAAAGATGCAGAGAACTAATCCTTTGCCTCAAAAGCTCACAGGCCAATGGACAAGGCAAATATGTAAGAGAATCGAAAAGAGATAAATAGATCCTCAGAGAACAGGTTTGGGTTTGGCTCTTATGCTGGTTTTGGCCTGAATCAACCAACATACTAGAATCATAGAGCTGATAAAGCAGTACAGTTTGTCTAGTTTGATCCTTTAACGTTACAGACAAACTTTGAGGTGTTTTCTCCCGGTGCTGATACACAGGCTCTGCTGATACCCAAGGCTTCTCTCTACATATACTCCTATTTCTCAGCCCCAAACTCCCCTAGAGCCACAGAGAAACACTGATGATCCTTCAAGAGGCATGCGGCCCCAGAATGGAAGTTACCTCTCATGCAGAGAGGTTTCTGGGGACCCTTCTGCTCCCTTCCCACCAGTGCAGGTAGAACTTAGGATACTCTCTGGGAAAGTCTTCTAAAGTCACTAGAGTCGAGTCTTCTAAATATTCCCTCTAGCTCAGGGCACCTGGGTGGCTCAGTCAGTTAAGTGTCAACTTCAGCTCAGGTCATGATCTCACAGTTGGTGGTTTCAAGCCCCACGTCAGGCTCTGTGCTGACAGCTCAGATCCTGGAGCCTGCTTTGGATTCTGTGTCTGCCTCTCTCTCTGCCCCTCCCATGCTCATGCTTTGTCTTTCTCTGTCTCTCAATAATAAATAAACATTAAAAATTTTTTTAATTATAAATAAATAAATAAATAGATAAATAAGTAAAATATTCCCTGAATCTCATTCCCTCCCTAAATAATCCCCTCATTCCCTGCAATGAGGGCTCTAATAAGAGAATATTCTTTATTCAAGTGTCTGCAATGTTTTTTCTAACAAGAGACATGGAAACTTTATCTTAAATCTTTAAAAAGAATTTTTTAATGTTTATTTATTTTCAAGAGACAGAGAGAGACAGAGAGAGTGAGTGGGGAAGGGGCAGAGAGAGAGGGAGGCAGAGAAGCTGAAGCAGGCTCAGATTGAGGCACAGAGCCTGACATGGGGATTGAACTCACAGACTGCGAGATCATGATCTGAGCCGAAGTTGGACGCTTAACCAACTGTGTCCCCCCAGGTGCCCCCTGAACAAATCTATCTCTAAAAGAGGTGATGAACAAATGTCCTAATCAAAGACAAAAAGAAAACAAAGAGTCTCAAATGGTCAAGAATGTTCTAGCTGCATCTTTTCAGCCGGCCTGTTTTCTGGTGGTTCTCTTGCTCATCCCCGCTAGGAGGTGGGTTATTTATTGTATTCTCCAATTCATGGCATTCCTCCCTTGAACACAAGGGCTCCATGGGACCCAGCAACTACTTCGCCATCAGCCACTCTTCCCTGATTCCCTGCAAAGACCTCATTGGTGCATCACAGCAGATGTGGGTGGGTTGCAGGGGCACAGACACAGGGTGCCTTCTAGAATGGTTTTGTTATGCAGGGAAGATCTGTCAAAGACTCAGCTCAAATAGAATATTTCCTTCTATTCTCCACACGGTTGTTCAGATCTCGAAGCCTAAGGCTGGCCACAGAGCCTGAACTTCCTCCTCTGACAAACAGGTCCCCTCGTAACACATTGTTTTGGATTCCCCAGGGGAATGTGTTAAGTCTCTTCAATTTTTTGCATTTGTTTTTAATGATTTAATTTAAAAAGAATGTAAACCTGAGTACATGCTTCTTTCATATATACTGAAATAAAATAGTTTTGTTTTGCTTTTTTCTGAGCTTTATATTGTCTTCCTAAGGACCCAGATTGCAGATCAAGAGTCCCATATTAGCTGACCAATCTCCTCCAGTAAATGCAGTCCTCAAAAAGAGAGTGAAGGTAAGGAAGTAGCTTCCAGGAGGTTTGGCAAGACGTATGGATTCTGAGCTTCCAATACTGAGCCACTTCAATGGTGTACTAAGCAACCAACAATTGATAACTCTTTTTATGTTCGTTTCGTCAGAAATTTTCACAGGATTTGTCCAGTCACGACATGCTAGAAGCTAAAAACCCAAATGTGAAACCATGTTTCCTCGATCACATATTTTCTGTTGATGTATATCTTACATTAAGATTACTGATGGCAAAAATGTAAAATGGTGCCGTCACGATGGAAAATATTATGTGGGTGGTGGTTCTTCAGAAGTTAAACCTAAAATTATCGTACAATCCAGCACTCCCACTTCTGAGTATATCGACCAAAAAACTGAAACCAGAGTCTTGAAGAAGTGTTTGTACACCAGTGATCACTGCAGCATTATTTGCAAGAGCCAAAGGGTAGAAGGAACCCACGTGTCCTTAGATGGATCAATAGGTAAACAAAATGCAGTATGTACATACAACAGAATACCATCCAGCCATAGAAAGACGTGAAATTTTGACACGGGCTACAGGGATAAACCTTGAAGACATTATGCTGAGTGAAAGGAGACAGTCATGAACAGGACAGACACTGTATGATCCCACTTAGACAAGGTACCTGGAGTAGAGTAGTCCAATTCATAGAGAGCAAAAGTAGAACGCCAGTTGTCAGGAGCTGGGGATGGAGAATTTGTTTTCAAGGGGTCTAGAGTCTCAGTTTGGCAAGATGAAACAGTTCTGGAGATTGGCTGCACTGTAGTGCAGAATTGTAAATTCTTACAATTTCTGTGGATTAGAAGCTAAGAGAGGGTGGTTGTGACTTGGAGTTTCTCGTGTAGTAGTGGTCAAGAGGTCAGCCAGGCTGAGGCTGGCAGACCCACTAAGGTGTTTCGTTACATGGCAAGTACATTCCTTCTGGTCATTGGCAGGAGGCCTCAGTTTCTCCCCATATGGGCCTCTCCCCACAGGCTGCTTGAATATCTTCACAACATGACGGCTGCCTTCCCCCCTAAACAAGAGACTCAAAAGAGAGAAACTTCAGGGTGTCTGGGTGGCTCAGTCAGTTAAGCATCCAACCTCGGCTCAGGTTCATGGGTTCGAGCCCTGCATCGGGCTCTGTGCTGACAGCTCAGAGCCTGGAGTCTGCTTTGGATTCTGTGTCTCCCTCTCCGCCCCTCCCTCGCTCATGCTCTGTCTCTCTTTCTCTCAAAAATAAATAAACAAAAAAAAATTTTTTTAAGAGAAACTTCACTATTTTGTATTAAATGTACGACAGAAATTTACAAGACTACATAGAGGTGAGTCTGGTATACTCTAACCCTTTTGGCTATACTTTTCAAGTGCTGATGGCTTCCAAAAGACTGATAACTACCTGACAGAGCAAGAAGACAGAATTGTAGAGAATCCCTAAGAGGTCTGATCTGTCCCTAGAGTATTCACAAAGGCTTTAGAAACCCAGTGCTCCCAGGAACACTTGGAATATTGGGTTCAGCTTTCACAACAGCCAAAAAGAAAGCCCATCTCCCAGTTTCAACTCATACAACCAATGGAACTAACATGGTATCCGTACTATTTCAGCCTCAAGGTGCGGCCAAACTTCGTGTCAAATGGTTACACTACTGTATGTATGCAAACTAGAAGTATAATGGTCTTTCTCCTAGAAATTCTAGAAGCAAACTTTAACCAGGAAGTACATCTCCCGGGGCACCTGGGTGACTCCGTTGGGGTTGAGCGACCAACTCTTGATTTCCTCTCAGGTCATGAGGGAGCCCCACCTTGGTATTCTCCCTCTCTCTTTCCCTCTGCCCTCCCTCCCTCAAAATGAATAGATAAACTTAAAAAAAAAAAAAAGAAGTATGTCTCATTTTTCTAACTAGCAAGCTAGTACTGAGATTTAGCGCAACTGACTCTAATTTTCGGTGTTGCCCAGAAGTGAATTTAGCTGAAGTTAATGAAATCAGTTTTAGAATCTCTGCTGATAGGGGTCCCTTCCAAGGCCCTAGAGATGGTCTTATTGTGTTGAATAGGCCTTGTTTTTTGTTTGTTTGTTTTTTAATTTGAAAAAATGAGACGTTTCACGGCAATCAGTTAAGACCTCTGTCACTTTCCACGCTGCCTCCCCTCCATCATATTTCATCAGATGGTGTTGGAGTGGCCTTACCCATCATACATCTGGCTATGGAGCAGCTTACACAAGATACTGGTGTCAACGAAGATGATTTAAAATGGGGCGCCTGGGTGGCGCAGTCGGTTAAGCGTCCGACTTCAGCCAGGTCTTCAGCCAGGTCACGATCTCGCGGTCCGTGAGTTCGAGCCCCGCATCAGGCTCTCGGCTGATGGCTCAGAGCCTGGAGCCTGTTTCCGATTCTGTGTCTCCCTCTCTCTCTGCCCCTCCCCTGTTCATGGTCTGTCTCTCTCTGTCCCCCCAAAAAAATAAATAAACGTTGAAAAAAAAAAATTAAAAAAAAAAATTCCTAAGGGGCGCCTGGATGGCTCAGTGCATTGAGTGCCTGACTCTTGGTGTCAGCTCAGGTCATGATCTCACAGTTTGCGAGCCCCATGGTGGGCTCTGAGCTGACAACTCAGAGCCCCAGCGTGCATTCTTTCTTCTCTCAAAAATAAATAAATAAACATTTTATAATGAAAAAATAAAGTAAAATTCCTAAGACCACACACTGCATGAAGAACATTGGTGACAAAATGCGTGTTTTCGATTCTGAAAGCATTTAAAAGCAGTTCCTTTCCAAGAAAACTTGAAATGTCCTAAAATCTTACACTCATATGTGAAAGAAATTTGATAAAGGTTTTCCCAAATTTGACAATAATTGTAAATATTTACATCATATTGTCACTAACAAGTCGTGAAACATAAAGAAATTTGTTCATACTATCAGAACTTAAAAAGCAATCTGTCAATCACGCTAAAGGAAAACGGATTTATCTTCATACTCTGTAGAAAATTATCTTACAAAACCAATGTTATATAGGGAGGCACTTAAAGAGTTTGTCACCAAAAAATGTTGAGAAAAGTGTTATAGAGTTATGTCAACCAATTAACATAAATAATAAACAATGTTAATACTATATAATAATGTATAATTATTATATTATATAATAATATGAAATCTATATAATAATATATAACTTAATAGACACAGTTAATAAACTGTGTGGAGATTTTTTGGATTTGGTGATCATTTTGTGATGCTTTGTTAATCTTTTTAAATTTGTAATTTGTAATTTGTGGTGGTTCTTTTCTCATTCAAAATAAACATTTATACACAACACAAAGTACTAAAATACTAAAAGTACAGATGAAATAATATTAGCTATTGATTGGAATACTCAGTAATACTTTACTGTAATTATTTTTCATTTTTAAAATTCTGAGAGATTAAATACAGAAATATTTCATTTTTCTATACTTTGGCTATTCTGTTAATAGATTTGATTTTATAGTTTACAGTTAGATAGCATTTGTCCCCTCTTTTCTTTAGTAAACCATCTTTCTCATTAAAATATAGAACCATTTCCTTTAACATTTTTTATTAATGGCTATTTGCTTATCTAATCTAGATACAATATCTAAAATGCCTAACAAAAATTTATGTTCATCAAAACAAAAATATTTCTGTTCATTCTTTTTTTTTTAATTTTTTAAAATATTTATTTATTTTTGAGACAGAGAGAGACAGAGCATGAGTGGAGGAGGAGCAGAGAGAGAGGGAGACACAGAATCTGAAGCAGGCTCCAGGCTCTGAGCTGTCAGCACAGAGCCCCACACCGGGCTTGAACTCGCAGACTGTGAGATCATGACCTGAGCCGAAGTCAGATGTTTAACCGACTGAGCCACCCAGGTGCCGCAGAAAATATTTCTGTTCATTCTGAGTATCACAGCATCATAATATGCTCTTATAATTTCCTTAATTTAAGTTTTGGGATTCTCTTTGTACATATAAGTTTTACTGATGGAAAAAGGTGGTTTCGTTTTAAACACACAAATTAAGATGTCAGCCCCAGAGGAATACTGTGGCCTCAAACTATCTCAGAAAGATAACAGACTAATTTTGTCTAAATATCATTGATTAGTCAGGACCTTTCAGTTGTGAGTGACAGAAAAATCCAACCGAAACTGATTGGAGCAAAAACGAAGCTTCATGGTCACGGGTGGGGAAGGGCCAGGAGGGCCACTTGGCAGGGGACCCAAACCTGGACTCCACATCATGTCCCTGCGCACTGCCCTCTGTGATGACTCTGTTCTCAAAAAGGCACTCGCCTCGTGGTGGGAGGGCCACGTGACACAATTCCAAGATTAAGACCCACCACTCCAAACCCGGCTGAAAAAGTGAGTGTGCCTCTCAACAGTCCCAGGAGAAGCTGTCTCCTTAGTTTTGATGAACCTTCCCCCACATCCAGCATCGGGGCCAGAAAGAGGCACTATGTCAATGGGCCAGTACCGAGATGGGATCCTGTTTTATTGCAGACAGGGAAATAGACCATGAGCAGAAAAACCAATTGTTCGGTAGGATTATGAGACATAAGAGTCCATCTGGTGTAAAACTTAGGAGAGTGGTCCTGAAGGTGTTGCCTCCGAGACATTGTCGGGGAGCGGGGGCAGGGCGGGGGGGGGGTGTGGAGGGATGCAGGGGATGGGATGTGTAGGTGTGTGTGAGGGGACAGTGTGTGTGTGGTATGTGTGTGGTGCATGTGAGTGCGGTGCCTACATGGAAACCAAAATGTCCACAGTAAAACATCCACGGTGCCCAGTGGAATAGAGAGCCCTTCTAGGGTTGTCAGTAAGGAAACTCAAGTGAGGTCACGGTGAAACGTTGAAGCATTACAAATTAGGTTAGAAAAAGCCACCTGCCAAGGCAAACAGTATGGGTGGGAGTAGAGGGAGAGAAATATGGTCCCAAGTGGGCGTGCTGACATGTCATGCGGTTCACTAACTCTACGCTTTGTGGCCTTCATAAATTTCACTCAGAATTACTGTCAATGAAATTAATGAAATCACAGGCTGTCCAACAAAAGAAGTATCAATCTGTAATTTTCCATTGGGTCAGTGAGACCTCAACTTATTATCGTAGGCATGCTTCTTGTCCTCAAGGCTGGGTGTTGACTTTGCTTCAAGTTCCTTTCAGGAATTCCATGAAAATTTTATGCCTTGATGTTTCTCAACAAATTCGGGTAACTTGTGGAGCTGAGAACTCTGCCTTAAGGGCCAAAAAACGAACATAAATACGAACAAACAAAATCAAAACACAAAAAAATGAATCTTGAGGGCTGTAAGTCAGTTTCGGTCTCTGCCTTTCCAGAATAAGATCTTCCTCCAGCTTTCTTAAAAGATGTTTGTAGGGGCGCCTGGGTGGCGCAGTCGGTTAAGCGTCCAACTTCAGCTAGGTCACGATCTCGCGGTCCGTGAGTTCCAGCCCCGCGTCGGGCTCTGGGCTGATGGCTCAGAGCCTGGAGCCTGTTTCCGATTCTGTGTCTCCCTCTCTCTCTGCCCCTCCCCCGTTCATGCTCTGTCTCTCTCTGTCCCAAAAATAAATAAACGCTGATGGCTCGGAGCCTGGAGCCTGTTTCCGATTCTGTGTCTCCCTCTCTCTCTGCCCCTCCCCCGTTCATGCTCTGTCTCTCTCTGTCCCAAAAATAAATAAACGTTGAAAAAAAAATTAAAAAAAAAAAAAGATATTTGTAAATAACATTTATAATTTTATTGTTCCAAGTAGGAAGGGAAAATGGAGAAAACAATGTTTCTCTGAAACACATCACTTCCAAATTTCAAGATGCAAAATAGACATTGTAGGGATGTTGTTCTATGTGTTTCTTTCCTGAGAGTGTATTTGATTGCATCAATAACATGCTTATCTTGAAGAAGTTTTAAGAAAGTTTCTATCGGTACACCATAGCCATTTTCCACAATATTACCTAAGTTAGAAAATAGAGGTTTGTTTTACTTACATAAAGGTATTCATATGTATTATATAAAATATAATGATAGTTGAGTTCTACATTAAAGAAAAACACTACACGCTTGTTCCAGATCAAAGGACAATAGCAAATATGAGAACAAATTTACCCTGGAAACTGAAATTCTCATTTATTTTGCCAGATCTCCAATTTCCTACTTAGAGGTATAATTCAGGTTATTTTATTTCTATTTCTCCATGTGGAGATGTCTGTTCTCTATTAATTATTTTAAGGAATAGAGAACTAGCAATGATCCTAAGAAAGGAAGAATCAACATTCTGTTCTATTAAAGAATTTTGAGTTTTCTCTCCCCTGGAGTTTATCATAAGGTGTCTTTTCCTGGATCAATTGCCTTGTGCCTCCATGAACTTTTTTTCCCTTCCAAATCCAGGTTCTTCTCCAGATCATGGTAAGTTTTTGTCTTGGCTTCCAAATCATTGATCATTGTTGTTGAGCAATATTCCACCCATCAAGCTTCCCTAAAGTGTGTTTAGACTATCTGTCTTTAGACTATCCTTTTTTTTTTTAATTTTTAAAATATTTATTGGGGGGGGGGAGAGAGAGAGAGAGAGAGAGAGAGAGAGAGAGAGAATGGGGGGGGAGGGGCAGAGGGAGAGGGAGACACAGAATCCGAAGCAGGCTCCAGGCTCCAAGCTGTCAGCACAGAGCCCGACGTGGGGCTCGACCTCACGAACCGTGAGATCATGACCTAAACCAAAGTTGGACACTTAACCGACTGAGCCACCTGGGCACCCCTGTCTTTAGACCATCTTAACTTCTTCTGCCAGCAAAGGGATATATAGTGATAGCGGCTTACCTCAAGAAACGGAATGAAATGTTTTGTCTCGAAGTGAAGTGTGGCGCGTTTAGCTTCAGCCATCACCAATGGCAAAGCCCCTCTCCTGCCACCACTATTCCTAAAATGATCTTAAAGTCCTATAGGTGGGAACACAGGAGCCACAGCCCGACTCAGCTGCCAGTAGAAACCTAAACAAAATTCCAGAGGCAATGACAGAATTTCTCTCTTCAGAGAATGAAAGACACAGGCCAGCATGGAGTATTTCCTGACAAGGACTTTGTTGAAGGAATGGTCCCGGGGCTGACTCCACCTGACACTAATTCTTTCGTGGTATCTTGTTTTAAAAAAAATCTGGGGACTAAGGTGGGGGGTGGGGGAAGAGAAAGTGGAGGAAAAGCTAATGTGGCTACCATTTGCCAAGAACTGTAAGAATATTTAGTATCTCTCTAAAGCTCCTTTGCCATTGCCAAGCTGTTAAGGAGAAGAACTCAGCAGTACAAGTCTTTGCTAGTGTCCTACAGCAGTATTGAAAATTGAGCATGGATTACGACTTTTTGACCAGTTTTGCAGCCACATGCAGCACCCACAATGTATTGCTTGTTTTGTTCATCCACTCCTTGGAGTACTTAAGCAGCGATACTTGATAGGTAAATTGAGGTCCAGGAAACGAAAGGATCCCAAGGCTCTAGACAGCCTGTGCTGTTATTTGCCATAGAATCTTCTTCCAGGCCTTCCTCTGCTAGACCCCACCCTCCCGCTGGATTTTCCACTCAGCATCCATCTTCCCACCCCCTCTTCCCACCACTCAAAACAAGAAAAATAGTTTCTTTCAACGTAGCTTCTTTCCAGGCCTTACTCTGGTCTTCTATCAACTTCTCGTCTTCCAGATCAGATAAAAATTAAATCTTTGAAACGTCTGTATGTATGTGGATGGTTGTAGAATGAAGGAACGTTTCAACAATGGAAATAAATATCTACTAATTGAACCGGCGAAAGGTGTCATTCTTCAATAATCAACATCTTCTTAAGAAGAAAAAAACTCTTTCAAAAAAGGTGCATTTGTTAACTTTTCCATGGGCAGGACTGTGGTAAGTACTTCACAATGGTGACCTCACGTAGGCCCCGTAATGCCCCCATGAGCTAAGTATTGTGATCTTCGGTTTATACTTCAGTAGACAGACAACGACGAGCCAAGTCACATCACTTGTCTGAAGTCACACAGCTGGCAGATGCAAAGCTAGAATTCAAGGAGAGTGTGATTCAATGACAAAGCTCCGTTTCGAACCACCATAACCTACTGATGACCATGTTAATCCTTTGATAATTACCACACACTTAGAAGTCAAAAGATTTGTCGCAGCGGTTGGGGAGGAGGTGGAGAAGTTGGAACTCTTGTGAGCTGCTGGTGGGAATGTAAAATGACGCAGTTGTTTGGGGGGAAAATTGGTGATTCCTGAAGAGGTTAAACACAGAATTATCATATAATCCACCAAGTCCACTCCTAGGCATATTCCCAAAGAATTGAAAGCAGGGTCTCGAAGAGACACTTGTACATCGGTGTTCATAGCAGCATGCTTCACAATAGCCAAAGGGTAGAAGCAACTCAAGTGCCCATCGATGGATCAATGGATAAGTAGAATCTGTTAGGTCCATAAATGGAATGTTTTTCAGCCTTAGGAAGACATGAAATTCTGACACATGTTACAACATGGATGAGCCTTGAAGACATTATGCTAAGTGCAATGAGGTGGTCAAAAAAGGACACAGACTGTATGATTCCACTACAGCAGAGAGAGAAAGTAGAACGGTGGTCGCCAGGGGCTCAGGGGAGGAGAAGTGGGAGTTCCTTTTTTAAGGGGTATTAAGAAGTTCAGCTTGGGAAGAGGAAACATTTCTGGCGATGGATGGCGGTGATGGCTGCACGTCAATATGAATGTGCTCCATTGTGTAGGCTAACACTGCCCATAAACTAGGAACAGGAAAGGAGATTCAATTTCAACTGCAAAAATAATGAAGCCAAGTCCTCATTCTAATTATAAAAATCTAAAGCCTCAGACTCATGAACTGAGATTAGTTGCATTTTTATTCTTATTTTTAACATGAAATAAACACAGAGAAATATAAGGCAAACTCTTGCATCCATTACCTAGATTGGGCAGCTCTCTCATTGGCTTCAATTAGAAATGGGTGTACAACTCTATCTACAGATACTTCATATATAACATGTAGACAGTCCCCTCTGATGAAACATGATGTTGCAGTTCAACGGCATCAGACCATGGGAGGGACAAACAAAAGAGGTGAATTTAGAGTCCCAAAAATAAGACAAAGGGAATTTGAAGGAAAGATCCTTCCACTCAGAAGAGTATGGAAGGAATGGACAGAAGGGTGATCTATGGATTTTGAAAAGATGATCACTAAGGAAAGCAAGGTTAATTTACAAAGGTACACCCACCATTAGATATCTAATACTCTGTAGAAAACAGGATTTAATGTACATAAAATTTCTCTAATATGTCACTTTGTTAGAGATACTGACTCATGTCACGACTAGAACTCTGTGAGTAGGCTATGAAGAAGGAAGGAAGTAGGGAAACCTGGCTGGCTCACTTGGAAAAGCTCATAACTCTTGATCTCGGGGTCATGAATTTGAACCCCATGTTGGGTATAGAGATTACTTAAAAATAAATAAACTTAAAAAAAAGAAGGAAGGAAGTGTCGTGTCTGTCGAACGAGATTTTCCTGCTACAAAAAGCTACTAGTTCATGAGAATGGTCCTAGGGTATGTGCTGATTAGTGACACTTTGGGGCTCTAATAACTTAGAATTTGTCATGACTCACTGAATTTTTTTAATTTTTATTTATTTTTTTAAGTTTTAATTTTAATTCCAGTTAGTTAACATACGGTGTAATATTGGTTTCAGGTGTACAATGTAGTGACTCAACAATTCTATGTTACTCAACGCTCATGATGATAAGTGTCCTCTTAATTCCTGTCACCTATTTCCCCATCCCCCCACCCCTTCTCCTCTAGTAACCATCAGTTTGTTCTCTGTAATTAAGAGTCTGTTTCTTTTTTTTTTTTTAAGTTTATTTATTTATTTTGAGAGAGTATGAGCAAGGGAGGGGCAGAGAGAGGAAGACAGAGAATCCCAAGCAGGCTCCACGCTGTCAGCACAGAGCCCGAGGTGGAACTTGAACTCATAAACCATGAGATCATGACCTGAGCCAAGATCGAGAGTTGGATGCTTAACCAACCGAGCCACCCAGGCACCACGAGAGTCTGTTTGTTAATTTGTCTCTCTCTCTTTTCCCTTTGCTTGTTGGTTTTGTTTCTTAATTTCCACAAGTTGAGTGAAATCATACGGTACTTGTCTTGCTCTGACTTATTTTGCTCAGCATCATACCTTCTAGTTCTGTCCATATTGTTGCAAATAGCAAGATTTGATTCTTTTTTATGGCTGAATACTACTCCATATTGTGTGTGTGTGTGTGTGTGTGTGTGTGTGTGTGTATCACATCTTCTTTTTAATTTATTTTTTTTTATTTTAAATACAATCTATGCCCCACTGTGGGGCTCAAACTCATGACTCCAAAATCAAGAGTCACATGCTCTACCAACTGAACCAGCCAGGTGCCCCATGTCTTCCTTATCCATTTATAAATCACTGGATATGTGGGCTGCTTCCATGCCATGGCTATTGTGAGTAATGCTGCAATAAACATAGGGTGTGTGTATCGCTTTGAATTAGTGTTTTTGTATTCTTTGGGGAAAAACCCAATAGAGCAATTGCTGGATCTTAGTGTAGTTCTATTTTTAACTTTTTGAGAAAACTCCATACTGTTTTCCACAGAGGATGCACCAGTTTGCATTCCCACCAACAGCATGAGAGCGTTCTATTTTCTCCACATCCTTGCCAACACCTGTTGTTTCTTGTGTTGTTGCTTTTAGCCATTCTGACAGGTGCGAGGTGATAATCTCATTGTAGTTTTGATTTGCATTTCCCTGATGGTGAGTGACGATGAACATTTTTTCATGTGTCTGTTGGCCATCTGTATGTCTTCTTTGTAGAAATATCTGTTCGTGTCTTCTGTCCATTTTTTAATTGGATTATTTGTTTTTCAGGTGTTGAGTTGTATCAGTTCTTTATATATTTTGGATACTAAGTCTTTATCGCATCTGTCATTTGCAAATATCTTCTCCCATTCCATAGGTTGCCTTTTAGTTTTGTTGATTGTTTCCTTCAGTGTGCAGAAGCTTTCTATTTTGATGTAGTCCCACCAGTTTATTTTTGCTTTTGTTTCCTTTATCTCAGGAGACATATCTAGAAAGATGTTTCTACTTTGGATGCCAAAGAAGTTACTGCCTATGTTCTCTTCTAGAGTTTTTATGGTTTCAGGTCTCACATTCAGGTCTTTAATCCATTTTGAATGTATCTTTGTGTCTGGTGTAAGAAAGTGGTCCAGTTTCATTCTTTTGCATGTTGTTGTCCAGTTTTCCCAACTCCGTTTGTTGAAGAGACTTTTTTTCCCACTAGATATTCTTTCCTGCTGTGTTGAAGATTAATTGACCCTATAGTTGTGGGTTCACTTCTGGGTTTTCTACTCTATTTCCTTGATCTCTGTGTCTATTTTTGTGCAAGTTCCATACCGTTTTGATGATTATAGATTTGTAATATAACTTGAAGTCTGAAGTTATGATGTCTCCAGCTTTGCCTTTCTTTTTCAAGATTGCTTTGGCTATTCAAAGTCTTTTGTGGTTCCACACGAATTTTAGGATTGTTTGTTCTAGCTCTGTGAAAAATGCTGTTGGTATTTTGGTAGAGACTGCATTAAATGTGTAGATTGCTTTGGGTAGTATAGACATTTTAACAATATTTGTTCTTTCAATCCATGAGCATGGAATATCGTTCCATTTATTTGTGTTCTCTTCAATTTCCTTCAGAAGTGTTCTATAATTTTCAGAAAACACCTCTTTGGTTAGATTTATTCTTAGGTATCTTATCATTCGGGATGCAATTGCAAATGGGATTGTTTGTTTAATTTCTCTTTCTGCTGCTTCATTATTGGTGTGTAGAAATGCAACCAATTTTTGTAGATTGATTTTGTATCCTGCAACTTTACAGAATTTGTTTAACAGTTCTCGCAGTTTTTTGTGATTTGCTGAAATTGAAATTTGAGTTTCCTGTGAGAATATTTGCTAGAAAAATATTTTGAAGTAAAGGAAAGAGATAGCTTGCTTAAAAGTAGAATTAATAAGCAAGGAGAGCTCCTAAAAAAATCATCATATACAAATAGTACTGTTAAACCATCAATGTGATAATCACTAGTGGTTTTCTATCTTCTTATTATGGGTAATACTAACAAATATTACTATAAATCTCTGTCTACCTCTATATCTACATCTTTATATTTGTTAAGCAAAATAATTAAATATATTCCTACTTGTCCTTTTCTATTAGTAGATACCCTATGAACATAAAAGCAATAAAATTAGATTTCTGTAAAATATTCGGTATGTCAATTTTTTACCTTCCTTCCAACTAAGGAAAATTTTAGTGTAGTCAATAAAATCTATACACTTTTTTCACTATATTATTGCAAATATATTTATCCACATAAATATTTCTCTAATAACTTTTTTTAAGGTCTTATTTTTAAGGAATCCCTACACCCAACACGCGGCTCAAACTTACGAACCCGAGATCAAGAATCTCATGCTTCACCAAATGAGCCAGCCAGGCACCCCAAACATCTCTCTAGTGACTTTTTAAAAATATCTATGTATCTATCAATATCTATAACTATACAGTGTTTACTTTGCCAAATCTTTTCATAATGGGCCACGCAAGGAATTTAGTCCCTGTGGGTGGTCAATATATGATATAACAATATAATGATAGGGGCACCTGGGTGGCTCAGTCGGTTGAGCGTCTGGTTTCGGCTCAGGTCATGATCTCGTGGTCAGTGAGTTCGAGCCCCGCGTCAGGCTCTGTGCTGATAGCTCAGAGCCTGGAGCCTGCTTCAGATTCTGTGTCCCTCTCTCTCTCTGCCCCTCCCCCACTCATGCTCTGTCTCTCTCTGTCTCAGAAATAAATAAACATTAAAAAATAATAATAAAAAAACAATATAACGATATTTATGAACTGACTGCCTCAATCACTAGTTGACTGAAATTGTCTCAGTTTATTTATTAGACAGACAGAATCTTAGCGTTTGAAAAAGAAGACAGTGAGTGGAATAACGAAAATGTTCTAGAACTGGATGGTGATGATTGTTGCACAACCTTGTGAATTTACAAAGTGCTATTTTGAAGTAATTGAAATGATGAATTTTTATACTGTGTATGTTACCACGATAAAAAAGAGTGTATTTTATTTTATTTTATTTTACTTTATTTTATTTTATAGAGGACATTCTGTTCAGCCTGACAGTCCCTTTTTTTTCTTTTTTTCTGGTAATTGTATCTGGTATCTGGTCTGAAGTGAATAACACCTAATTTAAAGCTTAATCATAGAACATTGTTTAGAATATCATCCCAAGAGGGATGGGAAACATGGTAATTTACCAGAAGACTGGAAGTAATTTGGCATCTCTCTGTGGAAATTTGGCTATATATATATATATATATATATATATATATATATTCTCTCTCTCTCTATATATATATATATATGTATATATATTGAGTATATATATTCACTTTTTTAATAACATTGAGCTCCCACCAGGCCAGCAAATCAAAGAAGGAGACAAGATACACTCTAGCTTGTACTCCAGGCACACGTCCCCAGGCAAGCTGGCCCGCCCTCTGGGCAGCGGTTGGCTTTCTAGACGACACATAAACAAGTGTCTTTGACAGAAAGACCAAGTGGCTCCAGGTCCTGACGATAGTGCACAGTAACAAAGCAGGGAAGTCAAGACCCCGGTCTATTTACAAAGCCTACGTGCTAGAAAGGACAGAGATAAAGTCGTTCCCAGGAGGAGCGACATCAGCACAGGCCCCGATGCTCTCCTTTCTCCAGCTTCCAAGAGCCTATCCAGGCTGCACAGACTCAGCGCAGAGAAGCCAACAGAAAAGGCCACTGCTTGGCCTTGACCACAGGGCAGGAGAGCTTCCAGCCCACCCAATCCCGAACATTCTTATGTATGCACCTGTTAAAATACAGGAACCTTAGACTCTGTCAAGCAGGCAAAGAGGAGAACGCTGCTGTGTCCAGGCTGACAATGGAGAACTATCCAGTAGCCTGATGCTCCTTCCACCATTCTCGAAATGGATATCTGCACAGTTTTATTAAAAAGAACTTGGGAAACTAGCCTGTGGAAGACCAGAGGCCCCATAGTTTACCCTTCCCTACCTGTGCCCAATGCTATGACAAATTCCCCCGAGGCTGGGTCTCCTGTATACACATGTCTGATGAATAACCCCAGTTCTACCCAGCCCTAGAGTCTCCTCTGGGATACAGAGTAGCAGTAGACTGATCTCCACCGACATCCCTAGCGTGTGTGTGTGTGTGTGTGTGTGTGTGTGCGCGCGTGCACGCACACACATATACACACACATGCTCTTTCCTTTCGGTTACTCACTAGATGCTTTGTGGCCGCTCTTGTGTCAGGTGCTGGAATAAAACTATGAATAGAACAAAGTTCCTGCTCTTAAGGTTCAAGGTTTCATATGGGAGAGAGACAAGCAAGGGGGTATATAAATGATCATGTGATTTGAGATGCTAGGATCTAGAAGTACACAGAGGCCAAATGAGCCTGGGAGTGCTGCCCCAGCCACCTCAAAGCTCGGCATGCCCGGCAGAGGTATGATGTGAGAAGGCACCTTGGCATCTCTCTGCGTGGGTCTACACAAGTCCTCACAGCCGCTCGGGCATGGCTTCTCAAGCAGTAAAAACCGATGACCAAAAACTAGTAAGGAGATTTAGCAACTAGAAACATTCATATCCATTGAGACAAAGGACCAGTTTGAGTGATTTTTTTAAGAGTGATTTGAAATATTAAAACTGAAATGTCTATTTGTTCGGTAAGCTAAATTCTGGACCCACAAATAGAAGTCCAGAAGGAGTCAATTTGTCTCTTTTTATTTACAAGAAAACAAGCATCTAGCTTCCCTGAACTGCCAATCTAGCTATGAAAAACTAGAGGAAGAGAAAGGGGAGGGCAGGGAGAAGGACCCAGCCGCCCCCCCCCCCACAGGATCTGCCTCCATTAGTCAAAATTCTTCTCCGCAAAGGGAACTAACGTGTAGTTACCCCAACCTTTGGGTCATGGCTAGATTACTCACATCAATGATCAGTTGAATTCCCAATTCCGTGAGAGTAGATTTGATCCCAATTTTATAGATAAGGAAATAGGGGCTCAGAAAGGGAATGATTTACCCAAGTTGACACAGCTAATAAGTGACAGAAGCAATGTGCTGTGGCTGGTTGGTGAGATGTAATGTTCTAGACAACAAGCTAAACTGGATGATTTTAAGGCGGAATTGCAGTTCTTGGGCAATGATTTCCGAGACTGTACTAAGCTTCAATTCCCTGAAATGTGTCATCGCTATCTGGCCAGCGCCCCAAAGCTGTAACCCCTGGTGTCAGCCCTCAGTTCCTTCCTCTCTTGACCCCATAGCCTGTCACGATATCCTAACCATCATGCCTCCAATCTGAGTGTGTGTCTCCAACCCCACACCCTGCTTGCACTCTGGGCCCTTGTCTCCTGGGAAATTTCCAAGCCTTTTCCGCCTCTGTATCCCAGCAGCCCATCTCCACACTGCCACCGGGGGGGCTGCATGGCCAGGCTTTCAGACTTCTACTAGGACCTACTGCCTGCAGGAAATACATGTGTGCTTGAACAGGCAGTCCTGGATCACTTTCGGAGCAAGCAGGGTTAGAGTGAGAATTCAACATAGGAGGTCATTAACAATCTGGCTAGAAGCTGCCTTCAGACCTCATTCCCCACCTGACTTACTCCCCACCTGTCCAGCCTCCCATTTGCCCGCTCAGACCCTACCAGATTCACAGCTCGCTTTGGGGCCAGCTGTGTTTGCCCACGCAGCTCTCTGCCTGGAATTTTCCTCTCCTTCCCTTGTCTAGTACATGCCCGCTCATCCCTGTGAGTCAGACAAGAACACCCTCTTCTGTTGAAACCTCAGCTCGTGCCCCCAGGCAGAATGGGATGCTCTAGCCCTGGACCCCAAAGCCATGCGGACAAGGGCACATCCCCAAAAGAACGTCTACTGCACTGTAGTTTCAATATAAGCTTCACGTCTGTTTTCCCCATCAAACTGAATTTCTGCATCATGCCCAGTTAACTTTGAGCCCCACACGCCTATACTTAGCACGTAGTACATGCTGGGTAAGTTTGTTGAATGCAGATAACCAGGAATATCTGAGACTCAGAATCCTGCTTCTCTAGAAGTAGAATAGATGCTTCCTATGAGATATACCCGTGCTTTGGGTATAATCTTGCCAGCCTTTTACTTCAAAATAATATTTTCAAAGAGGCCCAGGATTTCAATTTCTAGTACTAGGGAGTCGATTGCTACTCTGTGGGGGCGGGGGCTAATTTTGGACCCTGGTGATGCCTTCTCTGAGAAAAACAAAACCCCTGACTCAGTTGGAGAGAAGCCACCTTTCTTATCCCTTTCCTCACCAGAGCCGCCCCTCCCACTTCCTGTGGACAGTCCGCCCCCTCCCCCACCACTCCTTTGCCCCCCTCCTGTTACAAACCACGTGGATTTGAGTTTCACCTACAGTTCCTTCCCTCTGTTCTCTCTTTTCTACCACTTACTTTTCCTATTCTTTTCTACCTTTGCTGCTAGTCTCACATGTCCATTTGGCCAACACACCCTTTCTTCCCCTTCTCTCAACCCTATCTAGACTGGCAAAACCACTTGGAACTGCACCAGAACTCAGAGAGACAGGACTTCCACCCCAGCTCAACTCCTCACCACCCTGGAGAAAGTGCTTAAACTTCTCAGAGTCTTTGAACCATCATCTGCTAAGATGATCTCCACCCCAGCTCAACTCCTCACCACCCTGGAGAAAGTGCTTAAACTTCTCAGAGTCTTTGAACCATCATCTGCTAAGATGATCTCCTTGTTTTGTTCCTCTTTGTATTCTGGGCTTTTCTTTTGCTTGGAACGTCTTTATTTTTCCTGTAATTTTAGGTTATGAATTTATGTAAGCCTCTCAGATACTTTTTTGATGAGATAACAAAAAATATACAAATTAAGTCTCTAAGAGTTAGTTACAAAGATTTAACCAGATAAATCTATAATGAATTTAGCGCAGTACCTGGAAAATATTAGCTCATTTTCAGTAATCGTTCTCTTCCTAAAGGAACCCCTGTGCACTATTGGTGGGGATATAAATTGGTGCAGCCACTCTGGAAAACAGTATGGAAGTCCCTCAAAAAATTAAAGAGAGAACTACCCTATGATCCAGAAATCACAATTCTAGATGTTTATCCAAAGGAAATGAGATCGGGTTCTCAAGGAGATACATGCACCCCACGTTCATTGGAGAATTACTGACAATGATCAAAATATGAAACGAACCTAAGTGTTGTCAATTGCTGAATGGTAAAGAAAATGTGGTAAATAGATACAATGGAATATCATTCAATCATTAAAGAGAAGGTAATCCTACCATTTGCAAGAAGATGGATGAACTTGGAGGGCATTATACTAGTGAAATAAGCCAAAAGACAAATACTATATGATCTAAAAATGTTGAGTTCATAGAAACAAAGATGAGAACAGTGGTTACCAGGGGGTGGGGGTTCTAGGCTCAGGGTATGTGAAGAGGCTGGTCAAAGGGTACGAAATTTCAGTTATAAGGAAAATAAGTTCTAGAAAGCTATGTACATGGTGACTATAGTTAATAACACAGTATTGTATCCCTGAAGTTTGTTAAAAGAGTAGATCTTAAGTGTTTTCACCACACACAGAAAAGAAATGGCAACTAGGTGAGGAAATGAGAGTGTTAATTAACCTGATTGTGGCAATCATTCCATAATGTATACATGTATTAAACCGTCACATTGTACATGCTAAAAAACTCACATTGCACCATCTAAATACACACAATATTTACCTGTCAATCATACCTCGGTAAAGCTGGAAAAAATTACTTCTCTTCCAGCTATCATGAAATATTAGCTGGTTAGTTATTTCACAAGGTTATTGTGAGAATTTTTTTAATGTTTATCTTTGAGAGAGAGAGACAGAGTGCGAGTGAGGGAGTGTGGAGAGAGAGAGGGAGACACAGAATCCGAAGCAGGCTCCAGGCTCTGAGCCATCAGCACAGAGCCCGATGCAGGGCTCGAACTCACTGACCATGAGATCATGACCTGAGCCGAAGTCAAAAGCTCCCCTGACTAAGCCACCCAAGTGCCCCATGAAAAGTTTTTTAAAAAATACCATCTAGTTACAAATACTGTTGTAAGTACTTTACAGATATTAATTCATTTGACCCTGCAAAGGAACCTCCTAAGAATCGTCTGACGTCCTCCCAATCTCATCCCCATTTCCGTAGGTCCGTCATCACTGAACCACACACTTAGTAACCAGCCCAAAGTCTCAGAGTTCTTGAGCATGCTGGCAGAGCAATTCCTTAGCCTGGGATTTTTATCCCAACACTAAAATTCCCCTACTTGGCAATTTAGGGAGGAAAGAATTACCTCCGTCGATACCAAACACTCCTACTCTAGTTAAAATTAGGCATTTTGGTTTGCCCAGTCCCAAGGTACAGTCAGAAATGTCCCATAGCTCTGCCCTGAGGAAGTGTGGCTACATGTTTTGATTGAACTTTTCCTCCTTATCTCCAAGAGCGTTAGTCAGAATCCATGGACTAAAGCTGTGATGATTGTGGAGGAACTCATTTCCTAGGGATTGAGGCTGACGACTGGAGGAGCAGCCAAGGAACTCCAACATGGCGAGTTGGAAGCCAATTGGTCATCCATCCAGAGGAAACCTTCCAGACTGGGCCTGTACTGGTACGTACGAGAAACAGACAGGTGCTGCTATGCCTTTCTTTCTTTCTTTCTTTCTTTCTTTCTTTCTTTCTTTCTTTCTTTCTTTCTTTCCTTCTGCACATTTTCTTTCTTCCTTCTCTTTTATGAACTATGAGGCTGGGGCCTCATAGTGGGAAGGATCACCCATTTCAGATAGACAGCCACTAGGAATGTTGGCTAACACCATCTCATCTTCCAGACCTCCAGCCCCAGAACTAACCCTCCTCACAGCTTGGCTGCGATTTCCCTCTCACGGGCTCTCCCTCCAGAGTCTTGGCCAGAGGACTAACTCACAGAAGCGTAAACAATGGGCTCCTTTTAGCACGTAGAATTGTAATAAATCGACATTCAAAGGGAAGGGAAAGTCTACATACACTTTGTGTTACTGTCAGGGTAATTTGAAATCTGGGGGTCTAGCCTGTCTAACCTGAAGAATTTTTCTTAATGTGGCTTTGAACGTTAAGATTCCCATGGTTTCTAAGGTCTGCTTGCAGACAAGCCTACTTGTGACTTTAAAGGCAAGATAAAAATGATTTGTAATTAGCATCCTCAGGCTTCATAAGCATGCGTCCGGGCAAAAGGAGTTGACTTGCCTAAGAGGGATAAACGTTGTTATCCTATGATGCTGTTAAACTTTGGCAAACCCTCTTACACTGGTAGGTTGTAGGTAGATAGCATTGCTTAGCCCCCCACAAATTATCATGGACTCCGGAAGAACCAGATCTTGATTTTAAAATATGTGTTACACTTCTAGGGGGCGCCTGGGTGGCTCAGTCAGTTAAAATGTCCAATTCTTGATTTCAGCTCAGGTCATGATCTCACAGTTCAATGGGATCGAGTCCTGCATTGGGCTCCACGCTGACAGAGAAGAGCCTGCTTGGGATTCTCTCTCCTGCTCTCTCTGCCCCTCCCCTGCTAGCACTTTCTCTCTCTCTCTCAAAATAAATAAAATAAACTTGAAAAAAATATATGTATTACATTTCTAAGGGTCTGTTCCTGGCCACGGTAATGATAAAGACTGAGTCAGGATTTGGTGCATAGTTTAGTGTCTTGCAGCAAAATCTAAGGGCAGTGCCTGAAAACTTTGAATTCCCACTGCAGTGTATTGAGAGTAGATGCTAAATAAATATTTGTTGTCAGGAAACGGATGCAGATAAAGAAGAGAAGGAAGGGGAAAAGGAGAAAAAAAACAGGAGAAAAGAGGAGGAAGAGGACAGTGATCATTATTTTTTCCAAAACATAAATTGAAAATACTAAAATCATTCACCAGACTCATTCGACGGGATGAAGTCTTTTGAGCAAGCCAGTTTTTTAAACACCTCGTAAATACCATAGACCCTTCAGGGTTGAAAAGAATCCTAAAAGTATCTTTAAATTCAGGCTATCTAAAAATGAAAGTTAAATATGAATTTTGTGATTAAAACATACCACATAATCATATGGTTACACAGATTCAGCATAAGATCATCAGACCAAGGTCTCATAAGTATTAAATAGAAATAGAACACGATATTATAATTCTAAAATGCTAAAAATCTGTAAAATAATGATTTTGATGATGTTCACCCAAAGTGATGACCTTACAAATCTAAGATGATGAGGAAATAAGTTCCAGGCAGAGAGTTATTTAATTTTCACGTTGCCAACCTTTTTTCATGAATATAAATGTTTCTTTCCAAAAGACTTAGAGAAGAGACAAGAGCCTTAACAAGTCTTGTAAAACCAGAATAAACTTCTGCTGGCTATCTTCTTTTTACTATTTTTTTAGAGGCTTGTGGCTACAGATATCTGGGTGATTACATACCCACTAATGTATTTCCCCTTCGTGTTTATTTTGGAAAGATGGCAGGTTATTTTGAAAGAAAGGAAGAAAAAACAGACTACAGAGGAAGCAGAGTTGGCTTGTATCTCGGAGGGCAGCGGATTACTAAAATTACCAGGCTTCCACGGAAGAGAACACAAATTCATCTCTTTGGCACATTCTCTTAAGTTTCAAAGTAGTTATAACAAGATGATATGCCTCTAGTAATGAGCAGAAGAACCCAAGGCCGAAAAATAATTGGAAAACACTAATTCTGGAATTTTCTCTGGAGTGCACCACCAATAATGGGGAAGGGGGTGACACTGCTCCTGAGCGTTAGCTATCAAGCAAAACTTTCTTGCCATACTTCCCAGACTGAGTCCTATGGGTATTTGTAGCCCTCATCAATCGGAGAGATTAGGTATCAGTACAAAAAATATACAGCGTGAGCATGACAAGTCAGAGTTCACATTTTTGTTTAATAGTCCTGCCTAGTAACTGGGTTTATTTGCAGCGTTCAGTCTTGCTAGGCACTTACTGAGTGCCCGCAATTTGATGAAATAATTATTTTTGGCAACAATTATGTCATCAAACTGCCCCCTTTACCAGCACTGCAAAAGTGAACGCCGTAGAACCCCGCCCCACAGCACACCGTGCCTGCCCGCGCGGCCTTGGACGTGACGCACAAAGTCAAGATAAATAGCATTCAGGAATTGATGCACTTGATAAAGCAGCAACTCTTCTACAATTCAGTGAGAGAATTTCTAGAACAATTAGCTTTTATCTTCTAGAAAAGGAGATCGATTTTGCATTGATCGACCTCTGAAAAAGAGTATCCTTCCTCCAACAATGAAAAATGTCTACTGTACAACATTATTTTAATTGTGTCTCTGCAGGAAGGAACCAGTCCAGAATGATCAAGACGTTGGTTGTAATCAATGACCCCTTCCAAGATACCCTGAACTTTCTTTTGTTGATTGGACCTTCTCAAAGTGCGCGGGGAGTCAAACTCTTCTGGCTGACACCCATTTTAAACATCACTTAATCGCATGATGCGACAATTCGTTATCAGATGACCCTGTGTTCATACACAAACACAGCCACTATCAGGCACAGACAGGCCATAATCTGGCAAAATCTTGATGAAACAGAAATAAACACAATGTGCAGTGCATATTAATAAACTCGGGCATTCTGGCACACACTGACATTACAAACACCCTCGAAAGGAAAAGCTATGAGGCTGGGTTTCCTTATATGAACCTTACCATCAATATAAACAAGGATCCAGAAAAGGGAAAGAGGTGAATCTTTTGAAACACTGTATCTCTTCTTCAATCTTGGAAACAACAACTCATCTCTTAAGAGCCAGCAGTTTCCATAATGTATCATTTTCTCAAAGGGCGAGACTAAGGTAGGCAAGGCTCTTGCCCTCCTGCCGGGAGGTGGGGGGGGGTTATTCATTAAAAGGTAGTTGGATATAGTGCATTAGGATGGAGATTCTCCAAAGCGCGTTTGCAGCCTACTGCCAGGCTCGGTTTTTACCGATCCAGGACAGACTGAAAAAACAAGGACACTGGAATAAATCTTTCACAAGGCTAGTTTTTAAAATTGTATTTATTTAGTTTTGAATGCACATGATGAAAACTTCAAAGAGGGTGAAAGTGTGTTCAGGGAAAAGGAGGCGCTTTCTCTCCTGGTCCTCTGGGTCAGACTGGTTTCTCATGTATTATTACTGGTTTCTCCTGTATCATGAATAATGTATGAGCACACTTTTTACATATATATTTTACATACTGTACTGTTTCTTGCCTTTCTTAAAAATTTTTTTTTCATTTACTTTAGACACATTATTTTTTGAGAGTTTCAAAGTGATTTTTCTTTTCATTTAAATCCAAGGTAGTTAACATATAGTATAATAATGGTTTCAGGAGTAGAATTTAGTGATTCATCACTTTCATATGAAACCCAGTGCTCATCCCAAGTGCCCTCCTTAATGCCCATCACCAGTTTACTCCATCCTTTTTTTTTTTTTTTAACTTAATTTCTTCTGGGGGTCTTTATCAGTAGATACAATGCTGTCTTATTTCATAAGGCTAAACATACTCCCATGATTTTGTATCATAAGGACTTTTCTTTGTTGATAATAAATGAGCTTTGGGGGGGGGATGCTCTCACTTGGCAAATTAAAGTCAGCCACACTGTTTCTACTGGTACGCAATACATCCCCTTACTCAAACCCACTCCACTACTCAGCATGTTATTTCTTTTTAATATTACTAGTTTATGAAATCTACAAATCTGAAAAACAGTGAGTTAGAGTATTTGGGTTTTCTGGGACAAAAGTCGGACTTAGGAGTCCAAGAACCAGTAAATAAAGGTTAAAGATAAAATAATTTTCAGAGCATTATATTAATTTTAACTTTTAATATATACTATATATATATGTATATACATATGTGTATAGATAGATAGATAGATAGATAGATAGATATAATTATCAAGTAGTAATTTGCTCCTCCAAAAGTTTAGTTTTCTATCAAAGAGAAAACTGATACTGATAGAATTTAACTCCATATCATCCCGGGTAGTTTCATTGGGCATCTCCATAAATTCCATAAGAAGCTATTAAAAAGATTAACTATTAGTACGCAGAAAAGCTAACACTCACCAGATACAGCAAATTAAGAGGCACTACAAATTCAGCAAATAAATTTAAGATTTTATTTTAAAATAAAAACAAATACATTTTAAAGCAAAAAAAAAAATACAAAAGCCTCAAAAAGTTAGTTGAAAACAATTGAAAAGCACTTTAGTTCAGGTGTATGAGGTCAAGTTAAAATGTAAGAGGAAAACTAACCAAACATTTTACTAGTTTTGAAGCCTTTTTGGTGTAAGCAGGATTTCGTACATGTCTGCAATTTGTAAAAATTCCCTATTTAGATAATCTGCTTAAGAGAGTATCTAGGGGCACATGGGCAGCTCAGTCGGTTGAGCATCTGACTCTTGATTTTGACTCAGGTCATGGTGTCATGGTTTGTGAGCTTAAGCCTCGATTCAGGCTCCGTGCTGACAGTGCAGAGCCTGCTTAGGATTCTCTCTCTCTCTCTCTCTCTCTCTCTCTCTCTCTCTCTCTCTCTCCCCCCCCCCCGCCCCTCCCCTGCTCATGCTCTCTCTCACTCTCCAAATACATAAATAAATAATAAATAAATACTGAAAAAACAGTATCTAAATTTGAGGCAATTGTCAAAAAAAATTATGACTTTATCAAATTTAATTTGCTGGTAAAGACTAAACAAAAGGCTATTCTAAAGGTTCTCTTCACCACTCCGACCCATCAACGCGATGTCCTGTTTCTCTTGAACTTGAGGATAAAACTCTCCATCAGTCTCTGAAGCAGGTACTTCAAGAGCCACCAAGTGCACGGCCTGCCCTCCATCCCTAACCCCCCGGTATCTCCAGTGCTGGCATCTCTTGGACATGGGAACACTGGGCCCTTTTCTGGTTGGATAGTTCCACCTTCTAGAGACTTCTGTTTGCTACTGTCGCTACTGCTCTTTCTTCTCCAGCTCCACAATTGTGTCAGTCTCAAACTGCCACTCCCAGCCTTCTCTGAATGCCCGCCCACACTCTGCTACCCCTGGGAGACCCTGGCCATGGACACCACCGCTGATGCCTTTCAATCTGAGGACCTCCACAAGCCGTGTCCCCTGGGTGACTTCAGACTCGCCATTTGCTTTGCAGACCAGTGCCTCCTTGCTCCAGCCACTGGCCCTCAAACGGAGCACTGATCTTTCCCTTCCGGCCACCCCACGCTCCATCACCCAAACCAGGACAACTCCTTTCTCGTGGTCTTCTGCTCTTTAATCCAAAAATTCAGGCACTCAGCTGGAACCCAGAGAAGAGAGTCAGAAAAGGTCAAGCTGCTCCCAGTTCAGCAAAAGAACACTTACGCTTGTCTTCGAGAAAAAGTCTCTCTGCCATGGGAGTGACTCCTGTGGGAGCAGAGGGGAGCCTTGTGGTTGTGATAGAAGAAAAGCAAACCCGGTTGAAAAGCTGAGACGAGCAGAGGCACCTGGGTGGCTCAGTTGGTTAAGTGTCTGACCTCAGCTCAGGTCATGATCTTGGGCCCCGTGATGTTCGAGTCCTGCGTTGGGCTCTGTGCTGTCAGCTCGGAGCCTGGAGCCTGCTTCGGATTCTGTGTCTCCCTCTCTCTCTGCCCCACTTGCTCTCTCTCAAAAGTGAATAAATGTTTAAAAAAAAATTTTAATTAAAAAGAAAAGGCTGCGGGGAGCCTGGGTGGCGCAGTCGGTTAAGCGTCCGACTTCAGCCAGGTCACGATCTCGCAGTCCGTGAGTTCGAGCCCCGCGTCGGGCTCTGGGCTGATGGCTCAGAGCCTGGAGCCTGTTTCCGATTCTGTGTCTCCCTCTCTCTCTGCCCCTCGCCCGTTCATGCTCTGTCTCTCTGTCCCAAAAATAAATAAACGTTGAAAAAAAAAAAAAAAAAGAAAAGGCTGAGAAGTGGGGCACCTGGGTGGCTCAGTCGGTTAAGCGGCCGACTTCGGCTCAGGTCACGATCTCGCGGTCCGTGAGTTTGAGCCCCACGTCGGGCTCTGTGCTGACAGCTCGGAGCCTGGAGCCTGCTTCCGATTCTGTGTCTCCCTCTCTCTCTGACCCTTCCCCGTTCATGCTCTGTCTCTCTCTGTCTCAAAAATGAATAAACGTTAAAAAAAAAAAATTTAAAAAAAAAAAAAAAAGGCTCAGAAGAGCCAAAAAAAAAAAAAAAAAAAAAAAAAAAAAAAAAGCAACCACGGGAGTGGTGGTAAGAAACAAACTGAACTTGTCATTTGTTTCCCTCTGTAACTTCTGTCCAAGAGGGTTACTGATGGTTGAGGAGTTACTTCAGGAAGTGAACTCAGTAGCAAGAGGGACATCCCTGATTTCTCAAAGATTCCATGGGACGTTTGATGGCCTGTGTTCAGTAATGTTTTTCTGTATCCTTTCAGCTGGGACAAAAGCGTCTTCCATAGCGTAAGAGGGAAAGAAAACAGAAAAGCGAAAGTACAGATGCGTATCATTAGTAATAGCTGCCATTTATTGTTAGCCTAAAACGAATTCCGTTGTAACTAAGCAATTTACATGCCATGGGATAGTATCATCCCATTTTACAAATGAAGAAAGGTGCAGAGAGGTTAAACAATTTCCCGAGGGCCACACAGCTAGCTATTCAGAAGCAGAACTAGGATTCAAACCAAATCCAGTGCTCTTTTGGCCTATACTTCTCCAGCCCCCAGAAGGAGGATTCCAGAAAACATGCTATCTGTTCTTGCTAAAGAATTCTAGGCCTTTAAAACAATGACGTTATTAGCTGATGCCATAGAAGTCACTGATTTTATGGGTAATATATGTAGAAAGACATTTAGAGAGTTTTCCTAATTTGTTCTCAACATTATGTATTTAATCCTGTAAAATATCAATGGATAAAAACTCACTAAATTGTGATGGGGCACCTGGCTCAGTCAGTAGACTGAGGGTTGTGAGTTCAAGCCCCACACTGGGTGTACAGCTTACTTAAAAATAAAAAAAAATTTTAGGTTACTAAATTGTCAAGAAAGCTGGACATTTAGGAACAAACTACCATTTTATTCCCTAACTATAAATGAGGTCCCCATCCACTCCCAGGCCCCACAAACTAAATTACTAAGCTCACGTTTCTGAGGGTGTTCAGCCTTTCTCCAGAAGTAAAGGGTATGCTCAACAGTCACTGTAATAATAATTTAAAATTACTCTTTATTCAACTAAGTCCCTTACATGCACTGTCTAATCTAACCCTCCACAGTGCCACAGATCCAGGTATCATGCTTTTCCTGTATAGATGACGAAGCTGAAGGTAAACGAGGTTTTATAACCAGCCTAAGGATACACCACTAGTAAATGGATTCAAACTCATTTCTGTCTAGTTTGAGAACCTCTGTTCTTAACCTTTATGCTTATCCCTCCTGGTCTATCATGATTTGCGTGTTAGTATGTTTTCTTCTGCATGAATATCTCCATGTTCAGCACATGATAAATTACTAGAGACTTGTGTTCTTGGGTAGCATGGGAAAGCATGTGACTCTTGGTCTCAGGGTCGTGAGTTCCAGCCCCACGTTGGGTGTAGAGATTACTAAAAAAAAAATGAATAAACTTGAAAAAACAAACAAACGAAGAAAACCCTAAGCTTGACTCCAAAGTCTTTGGGAGGAGGTTAAATATTTTCTTTGCTTTGTAGCAATAGAAAACTAGATTTATTACACTATGTTAATATGATCTCTAAGAGAGATTCTGTGTTCAACTTTTTTTTATCGCATTTCATATATGTTATTTTATTTATTCTCAAAAGCTCTTCAAGATTTGCATTCTAAGCTTCACACTTATTCCTGGATGTAGCGTCTCCCTCCTAATGCCAGAGATTTTCCAAAGTGGGTAAATGTAGTCATTGGTGGAAATTTCTGGAGACTGATCTGCCCTGACTAGAAGGCAGTGACACCGAGTGGGTAAGACCAGGCTTTGTCATCAGACAATCCTGGATCTGCATCTTGACTCTGCCACTTGCATTCTGTGCTGTGTGACTTTAAGTTACTTACTTAACCTTTCTGAATTGGTTCCCCGCACCCCCCCCCCCCCCCCCGCCATCTCTACCAATGCAATTTTCTGTCTCTAGATGTTTCCATTGAATATTTTATGGGCAGTTGCTTTCTAACCCTGGTGCTCTTTCCCCCCCCCCCCAACGCACCCAGTCTTCCTCATCTATGAAAACAGCACACTACCCACCCACTTCTTTATTCCAGAAACCTCCCACCATTGCTGATTTTGTTCTCTCTCTCTCTTTCTCTCAGCCACCCATACATCCAATCTATTTTCAAGACCAAAAAAAAAAAAAAAAATATTACTTATGAGTAGGTCTTGACTCTGTGTATCTCTCTTCTTCAAAAGTGCTCCCCTCGTCCATACTGCCATCACCTTTTCCTGGACACCAAAACACTCTCATAACGAGTGCCCAGTTGTCCTCTCTGCTGCTACAATCAGTTCCCCATCAAGCGGTCAGAGCGATCATTGTAAAAAGAAAAAGGGAGCCGCGGTAGAGCATGCGATGCTTGATCTCAGGGTCCTGAGCTCGAGCCCCACATTGGGCATAGAGATTGTTGAAGGAAGTCAAAACAAAAACATAAAAAATAAAAAGAAAGAGCACTGTGTTACTCCCTTGTTGAAACCATCCAATAACTGCTAACTTAAGAATCCCAAGTTCTTTTCCATACCCGTTCAAATGACTATTATTAAAAACAGAACAGGGGCGCCTCTGTGGCTCAGTCGGTTAAGCACCTGACTCCTGATTTCGTGATCTCAACAGTTCGTGAGTTCAAGCCCTGTGTTCTTGGGATCCCCTCTCCCTCTCTCTCTGCTTCTCCTCTGCTCTCTCTCTCAAAATAAACTTTAAGAACAAACAAAAAATCACAGCGCATGCTGGTGGGGACATAAAATGTTACAGCTGCTGTGGAAAACAGAATTGTAATTTCTCGAAAACTTAAAAACAGACTACCACATGGTCCAGCAATTTCACTTCTGGGGACATACCCAAAAGAATTGAAAGATGAGACTCAAACAGATATTTTTATCCGATTGTACACTCATGACACTGTTTTACCTCATGACACTGTAATGTTATTCAAGGCAGCGTCACTCAAGAAAGCCAAATGTTCAGGGGCACCTGGGTGGCTCCATGGTTAAGCATCCGACTTCGGCTCAGGTCATGATCTCACAGTTCATGGGTTCGAGCCCCGCATCGGCTCTGTGCTGACAGCTCGGAGCCTGGAGCCTGCTTCGGATTCTGTGTCTCCCTCTCTGTCTGCCCCTCCCCCACTGGCACTCTGTCTCTCCCTCTCTCAAAGATAAGTAAACATTAAAAAAAATTTTTTTTTAAAGAAAGCCAAATGTCCGTCGACAGATGGCTGGATGAACAAAATGCATTACATACATACCATGGGATATATTCATCAGCTCTAAAAAGGAAGGACACAGGTCACCACATGGATGAACCTTGGGAACTTAGGCTGAGTGAAATCGCCAGTCACCAAAGGAAGCCTCCCCTCACACTCCACCCCTAAGTCAACCCCATTCTTCTCTGTGACGTCCTACTCCTTCGTGACATACCACAGGGGACTTGGTATGCATACCGAGTGGCTTACTTAAAGCTGCCTTATTCCTTAGGAAGCAGTGAAAGCCCTAGGCCCCCATCAGGCGTCACCCATCACCCACAGGCTCCGCCAGGCTTGCTCAGGTGGCATTCTCATTTCACTTGGGAATAACTCAAGATGACTGCGTGCCTTCGTCAAGTCTTTCCAAGGGCTCTCCTCCTGTCTCATTTACTGCTCCCGGAGAAGACCCTTCAAACTACCTTCCCTGGCTCCTACTTGAGTCGTTTCCAAAGTGGGGGAAACTCTTCAACTTTCAAAATAAAAAAATAAATTTCAAAAGGCTTCCTCCCTCCCCTGCCATCCAACGGGGAGCCGCTCCTGGAGGGGAATTCCTCCGAAATGAAATCGGGAAGGGCTCCAAGAGAGCTCATGTTTCCAATGTTAAAGCTCTGACTTCTGAGGATGCAGCCCTGCCCATTCTTTAATCACAGCCGAGGAAATTCCCCCAGCCTGGGTAAAAGATCACAATGTCTTAAGAAGGCCCATGAGCTCATGAAGAGCGGTTGAACTCAGAATGCCAAGGCGCTCCCAGACATCTCCTTCAGTTCCTTTCCTCCTGCACAAGCCCCTCGAATTTTCCAGATCGGCACCACAGCAAATGGTTAAGGGTTTTCAAAATGGCTTCGATTTAATGTGGTAGGAAGCAGAGTGCTGTCCCTGCTCTATCTCCCTGATACTTTCTGCCGTTGTATCTTCATCGTCAATATTAAATAGCTCAGAAAAGTAAGCTTTAAAAATATTTATGGGGCGCCTGGGTGGCTCAGTCGGTTGAGTGTCCGACTTCAGCTCAGGTCATGATCTCGCGGTCCGTGAGTTCGAGCCCTGAGTCAGGCTCCGTGCTGACAGCTCGGAGCCTGGAGCCTGCTTCAGATTCTGTGTCTCCCTCTCTCTCTGCCCCTCCCCTGCTCATGCTCTCTCTCTGTCTCAAAAATAAATACAAACATTTAAAAAATTTTTAAAAATATTTTGAGCCCCATTCATCTTTGACGGACATGGCATTCTCAATTTTAATCTTCTGTGGGAGGATTGTCTCATATCCACCTTGAAATTGTATGGGAGAAAGAAAGCAGTACATCGGAGGATCTCACATGATGAGAAACCGAAAAGCCTTCGTAAGGATCAAAACGCCTAAAATTTGCCAGCGAAGCCAAAAATGTCAGTTCTGGCAGTTTACTTGTTCATATAACAATGTTCACAAGCGAACTACCCACCCTCCTTCTTTAGGCTGGAGACGTCATGAAATGAAGGAAATTGAATGAAGTAGAGTTCACTACAGGTGGGAAGCCGTTTTCCAAAGCGCCCCGTAAACACGGTAGATTCCTGCCGCGACTCTGTCGCGAACGTGTACAGGTCTGCCCTACTCATTCTTTATTTCCTTGGCTCATAGAACAGAAGATTAAAATGTCAGCTGACGACGAGGGATGGAGAGAAGTGATTGGTTTTTTTCCCTTGTCTTTTGGAGGTGCATTAATCCTAGCCTACCTGAGCAAAGAAAGCGTGAGTCTGGAAATGTAGTAAGCGTTTTGTAGATGACAGTTGTTTGCAAGTGTAGAAAGCGAGAGATTTCCATGTATGGACCTGAAGTGCATTCCAGTCCAGTGTCAAGTTTTGTGTGCGATAAGGCCAGAGCAGGAAGCCGCTCGAGGTCAGGAAGGAAGTGCTATCAAGCCTGGGAGCCGGCAGGGTCGTGCAGGGAGCTGGGCAGGCTCAGGGCTTCAGCTCTGTAACCACTGCCCTATTTTTAAAAGATAAACAGCGCGAATAGCACAGAACCCTCACGGGGGCTGCTCCAGATTCAGCCAAACCGCACAAGGAGCTCCCTCTCGGCCCCCACCGGGCTTTGCAAGCGTCCCCAAAATGTAAAGTCACTGTTTCTCCTGGGACACGGGGCAGAGATTGCTCAGAGGGTCGGATTGTGGCCTTTTATCCAATATCCACAGCTGGCTTTGAGGGCCTCTGGGTATCCTAGCAGATTTCCAAGTATCCCTTGTTTCTCCCCCCCACCCGCAATGTACCACCAGCCCCTCTGTGCTGGGACAGAAATCCTACTGTGAGTCAGTGTTAGGAAGAGAAAGTTCTCGTGTTCTTAATGAGAAAGTTCTCGCCTTAACCATGACATGGCTAAAATGCGGTCAGCCAACAGAACCCATTGGACTGATGACCTTGACAATGCTTTCCAGAGTTAATTTCCAGGTCAGTAAACATTGACCGGGTGTCCGCCGTAGCTAAGTATTGTGCTGGGCACGGGGCTCCCGAGGTTTAGTTAGCTGCCCTGAATGTCATAGAGTACACGTACGGAGTGCTAATACATTCACCCCTTTTTTAAGATTCTAGTACTTGTATGCATTGTGGTGAGGGCAGCGATAAAAGGTATAGAGGGGCACGTGGGTGGCTCAGTTGCTTCAGTGTCCAACTTTGGCTCAGGTCATGATCACAACTCATGATCTCATGAGTTCGAGCCCCCCATGGGCTCACTATTGTCAGTGTGGAGCCCGCTTCTGACTGCAGATCCTCTGTCTCCCTCTCTCTCTGCCCCTTCCCCGCTGCTCTCTCTTAAAAATAAATTTAAAAAAAAATCTAAAGGCATAGAAGGCACACAAAAGGAAGGCTGTTGAGGGGGAGCTAATCCAAGCTCAAGTTGGGGACGGACACTAAGGGAGACTCTAGGGTAGGTGAGCATATTCCAAAACTAGGAAGAGAAACAACAGAGCACAAGGGAGGGATATTCCCAGGCCAAGGACAGCCTCCGCTATGGCTTAGAGGCCAGAGATAGCATGTAGTGTGTGACAGCTTCACACAACAGCTCGGGAAGCAAGAATGCGCCATTGGGCATTTTCCCTGGAAAAATGAAGAAGAATCGGGACATAAGCTCAGGGGTCCAGGCCCATCCCCGGAAGCCCGTGGTCTGCCATCTAAAGCATGGACCACCCACTGGGCAGAGCGGAAACACCTCACGTTAGAATCACAAAAAGGAAACCAAGTCAAAGAACAAAACTCAACAATTAGTACAACTTCATGCAGAAAATATGATCGATCTAATTTTAATTTTGCTCATCAAAGGATACCAGTAAGAGAGTGAAATGCTCCTAATGAATCCATAAGAAACTAAGAGAATATGGTGGGAAAATGGGCAAACTCCTTGTCAGGTATTTCACGAAAGGAGAAATTCAAATAGCCAAGGAACTGTAAGAAAAAAATACCCGTATCATCCGTAAGCAGGGAAACGTAAATTCAAACCAGTAGAAGGGCACAGCCTGTTAGGTCTAACCTTGGCCTTCCTGGAGAGGCAGAACGTCCACCCCAGTCACCATGCATACAGCAGCACCCCGCTCTGTCCCTCGGCGCCCTTGCCATGTGTGTTCCATCGTTTTAACCACTTGAAATATCACATTTATTTATTATTTGTCACCATCCACTGGGATGTAAACACAGTGAGGTCAGGGACTTTGTTTTGTTCAGCGTCCTTTTCCCTCCAGACCTAAATCACACAGTAGGTGATGGAGGAATATTGATTAACTTAGTGAGAGTGTAAGTCGATAAAACCTCTTTGGACAAAAGTTTGGCATTACCCTGTACCACAGGAAGATATACATACAGGGTGACCCGCCAGTGACATTCTTGCAGATACAGCTTGGAGAAACCTGCAAACAGGTGCAGGGCCACGTCTAAGTGTCCGTCACAGTCTTGTTCCTAATGATCAAAAACAGAATTGGGGGGAAAGTTTTGAAAAGTTTTTGAAAAAGTGGGAACAAACCAAATAGTACCAGCTCTAGAGCGATGGACAAATTATGCCGCGTTGCACAGTGGAATAGAATAGAGCAATAAAAATGAACAGCCATAACTACTTACCACATGGATGAAGCCTCCTAACATAGGAGCAAAAGAAGCAAAGACATAAATAAACGCATACGCAATAACTCCATTTATTTAAATTGCACAAAGGCCAGATGAAACTGCAATCTTTAGGGCTACAACTGTAAGTAGTAAAAATCACAAAAGCAAAGCAAGGACCATACGGTGTGGCCCTTACCTCTCTGAGGGGAAGAGGAAATGTGTGAGGGTTTCGGGGAACTGACGACATCCTGTATCTCAGCCTGGGTGATATTTTTATGGGTGTTGTATAATTACTTGTCAACCTGCGTGTGGTTGTTTTATGCACCTTAACTATTTATGTTCTAGGGGCGCCTGGGTGGCTCAGTCAGTTGAGGTCATGATCTCACAATTTCGGCTCAGGTCATGATCTCACAATTCGTCGGTTCGAGCCCCATGTCAGGCTCGATGCTGACAGCTCAGAGCCTGGAGCGTGCTTCGGATTCTGTGTCTCCCTCTCTCTCTCTGCTCCTCCCCGGCTCATGCTCTGTCTCTCTCTGTCTCTCAAAGATAAAAAAATGTTTAAATATTTATGTTCTATTGTACAATTGAAATGTTTTTGAAAAGAGAATGGCACTTGGTTTTTAAGGATTATGGGATTCAAAATGAAAAGCAATCACCCTAGAGGCCAAAACCAAAAAAGATGTCACTGGAATCTGTCCAGGCACGTGTGGGTCATCTGTCCCCAAAGAAACGAGAGACCCGGGCAGGTAGATCCTATCGCCTCCTCTTTTAGAGTTGCTTATCTTCTGTTATCATTTGAGGTCAAAATTTCTACATTCAGAAGCATCCCATTAATAGGAAAACTGTGCAGAAGATGCAAAATGCTGCCAGAATGTCCCCATTTCTTGTGCACATGCTTTCCTTGCAACTTTACAGCAGAAGAAGCTGTGGGGAGACGAAGGACAGCAGAGGAGCCAGTGAAGGCAGGGAAACACCTCCATCCACCAGGCCTGGAAGGAGGAAAGCAAAAGACTGCGGGATTTGAGCATTACCAGAAATCTTTTGCTCACTAGTACGGTCTCTGTGTTCCGGCACCATCGAGAGATCACCAGAAACCTCAGCCCGGGCACTCTTGCTCTGACGCTCTGATGCTCTGACAGAAGCAGCCTACTCCCAAGGCTCTGCATCCTCGACCCCAGGCCACAGCATCCCACCCTCACTTTTCTTCTTACACCACATCCTCCCCTCTGGGGATACTCTCTGTGCATACACGGTGGTGGGAGGGGGGATAGCCCTGCCTCCATTGCCCCTACCCCAGTACCTTCCCAGCTCCTAAAACACATTGGTTTTTCTCATCTCTGGGGCCCCACACGTGCGGTTCCCTCTGCCTGGATTTCTCCGTCTTCATCGGGCAGGCCCTTCTCATTCTGATCTCAGGCTGACACCGCTTCCCTCGGAAGCCTCCTGTCACACCCACCAATCTACTTAGATATTGTAGCTGCTTACTTAGCCTCCCTTCAGAACCACATTTTATTTGGCTGGCTAATTACCTATTCATTGCATTTGTTGCCACTAGACTGCAAGTTCTCCAAGGATATTTATCAAATCTATCTTGTCCGCCACTGATTCCTCTGCCCTTACTGCCGTGACCAGTATCTGTTGAATGACAGCTAAACGAACATGTCTGTTTCATCTCTGATCTTTGAAGGAACCCCTTGGGAACGCACGGACATAGATGCCGTCCACCCCTTGGGTTGTGACATTCACTGGTCAGTCTCACGGACCCAAGGGGCTGGAGAGGGAACAGTGACAGGAACAGCAGAGCCCCTGAGAGTCTAACTGCCACAGAGGAAGAAAGGCTGGGCAGCTGCACTACCAGGAGACACGTGTTGTTCCTGGTAATTTGCTGAAGACACCCTCCTTCCCGAGACTACGCAGGGCATCAGGGAAGTGGTGTGCACCGAGCAGGAGCTCCAGGTACCACTCCAAAGGCCGGTGCAGGCTGAGGCATGACTTCTCCGGCACTCAGCCCAGCTCAGCCTCAACCCAGGCAAGCGGGGCAGCCAAGGACAACAGGCAGAGCCGACCACAGACATCCAGTCTGCTGCTCCGCTTGTACACGAAACAAGGTTCCCAGGGACCCTAGAGAAAAACGGGGTGGTGATCTTTTCATGTGACAGAAGAGAATGTGAGACTGGGATGTTACTGATCTAGTGGCAAACTTCAGGGATATTTGGGATTTAGGTACAATATTTCTTTTAATACTTTAATACTCTCAACGATCTTACAAGGTATTAACCCATTTGACAGAGGAGGAAACTCAGACCGAAAAGGTTAAGGCCTCAAAGCCATGTACCTAGTAGGAACAGAAACGACAACAGAGCCAATATTCAAACCCAGGCTGCCTTCCAAGCCCGTGTTCCCGAGAATCTATCCCGCGTGGGCCCCTGTATCTATAATCAGCAAATGCTTCAGGGTACATGGATGCCATACTTTTGTCCAAAAATTGACTTTTATTTTATTATTTTATTATCACCTATGAGAATATATAAATAAGAAAATATCTGACTTGGGAGGAAATTGACTAATCTACTGAAAAAAGAGAGAGATAAATGCGTTCTAAATTCAAATCAGAGGTATGCGCTACCGAAGCCTAAGAGGGAAAAGCAGGAGAAAAAAGACTTCTGATGATCAAGTGCAGGCACATGCCCCCTGTTTCCACAGGGGTTCCATTCCTGGGTATCAGGTCTGCAGATTAGAAATGCAAGGGGTTTGGGGCACCTGGGTGGCTCAGTCGGTTGAGCAGCCGACTTGGGCTCAGGTCATGCTCTCACAGTTTGTGGGTTCAAGTCCCGCGTCGGGCTCTGTGCTGACAGCTCGGAGCCTGGAGCCTGCTGCAGATTCTGTGTCTCTCTCTCTGTCTCTCTCTGCCCCTCCCCTGCTCATGCTCTTTCTCTCTCTCTCTCTCTCTTTCTCTCTCTCAAAAATTAGTAAACATTAATTTTTTTTAGCAGGTTCTTTTTTTTTTAATGTTTATTTATTTTCGAGACAAAGAGAGACAGAGCATGAACGGGGGAGGGTCAGAGAGAGAGGGAGACACAGAATCCGAAGCAGGCTCCAGGCTCTGAGCCATCAGCACAGACCCCGACACGGGGCTCAAACTCACGGACTGTGAGATCATGACCTGAGCCTAAGTTGGACGCTTAACCGACGGAGCCACCCAGGCGCCCTAATTTTTTTTTTTATTTATTTTTTATTTATTTATTTATTTATTTTTTATTTTTTATTTTTTTTTAAATTTTTTTTTTCAACGTTTATTTATTTTTGGGACAGAGAGAGACAAAGCATGAACCGGGGAGGGTCAGAGAGAGAGGGAGACACAGAATTGGAAACAGGCTCCAGGCTCTGAGCCATCAGCCCAGAGCCCGACGCGGGGCTCAAACTCACGGACCGCGAGATCGTGACCTGGCTGAAGTCGGACGCTTAACCGACTGCGCCACCCAGGCACCCCCCTAATTTTTTTTTTTTAAATGCAAGAGATTTTCAAGAATTTGTGTTTGAAAAAAACCCTCTGCCAAATGAGGTTCACAATCTGGGGACCTTCTTTCTCTACAGGCTTCCATGGTCTTACCGCCCATGTTTTAAAAGCCTGATTCTTGCAAGATTTCCATTTGTGGACATTTTGGCTCAAAAAATCAAAGCAGATCTCAGGTTTCAAAGGCCCAAAGGAAAAAAGGTCACTACTGAACATGCCACTATTTATTGTTGGACCAACAGCATTTAAGCTGTCAAATTAGGCTTTGATTCTAATATTCCTCAGTGAGGAAAGTACACATTTTTAGCAGCATTCTTTCGTTCAGTATGCTTGCAATGCTTTACCCAAGCAACTAAATCACAGTCCAACAGCATACATTTTTAAAGCAAAGGTGGTAAAATATTTGGAGTCAATAGTCTGTCTTCATTTCCCAGCATAAATTGTTAATCACGTATTGCAAGTTTGCTTTGGATTTACAGCATGCTTATAGTGAGGTATGTTATATTTATATTTTTTATATTTACATTATAAAGTTTTCATTTAAAAATTGAAGGTACTTCGGAGCGTCTGGGTGGCACAGTCAAAGTGTCTGACTCTTGATTTCGGCTCAAGTCATGATCTCACATGAGTTCAAGTCCCATGTCAGGCTCTGTGCTGACAGCATGGAGCCTGCTTGGGATCTTCTCTCCCTCTCTCTCTGCCCCTTCCCCACATGGTGTGTCTCTCTCTCAAATAAATAAACAAAAACTTAAAAATAAAACTGAAGGTACTTCCAAGATTTTATATTGTGCTCTTGAAACTATTTTGAAAACAACATAAAAATAAGGCACAAAGGAGCCAAAACATTAAATTAGGTGGCAGGTCAGAAGCTGCACTGAATACTATGCCATTTATTACAAAAAATAGTCATTTCTCATGTATCTTTCCAAATGTAAATATCACCAGCTCACTTTTCCTCCCAAGATTTATTGAGTTGTAACTTACATACAACAAAATACCCCCTTTTTAGTGTAAAGTATGATGAATTTTGGCAATTCTATACAGTTATGTCACCACCAACATACACTGCTCTGCCTTGTATCACTCAAGGTTTTTTTTTTTTTTTTTTTGCCATTTCTAGGATTTCATATCAATTAAATGTATTGTGTTTTCCAAAGTAACTACGACTTTACGTTCCCACAAGCACTGCCCGAGAGTTCCAGCTCCTTCTCATCTTATCCAATATGTGGTGTTGTCCATCCTTTTAATAACAGCCACTCTGGAGGACCGGGAGGGTATCTCTGTAGCTTTAATATTCATTTCCTTGGAGACCAGGGACCACGAGCTTCTTTTTATGTTTCTTAGTGGCCATTGCTATGTCTCCTTTCATAAAGTGCTTTTAAATCTTTTGACCGGGGTGCCTGGGTGGTTCAGCTGGTTAAGCACCTGACTCTTGATTTGTGCTCAGGTCATGATCTCACAGTTCATAGGTTCGAGCCCCATGTGGGATGGGCTGAGAGCACAGATCCTGCTTGGGATTCTCTCTCCCTCTTTCTCTGTTCCTCCCCCACTTGTTCTCCCTCTCTCTCTCTCTCTCTCTCTCTCTCAATAAGTAAATAAACACAAAAAAATTAAAAAGTGCCTTGACCAAATTGGCCTTGGTCAGTTCAGTTTCTTATAAAAGAAAAAAGAAAAAAATCTTATGACCAACATTATGATTAAGTTGCAGAAGTTGTATATAAAGTTGTATGTGTTGCAAATATTTTCTCTCAATTTGTGACATGCCGTATTGTCTTCTTAACTTTTATTCTTTTGGAGATTTGTGATTTTCATAAAGCCCGTTTTATCAATTGTTTCATTTTATGCCAGTTAACGTTTAAGGACACCAGAAGTAAAAGTCTGCTTGAAACGAAATGGTATTCTCAACCTCATCCCTCCCTCCCAGGTGTCTTTTAATTCTTTTTGGCATCCTGATTGCTGAACTAAAATTTGTAAATGCCATTTGAGCACCATGGAAATGTTTAAGGATGCGATAGCGAACGGTACCACAGAAGGCTAAGAAAAGGAAACACACACAATATAAGCTCTTCCTTAAGCAAACTCACTTTCAAAACCAAAAACAAAAGAACCAAAGGGCTAAAGATTTGAAACTGAAGAAAAAGAGAGCATGATGACAGTGGTGGGGCAGGGGGGGTGGCGGTGGGGGGGTTGTAGCTTTGAGTAATTGCTAGAAGAACGTGTAAGGGTAGGTGTTAAGAATCCAGCTTCCAGCCAAGATGGGGTATCCAGGACCAGATCTATTCTCCAACCAGAAACAACTGAAAAACTGGACAAAATATATGAAACAATGCTTCTCAAGACATTGGCCATCAGGCAGTGGAAGATAATCCTCCCGGAGAGACTCTTCCAAAGAAGATAAGCATCTGAAGATGTTCAATATTGTTAGTCTTTAAGGACATGCTAATTAAAACCACAAAAGAGGGGCGCCTGGTGGCTCAGTCGGTTAAGCATCTGACTTCGGCTCAGGTCATGATCTCGTGGTTCATGGGTTCGAGCCCCATATCGGGCTCTGTGCTGGCAGCTCAGAGCCTGGAGCTGCTTCAGATTCTGTGTCTCCCTCCCTCTCTGTTCCCCCCCCCACACACACACACACTCTGTCTCTCTCTCAAAAATAAAAACATTAAAAAAAAAAAAAAACGACCCACAAAGATACCACTTCACTCCTATTAGAATGTGTAAAGTGTAGGGACACCTGAGTGGCTCCAGTCTATTGAGCCAGCGGCAGACTTGATCTCAGCTCAGGTCATGACCTGAGCTCCGGTCATGATCTCACTCTGCTAGTGGGAACCTCCAACCACTCTGAAAACCATTTAACAGATTGCCTAAAAAGTTAAACATCGCCCATATGACCTAGCCATTCCACTCTTATATTTGTCCAAAAGAAATTAAAGCATATGTTCAATACAAAGTCTGCGACTAGAATGGTCATAGCAGCGTTTGTTACCCAATGGTTCTTAACTAGAAGTGATTTTGTTTCCCCAGAGATATTTGGTGAATCTGGAGATATTTTGGTTGTCACAACTGGTGGTCTGTTGGCATGTAATGAGTAGAGACCAGAAATTATGCTGAACGTCCTACGGGGCACAGGACAGTCCCTCACCACCAACAGTTACCCAGCCCACATGTCAACAGTGGCAAGTTGAGAAACTATGTCTATAGCTCCAAAAGGGAGCAACCCAAATGTCCACTATTAGGTAAAGGGACAAACAAACTGTGGTATATCCATACCACGGAATACAGCTGACCCTTGAACATGGGTTTGAACTGCATGGGTCCACGTGTATGTGGATTTTTTTCAATAAATACAGTATAGTGCTATGCATGTATTTTCTCTTCCTTGTGGTTTTCTTAATAACATTTTCTTTTCTGTAGCTTACTTTATTGTAGAAATACAGTATATATTACATGAAATGTATAAAATATGTGTTAATCAACTGTTTATGTTATCTGTAAGGCTTCCAGTCAACAGTAGGCTATTAATAGTTAATTTTTGAGGGAGTCAAAAATCATAATTGGATTTTTGACTGGGCAGGGGGTCAGTGCCCCTAATGCGCTTGCTGTTCAAGGGTCAACTGAGTTGTAAATGGCAATTTATTTGTAAAATGTGAGAGTTGGGTTTAGGGCTTTCACTCCTTATACTTTTAAGGATCTCTCTCTTTTTCTTTTATAGACTGTATTTATAGTTTTGGGTGCTTTTTAGACTCTACTGTTGTAACACTGAATTCACATAATGGCAGCCAACCACCAAGAAAATGTGTGATTGCGTAGGCTCTTCTTGCCAAGGCCACCTGCCCATTGTTCTGTGGCTGATGGGCTTCCTTTTCTCAGCATGCCTACTGAAGCCAAGGGCATTTAACAATAACCAAACTTAGATAAGCTGTTCTAAATTCTCTGATACTACCTGTAGGTCTAAGAGACAAATGCCCTGGTAAAAGCTAAGACAAGGTGATCCTAGCTAAGATCATTTTCACCTAGAAAAATGACTCTGGGAATTGACTGAAAACAGTTGAGGAGTCTGAGTAGAGAAATTGGGGGCACAGCCAATACCTGAAAGAAACCTGGAATTCATTGTTCCAGTCTAAAGGCCCTGGATTGGTCAATGCACTGGGAGGGGAGAGGAAGAAGAAGGGTTTGGAAAGGAGAAGAGAGAATCAAGAAAAGAGAGCTAAGATGTACTTCTGGAGAAATACTGTAGGAGCGCCAGATATGGAAGAAGAAGAAGAAGAAGAGGAAAGGAAAAATAATAAACAATTTACAGTTTCCCCCATGAACAACGACTATGGGTCACTGATCTAGTCCTAGAAACCATGAATTAATGGACTCAATGTATCATCATATCTAGGCTACAGACGCTGTCTTCTCTGGGTCTCAGGTATGAGAAGTAAGAAAGAAGTTGGGGGAAACCAGTCCTTGGCTGAAATTGCTTCAAGCATTCGGCTTTATGTTAAATGATAGAAAAAGCCAAACCCTTGCAAGAGAATGACCATTTTAACTTCACTTTCTCATCTGATAATTACAAATTTTGGTCTTAAATGGTCCATTTGAGCACGTTGGTCCATTGCTAAATTATGAAAAGCAAGAATTGAAACTTGGCAGAAGTACAGATCAGATGCAGATTACAAACAGAACCATCTGTCACTTTCAGGGAACATATAAACCAGCGCAAATGACATTAAGTAGCAATTTTCACGGCAGGAAGAGATCAAAGAACCTTGGTCTTTGCTACTTGAGGAAAAGGGGGAAGTTACTCAACCAGGAAGAGTCTTATGTAAAAATTAGCATGGATACGTTCATTCTTATTTCAAATACAGTTTTGTTTGTACTGAAAAAGAGGCAGAAAGCAGCCAAGCAGTGGGTGTGCTTGTTCCATTACGTTGGGCAAGAGTTCCACTTGGGTTTGAAGAGTTAGTTCTCTAGGTTAACTCCTTCTACAACCAGCTGTCAGCTTGTTTTAGTCGGTCTCTTTACATGGTCATTCAAAGACTTCCATTTGTATTGTCCTTATTCATTTTTGTTTTGTACCTTCTCAGTTAGATTTATTTTCCTTAAGATAGTGTGTATTATGCCACACGCCCACGCACAACAGTTCTCACTCCTCACAAAGTTGTGTTCTGTAAAGTCCCTGCAAACAGAGAATTAGCCAATGTTGTAATTTCTCCAAGGGAAATGCAGGATTATCTTCTTCCCAGTGTCTGGTCACACTTTCATCAACTGACGGATACATAGCCTTGTTTTGTATGTGCTTTATGTGTGTTTCTGTTTTAAGACTCCTATTTAATATATATTGTTGATTCATGAAGTTGAACTCATGGACATGGTAACTTATGCCTGATAGAAGCTTTGTAACACATAGTTTCTCCTTCAAGCACATCACAGCTTTTGTGCACTTAAAAATACCAGACAGCTCTTCGGCACCTATGCTTGGAAGCCATTTTAAAGTGGAATCACCAACAAAAATGTGAAAAATGTGGCACTAAATAGACAGAGAAAAAGACACTTGTTTACGACCAGGCAGAACACTTCTTCGTTCCAGCTCAGCTGGGGACAGGCCTGTCCAGCAACTTAGATCTTTACTACTCTGTGCATGTCCTTGAATGACTAGCAAAGTGCAGTAAGTATTGATCTTGAGGTTGCAAATAAGTTTTAACATGGACGCAAAGTCCTGGGCCACCTGGGTGATCCAGTCAGTTAAGCATCTGACTCTTGATCTCAAGGTTGTGAGTTCAAGCTCCGGGCTGGGTGGGGAGCCTACTTAAAAAAAAAAAAGTACGCAAATTTGCAAATACAGAATCTGTGAATAATGAGAACCAACCATATATGTGTATTTCTTCACAACAACTCCTAATAAAGTATATTACAGATTTCGTTTCCTTGAAGATTGTGGCTATCTAATAGATTCCTAATACTCTTCACAGAAAACTCCTAGCTTAGGATATTTCTTGTATTAAATTCTCTTATATTCAATTCAACCCTTTAAGGTTTTTGCTGAGCAAGAAAAGTAAAGAGCCAAGACGCAGATGTCTATATAGTAACTCCAAAGCCTACACAGAGGTACAGGAAAATGTCAGCATGTACAGGGCTCAATAAATGCTACATACTTTTCTTCGTTTCCTGACTCGTGTTCCTTCTTATTTTTCTTATTTGCTTTTATTTTACTAGCTTAAATGATCCACTACATGAATAAATGCACAGACAGGAACTCCAATTTCAACACAGGACGCAGATATAAAATCACTAAAGATCCATCACCCTGAATTTAGGTGGCATCTTCTTTGTTTTCCTCAGGGTTCTCAAAAGGTTTCTAAGCTTTGGGTGGAAATAAAGGAAAGCATAAGCCTCACATAAACTGAGTGACTTTTCCAGATGTCAAAATGGAAATAGTAGTTCCAAGTGTGGAAGAAGACAACATTATTTACAGATTTCAGTTTGAATCCTAAAGGAGCATTAACAATCAAATTACGGTAATAGTGTAATAGATTAAGACTATAAAGTGAGCTCATCTTTTATAACGTTGTAAATGCTATTTTTGTTAGCGCCTCAATGCCACTCTCAGAAGTAGGGTATTGTTGAAAATACCAGTCACCAAATACAGCAGACCTTTAGCTTTCCAGGATTTACGCTGTATTATTCCACCAGGTCAATGCTTGCCTGAAAATGTCTTTGGTGTGGAGTTGTTTTGTTACAAGGGCTTTCGACCCTGTTGACAGCAAGAACCGTCCTTGGGACTGTAAGTGTGGCAGGAAGTATAGCGGTTAAGCGTGCCATTGGAATGGAAATACGTTGAATTTCCACAAGACCACGACCTGTCACTTTGTTAGCTCTGCTCTAAATCATTTAATCTCTCTCTTCCCTGGTCTCTGTGCCATTAAAATGAAGAAATCAGAGTAATCGCAGTCAGATGAGTGCTTGAAATCTGTAATTCAAAGATAGTTTATCTAGGGCCACCTGGGTGGTTCAGTCGGTTGAGCATCCGACTTTAGCTCGGGTCATGGTCTCACGGCCCCGTGGGTTCGAGTCCCGCGTCGGGCCCTGTGCTGACAGCTCTGAGCCTGGAGCCTGCTTCGGATTCTGTGTCTCCCTCTCTGTCCCTAACCCACTCACGTTCTGTTTCTGTCTCTCTCAAAAATAAATAAACATTAAAAAAAAATTCAAAGATAGTTTATCTAAAATCTGGGGCTTTGTTACAGGAAAGCCTAGTAGTGAAAGGGAAAGACAGAGGGAGAAGAAAATAGGGATAATGATTACCATAACAATAACAGCAGAGACTTTGGGTGGCCAAGATAGCCAGTGGTGTCTATGCATCTCCTTCTGATTCTATTGAAATCCCACTAAAAAACAGAAACCAGATTTTGTTAAGGCAGAAATCCACAAGAAAGGAGAAATCAGAGAGGAGGCAGCAGTAACTGTGGATACTAGGGAGCCAGCAAATGAGCCACAAAGGAATCAGCACACTCAAGACAAGGGAATCCTATGAAGACAGTTAATGGAAATGATTGGGGTGCTTGGGTCGCTCAGTCGGTTGAGCGTTGGACTCTTGACTTCAGCTCAGGTCTTGATCTCAGGGGCATGAGTTGAAGCCCCATGTTGGGCTCTGCGCTGGGTGCGAAGCCTCCTTAAAAAAATGCTGGGGGCACCAGGGTGACTCAGTCGATCAGGCGTCCAACTCTTGATTTCAGCTCAGGCCATGATATCACAATTTGTGAGTTTATGCCCCGCATCCAACTCTGTGCTGACAGCACGGAGCCTGCTTGGGATGCTCTCTCTCCCTCTCTCTCTACCTTTCCCCTACTCATTCACTCTCTCTCTCTCAAAACAAATAAATAAACATTAAAAGAAAAGAATCAAACTGATTGATTAATATGCATCTCTCAAGGTCTCCAGAAGGGCCCCATTAGGAATCTCTGAGAGTTAGGGGTAAAAGGATACCGTAAAGAAAGACGATTGATTGAAAGTCTACATCGGCAACTATCAGATCACCAACTGCCTCGTCTACTAGGTAGGTTCGCTCTTCAAAAAGAGCTGAGACCAAGTTTCCAGACTAGGCTATACCAGGCAGGAAGGTGGGTTTACGACCCTTTGAGGTGGGATCTGGTTGCTGAGGGCCATTCCTCTCCCCCACTCAGGTTCCTAGGTTCTGGCAGGCGGGCTCCCCTTCCAGGCAGAAGACAAGAATCGCTGTCTTCTCCAGAAAATATGACCTACTCAGGAGGAAACACCTGAAAATATTAATATTAGAGATTGTGCAACTCATCAGCCCAGACCCAGCTCCCCAACAGCAAGGACTTTATGCATCAAAGCCTCCAAGCCATGGTGTTTCCCAATCCACTTTTTAGTCTCCCCCTGTATGAGCATACAACCAGGATCACTAAATATCTGAGGAAAGGATTTATCGTCAAAGAGAAGGGCGGGGGGGTGGTTAGGGAGAGAGAGAGAGAATAAGATTGAGAGAGAAAGGGACCAAAACAGTAACTTGAAAGAAATAAGAGACTCTGCAGGAGAAGATATTTCCCTCAAAAAACCAATAGTAACTAAGATAATATATTGCAAGCATGGAACATGAACAGATTGTATAAAAAAAGAGTATGTGGGGGAAAAAACTGGAGACAAAGAAAAGATCCTGTAGACTTTCAGAAAGAATAAACACAAATGAACAGACCCCATTTAAAAGATCATGATGAGAATGGCCTCTGACGTCACAACAGCAGTGCTGGAATTGAAAGGAAAATTCTGTATACAGCTAACCTATCAACCAAATGTGAGGCTAGAATACAGACATGTTTAAACATGCAAAATTCTATTTGCCCTGTATTTTTTCTCAGAAATCTATTTTAAAAGCTGATGAATTAGTGAGCCAAGGGAAGAGAGAAACAGAGGTTTTAGGAACCAGAAATGTAGCACAGAACAGAGGGGAGGAAAATTCTCAGGTGTGAAGGACAGGCAGTTGAGATTGGCATAGGATCCCCAGGAATGGTAAATCCGTAGATTATCTGATGTGTCTCAACATCTTGAGGTGAGATTTGTGTAGTCAGCAAAGCATCTGGGGTTGAAATACTAAATACTTATAAAACTAAGCAAAATGCACACACACACACACACACACACACACACACAGAGGTGTTAACAATAAGGCAAACTGGTAAGAGGTATACACGAACACTTGGTATTTTTGCAACTTTTCTGTAAATCTAAATGATCCAAAAATACAAAAATTTATTAAAAAAAAATAATGTTAGACACTGAAAAAAAGTTAACACTACAACTTGACATGCACGTATGTATATGAGAGGGTAGGAGGGATGACCAAGCAGAGGAGGGAGTCTGGAGAGTGAAAGATTTCCCACTGAAGGGCCTCGAAGTGAGGTGCCAAGCGCAGCAAAAGCCATCCTGCCTCGGTTTACCCAGCTGGCACGGGGACATGTGCATAGGGCTTCCAACCAGCGGGGAGCAGCGTAAGGAGACGGGGATTTTGCAGGAAGCACTGTCTGCCTCAGGTATGTTGGATTTCCCTTTACGATCTCAGCCAACGAAAACAGTTCCCAATCCTTTCCTGCTCTCCAGAGCCCGATTCCGCGTGAGGCAACTGGCTGAATTTGAAGATTCAAGTATTGGAGTCTACAGAGAGCCCGACACCCCTCATTTTACCATGAGAGGAGGTGAGCCCAGACAGGCCTTGTCACTTGCCCAGAAGCATGCTGACAGCAACTTCCCAGGCGAGAGCTCTTCTGATGTCACCCTACAAGTGGGATCCAGACTGCACGCACACACAGCTGCATTTAATCCAGATATTCTTTCTTCTTAGTAAATTAAAATGATGCAAAGCCTTTCCAAAGTATGTAAAGCCAACATCTCCTGTAATCCCACGCCAGTCCCCAGAAGTAGCTTCCTGAATTATCCCCGCTTCGTAGCCCGTTGCACAAATGAGGAAAGTGAGTCCCAGAAAGTTTGTGCAGCAGGAGGGCATTCAAGTGGCAAAGATCGCATCCGAGCAGAGGCTGCTCTACCCTGGCTGCAGACTACACTTTTAATCCAGAAACCATTCTGAAGGTAGAGCGGCCATCAGGATGGGTGATTTCCAGAAGTGCACGAACATTTTACACCTGATCTTGTTTTATCGGAGGCAGAAACATAGAAGGCCCCACCACCAGACAGCATTTGGCTGAATTTAAATAGCACCTAGACGCAGACATCCTAGGATCGGATTATTATTTGCATTTTTCCCTCTGTTGACCTTATCGCCATCCAGAGTGCAGAAAGAAAACATTTTAATCATTGAAAACATTGTTCTGTCATTTATATGGACTCATCAACACTTCTTAATATTCTTTTTTTTTTTAATTTTTTTTCCAACGTTTTTTATTTATTTTTGGGACAGAGAGAGACAGAGCATGAACGGGGGAGGGGCAGAGAGAGAGGGAGACACAGAATCGGAAACAGGCTCCAGGCTCTGAGCCATCAGCCCAAGCCCGACGCGGGGCTCGAACTCACGGACCGCGAGATCGTGACCTGGCTGAAGTCGGACGCTCAACCGACTGCACCACCCAGGCGCCCCAACACTTCTTAATATTCTAAAGACGTGGGCTTGCCTCCACTACCCATCAGATCCCCTTTTGTCCCATGTAATCCTTCACAAAGAGCAAGGAAACGGACTGCGACTAAGGCATTTACTCTGAAGGGAAAGGATTCAAATAAATTCAACTCTGTTGGCAAAGAAAAACTTCAAAGCCTTTAAAGGCACGTCCTTTCAACTCAGTTTGTTAGACTCATTCCCCTATTTAAAAGGTAAAAAGATGAAAGAAAGTTAATCCTCCATAAATTCTTCCCCGCCCACCCATTATGCCCAGAGTTTCAATACAATACATTTTTGCTTTCGTGATTCTAAGAGTAAAAGGCAGGAGCCAATAATTAGTAGAGCTGCAAATTGCCATTGTTTTAAACGGGTGTCCAAATCTCCCTTAACCTCAGGATTCCTAGCCAGCCTCACATAAACATGCCCCTCTCTGCCCCACCAGGTCTCACCCTTGGGTTATTTCTGACATTTCATGAAAACACCCCCAGGAGAACTTTAGCACAATCTTCAACACAAATCTCTCTTCTCTGAGAAATCCTTTTAAAACAAAAGCTATAGTTTTCTTTACAATCTTCTCAAAATTGCTACCACTTACGCATAAATTACACTTCATTTGCATTTAGGGTTAAGAATTTCACCGGCAAAGACAAAGATCGACCCCCCCCCATCTTATTTCTAGTTTAGGATAAGCTTTCAAAATCCTAATCGCGTTGGTCTTTGCTTATTTTAAATAATTAGAAGAAAAATCCCTCAGACTGAGGAGTTTTCGGCCGCGCAAAGGATGCTCTTGTGGGCCTAAAAAAACCCTAAAGGCTATTTATTCTATGGCATTGTGGGCCCGGATATTCTTTAGCATAAAGATATAATTATTCAGTCGTGTTTCTAGCAGTTGGCATAACGCAGAATCAGAAGTTTGTGTCCATGAACATTTCCATTGCTGGGTTAAAATGCAGTGAAACCCAAAATTCCTTCCTAAAACATGCAACAACTTCTAGTCAAAGAAGAGGAAGGAATGGGAAGTTATCGCTTAAGAGGTACAGACTTTCTTTTAGGAATGATGAGAAAAAAAATTCTGGAAATGGGTAGTGGTAACCGTGGTGTAACAGTATGAATGTACTTAATCCCCCTGATTTATCCGCTTAAAATGCTTAAAATGGTAAATTGTACATTGTGCATACTTTGCCGCAATTTTTACATCCAATAAACAAATGAGAGCTTTGTGTTAAAAATGTTAAATAACGCAGGTCTGGAAAATACGTACAAAAATGAGGCAATGTGTCTAGTGGGAAAATTGTCATTAATAGAGATCAAAAATCAATAACTTAAACTTTTATCTATTTATGCTAAGGACATAGTTTTTAAAATTTTTATTATCTTTTTATTTTTTATTATGTTATTATTTTTAAATTTTTTAATTTTTTTATTCCATTTGTATTTTTCTATTTTTGTTTACTTTTATCTTTTAATTTTTTAATCTAAGGATATAATTTAAAATTTACACAAAATCCATCTGTAGAAGAACATTTAAAATAGCATTATTTGTCATGGCACGTTGTTAAGAAAACATTAGGAGGACTTTAATGGCCGACAATGTTAGTTCAGTAAGTTGTGGTTAATTTAGTAAATAAATTAGGTCTCTTCTGTTTACTCTTCTGCTCCCGACATTACATTAAACCTGGGCATTCTTCTGCTTCTTTCTAAGGCTTTGTTTCAATTACCACTGGTTCACTCAACAATTACTTATCGACACTTCCTCTGTCGGGACCACAGGAGGTGCTGGGGATAAAGCTTTCGGCAACTTGACCAAGTGAGTCCCTTTCCTCACAAAGTTTATAAACTCTGAGGGGGATACAAAGGGGAAAAAATCAGCCAGCCGTATCACATGACAAGTGCTCTGGGAATATGTCCGTCAGGCCCCTAAACCTGATCTGGGTGCCTCTGAGACGACTTTCTGGAAGAAATCATGTCCCAGGATGAGCAGAAATGAAGTAGGGGCAGAACAGAAAGGGAAAGAAGAATGTTCCAGGCAGAAATAACAGCACATGTAAGGACTCAGGTGAAAGAAAGCAAAGTATGGGAAGCAACTGGAGGGGTGCCTGGCTGGCTCAGTGGGTAGAGTATGTGACTCTCTTTTTTAAATTTTTTTTAATTTTTATTTAGAGAGAGGGAGAGAGAGAAAGAGAGAGAGCGCGAGCGGTGGAGGGGGAGAGAGAGAGGGAAGCACAGGATCCGAAGCAGGCTCCAGGCTCCCAGCTGTCAGCACAAACTCTGACACAGGACTCAAACCCACGGACCGCGAGATCATGACCTGAGCCAAAGGCAGAGGCCCCACCGACTGAGCCACCAAGTGCCCCAGTAGAGTATGCGCCTCTTGATCTCAGGGCCGTGAGTTCGAGCCCCATGTTGGTCCCCGAGCTTCCTTTTAAAATAGAACTGGACGTATTTCAGAACAGCGCGAGCATAGACGTGCCGGGAAAAGATACCAAGGACTGCATCAGACTCAACCTCGAATCCACGACAAGGATGAGGTTGACCCGCCTACTGGGTGTCCCCACAGGCCTAGGTCACAAACACCCCACATTCACGTGCCTCCTAAGCTCACCGTCTGCACCCCTCCCTCCAACCCCGGTTCTCCTCTGAATTCTGAATCCCAGTGACTAATGCCACCAGAAACCCACACGTGGCTCCTGAGTCTCCTTCCCTCCCTGTCGCTTTGGGGTGGGCTCCTGCAGGGAGGGGCGGGGGGGTGGGGGTGGGAAAGGTGGGCAGGTGGGGACGGCACGAGGCAGAGAGGGAAGTTGCCAATGCGGGAGCTGGAACGGTCTGTGAATGTTGTCCCAGGTGCTGCTGGTCTCTGTGGCTCCACCTGTCAGTCCCTGGATGCGGGCCACCGGGAAGGTAGGACCGTGGGCAGGTGGGCAAGAGTGGTGACAGCCCTGCCCCCCCCCTTTCTTGAGAGGACCCGTGCTGTGTTTCCGTGCCCGTCACAAACACAACGAAAGTCCTTTCCTATCTACTTCCTAAATATTTCTTGTATCAATCTTCTCTGTTTCCACTTTTTAAACTCTGCAGAAGTCACTTCCCTGGTGTCCTTGGCACACTCTGGCGCCCCACTCAGCCCCCCTCCACACTTCAGTCATCTTTCCAAAACCCAAACCTGCCTGTCATTCTCCTGCGTCACGAATGGCTTCTCAATCGAGTTGGGATCAGGTCTGAACTCCCAATCATTTTCGTGGGGCTTATCTCACATCAGACCTTGACTCTGCCCTGCCATTAGCTCCCCCACCCCCCTCCCCAACTCAACGCACTGGCCCTGCCCAGACCCACCTCCACTTGCTCCTTTGGTTTTTGTTTGCTCTTTGTTTTTAAGGTTTATTTATTTACTTTGAGAGAGAGAGAGAGCAAGAGTGGGAAGGGGCAGAGGGAGAGAGAGAGAGAGAGAGAGAGAGAGAGAGAGAGAATCCCAACCAGGCTCCTTGCTGTCAGCACAGAGCCCGATGTGGGGCTCGAACTCACAAACGTGAATCACCACCCGAGCCGAAATCAAGAGTGGGACGCTTAACTGACTGGGCCACGCAGGTGTCCGTGGTTTTATTTCTTCACTTCAAGTTTCGCAAGCTATTCCCCTGTGTCTTTTAAAGACGGCTTTCCACCTCTCTTGTGTTACTTAGTCCGTGCCTTTTTACGGCCAGAAAGTCCACTCACATCAAACTGTTCTCCTCCCTAGGATGGAATTCTTTTTTCTGTTTTTTCCTCTCTTAAAAAAAATTTTTTTTTTTAATTTTTTAAGTAATCTCTACACCCAACATGGGGCTCAAACTTAAAACCTTGAGATCAAGAGTCACATGCTCTACCAACTGAGCCAGCCAGGTGCCTCTCAGTACTGAATTCTTTTTTTTTTTTTAATGTTTATTTATATTAGAGAGAGAGAGAGACAGAGCATGAGCAGGAGAGGGGCAGAGAGACAGAGACAGAATCTGAAGCAGGCTCCAGGCTCTGAGCTGTGAGCTGTCAGCACAGATCCCAAAGCAGGGCTCAAACTCACGAGCAGTGAGATCATGACATGAGCCAAAGTCTGAAGCTTAACCGACTGAGCCACCCAGGTGCCCCAGGACTGAATTCTTAATGCAAATTCATTCCCACAGAATTTTCAGGAGGATTTTCAGGCTCTATGCTGTCCCCTCCTTGCTTTGTAAGGGACAGTGCTAGGCTGGGTGTTACAAATGCACATCACGTTATAATCCCCGTATAGACTTGGAATAGGTATTCTTTTATAGGCCTCACAGGTATGGAGCATGGTTTTTGGATTTAGCTTTTAATACATAGCAGCTCTACTTGTTTGATGAATGTTGAATATCGAGTTTATTTTTTTTCTTTTCAGTTTTACTGAGAAATAATTGATATACATCACTGTATATGTTTAAGGCAACACAGCACGATGGTTTGATTTACATATACTGTGAAATGATTACCACAATAGGTTCACCTAACATCCATCATCTCATATAGACACAATAAAAAGAAAGAAGAAAAAAAGAAAAAAATGCATCGAGATGCATTATGCACTGATCATTTGGGGGGGAGGAAAATTTGGGGGGAGGAAAATATTCTCAGGAAAAAAATTCTCAAAGGACAAATACCAACATGATCATTGAAATGGTCTCAGGTCCATCATCAACTACTTTCTTTCTTTCTTTTTTTTAAATTTTTTTTAACACATCTATTTTTGAGAGACAGAGAGAGAGACAGAGCATGAGCAGGGAAGGGGCAGAGAGAGAGAGGGAGACACAGAATCTGAAGCAGGCTCTGGGCTCTGAGCTGTCAGCACAGAGTCTGATGCTGGGCTCGAACCCACAAACTGTGAGATCGTGAACTGAGCTGAAGTCAGACGCTTAACCAATTGAGCCACCCAGATGTCCCCACCATCAACTACTTTCTAAATGAGTGGGGTCTTCAGTTTTGTTTTTGGTTTTATCTGTGTTTTCTTTTTTAAGTTTATTTATTTTATTTATTTTGAGAAAGAGAGAGAGAGCGTTTGCATACGTGTGCAAGTGGGAGGGGCAGAGAGAGAGAGAGAGAGAGAGAGAGAGAATCCCGGGCAGGCTCTGCACTGTCAGCACGGAGCTCAATGCGGGGCTCGAACTCATGAACCATGTTATTATGACCTGAGCTGAAGTCAGACTCTTATCCAACTGAGCCCCCCAGGTGCTCCTATCTGTGTTTTCTGAATCTGGGGAGGCCTGAGCATTTTTTTTAATAATAGTAATGAAAACCAAAGAAGCCTCATAGAAAAGTGATTTAGGAAATTCCAGATTTAAAGCTGCAAAAGTCTATTATTTCCCAGTGTCTTAGCTTTGCCAAAAATAGACTTCTGAGTTAATTTGTTAAATCTACACAAATAATGGAGTTTACTCAACTCCTGCCTCTCGCGTTCAAGGACTGGAATTGACCATTACAGTCTGCTTCTATTAAAAAGGAAAATATTGCTGCTTCCCTAGAAACCGACTTTGTTTTACAACGATGGCGTTATCTTCACTAAATTTTTCCTCTTTTCATTAAATCTGTGTATTTTGGAAGAACGCTTTAAGTACTATCAGAAAGCACTTCACCTTCAGGTTACTTTTCTTCCCCTAACTGACCGTGTCTCACAATATTCCCAACTAGAGCAAAGGCAAGATCAAGCACACCCCTGATCTTCCCACTCTGGTGAGACCCATTGTTAGGACCGGTCCATTGTTAATCAGGAGGAGACAATCGTATATTTAGTCTACATTCGTGCTCGTTCAATGCCAGTATCTTAATTTCAAGAACAGCATGATTTTATCAGCTGTGCATGAAAACCACCTCACAGCACAGAGATCTCTGCGCTTTCTCTGGAGCCTCTCAGAAATCTCAGCTTCCCGGTTTCTCGCCTTTCTCCACCCCCTGAGGGAAAAACAGCAGGTTTTTAGCAGGAGCTACTTTGCTGGTGGGGACAGGGTCCCTGCGGCTGCTGAACCGCAGATCCATTGACAAGGTTAACCAAACACCCACTGGCACCACGAACACATTAACTCTCTGGCCAGTTTATTCTGGCGCCGAGGTGAGAAGGGCGTTTGCAAAACTGGAACAGAACCAGCTAAGGTTTGGGGGGGGGTGCCAGTCAGCTCATGGAAAAGGTCCTGAGGACGACTGGCCTCCTGCGAGTGGCAAGATGCAAAGCTTGGAAGGAGAAGAGCAGAGCCAGGTGCAAAGCATTTCCCGCAATTTCCCCAGGCTTCGGAGAGAAGTTGCTTCCGATCCCAGGGCTTGGGAATGGCTCTGTGGGCCCCGTTGTGTCCCTCGGGTTGGAGAGGAGAGACACAGGGACCGGCCACTGAGGTAAGCAGCATTCATGCAGTCGTTACGTCACTAATCGCAACAGCCCTAGGAAGTGGGTATTACTGTCCTCATCTCATCAATGGGAGCAGCGACTCGGAGATGTTCATCGATGTGCCCGGGGCCCTGAAGCTCCATCCGGGCCCTTACTCTTCTCTTATATCCTGGAGCTCTCGGACCTCAGGCCTCACCTTTTCTGCCACTCTCCTGATTCCCTCCAAGGCTGCACCCTGTCCCAGGCTCTACACGCCATCCGGATGCAAACCTCTAAACCCAGGCTGCGATCTCTCAGTGCCCACCCACACTCCTGAGATGCTCCTATGCCAACATCACATGCCCCAAATCCAACCGTCCCTGGGCCTTCCCTTTCTCTGGAAACAGTAGCTCCCTTCTCCTGGCGAACTGGTCGTGAATCTTGCAATCTTCTCCGGGTCCTCTCTGTATCTCAATTCCCACCGCTGAGCCAGGCTAGAGATACTGTTAGTTCTGCCTTCCGAATCGTCCGGTCTGACCAGCCCGTCCCCACCCTTAACCCAGCCCGCTGTCACCCCGGCCACCCTGCTGCCTCTACCCCTGCCCCTTGGTGTCTTCTCTGCACACCGCATCCAGCCACCCCCCACCCAGGGGAAAGCCAAACCCATCCGGTGGCTCTAGAAGCTGCCCACACCCGCCGTGCCGCCTCACTTCTAACCCCCCTCCTGTGCTCCGGTCTCACCCGCCTCCCTGCCTTCCTCACACCCTAGGGACCTTCTACTCAGATATCCTCTCACTTCCCTTAGGCTTTGCTAGAAGGTCCTCAGTGAAGTCTTCCCACTGCTTTCTTTCCAGTTGCATTACCCCTAACACACCTTCTCCCTACCCCCTTCCTGGCTCCCTCTCCCTGGGCTGGATGGCACAGGATGCCTGCTGCCTTACTCAACGGTTCGCCCTCCCCTCCCCCCCCCCCCCCCCCCATGGAGAACGGAATTGCTCAGGACACAGGAATTGTTAACTGGCCCACTCTCTCGTTCACTCCTTCCCTGGAAAGGTTCCTGAAGCAGGACAAGCATTTCATTAACTCTTGTTGATGAATATATTTACATAACCCTGTGTATTCTTTTTGTCCTTTCACAGTGCTTACTCTGTTAGATTCTTGCCTTTCACTCATACTCTGTGGAGACATTTCTAACCTGTTGGCAGTCCGTTTCTATCAAGCCTCTTACAGTAGTATCGAGATGCAAAATTAAACACTGGATTCACGTTGCACTCACACAGCTCAGCCTATAACCAATGCCTGTTCACGAAATCAGCGTCCAAAGAAAAGTCAACAAAAGCATCAGAAGTCCCCTCCAGAGATAGCTCAAGTTCTTTATAGGACGAGAAATAGCGTCGGTGAATTAAATGTAAGAACATCGAGACGTTTTTTGAATGAACACCACTCGCGATGGACGTTGCTCTCTTGACAACACCCATGTCCTAACTCCTCCACGGTGACACCTTAATGGAGTTTGGGTTGCGTTGATTTCTGTTTTCTTGTTAACTTATTTCTTTACTTGGAGAGAGACAGAGAGAGAGAGAGAGAGAGAGAGAGAGAGAATCCCAAGCAGGCTCCGCGCTGTCCGCTCAGAGCCTGACGCAGGGCTCGGACTCACAAACCGTGAGATCGTGACCTGAGCCGAAATCAAAAGTCAGACTCTCAGTTCCGACTGAGCCACCCAGGTGTCCCGTGTTGCACTGATTTCAGAGCGAACCTTAACTGATCACAACTTGGATCTTGGCTGCGCATTCTTGCCACGATGAAAGATTCAGGTAACCCAGGCCTAAGGTCGGACGAGATCGGGCGCGTTCGGGGCGGTATGGCCGTAAACTTAAGGTCAATACGTGGCATTGTGTTGGCCACAAGACTTGGTTCTGGGATCATGTAGTCAGTGAAAAGCCCGGGAATTCTGTATAATCCCGGAGGGATACATGTACGCCCTTCTGCTCTCATCACACACAGAAATAAATAGACTGGCTTAATGGTGTTTGTTCATTTCTCTTCTATGTATGTAAATGTCTGTATACATACATATACAAATAACCGCAAGGGAGATGGATGGAGAGAGTGACAGGTAAAAGCACTCCACGATATTTTGTCATTCGTAGGATAAGTATTTTACACTACACTCCTATAGTTTACGAACCACTTTCACACAAATATTATCTCATCTCCATAGCACACCTATGGGATATCAGTGTAATTATCATCCTATTTTATAAAAGCAGACATTACGACTTCAGAGAAGTTTTGTGATTTGTCCTTTGCCACAAATAGTAGATCACTTAAATACCGCCCCCCACAAGGTAGGATATGGGAACAGGCATTAAATGAACAGAAATCCCAGAAAGCCCAGTATACAACAGTTCTGGGGGAAATCTTGAGAGTGTCAGAGGACCAACTTGACACTTTAGATGGGGACGGTAAAAATAACCAGAGATTAAGAGAGAGAAGAAATCTAGAGCTGAACCCGGATCTGACTCAAAATTCCTCCCTTTGCCCACTCAGGCACGGCCTCAGTTAACCCAAAATGAAGATCCCCAGTACCAAGGAAATACAGATGAGACACCATCCCAAATTAAATCCACACGACCATCTGTGGGCTGCGTATTTAAATGGAGTTTGCCCTGATAAATCTTCCAGAAAGCGGAGTCATTTCTGTGGAATGTGCCTAAGTGCCTGGCACATTTTCACGTGCTGACATGTGAAGGACTTTGTGCTTCCTTCTTTATAACTTGGGAACCCAACCAGGTACGTGAGGATATATGTCCTGATTCTCTAATGCTCCGTAGCCTAATACAACCACAACGGGCGTCAGTGTGAGGAAACTATAGCAAATCGATGGCACTTTAGTTGCGGAAAGTGATTGCATCCTGTAGCAGGTTTACTCAAGAATTAGAGTTATTATGGGGCGCCTGGGTGGCTCAATCGGTTTAGCGTCTGACTCTTGATTTCAGCTCAGGTCACTATCTCTCACGGTTTGCTTTCAGCATGGAGCCTGCTTCGGGTTCTCTCTCTCTCTCCTATTTTTCTGCCCCTCTCCTGCTCGTGCTCTCTCTCCCTCTCTCTCAAAATAAATAAATAAACATTAAAAAAAAAGAGAGACAGAACCAAATAAACTCAGTTCTGCTATTCCCATAGCTCCTGGCCTTTCTAAATCCCCTCCCTTTCGCCCGGTTTTCTCATCTCTAAAAGTAGGAGCTAAAAAGATTTTCAAAATTCCTTCAGGCCATGAAAGACTACAGTTTAGCTTTACATACTGTAAAGCTATGCCAAATATTGTAATGTAAAACTCATATGCACCAAAGAATTGAATTAAAATGAAGTCACCCTATTGTAAACACTTGACCGCTTCTCCCAAAATTCGGACGTCAGGCCTCCGTTGTAGGCAACTATAAAACTGTACTCAATCTATAAAGCCAATGTTTCCGAACACTGGACAACAGGAAACAGGGGGTGGAAATCGTAGAGAAAAGGGAAATACTCGAAATGAGCCCCAATGCACCGTGGCTTTCAGCCCATGGACACACTCCAGACTGCATCAAGGGGAGGTAGAACCCAAGCAGAAAGCTCTCATCCCCAGGACTCGCAAATGCAGATATTGAGGTTCCGAGCCGCTGAAGCATCTAGAATTTGTGGGGAAAGGTACTAGAGAGAGAGGGATGGCACAAGTCTGAGTGGGCGCTCCCCATGGTCCTGGGCTGAAGACTGGACCACACAAGTACACAGCAAAATCTAAGAGGCCCTACAGAGGGTCAGGTCCACTGAAATCCCCAGGTCACTCGTGGCTGGGAGAGGTTGAATTCCTGCACAGTCAGAGTGGAGAAACTTTACTGAGCATTGCAGGCATCAGTTCAGATCCCAGGAAGGCCATGCCATCTCAGTAAAGAACATGCCCTAGAACAAGGGACACCTGGGATTAAGGACAAAACGGAAATAGACTCATGTGGTAGGATCAAGAGAACCCACGAATCATTTAACTGCTCACTGGAATAAAACTCAATACTCTTCAAAGGAAAATGATATAGGCTAACACTCCTGAACTTATCTTCCTTAATGCTCATCATACAATAAAAAAATGACTGGACATGCAAAGAATCAGGATAATCTGACCTAGACCTGGAAATTATATCCTCTCCACATACATATCCATTCCAGTAGAAAGACTGAAGAGATGTCTGAGGCAACAAAATAGCCACGGTGTCCCCTGATCTAGAAATAATCTGTAATAACTTACTAAATACTAACCTATCTACAGTAAATACTAATCTTTTACCCATTAGTTATACCCATTATGAATTTTTAATGAGATGCTAAAAGATCCTAACCCTAGAATCATTAACTTGAAACTAACCGCATCTTACTTAGAGAAGTAACTTTAACATTAATGTACGTTTTTCATGTCCTACTTTTTTTTTTCTCCTTACGAACAAATCTTCTGCTAAGAATACTAAATAAAGGGCATGATCATAAAGCTTATCTTTCGGAACCTAACAAGTTTACATCATTTTGTGGCAAACGGGTCCTGGTATCTGGATGGTTGTATGGCTTGTAGAAGATATCTCAGGATGGGGTGCCAGAAGCATGAAGCCAGGGAATTTGAAACTGGGAGGATTGATGAAGGTTCTAGGATTGATGATGCCATCTGGGCAAACCCAATGACACCATTATCACACCCCTCCCCCCAGACATTATCACTCATTCTCTAAAATGAAGAGGAGAGGGGCGCCTGGGTGGCGCAGTCGGTGAAGCGTCCGACTTCAGCCAGGTCACGATCTCGCGGTCCGGGAGTTCGAGCCCCGCGTCGGGCTCTGGGCTGATGGCTCGGAGCCTGGAGCCTGTTTCCGATCCTGTGTCTCCCTCTCTCTCTGCCCCTCCCCCGTTCATGCTCTGTCTCTCTCTGTCCCAAAAATAAATAAACGTTGAAAAAATAAAAATAAATAAATAAAATAAAATAAAATGAAGAGGAGAATGGCTAAGGTGACGGTCTGAAGGATGGTTTACCTCACTGTTACCACCGCAGACTAGTAAGATTCTCTATTTCGCCATCAACTTTTACAGAAGAGAAGGTAACTAAAATTGAGAGAAGGATCATGGTTTTAGCCAGAAGTAAGAGGAAGTAAATAGATCGTTAATACACTAAATGAAAACTAATACATATAAAGAAAATCCGTCTTGTAAACTATCAATTAAGTTGCATGGCACTCCCAGACGTAGAAAGGGAAAATTATAGAAGAATGGGATCATCAGTCAAGATCAAAAACCAACAACAGTTTAAACTCGTTTTACAAAGTCAGTGTTACCCTGACACCAAAGCCAGACAGAGATACCACGAGAAAAGGAAACTACAGGCCAATATCGCTGGTGAACATGAATGTAAAACTCCTCCATAAAACCAAATTCAACTCACATTAAAAGAAGGATCACAGGGGCGCCTGGGTGGCTCAGTCGGTTGGGCGTCCGACTTCAGCTCAGGTCACGATCTCACGGTCCGCGAGTTTGAGCCCCGCGTCGGGCTCTGGGCTGATGGCTCAGAGCCTGGAGCCTGCTTCCGATTCTGTGTCTCCCTCTCTCTCTGCCCCTCCACCATTCATGCTGTTTCTCTCTGTCTCAAAAATAAAAATAAGCATTAAAAATAAAAATTAAAAAAAAAAAAAGAAGGATCACATACTATAGTCAAGTAAGTTTTTCCCTGGGATGGCGCAACATATGCAAATCAATCAATGTGATAATGCCATGTTAAAAGAATAAAAAAAAAAACATGATACCGTCAATAGACACAGAAAAGGCATTTGTCAAAATTCAACACTCATTCTTGATAAGAAAAACCCGCAACAAAATGGGTATAGAGGAATTTTTTTTTAATTTTTTTTTTCCAACGTTTATTTATTTTTAAGACAGAGAGAGACAGCATGAACGGGGGAGGGGCAGAGAGAGAGGGAGACACAGAATCGGAAACAGGCTCCAGGCTCTGAGCCATCAGCCCAGAGCCTGACGCGGGGCTCGAACTCCCGGACCGCGAGATCGTGACCTGGCTGAAGTCGGACGCTTAACCGACTGCGCCACCCAGGCGCCCCAAGGAATTTGCTGCACACAGTAGAAGTCATATATGAAACGCACACGGCTAACGTAGTAATCAATGGGGGGGAAACTGCAAGTTTTCCTTCTAAGACCCGGAAGGCAAGGATGCCCGCTCTCCACACTTCCATTCAACGTAGTACTAGAAGTCCGAGTCAGAGAAAAAGACAAGAAAAGGAAAAGGCGTCCATATTGGAAAAGAAGAAGTAAAACTGTTTACAAACTACGTGATCATATATATGCAGAAAATCCTAAATACGCAACAAAATAACTGTTACAACGAATAAACAAATTCAGGGATTCTCCTGGGAGCGGAGAGGCAGGAACACAGTCTGTGAAGCCTGCAATCCACTGTGGAACATCAGTGCCATCCCCTCCCGGTCCAGAGGGAACCAGGGTCTGATCCGCATGTATAAGGCCCAGTGCCTGGAGAAGTTCCCTGTGATCCAGCCCTTCGAGCTCGGGAGCCTGCTGCCCATCCATCCGGTCACCTCCCCTCGTGCTAGGGGCTGAGCAGCCGGAGCCCCCCAGGCCGAAGTTCCTGTGCCTGCCCTCCCCTGCCCCAGCGCCTGCTGCCCACCCCTCACTCCTCCCTCTGTTCTTTCTGTTTGCTGAGAGGCTGTCTACTGGGGTGCGTGGTGAGCACAGGGTTGAGGGAGGCTCAGGTCATGGGGCTGAAGGACCCAAAGTGAAGGGAGAAGCAACCCAAGTGGGCCCCGTCTCCCTGTGGTGGGGAGCGTGTGCTTGGCCCCGATCCCTCGCTCGGCCTTCCTCTCCTCCTTCCTCTTCTGTCCAGTCCCGTTTGACACCTGGGCTCTTCTGCACCGCTGGGAAGGGGAGGAGTTTGCGGTTTCCATTGCTTTCCTTTCCCAAGGCCTGTGGCCTTTCTAGGGGTTGGAGCACTTGCTCCCTGTGGGGTGGGTCGGTTTCTGAAGCCATGTTTGGGTGGCTGTCTGGGGGTTCTGAAGGCCGGAGGCCTTCAGAGGTGGGGTCGGGGACCGAGAAGCATCCCATGGCTTTGCTGGGTTTCCTGGCCAAAGCCGGTCCGTCCCCCTCTACAACGGTAGCCCCTGGGTGCTTGGGGGGGGGGGGGGGCTCCGGCAGGGCTTGCCCACTGGCTGATTGGGTGAGGCCTGCCTTTCCAAAGTTTCTCAGGCTGGGAGGGGGTGGCTGAGACGCAGGGAGAGGCTCGGGGCCTGCTCTGGTTGTGGGGAGCCTGGGTTCTTCTCACATCTTACGTTTTGCTCCCAACTCCCTTGCTGCTTGCTTCTCCAAGGCCCTTTGGCCCTGTTTGCCTGCCCTTCATACCCACTGGTTCTTCAGGGTGAGGCAGCGATGGCCCCCCAAGCCCAGGCTTCGGCCCTGAGGATGGGCAGGGCCTGGCCGGGTGAGGGGATGCTGATACGACAGGTCCTGAGTTTTCTTCTAGGGCTGCTCCTCGGCCGGGCTCTTACAGGCTCTCCCCGGCCAAAGCCCAGGCCTGCCCCTCTCCAAACCCCCGCCCTTTATGTGGGTCCACATCCCCTGTGGGAAGGGGGAGCTCCCAAGAAGCACAATTCAGGGACTTGACCCTCACACCTGGGCCGATGGCCTGGGCAGAGGCCGGGGCGGGAACCACTAGAGTCACAGAAACAGTTTTCCTAGGAGAGGTCCAGGGCTGGCCTCCCTCCCAGGGTCCAGACCACCACCTTCCTGGCCCTTCCTGTCCCGTCCCCCCTGGGGCTCCCCCAGCCCCGTGTGCTTTCACTGCTGTCCGGATTAAAGTCTCTGTTTTGCACCTGTCAAACAAACAAACAAATTCAGTAAAGTCGCAGGATACAAAACCAGCATACAAAAATCAGTCACATCTTTATACACAATGAACTCTCCAAAGCAGAAATTAAGAAAACAATCCCATTCACATTAAGAAGAAAAAGAATAAAATAATCAGGCATAAATTTAACCAAAACAGTGAAATTTGTACACTGAAAATTATAAAACACTGATGAAGGAAATTAAAGAAGATACAAATAAATGGAAAGATAACCTGTGTTCATGGACTAGAATAATTATTATTTAAATGTCCATACTTCCCAAGGTAATCTACAACTTCAATGCAATTCCCATCAAAATTCCAATGGCATACTTTACAGAAACCGAAAAATCAATCTTTAAATTCATATGGCACCACAAAATATTTTGAATAGCCAAAGAAATCTTGACAAAGGAGATCAAAACAGGAAGCATCGCATGTCCTGACTTCCAAATGTATTACAAAGTGACAGTACTCAAAACAGTGTGGTGCTGGCATAAAAACAGACCAGTGGAACCAAATAGCCCAGAATTAAATCCATGCATTCATGACCAGCCAATCTTCAATGAGCGTGCCAAGAACACACAACAAGGAAAAGACAGTCTCCTCAACAAATGCCGTTGTAAAAATTGGATTCCCACCTGCAAAAACTGAAATTACACTCTTATTTTACACCATCTACAACAATCTACTCAAAAGGGATTAAACAAACAAAAGCCTAAAACCATAAAATTACCATAAGGAAATATAGGGAAAAAGCTTCTTGACATTGATCTGGCCAGTGATTTTTTTTTTTTACTATGACACCGAAAAAACACCTAAAAAAAGCAAAAATAGATAAGTGGGATTGCGTCGAACTAATAACCTCTGCACAGCGTAGGAAACAAGTAACGGAATGAAAAGGCAATGTATAGAATGGAAGAAAATATTTGCAAACCGGATATCTGACAAGCAGTTAGTATCCAAAATATATAATGAACATATGTAACTCAGTAGCAAATAAATAAATAAATTTGTTCATTTAAAAATGAACAAAAAGGGTGCCTGACTAACTCAGTCAGAAGAGTGTACGACTCTTGATCTCAAGGTCATGAGTTTGAGCCCCACACTGGGTGTACAGATTACTAAAAAAAATAATAATAAGTAAACATAAAACAATGGACAGGGGTGCCTGGGTGGCTCAGTTGGTTGAGTATCTGACTCTTGATTTTAGCTCAGGTCACGATCCCACGGTTATGGGATTGAGCCCTGCATCAGGCTCCATGCTGAGCTTGAAGCCTGCTTGGGATTCTCTGGATCTCTCTCTCTTTCTCTCTCTGTCTCTCCCTCTGTCCCTCTCCCCTGCTCACACTCTCTGTCTCTAAAAAAAAAAAAATGGAATAAACATTTCTCAAAAGAATAGCCAACAGATATACGAAAAGGTATTCAATATCACCAATCATCCAATCATTAGAGAAATATAAATCTAGACCACAATATTACTTCACATCTGTTAGAATGGCTATTACCAAAAAGACAAAAGATAACAAATGTTACTGAGGGAGTGGAGAAAAGGGACCCCTTGTACACTGTTGGTGGTAATGTAAATTGGGACACCCATTGTGGAAAACACTCTGAAATTTCCTCAAAAATATTAAAAATGGAACTACCATATGATCCAGCAATCCTACCTCTGGGAATATACCCAAAGGAAATGAAATCAGGGACATTTGTACTCTCACGTCATTGCGATGCATTCATTGCAAAAGCATTAGTCAAAATAACAAAAATATGTCCATCGGCAGATGAACGGATAAAGAAAATGCAAAATGAGGGGCGCCTGGGTGGCTCAGTCAGTTAAGCATCCAACTCTTGATCTTGGTTCAGGTCATGATCTCACGGTTTGTGGGTTCAAGCCCTGCGTCAGGCTCCGGGCTGAGTGTGGAGCCTGCTTGGGATACTCTCAATCTCTCTCTGCCTATCCCCCATCAAAATAAATAAATAAACTTAAAAACAATTTTTTTTATTTTATTTATTTATTTTTTTAAGTTTACTTATTTTTGAGCAGAGAGAGACAGAGCATGAACGGGGGAGGGTCAGAGAGAGAGGGAGACACAGAACCGGAAGCAGGCTCCAGGCTCCGAGCCATCAGCCCAGAGCCCGACGCGGGGCTCGAACTCACGGACCGCGAGATCGTGACCTGAGCGAAGTCCGGCGCTTAACCGACTGAGCCACCCAGGCGCCCCAAAAACAATTTTTTTTTATTTAAAAAGAGGAAAACAAGAATTGAAAGCAGGGACTCAAAGAAATATTTGTGCGCCCATGTTCATAGCAGCATTATTCACAATAGCTGAAAGGTAGAAACAACAGTGTCCACCGATGGATGAATAGATAAATGAAATGTGGTGTGTGCATATAGTGGAATATTATTCAGCCTTCAAAAGGAAGGAAATTCTGACACAGGCTGCGACGTGGATGAACTTTTATGGGCATTACGGCAAGTAAAGTAGACCAGTTTGAAAAGGACAAATACTTTATGATTCCACTTAAATTAGGTACCTAGAGTATGGAATTCACGGAGATGGAAAGTAGTTACCAGGAGCTGGGGGCAGAAGGAGGAGGGCTTGCTGTTTCGTGGGTGTAGAGTTTCATACGGGAAGATGAAAACGTTCTGGACATGGATGGTAGTAAAGGTTGCACGACGATGTGAATATACTTCATGCCACTGAACTGCACACTGAGAAATGGCTAAGTTGATAAATTATGGGTATGTATATTTTACAATTACAAAGAGAAGAATAATAGCTGTTTTATTTGCTGCTGCTTTATATTGATTTTGCTTATGAGGAGCTCAAATCACTTTCGTATGCTTTTCTAACCTTTATTTTTGTTTTTAACGTGAATATTCTCGTCAAAAATCAAAATGGAATGCTTACTAAGTTAATAGATCAAATTCACTTTTCACTTTTGCAGAAAAATCACACAGCAATTTTATCGTCTACTTTGAGCGACCTTAAAGATACTAAATATCCCAAATAATTTGAACAGAGGAAACAATCATTATAAACTCTCAAAATGGCCAACATTTACTATGATCAGTGGGGACCAATACTTTGAAAAATACCTTGTATCCTAATGTAAAATGACCAGGAAAAAGAAATGGAGCATTAAAACACACAAAAGAGGGGCGCCTGGGTGGCTCGGTCGGTTAAGCATCCGACTTCGGCTCAGGTCATGATCTCATGGTCCGTGAGTTCGAGCCCCGCGTCGGGCTCTGTGCTGACGGCTCGGAGCCTGGAGCCTGTTTCAGATTCTGTGTCTCCCTCTCTCTCTGCCCCTCCCCTGTTCATGCTCTGTCTCTCTCTGTCTCAAAAATAAATAAACATTAAAAAAAATTAAAAAAAAACACACACGAAAGAGAGATCTAATTGGTATATCTAGAAAAACACAATTATAAAATTGTCAAGTATTCATTCTTCACAAGATCTTACTTATAAATCAAAACAGAATGAATGAATGAATAAAAAAACTATTGCACATCATTCTCACTAAACATTTGAAGATAATTCAACAAAGATTGAACATTAGCTTATCTGGTGCTTTGATGATCTATTTTGCATAATAAAACATCCCAAAACTCAGTAGCTTAAAATAATAACCATTTATTTGCTCGTGATTCTGCAACCTGGGCTGGGCCGGGTGGTTCTCCGCTGGTCTCGCCTGTGGCTGTGCCACGGGGATACATCTGCCAAGCAGGTTATCTAGAGTCTGGCTCAACTGGGACATGGAACAACTGACCTTCTCTTTCGATACAATTTGAGGAACACTCCCTTTCCGGATGGCCTCTCTACAGGGTCTCCCCATTAGCCAGACTGGACTTCCATCAGAACCTCCAAGAACAGAAAGACTAAACTGCTAATCCTTTTTCATACCTGGGCTTGAAGTCCCAGAACATGACGTTCACGGCTATCTACCAGTCAAAGCAGTCACAAGGCCAGCCCAGATTCAAGGTGACGGGAGACACCGTCTCTTGGGGGGGAGGGACAAGGTTATGGTGCACAAGAGCCTTCCTGTTGGAAGACACTGTCACAGCTGTCTTTGGACACGTCATCTACCACCTCTGGCAGATGATCTGTGAAGGGCTGGATAAGCAAGTGAAATATTTAAAAAAAATTTTTTTAACGTTTATTTATTTTTGAGACAGAGAGAGACAGAGCATGAACAGGGGAGGGGCAGAGAGAGAGGGAGACACAGAATCCGAAACAGGCTCCAGGCTCTGAGCCGTCAGCCCAGAGCCCGACGCGGGGCTCGAACTCACGGACCGCGAGATCATGACCTGAGCCGAAGTCGGACGCTTAACCGACCAAGCCACCCAGGCGCCCCAAGCAAGTGAAATATTTTAAAGGCTGGCAGGGATCCTGTACAATCCATCTAAAAAGCAACTTCACCACAAAAACCCAAAAATATTACATGAAAGATGTATTTTATCTCAAGGAAATGGAAAACAAGGTGTGTTTGCCTTACTGTGTGCTTGGAAGATAAAATAAGCCAACAAGGAACAAATATAAAGACACTAGTTCACTCAGTGAACCTTCTTTGAATGTTTAATGTGATCATCTTTTTTTAAGTGAAATGTAGTTGACATGCAATATTACATTAGTTTCAGGTGTACAACATAGTGACTTGACGACTCTACACGTTATGCTGTGCTCACCCCAAGTGCAATGACATCTGTCACTATCTAACACTATTTCAATATCATTGACATATTCCTTATGCCGTACACTTTATCCCCAGGACTTATTCATTCCATAACTGGAAGCCTGTGTTTTTCACGCCCTTTCACTCGTTTTGCCCAACTCCTCACTCCCCTCTGGCAACCATTAGTTTGTCCCCTGTATTTATGGGTCTGTTTCTACCTTTTGTTTTTGTTTGTTTTGTTTTTTGGATTCCACATATAAGTAAAATCATGTGGTATGTATCTTTCTCCGTCTGACTTATTTCACTTAGCATAATATCCTCTAGGTCCATCTGTGCTGCCACAAATGGCAAGATCTCATCCTTTTTATGGCTGAGTAATATCCCAGTGTGTGTGTGTGTGTGTGTGTGTGTGTGTGTGTGTGTGTGTACCTGGAATAACTGGGTCATATGGTATTTCTATTTTTAATTCCTTAAGGAACCCTCATACTGTTTTCTACGGTGACTGCACCAGTATATATTCCCACCGACAGTGGGCAAGGGTTCCTCTTTCTCCACATCCTCACCAACGCGTGTTATTTCTTGTCATTTTTTTTTTAATTTTTTTTCAACGTTTTTTATTTATTTTTGGGACAGAGAGAGACAGAGCATGAATGGGGGAGGGGCAGAGAGAGAGGGAGACACAGAATCGGAAACAGGCTCCAGGCTCCGAGCCATCAGCCCAGAGCCTGACGCGGGGCTCGAACTCACGGACCGCGAGATCGTGACCTGGCTAAAGTCGGACGCTTAACCTACTGCGCCACCCAGGCGCCCCTATTTCTTGTCATTTTTGAGTCAGTCTGGCCATTCTGACAGGTGTGAGGAGACATCTCATTGCGGTTTTGATCTGCGTTTCCCAGGAAGGTGTTGAGCATCTTTTCGTGTGTCTCTTGGCCATCTGGATGTCTCCTTTGGAAAAATGTCTGTTCATGTCTTCTGTCCATTTTTAATTGGACTATTCATGTTGGGGGGTGTTGACTTTTATAAGTTCTTTATAGATTTTTGATACTAACCTTCTATCCAATAGGCCATTTGCAAGTATCTTCTCCCATTCTGTAGGCTGACTTTCTGTTTTGTTGTTTCCTCCACAGTGCAGAAGCTTTTTATGTTGGTGTAGCCCCAATGTTTATTTTTGCTTTTTGTCTCCCTTGCCTGAGGAGATAGATCTAGAAAAATGTTGCCAAGGCCAATGTCTAAGAAATTGCTATCTATATTTTCTTCTAAGATTTCACGGTTTCAGGTCTCACATTTAGGTCTTTCATGTGCTAATCTTATACCGCTAAATAAAGTATAATTTTTCAAAAGTAGCCTTAAAGTCCCCACTCCTACTTCTTTTCTAACTACAACAACCATAATTTTTAAAAGGAAATGATAAGCACACAGGAATCCCCAAAACAGCTGTCACTGGGGAGAGACTACTAGTCGTTAGGAATGATGTCAAGCACAGCCTCTCTGAATCCTTTCCAAACTCTAAAAAGTAAGCCCCACCCTTTGTCCTTCAATGGGTGAGAAATCGATGCTTCCAGGGGCTAAATACTCTCAAAGTAACACTGACTCCCCAAAATAGTTGTTAATAGGTTGAGGAAGCCTGAGTTACCTGGAACATCAGAACATATTTTACAGATGTTATTACTCATGTATATTTTTTTATTTCCGGTTTAACCCAGTCAAGGTTCCCTGGATGCGCACGCTCCTTAACTAAGAGGTGAGGCTGTGATTTGGTCTCCAGAATGCCCAGCACCTTTGTACGATAGGATTGGACAGCATTCCTCAAGCATCCGCACCTACACTCAAGACCACATCATCCTATCAAACACCTGAATGTTTAAAGCCAGTGAAACTCTTACATGGTGCCTTCCAACACTACTCAAGTCTGGATGGAAAAACACCAAGCTTTTCTCAAATAACTGCACAATTGTCTTGGGTCCAAAATGGAAAATGCTCTTTCTCCCTCTTCCTGCCTTTGCCTCCCACCAAGGCTGCTGCATGGATCTCTGCTGATGCAGACTTTCCCCTCCTTAGGGTGGGATGCTTCCTCACACATTCAGTAAGAGGAAGAGGTGGACAGAAAGTGGAGGCAGCCACTGAGCAGCGGGGCCCCTGGGGGGGGGGGGGAGAGGGGGAGGGGGGAGACTGTGTGAGCTGAAGCCAGAAGTCCCTGGAGGGAGGAGTGAGCAGGGGAAAAAGAATGGAGGGGGGCCTGTGAGGCCTGAGCAGATAAGAATCTCGCATTCTCCCTCCTTTTCCTTGTTCCTCAGTGCTGGCCGCTGGGCTCGCCCACCCTGTGCCTTTTAACTGTCAGGGAGCCAATGCCAAGCGCTGGGCCAAGTCACCGTCGATGACATCTGAGTTGTGTGTGTTCCAAATTGGCCTTCCTGCCTTTCTGCAAGAAAAACAAACTTGAGCTGGACCCCAACAAACATGACAGGAAAAATAACAACTCTTGTCGAGGGCTGATACTGAAAACGGCTGGTCTCTCCACCCCCAAGCCAGCCCCCGCTGTGGACCGGAGCGGGTCCTCATCTGTGACTGTGTGGAAGGGGTCGCAAATTCTGAAGCTCAGGAGTGTGGGGGCCACTAGGTTGTTCCTTCTGAAGTCACCTGTGTGGGGCACTGCGGGAAGCCCTTTCCAGATCTCACAGGGACACAACAAGACATAAACACTAGCCTTGCCTCCTTCCACAGAGAGGTCGGTAAGCGGGTCTAGGTAACCCAGTGATTAAGCAACAGAAACATGTTCATTCTCAACAGTGTCTAACTCTACCGTATTTTTATTTAGAGTAATGCTCTTTCATCAAACTTGTGAGGCCTCCACAGCCAGAATTTATTCTATTTTTCACTGGTATTTTCCACATGACTTAACATGGTGCCCTTACAAAGGTGCTCAATTAGAGAGTGAGTTGAACTACGCTGAAAATAACTTTTTCTAGACTCAAGAAACAATATTTACATATACCCAAAATAATTGAAAGCAGGGACTCAATCAGATATTTGTACACCTACGTTCACAGCAGCATTATTCACTATGGCCAAAAGACGGAAGCAATCCAAATGTCCGTGGATGGATGAATGGATAAACATAATGTACATACATACAATAGAATATTATTCAGCCTTTAAAAGGAAGGAAATTTTGACACAGGCTGCAACACGGAGGAGACGTGAGGATCTTGTGCCAAGTGGAAGATTTTATGTTGGGCTACATTAAAAATAAGAACTGCATATCAAAAGACACCAACCCATGAATGAAAGTATAAGCCCGAGAGTAGAAGATACTCATCACATATATAAACAATAGAACTTAAGAACTCCAAATCAGTAATCAGTAAGAAAAATAAAGATAACTCAGTAGGAAAATAGGCAAAGCATTTGACAGGCACTTATGAATCAGATGGCCAATAAGATGAAAACGTACTCAACCTCATAAGTGACTAGGGAAATGTAAATTAAAATGGTACCAGTTTAAACTGAAAAGATTGACAATACCGATTTTTTGCCAAAGATCTAGAACAATGGGAATATTCATGTGCTGTCGGTGGGAATACAAATTGGCACAACAATTTGGCAGTTGCCTCAGTGGTCCTCAAGTATTTTGCTCTTGGGACCCCTTTACACTCTTAAGAAGTATTACCAACTCAGAAGAATGTCTCTTATGGGCTATGTTAGTTCTCTACAGCTGCCATGACAGAATACCACAGGCTAGATGGCTTAAGCAACAGAAATTGATTTTCTCACCGTTCTGGAGGCTGGAAGTCCAAGGTCAAGGTGCCCAGAGGCTTGGTTTCTTCTAAAGCCCCTCTGCTTGACTTTCAGATGATCACCTTTTCACTGTGTCCTCACACGGTCTTTCCTGTTTTTCACGTGTCTCTGGTGTCTCTTTTTGTGTCCAAATTTCTCCAGAGAAGGACACCAGTCATATCGGATTAGGATTCACTCTAAAGGCTTCATTTTAACTTAATCACCTCTGTAAAGGCTCTGTCTCCAAATACAGTCATGTCCTGAAGTTGGGGCTTCAACATTTTGAGGGGGACACAGCTCAGCACATAACATGTGTGTTAGGTCAATTACTCTTTGTCATGTTAGAAATGAAAACAGAGACATTTCAGGCAACAACAGATGTTGGCGAGGATGCAGAGAAAGAGGATCTCTTTTGGATTGTTGGTGGGAATGCAAGCTGGTGCAGCCACTCTGGAAACCAGTATGGAGGTTCCTCAAACAATTAAAAATACAACTACCCTACAATGCAGCAATTGCACTACTAGACATTTATCCACGGGATACAGGTGTGCTGTTTCAAAGGGACACATGCACCCCCACGTTTATAGCAGCACTATTGACAATAGCCAAAGGATGGAAAGAGCCTAAATGTCCATCGATGGATGAATAGATAAAGGAGATGTGGTATATATATGAATGGAGTATTACTCAGCAATCAAAAGGAATGAAATCTTGCCATTTGCAATGACATGGATGGAACTGGAGGGTATAATGCTAAGTGAAATTAGTCGGTCAGAGAAAGACAAATATCATATGACTTCACTCATAGGAGGACTTTAAGAGACAAAACAGATGAACATAAGGGAAGGGAAACAAAAATAATATAAAAACAGGGAGGGGGGCAAAACAGAAAAGACTCATAAATATGGAGAACGAACGGACGGTTACTGGAGGAGGTGTGGGAGGGGGGAGGGGCTAACTGGGTAAGGGGCACGAAGGAATCTACTCCTGAAATCATTGTGGCACTAGATGTTAACTCATTTGGATGTAAATTTTAAAAATTTTTTAGAAAATAGAAAAAATAAACATTTGTTAATTAAGGACCTCTTCCAAGTTCACATGGTTGTTGTCAGCATCGTTTCTTGCTGGGCTATAGGACTCAGTTCCGTTTTGCTGGCTGTTGGCCAGAGACCATCCTTAGCTTCTGCAAGCTGCCTGGAATTCTTAGCCATGTGGCGTTCCCCAAAGTGGCCGCTGGCTTCTCCCTGGGAATGACGCTAAGGGAGAGAGATGCCAGTAAGACCGCACTATAATCTCATGCGTGTGATGCAATCATGTATGTAATCGTGTAATCATGTAATCAGGTATATAATCATGTGCATGCTTTCCTCCTGCCACATTCTATTGATGGAAAGGAAGCCATGGGTCCCACCCACACTTGTGAGCGATTACACAAGCGCTTGAGATCACGACGTGAGCCAAGTCGGATGCTTAACGGACTGAGCCACCCAGGCACCCCGTTGCAGATTTCTTAAGACACACAAAGAACTAACTGTGCGACAAAATGTTAATAAATGTTTACGTTAATAAAATTACAATTTTTTCATCAAAATATATCTTTTTTTTTTTAAATTTTTTTTTTCAACGTTTATTTATTTTTGGGACAGAGAGAGACAGAGCATGAACGGGGGAGGGGCAGAGAGAGAGGGAGACACAGAATCGGAAACAGGCTCCAGGCTCTGAGCCATCAGCCCAGAGCCCGACGCGGGGCTCGAACTCCCGGACCACAAGATCGTGACCTGGCTGAAGTCGGACGCTTAACCGACTGCCCCACCCAGGCGCCCCTCATCAAAATATATCTTAAAAAGATATGTGCAACTTGAAAGAATTTATACCAGTAGTGCATAAATGATTCCTATCAATGAGAAAAATAGATATAACTCGATAGATAAATGGGCAAAAGACAGAAATAGGTATTTCAAAGAAGAGAAAATACATGAAAAGATCCTCACCATCACGGAGACAAGGTAAATGCGCATCAAGACCACAATACAACATCATTATAAATCCTTCTGTTTAGCAAAGTATTAAAGGTGTGGAAATAACAAGTGTTGGAGAGTGAATCCACAGGATTTCTTATACGTTGCTCAAGAGAGTGCAGTTTGGAGTGGGCACCCTGGAAAACAGTTTGTCTTTAGAAGCTGACATTCACACATCTGGGTGCATGTCAAGGGAAGGCTTTACACAGTTACATCAGAGCAGAAATGTTCATACTAGCATTGTTCACAACAGCAAAAACTTGGAAATAACCCAAATGTCCACCAAAAAGAAAACACAAGAAAAATAATGTAGTTGAGTCACACATGGGAATATTATACGGAAAGCCAAACAAATGAACTACAACAGGAGACACCAATATGGAAGAAGTTTAGCAGTATAATAATACGTGGAGAAAGTAAGCTCCCGGGAATTACACAAAGCGTGACACACTTTTTTAAAAGTTAATAAAAAATTGGAGCACCTGGGTGGCTCACTCGGTTAAGTGTCCAACTTCAGCTCAGGTCACGATCTCGTGGTTTGTGAGTTGGAGCCCCACGTCGGGCTCTGTGCTGACAGCTCAGAGCCTGGAGCCTGCTTCAGATTCTGCGTCTTCCTCTCTCTCTGCCCCTCCCCCGCTCATGCTCTGTCTCTCTCACTCTCAAAAGTGAATAAATGTTAAAAAAAAAATTTAATAGTAAAAAAAGAAATATGTAGATACAATGAAAAAGTAAGGGAATGATGAACACACGACTTAGGATTCCTATGGCAGAGGGAAGAGAGGCATAGAATAGTGGCACCCACTGTAGATGTCGGCTGTTTTCAAGATCCTAGCTTCTGTGTTTGTTGGTGGGTTCACAGAAGCTTGTTATATCATTATCCATAAATAAACAGGTGATACTTGGGAAAAATCTTAACCTGTGCAATGGATAAGAATTATGATTAATCCAATTTGTCTGCAGCCTGCTTCAGATTCTGTGTCTCCCTCTCTCTCTGCTCCTCCCCCATTTGCGCTCTGTCTCTGTCTTTCAAAGATGAATAAATGCAAAAAAAAATTTTTTTGTTTAAATATTTTAGGTTTGGGGCTCCTAGGTAGCTCAGTCAGTTAAGCATATGACTCTTGATTTCAGCTCAGGTCATGATCTCACGGTTCATTAGGTTGAGCCCCACATCTGTGCTGACAGTGTGAAACCTGCTTGGGGTTCTCTCTCTCTCTCTCTCTCCCTTTCTCTCCCCCTCCCCTGCTCGTGCTCTCTCTCTCTCTCTCAAAATAAATAAATAGAATTTTAAAAATATATTTTAAGTATTATAAATGTAATAGTTGTGTTTAAAATAACACACACATTGGGGCGCCTGGGTGGCTCAGTCGGTTAAGTGTCCAACTTTGGCTAAGGTCATGATCTCACAGTTCATGGGTTCGAGCCCCACGTTGGGCTCTGTGCTGACAGCTCAGAGCTTGGAGCCTGCTTCAGATGCCGTGTCTCCCTCTCTCTCTGCACCTCCCCCACTTGTTCTCTCTCTCTCTCTCTCTCGAAAAATATGGAAACATTAAAAAAAAATTTTTAAATAAAGATGTGAAGATGTCATTGTCCTACCAGATGTCAAAGCACATCATAAAGCAGCCGTGCCTGAAACACTGGGTTACCTGTGTCTGAATAGACAATGGCACTAGACTAGAAATTATAGAAGTCAAATCATATACATACAGGAATTCAGTATGTTGCAAAACTGGCTTTACAAATCAATGGCCCCTGATGGTTATTGGTGTTGGGATAACTGAATAACCAAGTGGAAAAAATTCCTTTGTATTCTGATTAGTTTGTTAGAGCTACCATAATAAAAAAAAAAATCACAAACTGAGTGGCTTAAACCACAGAAATTGATTTTTCACGTTGTGGAGGCAGGAAGTTCAAAATCAAAGTGGTGGGAGGGCCATGTTCCCTCTCAAGGTATGAGGGAAGGATCTGTTCCAGGCCTCGCTCCTAGCTGCTGGCAGTTCCATGGTTTGCAGCAGTGTGGTTCCAATTTTCATATGACATTCTCCCTGTGTATGTGTGTGCCCACATTCTCACTCTTCAGTAGGACACCAACCGTGTTGGATTAGGAGTCCACTTTACCCCAGCATGACCTCATTTTAACTAATTACATCTGCAGCAACCCTATATAATGGAATATTATTCAGCCATAAAAAGAATGAAATCTTGCCATTTGCAACAGCATGGACAGATCCAGAGAGTATAACGCTAAGCAAAATAAGCCAGTCAGAGAAAGACAAATACCGTATGATTTCACTCATGCATGAAATTTAAGAAACAAATGAACAAAGGGGGAAAAAAAGAAACAAACCAAAAAACAGCCTTTTGACTATAGAGAACAAACCGATGGTTACCAAAGAGGAGGTGGATGGGGGGATGGGTGAAATTGGTGATGGGGATTAAGGAGGGCACTTGTTGTGATGAGCACTGGGTGCTGTATGGAAATGTTGAATCGCTGTATTGTACACCTGAAACTAATATAACACTGTATGTTAACTACACTGGAATTAAAATAAAATAAAATAATTTTTAAAATTAAATTAAAATTAAAAACCATGCTGAAGAAAGACGGTAGTGATCGTTGCACAACGTCATGAATGTATTTAACGCCACTAAACTATATGCTTAAAAATGGTTACAATGGTAAATTTTAGGTTATATGTATGTTACCTCAATAAAAAAAGTGGGTAGAGAAAAAGACCATGTAATTTTTTTTTAAGTTTATATATTTTGAGAGAGAGAGAGAGAGAGAGAGAGAGAGAGAGCAGGGGAGGAACAGAGAGAGGGAGAGAGAGAGGATCCCAAGCAGACTCTGTACTGGCAGCTCAGAGCCCGACATGGGACTTGAACTCATGAACGGTGAGATCATGACCTGAGCTGAAATCAAGAGTCAGATGCTTAACTGACTGAGCCACCCGGGTGCCCCAATCATGTAATTTTTTTTTAATTCCACATGGCAAAACACTTGAGAGTAAGATAAAATGAAAAAAAATAATAAATGATGAAGTTAGCAAAAGATATTTTTGAATTTATGTCATAGGGGGAAAAGCCTATCTCCTCTAACTCAAAAAGAAAAAAAGAACAGCAGTAAAATGGAAAAATGAGCAAAGATACAAATAAACAACAAAACTGTCAAGGGCAGAGAAACTTATTTTCTGTGATCAACCGCCTAAGACAAACCCCAAATATTAAATTACAAAAATGTTTTGAGCCAAGGACCCACAGACAGAACAATGACCGAGGGGTTCAAACCAAAGAAGACAATGGTCTTGCTGAGCTATAAACACTGAAAATGAAGTTCAAAAGAAAAGCACTGTAAGTGTTCGGTACATAGAGATAACTGTCATATTTTTAACTTTCAGAAAATTACCTAATTTCTCCAAATGAGCTAAAATGTCTTAGTACACGAGCTGCAGACAACCCTGCCTGCTTTGCTCGATCTTTGTGCTCATTCAAGGTGCTTATACAAAGATCCAGGCTAAGAAACGCCACATTGAGTAATTTTACAGTAAATGCTCATTTTCTTTCCATTTTCTCTTTTAATTTCCAACATAGGGATGAACTTTTCAAGTCTATACCTCAGTCACATCACACTTTAATATGCTTATGTCCTCCTCAGTCTCAGATTAGGGTTACTCTTGACTCACGTACATTTTTTTTTTTTTTTTTAGAATTCCATTCTCTTCTTTTTAATTTTTATTTAATTTATTTTTTTTTTAATTTACATCCAAGGTAGCATATAGTGCAACATGATTTCAGGAGTAGATTCCTTAATGCCCCTTCCCCATTTAGCCCATCCCCCCTCCCACACCCCCTCCAGTAACCCTCTGTTTGTTCTCCATATTTAAGAGTCTCTTATGTTTTTGTCCCCCTCCCAGTTTTTATATTATTTTTGCTTCCCTTACCTTATGCTCATCTGTCTTGTACCTTAAAGTCCTCCTATGAGTGAAGTCATATGATATTTGTCTTTCTCTGACTAATTTCGGTTAACCTAACTTCTTCCAGTTCCATCCACGTAGTTGCGAATGGCAAGAATGAAATCTTGCCATTCGCACTCACGTACAATTTTTACGCCCACACTTTCTTCACTTCTTTTTGGTATCGTGCCACTTTTCCACCACTGGTCCACGACGCTCAATAAAAAGACTCTTAGCACAGGTAGATGATGGCAACAGAAAGGGAGGAGGGACGCTTTGTGGCTCTTCCTCAGCAGGCTTAATTGGCACAGGTCAAGAGTAAACACATGTCCGTGTTCTGAACAAGACCAGACAGGCTGCACCGGCTGACGCATCAGCCAAGGGGAGGGGCCACTGTAAGTGGCAGAGAAGGGACGATCACCGTCCCAATCACAGAAGGCAGGAGTTCATTGAAAAGCCTCATGCTTAGCTTTTACTGGTCCGATTTGAGGGTACTACTCACACTCTTCACCTTCTTCCTTGAAAAAGAAAAGAATTTCATGTTGCAGAATGATTTGAAATGGTTCATGATGGAGTTGTCCATCTCCGGAGAGACTAAACAGCATAGCTAAAGTAAAATCAGAAGCCTCACAGGTATAGAGAGTGCCTGGGCGAGCAAATATCACTAAAACAGGGCCTCTCTGCTGATGAAGTCCCACTCTGCCTTCTCTTGACTACTGAATCCATGAATAATTCAAATTAATGTAGCTGGTACAGCTATTTTATTTAGGTCAACTGACTTGTAAGAGTTATTTGATGTCCGGAAAGCCTTCTGGATCTTTTTTTCAAAACTTTTAATGTCTTTTTTTTTTTTTTTTCATTTTGGAAAACTGTGTTCAGCTCTGACTTCAAAACAGTTAGTTTGTCACATGAATGAGTCAGCTTCCTGCCTGAGGTGATAGAGCTCTCTTCACTCCTTTGGAGGAGTAATAATTAAAATTAATCTAAGCCATTTTTAGCATAAAAATCTCAGGCGTTTTTCCCAAGTATACTGAAAGTTTTCTTAACTAATTAAAAACAGTGTTCAAAGCAATAGTCAAATTCTTAAGGAAATTAAAAATTTTCATAAGAATCAGCCATCAAAATTATGCATTGCCAATATACGATACCGTAAGGATTTGTAGTTATGAGTACCATAAGATGCTTCAATTCCGTTCCATTTCTTGCAAATTTCTACGCATTTATCAACAATTGCCAACCGAGAGGGGGCACCTGGGCGGTTCAGTCGGTTAAGGGTCCAGCTTCAGCCTAGGTCTTGATCTCACAGTTCCTGGGTTCAAGCCCCGTGTCAGGATCTGTGCTGACAGCTCAGAGCCTGGAGCCTGCTCCGGATTCTGTGTCTCCCTCTCTCTCTGCCCCTCCCCTGCTCATGCTCTGTCTCTCTCTCTCAAAAGTAAATAAACATTAAAAAAAGAAAGAAAGAAAATTTAAAGAATTACCAACCTAGAAAATAACAAGTGCTGATGAGGGTATAGAAAAATTGGAACTCTTGTGCATTGCTTACGGGAATGTGAAATGGTGCAGCCAATATGGGGAACCAGAATAGCAACTCCTCAAAAAGTTAAACATGCAATTACCACATAACAGAAATTCCACCTCCAAGAATATACCTGAAAGAACTGAAAGCAGGGACTCAAAAAGATATTTGTACACCCTTGTCTATAGCAGCATGATTCACAACAGTCAAAAGGTGGGAACAGCCCAAGTGTCCGGACGGATCACTGGATAGACAAAAAGTGGATGCAGCGAAACTTTATTTTAGCCTAGAGAGATGAAATTCTGTCACGGGCTAGCTAGGGGAGATGGCGAGCCTTTTGTTGTGGGTATTTTACCACAATCAAAAAGATAAAGTCAAATCGATGAAAAGAAATAGCAGCCAAGAAGATTATAATAGTGTTGCCTTCAGGAGGCTAGTGTGAGAATTCAGAATTAATGCATATAAAAGTCCTTGGAACCGGGTCTGATACTGTAGTTAGCACACACACAAAAACATCGTTACCATCATAATCGTTGTGATTTAATGGTATCATCTCCCGCCAACACGTTTTATCCTACAGTTTTGCTTGGTTTGGTTTTTTGTTGTTTTTTTTAAAGATTTTATTGCTAAGCAATCTCTAGAAACTCACAACCCCGAGACCAAGAGGTTCACGCTCCACCAACTGAACCAGCCGGACACCCCCAGTTTTGCTACTTGCAAAATTTTCCTGGTGTAATGAAAGGTGATCTCAGTAGATGGCTCTGTCTGGCACTTTCACCTTTCTTGAGGGGAGGATGACTGCTTCATCAGAGGGCAGACTCCAAGGTTTATTCCGAGCCCTGAAGACCTTGAGCAAAAGGACCTGACCTAGAGCAAGTTCTACGCGAACCATCTTCTCCCCGACATCTAGAGCCATGACAACTATTTCTTGGGATCATTTATAGTAACTCACTTTAAAAGATAATGGAAGGGGCGCCTGGGTGGCGCAGTCGGTTAAAGCATCCAACTTCAGCCAGGTCACGATCTCGCAGTCCGTGAGTTCGAGCCCCGCGTCGGGCTCTGGGCTGATGGCTCAGAGCCTGGAGCCTGTTTCCGATGCTGTGTTTCCCTCTCTCTCTGCCCCTCCCCCATTCATGCTCTGTCTCTCTCTGTCCCAAAAAAATAAATAAAAAAACGTTGAAAAAAAAAATTTTTTTTAAAGATGATGGAAAATGCGAGTGAAAATAATAATTTATTTTCAGTCCACACGACATACCTGCGGTACCTGTAGGAGTTCTATTTTTCAATTTTAGGGATAATTCTGCCATCGAAGTTTTACCTCCATTTTACAGTGAGGAAAGTAAACTTCAGAGCAAGTAAACACTTCGTGCAGTGGGATACAGCCTGTCCCAAGAAGAAATAGAGAATACCCAATCCCTCTGACTCACCATTCTATTATTTGCAGTATGCACTTCAAAAATTAGAAATAAATCTTTTTCTAACTTCAGAGCTAAAAGGAAATAGAGGCATTGATTTGACAAACTAAAATGTGAGACAAAATTTGAGACTCTGGAGTTGGATGAGTTCAGAAAATTATACATCATAGGAGGCCAAACCCAAGAAGCCTTGTGAATTCTACTCATTGTCGGGGATGGGTCAAAATCCAGCCATTTGTCTAAAAATCCGGGCAAACCTGCAGACTGGGGAAATAAACAAACTTCAGAAGAATTGTTCCTGAGACAACTCTATCCAACCTCAAAGAAACACAGAAGCAAACAGATTTAGAATCTCCAAACCGCAAGCGTGATAAAATAGACCACTGGAAATATGCAGCCCTGGGGGAGGAGCCAACAGGTAAGCCCCAGAGTGGGGAAGCCGGTGCATGGGCTGAGCTACCTTCTTTGGAGGTCAAGTCTCCAAACAGTCCAACTCAATATACCTTTGTGGCGATCAATTCATCATGCCTAATATTTACGATACTGCCATCAACAGCTTACTGTGGGTTTCAAAAAATAAAGCAAATTCCACCAGAGATCAAGGAAGATGAAAATATAAAGTTATTATTTCCTGACCAGGCAGGGAAATACACACCAACAGACATTCACTGAGTAGTTCACTCAGGGGGAGGTTAGGGGGTTGAAGGCAGTGACGTATAGGTGTGGTGTAAGGAATGAAAGCTAGCACTCCGATTAGGGCAGAGTCCATAGTAAAAAATTGGTTAGGGGCACCTGGGTGGCTCAGTCGGTTAAGCGGCCGACTTCGACTCAGGTCATGATCTCGCGGTCCGTGACTTTGAGCCCCGCGTCAGGCTCTGTGCTGACAGCTCGGAGCCTGGAGCCTGTTTCAGATTCTGTGTCTCCCTCTCTCTGACCCTCCCTGTTCATGCTCTGTCTCTCCCTGTCTCAAAAATAAATAAAACGTTAAAAAAAAAAAAATTGGTTAAAACAAGCCCCATTGTCTGCTGGTCAAGAAAATTATTCAGTTAGGGGCGCCTGGGTGGCTCAGTCAGTTAAGCATCCGACTCTTGGTTTCGGCCCAGGTCATGATGTTGAGGTTCGTGAGTTCGAGCCCCACATCAGGCTCATTGCTGACCGCATGGATCCTGCTTGGAATTCTCTCTCTCCCTCTCTCTGTATCCCTCCTCTGCTTGTGATCTCTCTCTTTCTTTCTCTCTCAAAAGTAAATAAATAAATGTTTAAAAAAGAAAAGAAAAGAAAATTTTTCAGTTAGAACTAGGGAGGGTCTAATTTACAAGGGTCCGTCAAATCTACTGTGTTTTATCATTATCAGTTAGTTAGAATCGATTCTGATGAGAGGCTCCTGGGTGGCCCAGCACGGTGAAGCATTGGACTCCTGATTTCGACTCGGGTCATGATCTCACGGTTGTGAGATCAAGCCCCGTGTGGGGTTTGCGCTGACAGCATGGAGCCTGCTTAGGTCTCTCTCTCTGTCTCTCTCTCTCTCTGTCTCTCTCTCTCTCTCTCTCTCTCTGTGTTTCTTGCTCCCTCTCTCTCCCTCCCTCTCTGCTTTTCCCTTGCTCTCTATATCTCTCACAATAAAACAGTGAAAAAACTTTTAAAAAGAAATGAGTTCTGATGAAACACAATATTCAGTTTTGGTATCTGCTAGACAAATTCTGAGATAAACAGAAATTTTTTCTTATACATGGGTTATAACCACCACAATGCAATCCATGACATCTGATTGGATATTTCTTTACAAAACCAGCAGTAGAGATATTTGGGGGAAATCTGAACATGAACATGGCTTACATAGTACATGAGAAGAAAATTTTTATTAAAATGGAAACGGTTACCTGACAAAACAGGTCACAAAAAAGTGTGTACAGTATATCATTTTGCTAATAATAATAATGGACTTATACGTACACATAAAAAAACAACCATAAGGAGATGCACAAGTGTGACCACAGTGAGTTTAGGCAAAGGGAATGTGATAGGATTTAATTTTAATTTTTAATTTTAATTTTAATTTTAATTAAATTTAAATTTAAATTTAATTTAAATTAAATTTTAATTTTAATTTTAATTTTTAATTTTTAATTTTAATTTTGTTTGACTTCCTGAGATTCTATTGGCTTCTGGACAGACAGACATGGCAACTTGACTTCTGACAACTGATTGATACCTGCCTCACATCGACGGCTCAAGCCTCACCGCACGGCAGCCCCCAGTGAATCAGATGTGAAGGCGGTTATGGAACACTAAGAAAGCTTTGGGAGCATGTCCAACTATTCACAGCACCCACATGAGTACCTAGAAGCCCAGCATTACTCTAGTAATCCTCTGGGCCAGAGCGACTGGTCACTCCAACAGACTGACGAGACGCCAGCACCCCAAACCAGGAATTAACGACCAAGTACAAAGCGAAGGAGACCATCAGGCTAACTCTCTGGGCCAAAAGCTAAATTTCATGACAGGGAGACACAACCCCCACTGATTTATCCTTCCTTTATCCTGTAACCGAACTGGTGATTTCAAGTCTGTTCCATGATTATATCAGGAACTGCTTGGGCGGAGGTTTAAAAACGCACAGGAATGTCTTTTCTAAACCAAATCAGATCCGTAATTTGCAAATCCCAAGAGAGCAAGCAGGATGGTAAGGGCAGACCCCAGGTTATCAAGAATAAAGAGAGGGCAAAGTTCAAAGTGTCGGGAAAATCAAAATAGGCAACCACCGGATGGTATTAACTTAAATAAACCAAATGTAGGGTTAAATAGGCCCTCTGATGTTAAAGGTTACATCATTACTCAACTTCAGCCTTGTAAAACAATGAAGAAATGTGAATAAAATTACCTACTAGCATAAATCATTCTTACCCAACCCAAATCCCAGGGAGGACTAAGGAATTACCTGCTTGCACAAAGATAGATGAGTTCTCTGGGCTCTCTGCAGGAGCAGCAAAAGATTAACTTGGCCTCACCCAGAAATTCAAGCAATGATAAAGGGCCAGGAGAGCAGGAACTCAGAGCCATCCAAACTGTCCCACTGAAGATGGGCTTGGCTGAATTTAATATTCCGTGATTTTAAGGATTGAACGTGGAATACAAAAATCGATCTTTTAAGTCAATCATGCGTTTTGAAAAGGTAATACGTGGTTAAATAAAGTGTCTCCCCCAAATTTCTTTTTTTTTAAATTTTTTTAATGTTTATTTATTTTTGAGACAGAGAGAGACAGAGCATGAGCAGGGGAGGGCCAGAGAGAGGGAAATACAGAATCCAAAGCAGGCTCCAGGCTCTGAGCCATCAGCCCGGAGCCTGACGCGGGGCTCAAGCCCACAGACCGTGAGATCATGACCTGAGCAGAAGTCAGATGCTTACCTGACCAAGCCACCAGGCTCCCCTCTCCCCCAAATTTCTAATAAGAGTGTATCTTCTCCATCAACTTTATCTAAAATCATTATTTTGAGGTTCTTTCAACTTATAGTAAAAGTGATATACATACCTACTAGATTATAAACTTGGATGAAAAGAGCTTGTGTGTACTTCTCTCTATCCATTGCCACCGAAAGTGTCCAGTAAATGGGAAATCAGTCCCTTTAGGTTCCATCTCGCATAGTCTTTTCTTTAGAATTTTTAGATCAAAAAGAGTTTCTTTGCTCACTAAAGAAACGTAAAGGTATAAATATTGGACTTACCAATGCATATATGCTTACATAATCGTTAAACTTTTATTTTAGAAGATATCCAATGTAACTCTTCAAAAATTCTAACCAAAGGGCGTTCAACTTACTTTGTAAAGTAATTTAGTTATTTTCTCAAAGGAAAATTAAAAGTAGAAGATCCACAATCATGATTCTATAATCACGTTCCTAAGTGTTTATCCAACGACTTTGAAAACATGTCTGCAATAAACGTGTGGAAGCTTATAACACCTTAATTCATAACTGACAAATACTGGAAGTATCTGAAAAGTGTACCCCAATAGGCTAATTGGTAAACAAACTGTGGTATAGCCACACAATGAAATATTATTCAGAGAGAAAAAGAAATGAGCTCTCAAGTCACAAAAAGACACGGATGAAACTTAACACAGATTACTAAGTGAAAAAAGTCTGAAAATGCCTCCTACTGTATACTTCCAATTATATGACATTCTGGAAAAGGCAATACTATAACAGTGGTAAAGCTGAGTGCTTACAAGGGTTGGGGTGGGGTGAGGTTTTGAACAGGTGAGGCACAGGGGGTTTGCTTTACGGTGGTTAAACTATTCTATATGCATGCAGAATCATATTCTGTATGATTCTATATTCATTGTGTATACACAACACGATGCATTTGTTGAAACCCACAGAACCCTACAGCATAAGGCGATCCTTAATACATGCAAATTTATTCTTTTAATGTTTCATGTTTGAGAGAAAGAGAGAGCATGGAGGGGAAGGGCAGAGAGGGAGAAGGACAGAGGTTCTGAAGCAGGCTCTGTGCTGACAGCAGAGAGCCCGATTTGGGACTCAAACTCACAAAACCGTGAGACCGTGACCTTAGCCAAAGTCGGACGTTTAATCGACTGAGCCACCCAGGTGCCCCACTATGCGCAAATTTGAAAAGAATCATTTAGGAGGCGGTGTGTCCCAGAATGGAACACAGACTAAGACAAGAGAATCTAAGTGTATTATAAACGTGTGAAACACCTTTCCTAAAGGAGTTGGGGGGGAAGGTAAGTAAACTTGGAAATGAGTTAAGTCTGCAAGACTAAAGACAAATAAAACTCAGTGTGAGCCACTGCACTCTAACTGAAAAGGTGTTTCCCATGGGGTTAATGTTAACAATTCTGGTAGCACCATCCCTGTATGCTGGAACCGAACAACTTAGCAAATGGACGGCAGATGATGGGAGTCGTGTTTCCCACTGCAGGATGGGGAGTTTAAGAAGTAAGAGGGATCCATGGGGGAATATATGCAGTTGGAGGCATCAGCATGAACTCATATTTAGTTTAATTACAGATACAGATGGGCACATATGGAACTATGTATAGACATGTGTATACACACAGGCTAGTATACACACATGTATTTCCTTGCCTGTTGGCTAAAAGGCCTAGAAGCGATGATACCCCAGTAGCAACAAGCACACCCAGGTCTCAGTTTCGAATACCATTCACCAATAAAAGGAACAACAGTTTCTTGGAGAAATGGCTGGTTCTAGGATTGGGACAGGGGATATACAAGATAAGCCTGGAGCATGTCATAGTACCAGGAAATAAGGAAATAATCAAAACGAAAACAAAAAAAACCCACATTGATTGGAGTATGCCAAGGGAGTCAATGAAAGAGCTCTTAACAGCAAAAGCTGGAACAATTTGAGCTACAAAAATAATAATAATGATGATGATAACTTAGAGTTTAATTCAAGATATAGAAAATAAATATCCATGAGTCCATACTGGTACAACTAAATGATCGAATAAATAAGTGGATGAGGGAGAAGAGGCCAATTTCCTCTGCAGAAGAATTCTAAATAATTTATGTAGATACAGCCCTCTTAGGGAGCTAGTGCATGGTAATATACTTTCCACCCTTGAAGTGTTCACTGCACACAGTAACTTAATTCCAAAGACTACAATGTGGAAAGGTCGGGGGAGTAATCTTGCCGTAGAAAAACCTGAAAAACAGTCCCTGGGCCAGGTGATCAAGGTCAATACCCACAGCGATATCATGCTGATAACCATACACTCTTGATACAATGTGATGGAAATAGCACTTTCCCTCTGTGGCCTTCCTGGAAACCTATAACCCCATGCTAAAGTAATGATGAGAAAAACATCAGAAAAAAACCCAGCTGAGTATTCAGGAAAATACCCGACTAGTACTCACAAAAGTACGGAGGTCATCAAAAACAAGAAAGTTCTGAGAACGCGAGAGCCAAGAAGTCATAGTCAAGAAGGAGGTGAGGAGACATGATCACCCAACGTACTGTGGTGTCCTGGCTGGGATCCGGGAACTGAAAAGGACACGGGAGAAAAAGTGAGGGAATCTGTAGAAAGTATGAACTTTAGTTAATAATAATATATTGGTTCATTAATTGTAGCAAATGTGCTCTGCCTACAGAAGATGTCAATAACAGGGAAAACTGGATGCAGGGTATGTGGGAACTCTGCGTACTATTACCGCGATTTTTCTGTAAATCTAAAATAGTTCAAAAAAAAGGAAAAAAAAGTTTAAAAGTCAAACAAGACTGGACAGTACCAAAAAAAGAAAAAAGGAAAAGGAAAAGGAAACCAGAAAAAAAAGATGAAATAACATCGCTATTTTCCAAAAGAAAACAAAGGAGAAGACTTGAGGGCAAGTTGTCAGTCCCATCAGAGTTTATCCCAAGGCTAATTTCAACAGCTCTGCCTTTCCTTTAAAGTCAACAGAAAGGGGCACCCGGGTGGCTCAGTCGGTTGAATGTCCAACTTTTGACTTCAGCTCAGGTCATGATCCCAGGGTTGGGGGATCGAGCGCCCAGGTCAGCCTCCGTGCTGTGTGTGGAGCCTGCTTAAGATTCTCTCTCTCTCTCTCTCTCTCTCTCTCTCTCTCTCTCTCTCTGTTTCTCTGTCCCTCTGCCCCTCTGCCCCTCTCCTGCCACTCGTGTGTGCTCTCTCTATGATTTAAATAAATAAATAAGTAAATAAGTAAATACATAAAGTGAACAGAGAGAAGGAACATTCAAACTGTCTCTGAGGGGTATTAGTTAGCACCAGAACAAAAATTAACAATCAGGCGATAATAGGGGATGTTATTTGTTTACTGAAATAACTAACACGTCTTTTGTTTTGCAAACTCTGTTACTGGTCAAGCACAAAACAAAATAAATCACCAGAGGCAAAGGGCTTTGTTAGCTGTGTTGTAAAACACTGATCCAGTGTCCAGGCTCTGATGGCATCATAGATACAGGGACATAAGCCTCAGGAGAGGGTCTAGAATCCAGGAGAGGGTGTTTTCTAATGAGCCTGCCCGAGGAGACGCTGAAAGAGGCGTGAAAACATTTCGCATGTAAAAAAATACAAACTAGGGGCTCCTGGGTGGCTCAGTCGGTTGAGCGTCCGACTTCAGCTCAGGTCACGATCTCGCGGTCCGTGAGGTCGAGCCCCGCGTCGGGCTCTGGGCTGATGGCTCAGAGCCTGGAGCCTGCTTCCAATTCTGTGTCTCCCTCTCTCTCTCTGTCCCTCCCCTGCTCACACTCTGTATCTCAAAAATAAATAAATGTCAAAAAAAACAAAAACAAAAAACAACGACGACAGATACCTACTGCATTGTACTGGGGTTCCCTGACTGTCTTCCCAGAAGACCGAAGACTCTCCCAAGAGAAAAATCAAACATGAGAATAATTTATTCAAAAGTCAGCGGGACATTTCAAAAATTTACTGTCTGTAAAAACTTTCTTCCTACTTGGACAAAATAATAGAAAAAGGAAAGTTCTATCGCTCAGCGATTCCCCAGATCTTATTCGCCAGACTAAAACTTGTGTTTTTGGTCCACTTAACGCAGGCCTCTCAACCTTTGTGGTAAACACGAAAAACTTGTAGTTAAGAGCAGTTTCAGGATTTACGCAGTTTTCAGAATACAATTTTTGCTTTACGGTTGAGCTTAGGAGGTTTATCAGCCCTGGGAAACACGGAGCAGATCTTAATTAGCAAAATGACAAACAAACAGCAGTGAGTGAGGCTAAGAGGCATTTGGTGAGGACTCCAAGTGCTGTGAAAAATAAAACTCTCCCTCACTCATTCGGTCAAAGTGACAGCAGTTCTGATTTTGCAATTATCCAAATCCCTACCTGGCTAGGAAGCATCTCACTAAGACAAACTAAAGTCCCGCCTAAAGTAAACAACCATGTCCCAAGATCCTGAGCACCTACTCTCTGTGCTCAGAGAGTAGTTGCTCTCTGTCCTGGGTTTCTCTCTGTGGCCACAGGTGGTGGTCATGCCTCACCAAGTGCCCAGCGCAGGAACTGGGACAGGGCAGAAAAATCAATGTAGCTGGAACAGGTGTAACAGGTTTCCATGGGAACGACCATTGCAACAGGTCAAGACGGAGTGAGTCACACTTCCTGGGACCATTTCTCCAAGTGGGTGTTTTTTTAATAGCTTCCATTTCCTAACATTTTAAGGAGTAACCAATTTGCCGGGCATTTAGGAGTGGCAGTGAGGGAAATCAGGCCCCCTGTGGGCTGTCTTCCTGTACCCTGTGCCAAAGCTCCTAAGAATGATGAACACAGTCTTCGTTTCAAGCCAGGGGTCAGAGCAACCACAAGATTTTTAAAAGTCTGAGTTCTCACCATGTTGTCAAATGCTTTCTGCAGGGAAACCAGGCTGAGAATTGGGCCTTCTTCAGAAGAACTGAGCAAAGCCAGAGGCGCCTGGGTGGCTCGGTCAGTTAAGTGTCCGACTCCTGATTTTGGCTCAGGCCACGATCTTGTGGTTTGTGAGTTTGAGCCCCTCTTCAGGCTCTGCGCTGACAGTGCAGAGCCTGCTTGGGATATTCTCTCTCTTTCTCTCTCTCTCTCTCTCAAAATAAACAAACTTTAAAAAGAAGAGCTAAGCAAAGTGAGCTTGTAGGCTTTGAACACAAGTCTTAAATTGGTAGCCAAATACGCTGAGCCCAGTTAGAGGCATCTTGGCTGAAGACCCAGCATCTCCTTCTTAGGCGTTCTAAATTCATTTGGGACCAAGGCACACTGAGTGTCCTCCAGCCTGCCCCTTCCATCCCCCATTACCAAGTCCTAACCCTCCTTGTGAAACTTCATTAGCAGGATTTGAGAAGTCTACCACCCTTTATTGGGAGCTGACTTCGCAATTGCCTTCTACAGAATAAGGCCTCCATAAATGTTTGTTCTAACGGTCTGTCACATATCTGACGCTTAGAGGGCCTCTTATCCTGGCTCATCACTAGCCTGCGGTGTGAAAATCAGGTGCTTTCTCTTTGGAGATGGAGGCCTATCAAGGCCAGGTGATAGAGGTGATAGAGGATGTGAAAATATATATGTGTGTGTGTGTGTGTGTGTGTGTGTGTGTGTGTGTGTGTGTGTGTATGTATATATCTTAACTTGGAGCCAGAAATTTGCACCCAATTGGACCCTCACTGGGAGCACCTACCTGGTATTGGGGATGCTTTTCAAATGGGGGAGAGGAGAAGTTGAGGGGAAAATCCAGAGCTGGGACGTTTACAGGAGCCTCGAGGCTGACTTTTGAAACCTTCCACTCTTTCCTCATCTGGCACTTAATCGGCTCGGTACATTTCAAGTCGGGCTTCTGAAAGAATGAAAACAAACAGGGTTTTGAAAAATCATTTGATCACTAGAGCCAAGAGAATAAGCATTGCTTAAATTTGGAGTGCTCTAAACGTGCGCATCACCACTCCAGGCTGGGGACCTGCTCCCCTCAAACGTAGCTGAGACCAGCCGAATTGCATCGGTGGGTACTATGGAAGATTAATTCATATATACTGGGCACTTAGAACCATGGCCGGTATTATTACTTCCGGTTCCTTGGCTTGTGACTTGGCTACTTCCTCAATCAATCTGTGACAGGTACATAGTCCACACGCCTCCAAGACGGCCCAGACCTCAAACTGATGTGTACCAGGCACCAGAAATCTGCATGGATTGGCATGACACAGATATCCTTCCCCCATTCTCTGTTCCAAAATATATATGGATTACATGTGAGTCATTTATTTTTTTTTAAGTGTTATTTATTTAAGTAATCTCTCCACGCACCGTGGGGCTCGAACTCATCATGCCGAAATCAAGAGTCACAGGCTCGTCTGCCTGAGCCACCTAGGCACCCCCTACGTGTGATTCAAAGTTAAAAGTTTTAACTTTGGCTTTGCCTTTTTAATTATTTTATTAAAAAAAAAATCTGGGGGCGCCTGGGTGGCGCAGTCGGTTAAGCGTCCGACTTCAGCCAGGTCACGATCTCGCGGTCCGTGAGTTCGAGCCCCGCGTCGGGCTCTGGGCTGATGGTTCAGAGCCTGGAGCCTGTTTCTGATTCTGTGTCTCCCTCTCTCTCTGCCCCTCCCCCGTTCATGCTCTGTCTCTCTCTGTCCCAAAAATAAATAAACGTTGAAAAAAAAAATTAAAAAAAAAAAATTTGGAGACCTAAAAAATCTTTTTGCTTTTACATATCAGTGATGATAAGTGACAAGTCAGAAATCAGTTTTGGAGACAACAGAGGAAAATTTTCATAGTAAATGATGGAGGAAAATATGTTCATAAAGCTTATTTATACAGTTGGAATTAGAACAGAACGTTGAGGTAAGGGGAATTCATTCCAGATAAAATTCTGAGAACTTTAAGATTTTTTTTTTTAATTTTTAAAAATTTTTTCAACGTTTATTTATTTTTGGGACAGAGAGAGACAGAGCGTGAACGGGGGAGGGGCAGAGAGAGGGAGACACAGAATCGGAAACAGGCTCCAGGCTCTGAGCCATCAGCCCAGAGCCCGACGCGGGGCTCGAACTCGCGGACCGCGAGATCGTGACCTGGCTGAAGTCGGACGCTTAACCGACTGCGCCACCCAGGCGCCCCGAGAACTTTAAGATTTGACAGCCTTATTCACTGCTAAAGGTCTTCTTTGTTCTAACCATAATCAAATTTAGGTATTCTTAGAACTCTGCCTTCCTAAAGTGTACCGTCCTCTTCATCCACCCTCTCCTATCCCCACCGGAATAACTTTTAATAGTATTCTGCTGTCCTGAAATCCCTTTAAAAATCACATCTCAGGGCACCTGGGTGGCTCAGTAGATTCAGTGCCGACTTCGGCTCAGGTCATGATTTCACAGTTAGTGAGTTCAAGCCCCGCGTGGGCTATGCTGACAGCTCAGAGCCCGGAGCCTGCTTTGGATTCTGTGTCTCCTCTCTCTTTCTCAAAACACACACACACACACACACACACACACACACACACACACACATCTCAAATCTCAAATCTACTAAGTTGATTCTTGAACAATATGGGGGTAAAATGTGCTGACCCCCATGCAGCCAAAAACCCACGTGTAACTTTTGACTCCCAAAAAACATTGCTAGTAATAGCCTACTGTTGACCACACGCTTCACTAACAACATAAGCAGTCGATTAAGCACGTACTTTGTATGTTCTATGTATTATATACTGTATTGTTACAATAAACAAAGTAAGCTAGAGAAAAGGAAATGTGATCAAGAAAATCGTAACGAAGAAAAAATACATTTACACACAGCACTGTATTTATCCAAAAAATCTGGCTATCAGTGAACCCACACAGTTCAAACCCATGTTGTTCAAGCATCAACTGTACTGAGTCCATAAAATTAAGAATCCAAGATACCATATCACCATTTCAGCCCAATTCTAGCACCAATTTCCTGCCTGAACAAAGAAAAGATCAGGCCACCATGTAACATCTCCTTAGAAACCTTACATTACTAGCGAATAAAAACTTTCACCCAAGAATACCGCATCTGCTGTTCCCTCAGCCCGGAATGCCCTTCTGCCCTCCATTCATAAGCTTCCATTCCTTGTTTCATTCAGACGTAGGCTCAACAGCAACCCTAGCACTCTCTAATTGCTGCCTTTTGTGCTCTACACAGTTGTCGTTGCCCGTCTACGTAGTTGTCTCTTGGCTGTTTCCCTCACTGAGTGTTGGCTCCAAGGGCACACCTTTGTTGTTCATTGCTAGATCCCCAGCACCAAGACGGGGTCCTAGCCCATAGCAGCTGCTAGATACAAATACCCGTTTGTCAACTGCACCGATTTAACAGCCCTACTCACTGGTAGAGTCTCCTTTGTTCTACTGTTAGAAAGTTAGGTATTGTTAGGTATTGTTAGGACTTCTTTCTATACAGTAGTTGCTCGGCAAATGTTTTATTCATGCGTTTTTCTTCATCGAACCGTACTCCTTCGGTTTAATACTATATAAAAAGCAAGACAAAATGATATATGTATATCTGATTACAAGGCTCTCAAATGTGCTTTTGAAAAAGACTGTAAGGAAGCCAAACAAAATAACAGGATTATAGACATCTGTGTGTCATTCTTTCTCTTTTTCCATATTGTTCTAGAATGTGTCATTACCTTTTGGGGGAGGGATGAGAAGGAAGCATCCACTGTTATCTTTTCTTCTCCCAAGACATAATAAAAAACTTTATGAGAAGTTTACTTATTTACTAAAGATTTATGAGAACTTTACTTATTTACTAAAGATTATGAAACAAAATGAAAAATTAACACTAAAGCTCTTAATTCATGGAGGCAAAGTGTTCTCAACTATATTGACCATGTGTTTCATGTAGATTGTATTTTAAATTTTTTTTAATATTTATTTACTTTTTTTTTTTTGAGAGAGAAAGAGCATGAGCAGGGGAGGGGCAGGGAGAGAGGGAGACACAGAATCGGAAGCAGGCTCCAGGCTCTGAGTGGTCAGCACAGAGCCCGACACGGGGTTCAAACTCATGACCTGAGTCGAAGTCGGATGATTAACCGACTGAGCCACCCAGGCGCCCCAACAAAAAAAATTGAAGTCTGTTTATTTATTTTGAGGGAGAGAGAGCACACACAAGTGGGGGGAGGGGCAGAGAGAAGGAGAGACAGAATCCCACCGAGCAGGCAACCAACTTGGACACCCAGTGCCCCTATCGTACCGATCTTTTAACCACAAGCAGTGCTACAATAACAAATCTTATACGTGTTTCTCATGTACTAATGAGCTTTACGAAGTGAATGAGTCGTACATTGTTTATTTTCATGGGCATTGCTAGATTGTTTTCCAAAAAGGCTGTTACACTCTTTATGTATGGGCAGACCTCTTTCTCTCCATCCCCACCAGTGATGACTATTATTTTTCACTTGAACTTGTCAACTTAGTTCATGTAAATTGATATTTCATTGTTATTTTGATTTTGATTTTGATTTTGATTTTCCTGGCTACTCACGAATTTGAGCCTGCTTTCACATGTTTTTGGCCATTTGGATTTCCTTTTCTATTAATTTTCTATTTATATCCTTTGCTCATTTCTATTTATAACCTTTGCTCATCATTTCCTTTTTGTAACCCAGTCTACTGGGCTTTTGAAGTATTTGTAAATCTCTTTTATTGCAAAATACAATACAAGTATCTAAAATATAAATGTACAACTTAACCACTTTACAAAACAAAAACTCTGTGACAGCCATCTGGGTCAGGAAACAAAACACCGCACCCCACCCCAGAAGCTCTTCATCTATCTTCCTCTTCCCAGTCACAAACTCCTCCTTCTCCCCCCCAAAAAAATAGCCACTATTTTGACTTAGTAGTAATTACTTACCAGCTTTCCTTTATGGTTTTAGCAGCCAAGGATTCAACCTAAATATGATAGTTTAGTTGTGACTATTTTGAAACTTTGCAGAAAAGAAATTGCCTAGCAATGTTCTTTTGTCCCTGATCTCGTTCACTCAACATTATATTTGCAGGACTCATTCAAGTTGTTGGATGTGGCCCTATTCATTTCCATTACTGTTGCATATTCCCTTTTATGAATATGCCACAATTCATTTATCCATTCTACTATTGAAGGAATTCCAGCTTAAAGTTCTAATAAAAGTAAAGCTGCAATGAAAATATACACATCGACTGGGCAAGTGTGCCTTAATTCTCTTGATTACATATCTAATGATAGAATTGCTGGGGCATAAAGAAGGTACATCCTTAAGTGTAATAATTCCTGCCAAAGTGTCTTCCTAAGTGGTTCTCACCAGGGCACATCCTCAGATAGTGTTCACAACCCTCACCTAAACTTGGTGTTGTCAGGGTCCCACCTCCCCACTCCCACGGGTGTTTAAGGCAATCTCGTGATTGTGGTTTTAGTCAATTAGTGCCTTTTCGTATGGGACCACTGGATTCTCTCTTTCGTGAAATGCTTTTTCAACTGCTCTTGTCCATTCTGATGCTAGCTCGTCTTCCTTATTTTGTTGATTTGTTTTTCTTTATTCATTCTAGACTGGAGTGCTTTGGCAAATGAGAATTTCACTTTAAAAATCAACTTTCTTAGGGCGCCTGGGTGGCTCAGTTGGCTACGTGTCTGACTCTTGATTTCGGCTCAGGTCATGATCTCACAGTCCTGAGATCAAGCCCCGCATCGGGCTCCGCTCTGATAGTGGCAAGCCTGCTTGGGACTCTCTCTCTCTCCCTCCCTGACTGTCCCTCCCCCTCTCAAAGTACATGAACAAACATTTAAAAATAAAAATAAAATCAGCTTTCTTAAGAAGGCAATATACTAGAATTTTAATTGGAAATTCAATCTTCTCAGTCCATGCACCAACATAAATCACCAAATGGATAAGAGATCAAAATGTAGAAAATGAAACAATACAAATACTAGAAGAAAGCTACATAGATTCCTTTATAGCCTGGATCTAGGGATGACCTTTAAACCATGACTCAAAATCCAAAAGCAACAACAGGAAGGATTCATAAAGTTCATTTCATGAGAAAATTGTCAACCTTCCTGTAATGACAATGACAACCACAAAACTCCAAAAAGAAACTCAAAGGACAAAAGACAACCTGGGACAGGGTATTTGCAGGTCCCGTCACAGATAAAGAGCTCACTTCTCTGATTTACAAAGCACTTTAAGTATTGGGGGTGGGGGGTGGGGTGGAATTAACAAGATTAACAGGAATTTCATTGAAACAAAGACATAAATAGCAGTTTACAGAAAAAAAAAAAAAGCAAATGGTAGTTCTTTTTTTTTTTTTAATTTTTTTTAATGTTTTTATTTATTTTTGAGGCAGAGAGACACAGAGCATGAGCAGGGGAGGGGCAGAAAGAGAGGGAGACACAGAATCCGAAGAAGGTTCCAGGCTCTGAGCTGACAGCACAAAGCCCGATGTGGGGCTTGAACTCACAAACTGCAAGATCATGACCTGAGCTGAAGTCAGACGCTTAACCGACTGAGCCACAGGCGCCCCAGCAAATGGTAGTTCAACATAGGAAAAGATGCTCAACTTAATATATAAGTAAAATGTACCCTGAGGCACCATGTCTAACCTATCAGAAGGCTAAAAATTCAAAAATTTGACCATACAACTCTCTTGCTGAGCCTAGGGGAAGACAGGCCTGCTATTTTAAATTGAGGGCAGGAAAGCAAAATGGGACAAACTCTATGAAAGGGAATTTTGCCATATCTGCCAAAACTATATATATATTCTTCAGTTAGCAATTCCACTGCTGTAAATTCACGCTGAAAGATAACATCCCAAATATAAACCAAAAAATGCCTGAGGCTACCCATCATGATGTTATTTTTAGTGCACAATATTAGATAAAAAATTAAATGACCGGGGTGCCTAGATGGTTCAGGCACTTAAGAATCCAACTCTTGGGGCGCCTGGGTGGCTCAGTCGGTTGGGTGGCCGACTTCGGCTCAGGTCATGATCTCACGGTCCGTGAGTTTGAGCCCCGCGTCAGGCTCTGTGCTGACAGCTCAGAACCTGGAGCCTGTTTTAGATTCTGTGTCTCCCTCTCTCTGCCCCTCCCCCGTTCATGCTCTGTCTCTCTCGGTCAAAAATAAATAAATAAACGTTAAAAATAAATAAATAAATAAATAAATAAATAAATAAATAAATAAATAAGTGATTTTTTAAAAAAAAGAATCCAACTCTTGGTTTCGGCTCAGGTCATAATCTCACGGTTCATGGGTTCAAGCCCCATGTCAGGTTGTGTGCTGACAGTGCAGAGCCTGCTTGGGATTCTCTCTCTCTCTCTCTCTCTCTCTCTCTCTTTCTCTCTCTCCCTTTCTCTCAAAATAGATAAGTAAACAACAACAACAAAAAGCTAAATGACCATCCTTAGAAGACTGGATGAAAATTATAGTGCAGTCACATGATGAAATATTACACAGCCTAAAAAGGAATGTGGAAGATGTCTATGAACAAATATGAAGCAATTTTAGGACATAATTTCAAATGAAAAAGGCATGGTATAAAAAAAATGTAGGTAGGGAGCCTGGGTGACTCAGTTAAGCATCAGACTTTGGCTCAGGTCATGATCTCACAGTTCATGGGTTCAAGCCCCACAGCGGGCTCTGGGCTGACAGCTCAGAGCCTGGAGCCTGCTTCGGATTCTGTGTCTCCCACTCTCTCTGCCCCTCCCCCACTCATGCTGTCTCTATCTGTCATAAATACATAAACTCAAAAAAATGTTTTAAAAAATTGTTTTTAATGTTTTATTTATTTTTCAGAGAGAGAGCACGAGCAGGGGAGGGACAGAGAGAGAGGGGAACAGAAGATCCTAAGCGGGTTCTGCACTGACAGCAGCAAGCCTGATGCAGGGCTCGAACTCACAAACTGTGAGATCATGACCTGAGTCAATGTCAGATGCTCAACCAACTGAGCCACCCAGGTACCCCTGATTATATACTCTTAATGAAATATGTATATTCCGGACAAAAAATTTGCAAAAAAATATACTGAACTTAACCTAGTAGATTTGTTGTTGGCCACAGAGTTAGTGTGGCAATTCTGACAGTATTTTCTACATATGGAAGGACAGAGCAAATGAATAAATACACGCTGTTGTTGGGAACGGAGGTTTTTACTGTGGGAGAGGAGAGATACCAACATTTAATTAGAGAAAACTCATGATATTGGAGAAAACCAATAAATGGCTTGGGTGTATGCGTGTGTGTGCACATATATATAACATTTCCTAGCACTGTCCATTGAAACAGCCTAGAAACAAGGATGCCTCTTGAGCAGTAAGTACACCCAGTAACCAAATTTTTGTTTCTCTATACACTTACCCTCTAAAAGAAACCAGGGCTCCTTGAAGAAATGGCTGATTCCAGGTCTGCGCAGAGAAAGTACTTAAGCCTGGAACATCAGGCAGTGTCAGACGGCAAAGAAAGGCTCAGATGAAAAGGATATTTCAATAGGCAGAGGATCTAGCTTAAAGGAGTATCAGAACATCAGAAAATAGTGGCCATGATGGATTATGACACAATGAATTTAAGCAAAAAATCCATGGACTGTAGTAATCATAGTGATACTCCAAAAGAAAACAAAGGGAAAGAGAGAGAGAGCTCTTCTGTACAGAAGAATTCTATTAATAAACGTAGAAGTAATGGCAATTAGAAAATCCCCATTGGCACCCCTCATCGTAATCACTGATCCAGACACTAATCCTTAATGGAGGCACTGGGTAAATGTCATGGAGACACAGGTTGTTCACAAAGGCTACCAGTGGCATCATATGGATCATCTTTATGATAGGGGGATTGGAAGTGACAACTTTAAGGGAACAAACTTAGCTTCAGCAGGAGAACTTGACATTGGGTGCCTCCTGGTGTGATACACCTCTAAAGAATTCTTGCCAGAAATGTTTAACCCTGAATTTAGTCGTGAAGAAGCCATCAAAAAAAAAAAATTCCAGAATATGGGATATTCTACGGGACAACTAGTCTAGACTCTTCAAAAAAATCCAATGTCATGAGAAATCAGGGGAGAGTAAACTATTCTAATTAAAAGATACTTGTCATGTGTGTATGTCACATTACTTGGGAATGTGAGACTCTGTTATACAGATGAGAAAGCAAATAAGGTGGGTAGAGAAATTAAGCATAGAACCAAATGGTTTGAGACGTGGGCAGAATTCATAAGATGTTCCAGGTGTAGCCCACCTGGATAAAATGAGCCTAAATGTGTCAACCATAGAAAGAAAAGAATGACAAAATCCAGAAGGTACTAGATACTCATACTCTATGAAATATCCAAAAGGTGTATATTGGGCTTTCCGTATTCATGAAGTCTTAAAATTAACTACACATTGGTGATATCCATCAGGCAAATTGGCCAGCCTTAGCTTGACTCCCACAGAGCAAGTGTGTGTTTGGGTCCCCCAAATCTCCCACTCCTGGGCCCACTGGCTCAGACCCCATCTCTGGCCCACAGAACTACAGCGTCGGCCAGGAAAACAAAGCCACAGAGAGACAGGACACACGTGTGGTCTGAGTCCCCTTGCGGCCCGCTGTATGTTTTAACTGATTAGACCGCGTGACTCAAACACCTCAATTTGGCTGTGAGCTTTCCGGCTGTGTGATCAGGGAGAACTTGGCTGATGGTGTGGGGGATCCTGTCACACCGAGTAAATTGCCCACACAACGTGACTCAAGAGCAAGTAACAGCCAACTGTAACATGGGAATTGGGAAAATAACAACTTTAAAAGACATTTGGGAGACAAGTGGAGCATTTGAAGTATGGACCATATACCAGATTGTATTATTGAATTAATGTTTCTCGCATACAGTAATGATGCTGGGATTTGTAGGAAATGCCCTAGTCCCCGCGGATGGATGCTAATGTATTTAGCAGTGTTGGAGAAAGGGACAGAAAGGAAATGTGGCAAAATCTTAACTGACGAATCTGGATAGAGGTATATGGGTGCTTGTCTTTTCATAAAACTTTTGTGTAATTATGATTTTCAGAATTAATTTTTTAAACGACCATGAATTAAGCTCAAGGTTTGTTTGGATGGACAGCACCCATTTCTCGTGCCTCCTCTCCTGTCCCGCATGAAAAGTGAAAGTAAAGCAATGTGTATGTAGTTGAGATTCATTTAAATGTAATCTTTAAATTTTTTTTTGATAAAGAGAGACAGAGCACAAGTGGGGGAGGGGCAGGGAAACACAGAGTCGGAAGCAGGCTCCAGGCTCCGAGCCGTCAGCACACAGCCCAATGCGGGGCTCGAACCCACAAACCGCGAGATCATGACCTGAGCCGAAGTCGGACGTCCAACCAACTGAGCCGCCCAGGTGCCCTGGTTTTTAAATGTAATCTTTATGTATAAATTCATAGCTTTGGTTTCTTACTCTTCATCAGAAATATCCCATGGTTTGGGATAATAATTTATTTCTTTGCCAAAGGCCAGCCTTATTATTTTTATGTTACTTGATCACGCTCATGTCTACTGAAGGGATTGGTTTCTTTACAAATGCGTAATATCTTAAAGTCCTTCACTGAATGTGGCTAGCTTACTTTTAGTTAGTAAAGTGAGGCGGACACACGACGGGCCTAGAAATTAAAGTTCTGTCCAAATCTTGTACTTCATCGAAATATTGTTATATTTATATATTTATGTTATATATATGTAACATATATATTTATATATAACATATATATTTATATATATGTTATATTTAAATATTTGTTATATAATACTGTATTAAAATTTTAAAAATCGGGAATTTAGTATTTAGTAAAGTGTGTTGTCATAAAACTTGGTTAGGAGCACCTGCTGAGTGTTCAACCGGTAAGATTTACCATGTTCTCCCAGGCAAGCCAAGCCAAAGGTTGTGAAACCTGACCAGGAAGACATTGTATGAAAATGCAGTGCTAACAGCTCAGGGCACATCCTTTGTTCCACCCCAGCTGAGAAACCAACAGAGGAATCAGATAGCCCTGGAAATGAGATCAAGCGCACAATAGCTGTGAAGATAGGAAAAGTTCACAAGAGTCAGACGTCAGAGAGGAGAGATGATTCTTCTCACGGTATTTTCTAGCTTCAGAGAGAAATGAGAGATGGCTATAGAGAAGGCTGCTGATGGGCTCGAACCGAAATTCACCCTACGAAGAGACTCTTTACTGGCCTTAAGTAATTCGGGAGATGCTAATGGTGGGATAGCTTTTCAAGTTTTTATCTGTTTTGAATTCAATGGCTTTCGGGGGATTATTTTTTCAGAGGTGCTACGGGCACATAGAACACAAGCTGAAAGGAAAAGCAAGGTCAGCTGTGAGAAGTCAGTTTCTTTTCTCTGCCACCTGCCCGACTATGCAGTTAGATGTCTGCGTCTATGTGCTAGAAAGGGGAAAGTATACATATATTTTTGTGAGTCCTTTTCAAAGTCGAGTTATTGTCCGTCTAAATCCTGTCCCTCTCCTTCTCCCTAAGACTCCCTCCCCCTCCCTGGGATCCTCTCCTGAAGGCCACTTCTCCTCCCCTCCCCCTTCCCCCCCCAAACACCTGCCCCAGACAGTGTGTCTTAACTAAGAGAAGTGCTCCCCTGTAAGGGACTTAAACACAATGTTGAGGCCCACTGAGTTAAATTCGCCAAGGGACCACTGTTGGCTGAAGTAAGAAAGGGGTGATGAATAAGGTGCACTACCCATAATGACATACACAATGACTGATTTCTTCATGGGCACTAAGATTCAGGCCCAAATCAGCTTGCTCGTGGAAAGAGATTAAGACCGAAAACTGTCAACCCTATAAAAAGTCCTGGAAGAGTCGAGAACAGTTGCTCTCTTGTTAAGAGACTCTTAATCCCCTTAAGCCATCAAAAAGTAAGTATTTGTGACATTTTACCTTATTCCTTATTAGATATGCATTTTCTTTTTTTCTTTTTTTTAATGTTTATTTATTTTTGAAGGAGAGGGAGACAGAGCATGAATGGGGGAGGGGCAGAGGGAGAGGGAGACACAGAATCCGAAGCAGGCTCCAGGCTCTGAGCTGTCAGCACAGAGCCCGACGTGAGGCTTGAACTCATGAACCACGAGATCACGACCGGAGCTAAAGTCGGACACTTAACTGACTGAGCCACCCAGGTGCCCCAAGATTATTTATTTATTATGTATTATTAATGAAATAATAAATAATTAGTTAAAATAATAAATAATTGAAATCAATTATGGGGCTATTTAAATTTAAATTAATTCACATTTTATAAAATTTAAAATTCGGTTCCTCAATCATGTTGGCCATATTAAAAGTGCCCAGGAGCCATATGTGGCTGGTGGCCGCATACCACACCATATCTCCACAGCACGGATAACCATCATCACAGAAAGCTCTGTGAAATGGCACTACTCTTTATTTTTCCTTCTTTAATTCAGGAAGTTACAGGGGCCCCTGGGTGGCTCAGTAGGTTAAGCATCCAACTCTTAATTTCGGCTCAGGTCATGATCCCATGGTTTGTGAGTTCGAGCCCATTGTCGAGTTCTGTGCTGACAGCGCAGAGCCTGCTTGGGATTCTTTTTCTCTCTCCCTCTCTCTCTCTGCCCCTCCCCTGCTCTCTCTCTCTCAAAATAAATACATAAACATTTAAAAATTAATAATCAAGAAGTTACATTTTGGCATAAACCAAGTGAATCTTCAAAAAGCTTGAAGTTACCAACTAGTTTGAAACTGCATATTCAGTCTCAAAATCTAAAGGGACATGATTACAAATATCAGTTAGCAAAGCAAATGGAAACAGTAACCCAACACAGGACTTACTCGTCCTCTTCTGCTGGTTGGACACCACCTTTCAAGATCCAGCTGTCCTAGAAAGGCTTTCCTGACTGAGTTCAACCCCCCTGGGTCTCCAGATAAGTGATCATTATCTCCCCCACTGACTTCTATCCATGGGTCCAGCCCAGCTCCCAAACTTAAAAAAGAAAAATTTATTCTATCTCACTGTCTCTACCTCTATCTGTAAGATCTTTAAGAGCAGGTAGCTGATCCCTTTGGTCATTAGAATCCCAGTTCACGTTACCTCGTAGGGACATTAATAAAAACAATAAATAAACCAAAAAATTGACTACATCAGTTACTGAATACCTATTTGTGCCAAGACAGGAACAGTGTCCTGATTACTGACTACAGTAATCCACCCCCACCCTTCACAAGCTCATAATTGGGCTTTTTTTTTTTCTTAGATCTGACTTAAAGTGTTATGTGACCTCATTTAGTCAGATTCTGTTCTGCCAGAGGACGAAGGAACATTCCAAAAATTAAAGTTGTTATAATTAATGAGTCCCAAAAGTCTGACAAACTGTCACAGCCAAGAGGAACCTAAGAGACATGACAATTGAATGTAACGTGGAATCCTGGAACAGAGTCAGGATGTCGAATCAAAAATAATAATCTGAATAAAGTACTGACTTTACTTAACGATAATGTATCGATACCAGTTCATTGTGACAAATGGGCACTTCTGTTAAGATGTTACCAAAGGGGGAACATGGTTATGGGGCATATAGGAACCCTCCGTCCTATATTCATAACATTGCTATAAATCTAAAAAATACCATTTCATTCTCATGAGGAAAGATTCTTACACGCACTGAGGCTAATCCACAGAATTCATCGAGTTGGAGGTTACCTCAAACAAGGTTCTGTGCTATCCACTCATGACCAGGTCTTCAAAGTGGATTTGACTGCGCTTTGTGGGCACCACTCAGTCCTTTCCAAGAAAACCAACAGTGTTCAGAATGGTCTTTGCTCTTTGGGGCACCTGGTGGCTCAGTCCGTTAAGCGTCCAACTCTTGATTTCAGCTCAGGTCATGAACTCGGAGCTCATGAGTTCAAGTCCCACGTTGGCCCAGGCTGACAGCGTGGAACCTGCCTGGGGTTCTCTCTTTCCCTCTCTCTCTCTGCTGCTCCCCTGGTTGTGCTCTCTCTCTCTCTCTCAAAATAAATAAATAAACATTAAAAGATAATAATGGTCTTTGCTCTCAATGGAAATTATTTCTTGTTTTTTAACCTTTTCTGTTTTTCAACAACTTGCAAGAGGTATGGAAAATTCAGTATATGAAAATGTTAGGAATGTTGACGTAAGGATCAATTGGGCACTATGTAAAGTAAAGTTGGTGGACTTGGGGGGTGGGTCTTGGCATCATCTGGGGCATGCTTCTTACACTCCAAGGTGCAGGCAAATCCCCAGAGGAGCTAGGAAAAAGGCCATGGTGATCCAGAGGGGCTGGGGTGGAGTGTGAGAGTCTAACAAGCTTCCTGGTGATGCCGCTGCTGGTTCTCAGACCGCGCTTTGCTTTGCCCTGATGGAAGCCAAGAGGAATTTTAAAGCCAAAGACTCCCACCTTCACCCGCAGGCTGGGACTAGCTTTCCCCCACTGGCCACCGTCTGCCGGTGCGAACCCACGCCAGCTTATCGGTTGCGCCCACCCGGGGACAAAGCCGAACTCACCCTGCCTTGCCACACCCACACACATGCACACACGCACACACGCACGCACACGCACGCCCACTTCCGTTTTGCTGTTCTTGCCCAGTGTAGCTTTAACATGAATCTGCGTTAGGTCTCAGGGCTGGGATGACGGCTGTTTCAGCCCCAGCTGGGGCAGGTAGTCCGAGGGGAGGAGTCGGCGGCCAGGCGTCAAAGCAGAGAGGACAAACCCAAGGTCATATTTCGCCTGTCCCACATTTTAACTTATCAGCTCAGTTTATAGTTATTTCTTCTTCCGCTAAACTCTCTCACATTTATTGACGTTACTGCTCATCGAATGTTACCTTGACTCAGGGACTTATGCAAATGTCTCCTTTAGATGAAGGCCCCTAGGAGAAAAGAATGGGAGCTTGCCGTGGCAACGTCTGTCACACTGTCTTTCATAGACTTGGTGCTCAGTGAATATTTCTTGCAGGACTCAGCAAAACAAGGAGAGACGCAGAATTTTCATAATTCAACCAGGCCATGTTCACAATATTCATCTATTGCTCTGAGGATTCTAGGCCAGACTAAGTTGATCTTGTCTTGTATTTTATTTTATTTTATTTTATTTTATTAGTTTATTTATTTATTTTGAGAGAGAGTATGTGGGAGAGGGCACACGCAGCCGGGGGAGAGGCAGAGAGAGAGAAAGAGAATCATGACTCAGGGCTCAAACTCATGAACCGTGAGATCATGACCTGGGCCAAAATCAAGAGTGGGTCCCTAACCAACTGAGCCCCCTGGGTACCCCCTGTCTTTTTTCTTTAAAACATCTCACACCTCTTTCAAATGCTCAGCACAACCTAAACATGTTTTGACTGATTTTCGCAAATCCTCTCTGCATGTTTTTAACAATATTGCTTCAAGTGCATGGATACTTCCTGTTCCTGCAGCTGGTCTCTTGATGCGTGCTACCAGAACATTCCCGGTAGATTCCTACTCTTCCAGGCTGCAGTGCTGTCTAAATTGCATCTTCTAGCCTGGGCCTCACCCAGAAGGATGAGAGCAGCTGGGGGGCCCAGACAAGGTCACACGTTCTCGTCACCCTCCTTCTCATTCCTGCAGGCTGCCCCAGCCTCTCTCCTCCATGCCTGCTCTGTGAAGGGACAGCAAAATCTACCTGCCCACCTTTCTCTTCCTGCTGCTTCCAACCTTTAAAAGCTCCACACTGTGACTCCAGACGACCTGTCTCTGAGTCAGCCAAAACCCCAGCTCCTGGTAGAAACAGCTTCCAGTGGAATGGTGCAAAGGAATCTCAAAACCCTGTACCAGGGTTCTGTTGTTCACAACTGTCCTAGTAACAGAATATTTTGAAACCAAATGTGCTACGCTATTTCGTATAAGCAGTGCTAACTCCGTGCTGTATGCTGTTTTAAGCACTCTGTAACAGTAGCTAATTTAATCTCCCCAGAAATTTTCTAAAGAAGATGCTGTTCTTACACTCCTCTCCTTTTTACAAGGGGGGGCGGGATGAAATCACAGAGCTGGATCTGATTTTGAACCACAGACTTTCCTGTCTCTTGCTTTTGCTTACGAAGAAAGAAATTTTCCTTTTGTTCTTTTCTTTCAAAAAATGACTTTTACAAACATTCATCTCTTCTCTTTTCTAAAACCCTGGCAAAATGACAGTAAAGGAAGTGAATATATATCCTAAAGTTATAAAAAGAAGGAGAGGAGACAGCAGCAGTCAAGAAATGTCAGTCAATTGTGCAGACACAATGTGGGGGAAGGTGTGGAGCCTGACTCAGCAGGCAAATTCATCCCGAGGAACTTCTCGTGGAAGGCAAGGAGAAGGTCTGTTCAAAACAGAAAACTGTATGAAATTCTGGACCCAGAAGACCTAGAGAAGACCTAGCATCCCACAGCAGGTATCTGCTTCCCACCCTCCCCTCCAAGACCAGAGCCAGAGGAAGGCAGGCCTGAGACGTACCCACACGGGGTACCTAGTACAGGTCCACATGTCAGCCTTTGGGTCCTAGCCCTCTGCTTTGCTCACAGATACTGGCATCTGTGCTTATGGCCACCTCTCCCTCCACCCCCTCCCTTTAGTGGAGACTAAAGTATTATTATTCTCCAGTGAAAGTCCAAGAGAAAATATATCCAAATAGTGACAGTTGGGAGTACACCAATGAAATGATTGTCCCCTATTTTTTTACAGTGAAACTCACCAGGTGGCGAGCCCTACAATACAGTAGGCTTTCCCAAGAGCTCTTAGCTAGGAAGGGACAGCTGAAGATCACCATACATTTGAGACAAATCTTCTTACATAAAAATGACTACATCACCTAGAGTTCTGAAAGAAAGCATAGAGTTTTCCGTGTTGTTGTTTTTTTTTTTTAAGTAGGCATCATGCGCAGTATAGAGCCCAACACAAGGCTTGAACTCATGACCCTGAGATCAAGAGTTGGACACTTAACCGACTGAGCCACCCAAGTGCCCCTGAAAGAAAAAGGACGGCACACTGAAACCTGGAAATTTAAGGACAATTTAATAGAGGGATAATTGACAAAAGTAAGCAGTATTCAGGGTGAGTAAGGATGAAGGAGGGGTTCCCCAAATCTGGAGAATGTAGTTGTATGGAGAGGCTACTCACCCAGAACTGTAGCCTTTGGTAGGAGAACCTAGTTTTACCTAGCCAACAGCCAGGGCGGTGGGGGGGTGAGGGGTGGGGGTGATGGGGGGAGGGGGGTCTGGAGGAGCCAATACCCCACACTCACTCTCCTCTCCAAGCCCAAACAGAATCTAAAAGGCACAGGACCCTATTGATACAGTCTCCATGGAATGGATCTGTGTGACCTTGAGGATATACTGGTGTGGCCAAGGGAAAGAATTCATCATCAAGACTAAAACAAACAGAAAAGTGAGAGAAGAACAGGAAAGAAGCAGAGACAATGAAGAGAATAGAAGAAATCATAATACCCTCAAAGAAAGAACGAATACATATTTTAAAAGATTAAAGAACAAAGAGACCATGGACAGCATACTACCAGAACTAAAATTTTAAAAATCCAATGGAATGTCGGAAGCTAAAATCAAATAAATGTCCAGAAAGTAGAAGAAGAATATAAATAGACAGGAACTAGGAAATAAACAAGATAATTAGTGGATCAATCCAGATGTTATAACATCTGATAAGCAGCACTCCAGAAAAAAACACAAAACTAAAGAAACAGAGAAAGGGAGGTAAGCATAAAAAACAATACCAGAATAATTTATCTAATGAGTTGGTAGGTTGAAAGGGCCCACCACACACTCACCACGATAATTTTTTAAATTTATGCAAAGGCGTATTATTGCAAATTTTGCTTCCTATGTGTAAAGGGAAGACAGAGAGGTAAAGCAGTTAACAAACCAAGGAAAAGGAATTGGAATGTCATCAGATTTCTTAACAACGAAGCTGACTGCTACGGGACATCAAAATTCGAAGAGAATTTTATACTCAGTCAAATAATCAAATGTGAAGAGAACAAAAACCTTTTCAGACATGCAAAGACCAAAAAATAGAGCTCTCAGAAAACCTAGATGACCTTGAGTCTAATAATGACTTTTCAGAGGCACAATCCATGAAAGAAATAATGGATAAGCTTGATTTCATCAAAATTACAAACTTCTGCCGTGCCAAAGACAACGTCAAGAGAATGAAGAGACAACTCACAGGCTGGGAGGAAACATTTGCAAAAGACACATTTGATAAAGAACTATTGCCCAAAACACACAAGTAACTCTTAAAACTCAACAATAACTTGAGTTAAAAATGGGCCAAAGACCCTAACAGACACTTCAGTAAAGAAGATGGCAAATAAGCATAGAAACGGTGCTCCCCATCATATGTGGTCAGGGAAATGCCAACTAAACAAGATGCCACAACACAACCCATTAGAATGACAGAACTCCAGAACACTGATGAGGATGTGGAGAGGTGGGAATTCTCATTCATTGTGGGTGGGAATGCAAACTAGTACCATCACTTAGGAAGATTTCTAACAAAAATCTGGCAGTCTGGAAGTTTCTTGCAAAACCAAACATACTCTGAACCACATGATCCAGCAATAGTGCTGCTTGACGTTTACCCAAAGGAGTTGAAGATGTATGTCCATGCACATGGGTATTGTAGCAGCTCTATTCGTAATTTCCAAAACTGGGAGGCAACCAAGATGTCCTTCAGTAGGAGACCAGGTAAGTACATGGTGGTACATCCAGGCAATGGAATACTCTTCAGTGCTCAAAAGAAATGAGGTATCGAGCCATGAAAACACATGGAAGAAGCTTAAATGCACATTACGAAGTGAAATAATGTTGTGTTATTCCAACTATGTGACATTCTGGAAAAGGCGAAACTATGAAGACAGTAGAAAGATTGCCAGAGGTTTGGGGGGTGGGTAGGGCAGAATGACCAGGTGTAGCACAGAATATTTTTAGGACAGTGAAAATGCTCCGTATGATATTATAATAACAGACACATGTCATTATACATTCGTCCAAATCCATAGAATGTATAACACCAAGAGTAAACCCTAATGTCACCTATGGACTGTGGGTAATTATGATGAATCAATGGGGGGTTCATCAACTGCAACAAATTTACCACTCTGATGATAGAGATCGACAATGAAGAGGTTATGGGCATGTGGAGGCAAGGAGAGTACAAGAAATCTCAGTACTTTCCCCTTAGTGTTGCTGTAAACTTAAAACTCTAGGGGCACCTGGGTGGCTCAGTCGGTTAAGCAGCCGACTTCGGTTCAGGTCACAATCTCAACCAACTTCAGTTGGTGAGTTCGAGCCCACATCAGACTTTGTGTTGACAGCTCAGAGCCTGGAGCCTGCTTCAGCTTCCGTGTCTCCCTCTCTCTCTGCCCCTCCCCTGCTTGTACTCTGTCTCTCTCTCTTTCTCAAAAATAAATAAACATTAAAAAAAATGTTTAAAGATGGGAATGCAAGCTGGTGCAGCCACTCTGGAAAACAGTATAGAGATTCTTCAAAAAACTAAAAATACAACTACCCTATGACCCAGCAATTGCACTACTAGGCATTTATCCAAGGGATACAGGTATGCTGTTTCGAAAGGACACATGCATCCCCATGTTTATAGCAGCACTATCAACAACAGCCAAAGGATGGAAAGAGCCCAGATGTCCATCGATGGATGAATGGATAAAGAAGACATGGTATATATATAAATGGAGTATTACTCGGCAATCAAAAAGAATGAAATCTTGCCATTTGCAACTACGTGGATGGAACTGGAGGGTATTATGCTAAGTGAAATTAGTCAGAGAAAGACAAAAATCATATGACTTCACTCATATGAGGACTTTAAGGGACAAAACAGATGAACATAAGGGAAGGGAAACAAAAATAATCTAAAAACAGGGAGGGGGACAAAACAGAAGAGATTCAAAAATATGGAGAACAAACAGGGTTACTGGAGGGGTTGTGGCAGGGGGGATGGGCTCAATGGGGAAGGGGCACCAAAGAATCTACTCCTGAAATCATTGTGGCACTATATGCGAACTAATTGGGATGTAAATTTTTAAAAATAAAAAATAAAATTTACAAAAAAAAGAGTATACAGACAACTTCTGTTCAGAAGGTGGGTTCCTGCCTGGGCTTTTGTAATTGCTTGCCAGCTGATGAGCTAGAACAAAGAAAAAAATGCCTAAAGAAATACTGTAAAAAATAGTCATAATAAAAAAGAGAAAGAGAGCTCTCATATGTACCTTCTTAGGTTGCTACTGAAGGGTGTGCCTCAGGAATGAAAACAAGGGAGAGAAAAAAGGGAACGTGTGGTCTCATTGTAATAGAAACTTATGTAGAAAACAGATTCATGAAAAGAGAACATAGAAGAAGCATGTTATTTAGAAATCTGGAATTTCTAATTTAAAAAGCTGGAAGAGTGAAAGAAGTTGTCCCTGCGGATTGGAACTGGGACCACAATTTTTCGATAGAACCCTCTGGGCACCGTTTTAAAGCCATATGGATATTCCTTTCTTAAAAATTAAAATCAGCAGATGACTTTTTCTTTACCACCTTGCCCATTTCTTCTATATTATCCTAGTCAGAAAGTCTCCAAAACACTTCCCACCCCTCCCAGTAGATAACCATCCATTTGTTCATCAAGCTATTTCTAAACATTTTCCATCAGCCAGGAGGCTATTTCCACCCATGAGGAATTTCCCACTCATGAAGAATTTCCATATGACTAAGGAGATGATAAATGGATGATTAAATCATAATAAAAGAGACATACTAAGTTGGATGGCACAAGTTATCATTGGTTGTTACAGGAGATTAAAACATATATCTGTGAACCAAGGCAGTTAAGAAAAGCTCTGTGATACGCTGGGATCCACAGTGGGTATCAGTGTGTGGTTATGATTTCTAGGGAGGAAACGAGTAAGTCTTCAAGACTAAGAAAATGGCCAAGTGAAGATGAAATCAGGAATGATTTGAAGAACCGTAAACAGATGACGGTAGAGAGTACCCTCAAGCAAATGAGGACAGCAGGACCCAGGATTGGGAGACGCTGAGCTGAAATAGAATAGAGTTCCGGCACTCCACATACCCACTGGGAGCTCTGTAGCCGATGCCTCTTCAGAGCTGTCCCTCATGGAGGCAAGGGAGCCAGAGCTCAGAAAGCCAGTGTAGACAAGTCACTGGATGTGGATTGTAGCCTTGGATGGGGCAGCTCCTGCCAACAGAAGGCAAACTGCAGAAAGGGACACCCAGCCCAGAGCTGTCCTCTGCCAACACTCCAAAAAGATGGACTTGAGGGGAGGATCTGGGTGGCATTAACCTCATCCACCACCAATGTCATCAAATGTGAGATGGCTTCCAATATCAGACACGCTAGAATATAGAAAACTGTACCTCTTCAAATCAGCTAAACACAATATACATGTAATCAACCCCTCTTCTGCTAACATCGCGTAGTTTGGTAGCTTGCAACAAAGAATCCGCACGGTACAGCGGAGAAAGAGGTCACCGGAAAAATGGTACACCTAGTTGTGTTTTCTTTCTTTTCTTTTTTTTTTTTTTTACATTTTCATTGTTTTAAGTGTGCTGTTAAGTATTACTAAGTATGTCCGCTTCGTTGTGCGGCCATCGCCACCATCCATCACCAGAACTTTCTCATCTGGCAAAACTGAAACTCTGTACCCATTAAAAAAAATAGCTTCCCTTTTCCCCCTTCCTTCATCCCCGGCAGCCACCATTCTACTTTCTTTCCGTATGAATCTGGCTACTCTAAGTTGCTCATGTAAGTAGAACCATGCTGTATTTGCCTTCTTACAACGAGTTTATTTCGCTTAGCATAATGTGTTCAAGTTTTCTCCACGGTGTAGCATGTGACAGGATTTCCATCCTTTTTAAGGTTGAATAATATTGCACTGTGAGCATGTACCACATTTTGTTTATCCATTCATCCGCCAAAGGACATCTGAGTTGCTTCCACCTCTCAGCTATCATGAATAGTGCTGCCACAAGCCTGGGTGTGCAAATACCTCTTCGAGGCCATACTTTCTCTTCTTTTGGCTACGTATCCAGAAATAAGATTGCTGGATCAGATGATAGTTCTATTTTTAATCTCTGGAGGAACTGCCACCCTGTTTTCCATAGTGGTGGTACCATTTTCCAATCTCATCAACACTGCATAAAGATTCCAGTTTACCCACATCCTCTCCAATGCTTGTTATTTTCCGTTCGTTCTTTCTTTCTTTCTTCTGATAGAAGTCATACTAATTAGTGTCAGGTGATAGCTCATCATAGCTTTTATTTGCATTTCTCTAATGATTAATGATGTTGAATATCTTTTCATATGTTTATTGGCCATCTGTATATTCTTTGGAGAAATATCTATTTAAGTCCTTTGCCCTTTTTGATTGAGCTATCTGATTTTTTTGGTTGCTGAGTTGTAAGAACTTTTTATATATTCTGGATATCAACCCCTTATCAGGTATATGATTTGCAAATTGTACTGTGAAATTTTCAACTTCCTAACTTTCCTGCTGCCTCAACAACCCCACAAACAGGCTGCGAATGCCCGGAGCACCCGTTGCACCAATGTGATAAGGCTGGTCCCTGTCCCTTACTTTCTTGCCCTCCCCAGACTGTGACCTAATGACCTTCAAATGCACCAATGAAATCCCTTCACGCCTTTTGTTTGTGTGCTCCAGTTTGACCCCCAGGAAAAACACTAGCATCCCTTACCCCCACCTGCTAGGTTGAGCTGGCTCCCTTGACACTCCCCTCCATGTGGCCTTGCACGGCCTGGCATACCTCCTGTCCCTAGAACTTGTGAAGATATAAATTTTATTTTCTTGCACCTCTTCCGTGTCCTTTTTGTGGTTGTATCTAGCTGACTGCCTCATGAAAGAATACAAAACACAAACACTTCCTTCCATTCCATAGACAGTCTTCCACTCTATTGATAAGAGTAAGTTTGGCACAGTCTTGCCTATTTTTGCTCTTGTTGCCTGCACTTTCATTGCTAAATCCAATGTCATAAAGATCTTCCTCTATGTTTTTTTCTCTAGGAGCTTTATAGTTTTGGGGTCTTATGTTTAGGTCTTTATTTTGAGTTAATTTTTTAACATCATGTACGAAAAGGATCCAGCTGCATTTTTTTTGCCCATGGATTCCCAGTTTTCCTAACCTTATGTGTTGAAGAAACTGTCCTTTCCCCAGTGAATGATCTTCGTACCCTTGTCAGAGATCATTTGACCTTACCATTTGATCATATCTGTCTATTCTGTTTCATTGGTCTAGGAGTCTTTGTGCCAGTACCACACTGTACTTTGGCTTTGTGGTACGTTTTAAGATCGGAAAGTTTTAGGGGCGCCTGGGTGGCGCAGTCGGTTAAGCGTCCGACTTCAGCCAGGTCACGATCTCGCGGTCCGTGAGTTCGAGCCCCGCGTCAGGCTCTGGGCTGATGGCTCGGAGCCTGGAGCCTGTTTCCGATTCTGTGTCTCCCTCTCTCTCTGCCCCTCCCCCGTTCATGCTCTGTCTCTCTCTGTCCCAAAAATAAATAAACGTTGAAAAAAAAATTAAAAAAAAAAAAGAAAGAAAGAAAATAAAATAAAATCGGAAAGTTTTAGTCTCCCAACTTTGTTCTTCCTTTTCAAATTTGTTTTGGGTATTCGGGGCCCCCTGAGATTCCGTAAGAATTTCAGAATGGTGTGTTTCTATTTCTGCAAAAATACATGTCATTGGGATTTCAGTACTCCTACTTTTGTGCACACTGTGCCTGTGGTTTCTAAGTGCGGTGTCCAAGTACAGTAGGCAATTGATTTAGGACTCAAGAGGCACTGAAGATAGAATTGGTCATCTTGTTGTGTTCCTTGCATTACATTCCTGCCTTTCCAAGGAGCTTCAAATGATTGTTCCCTTCCAAAACAGCAGCAAGAAAAATAAATCCCAAAGGCAAAGAAGCATCTGTATTGTTGACATTTTTCTTGCTTTTCTCTTCATCCAGAGTCTGTACTCAGCATTTTATTTTACAATTAGGAAATGATATGATATGATATGATATGATATGATATGATATGATATGATATGTTATGATATGATATGATATTTTGTGTTATTTCATTTTAGAGAGAAAGAGAGAGAGAGAGCATGAGCAGTGGAAAGGGGCAGAGAGAGAGAATCTCAAGCAGGCTCCACACTCAGCATGGAGCTGGACACGGGGCTGGATCCCACAACCCTGGAATCATGACCTGAGCTGAAATCAAGAGGCAGATGCCCAACCAGTTGAGCCATCCAGGTACCCTATACTCAAGCCTTTTAAAAGTAAGATCATTTGACCTGATTCTCCTCAAAGAGAAGAGATAAAATTTTCCTAAATTTGAGGGAAATCACATTCTATGAGAAAGGGGGAGGCTGATGTTCACCCTTCTCTGGAGCAGTCCCCAAATCCTGCTGCCCGCCACCTCCATTCTCAGGCCAGGTAACAAAGACTCAGAGCCAACCAGTGTGGTTCTCCACACCAGATACATTCAACGGGGATGCATGATCCCAGGGCATACACTTGTTCCCAACATCTTCCAGGCAGGATTTTTTTACAGGACATATTTCCAAATATTTCTATATATACCAAATAATACCAAATATTTCTATGTATACCAAACACTACAAAGAAATCATGGCAGAGCTCTTTCCTTTCCTTTTCAAGCTGTATGTCTCTCTAGAATACTGGACGTTGGAGTCAAAAGAGTTCAGGAGCTACTTCTTCAGGGTAGGTATGTTTACAAAGCTTACTTGCCATTGGCGATTAATTAATCCTTATTTTTACCCCATTTTCTATCAGCCTCCAGAAGTTGGTTCAGTATTGGCTAAGGAGTCTCCATCTCCGCAGACACCAGCACTGCAATCAGCAAGAGTGCTTACTTGAATTCTTGGGGACTACTTTATACCTAGGAGGTCTCAGGATATGGCCCAGGAATCTGCGTTATAAACAAAGTGCCCAGGAGATTCTTATACATACGAACATTTGAGAAACACTGAAGTAGAGCAAATAAAAGTTTGACCGAAAGGAATACAGCTAAGAAAGTAATTATCATAATCACAGAACAATAATTGAGGGAAATCACATGACTCTTTTTTAAAAAAACTTAGTTTTAATGTTTGTTTATTTTTGAGAGAGAGAGAGAGAGAGAGAGAGAGAGAGTGTGACCATGTACAAGCGGGGGAGGGGCAGAGAGAGGGGGAGACGCAGAATCTGAAGCAGGCTCCAGGCTCTGAGCGGTCAGCACAGAGCCCGATGCGGGGCTCGAACTCACGACTGCGAGATCATGACCTGATCCGAAGTCGGACCCTCAACCAACTGAACCACCCAGGTGCCCCAGAATAATAATGACTCTTATATGGTTTCCAACATAGGATCAAAAATTCATTCACACAGTAGGGAAATTTACAAATTCAGGGTGTGCTGATTCGCCATCAGACTCATATCTTATGCCTGTTTGATCTTTTAAAATGTGAAGCTTATATTCTAAGAAATACTGTCATAAAGTAAGCCTCGAGCCGTGTGACTTACTTTCTCTTTAAGATTGGATAAAGTTCCCAACGCTATTTTATATCATGATTCTCACACTTGGGAAATCCTTTACACTAGCTGTTAAAATCATTAAGCCAATGTCCTCGATTTAATCTTTAAGGTTGACCAGCCAGCATTGAGTCACCGCAATCTTCTAAGTCGACAGGAAAAGAATTGACGTCGTTACCAAACTTCACTGCGTAAGTGTCTTTGAGAAAATGGCAGCCAAGTGTACATAGTTGGGTAATGAGATGTGATGGGCAACGGTCTCTGAGCAGGTGAGGGGGAGGGCCTGGCACCTGGCATTCCAGCCCTAATGATGCCCCTGTGTGAGCTGTCAAGGATCCATGTCACATTCTCTCTGACATAACACATCCCAGGGAGTTATCAAGATGTTTCCTCTCTCCAGAAAACCAAGCAGTCTATTAGGAATGATCATTTGGCACGTGCTATGCTCAAGGGACAAACGCAATAAGGGATGTTTCTTACAAAGGGGCTTCTACCGTGAGCCAGCAACGTCTATCTGCAGCTAAAAACAGAGATGTGTAAAAATAAACCTTCGACCTCTCACCCCGAACAATGAAGATGTTTTCCAGAAAACCACACCGAATCTAAACAGCCTCAGAGGTCACCAGTTCCTTTCTCCAGCTTTTACTTTTTAAAAAAGGAAAAATTAGAAAGAGGACCAGCTGACCTAGTTGGTTTATCTCACTAAATCTGTGACACCGACTGCCCAAGAGAGCAGCATAATTCAAACATGACCAAATAGTCTTGTTGGCTTGTTTCTAGCTTTCAGAAACAAATAAGTTATAATTAGCTATAATTTAATATCCTAAGTAAATATGAACACTTCCGTGTCAGAAGTTAATGTTAGTCTTCAACTCAGTTTTAAAGAGAGATGCCAAGATAACGCAGTTCCAATCACACATTCACACCCCCACCCCCACCCCTCTCTCTCATCCTCCCCAACTTAAGTCCAAAGGGAGGGAAAACTTGAGCTGTTTATCTGGGAATGAAGAGGGAGAGGACCACATGAGTCTAAATGACTCAGGGCCTGTGCCCACGAACACAAGCAAATCCAGGAACCGGCTGTAGCCCAGAAGGGTCAAACATTGAAGACAAGGCACATCTCAAGTGAATTCGTGTCAAAATTAATTTTTTTTTAATATTTCACTCTTGGGGCGCCTGGGGGGCTCAATCGGTTAAGCACCCGGCTCTTGATTTCGGCTCAGGTCATGATCTCACACTTTGTGAGTTCTAGCCCCACGTCAGGCTCTGCGCTGGCAGTCTGCTTGGAATTCTCTTTCTCTCCTTTCTTCTCTCCCCACCCCCGAAATAAATAAACAAACTTTCAAAGAAAAAAAAATGTTCACTCTTATCCCAGGGTTTTGATCAGTAAGACAGGGAGATGTGAGCCCATGGCTATTCAGTGAATTACTGTGCAAGCAGGACCGGGGTTAAACATAGATTGTACTGCCCCAGAGCCTGCAAGGCCCCAGGCAGGGAAGGAAGGGCAAGAGGTTGGGCACAGAATATCCAGAGCAGTGGGCCCATTTGCTGATCCATGTTTGTATATAATGTCCCTTTCACTACCATTTTCCCATCACTGTCCCCAGACCAACTCATTCTAATAAATTTCCCTTGTCCCGTCCCCCTTCCAACATTCTTACTTAAGTGTCTGTAACAGAAGCTATGTTCCACTTGGGTCTTTTTTTTTTTTTTTAACAACAGTCAATCCAGACACATATACTCAACATTCTAGTCAAGGGGATGTAGAAATGAACCTGGCTGGGGCTCTGCCTCTAGGTGTGAGAATGGCTACTCTGGCCCACCTCTGCGTGCCACTTAGTCTTCCTGGCCTCAGTCTCTCCCCGCCCAGTGGGAAGGCCCATCTGGATGGTTTTTAAGGCCTCTTCCAGGCACGGGTTCCTTAGGGTGGAAATCGAGGTGGTTTCTATGTCTCCTCTCCGAACCATGGACCCACACCCCCATACACCCTCACAGTGTGAAAGCACACACCCACTTCTCCCTCCCCTACCGTGAGCCTCCGACCAGATTTGGGAGACGCGAATGGGAGAGAGAGAGCCCCCAGTCAGCCCCATCTGAAATTCCACCAGCGCGCAAATCCTGCAACTGCTCAGTGGCGGATCTGTGCAGGAGAACAAGGGAAGTCCCCCACATTGTCGATCTGGACAGCACTCCGTCCCCCTGCACCGGACAGCTCTGGTGGAAATCTGAGCATGCCCGGGTCAAGGAAGCTGGGGTGGGAAGGAGAGGTGGGCAGGGACTCAACTCGTGAAGGCTAGAAAAGCAGGACTTCGGGACACCCCTTGACAGTGTCCACTTCAAAACAACTGTTCTTCTCAGGGTCAGGAGAATTATTAAAACAACCATGTTCCTGAGAGAGAACAACAAAGCGGAAGCGTCAGATTCCTAAGAATGTGACCAACGAAAGCCAGTGAAAATCTGGAAGACAATTTCTACCACTCTTGCATGCAGAGTAGATTCATTCCTTCTTTCCCTTATTTGCTCCCCAGGAAGTATTTACACAGCACCTGCTAAACCTCTGGGACCATGCTTCGTGCTGGCTGTAGGGATTTATTTTAAATTATTTCTGTATTAAGGCACCTGGATGGCTCAGTCAGTTAAGCGTCCGATTTCGGCTCAGGTCATGATCTCACGGTTTGTGAGTTCGAGCTCTGCATCGGGCTCTGTGTTGACAGCTCGGAGCCTGGAGCCTGCTCCGGATTCTGTGTCTCCCTCTCTCTCTGCCCCTCCCCTGCTCATGCTCTGTCTCTCTCTGTCTCAAAAATAAATAAAACATTAAAAAATATTTTTTTAATAAAAATAAATTACTTCTGTATTATCCATGTGCACATGTGCCCATGCCGGCTGGTTTCAGCTTGAATCCACCCATGGGCTCTCCTGCATAGACGCTCCACAAGGGATTGGCTAGCTGCGCCTCCTGGACATCTGACAGGGACAGCTTCCTCAGCCTCTGCCACACCAATCCCGCTTGACCGAAAAGATTTGCTCCTCAGCAGGTTGTCAACAATGGATCGTCCTTCCTGACACCAGTGACTCACTCATTAATTATTATGATGAACGTGAGGAATGGGCCCTGACTGCTGAAAACATCGACAGGACAAATGGTGTAACAGGTGTAGACATCCAGGTTGGGATGATACAAAGTTCTGGATATGGATGATCCCACTGGTTGCCCAGAAACGTGAATGTGTTTAATGCTACTGAACCGAACACTTAAAAATGGTTACAATGGTACATTTTATGTATATTTTATTGCAATATTTTTAAGGTTCTTTTGGGGGGGGCGGCGCCTGGGTGGCTCAGTCGGTTGAGCGTCCGACTTTGGCTCAGGTCATGATCTCACGGTTCATGAGTTCGAGCCCTGCATCGGGCTCTGTGCTGATGGCTCAGAGCCTGGAACCTGCTTCGGATTCTGTATCTCCTTCTCTCTCTGCCCCTCCCCCACGCATACTCTGCCTCTCTCCCTCCCAAAAAATAAACATTAAAAAAAATTTTTTTAAGTAAATAAAATAAATAAAAAATAAGTTTTTTAAAGTTTATTTATTTTGAGAAAGAGAAAGAGTGAGCATGAGTGGGAGGGGGCCAGAGAGACAGAGAGAGTCCCAAGGAGCTCCGTGTTGTCAGTGCAGATCCAACATGGGGCTCAAACTCATAAACCGTGGGATCATGACTTGAGCCGAACAAGAGTTGGACGCTCAACGGATTGAGCCACTCAGGCACCCCTAAAAAAATGTTTCAGGTGGAGCATCTGGCTGGCTCCCTCAGGTAGAGCACACAATTCCTGATCTCAGGGTTGTGAGTTCAAGCCCCATGTTGGGCATGGAGCCTACTTAATTTTTTAAAAAATTTAATACAAATAAAATAATAAAACATATTTTTAAAAAATGTAAGCTGTAGACACCGCCCGTCCCTGCACAAACAGGGACGGTGAGGCTTGTCACCGGCATCCTGCTGAATGGCCCCTGTGGTGCGGTCCCTACAGGGGCTGTGCCTGCCCCTCGCTCCAGGAGGGTTTCTGATTGCTCAATGTCAACTAGAGGGTGCCAGGTTAGGCCTCCAGAGCAGAGGTCTGCAGACGCTTGCAGTGAGGGCCGGAGAGTAAATATTCTAGGCTTTGTGGGCCACTCACCGGGGGCTCCAACGACTCACCTCTGCCATTCTGTCGGGAAAGCAATCCAGGCAATACCTACCGAAATGAGCGTGGCTGCGTTCCAACAAAATTCCGTTTACAACAACCGGATCCGGAGCTTAGATCATTGGAATATACCATCTACCTTGAATGGTCTGTTCATGTGAGGTAAGGTGGGAGCGCTTCTACTTGCTTGGCCAAGCCCTGCAGATTTACTGTCCGTGGGGACCCCCGCGGGGTGCGCCTCCCTCCCTCGGGGCCTGAAAGTCGGTGAGGCTGGGTTGTCAGCCCGCACACCTCAAACATCCGGGGCATGTCCTCAGCTGCCCCAAGGCACCCTGGAGTTGGTCGTCCCTGGCCACATGGGCTGGGCCTGCTCACAAAGACTGCCCGGAGTGTGGGGGATAATAGAGAATACAAACAAAAGACTAAACATGGCTCAAGGGGCACCTGGGTGGCTCGGTTGCTTAAACATCCAACTCTTCGATTTCAGCTCAGGTCATGATCTCACGTTTGTGAGCTCGAGCCCCGCGTCAGGCTCTGAAATGATAGCGGGGAGCCTGCTTGGGATTCTCTCTCTAACCTCTCTCTGCCCATCCCCCCCCCCAAAATAAATATAAAAACATTAAAAATAATCTTTAAACATTTTTTTGAAAATTGCTCAAGGAGTTATAAAATAAGAACTCTAGCAGGGCAACAAAGAAAAGCCAGTTGGGGCTGGAAAACAAAAATAACCTACAGGTTATCCCCTCTGCGTGCAGAAGGGGGGTGTCTGGCCCAAGCAGGTCTTCAGGGAGCTATTCAACCAGCACTAAGGGCAGTGGGTGCAGCTCCCAACAGGCCTGTAGGGAGGAAATGCGTTGACTTCAGCTACACAACCGCAGGTCCCTGAGGGACATCTTGACCACTTCATTCATTCGTTTTACTCGACTTGCAAAAGACCGACTGAATCTGGGACACCAGTCAGTTAAGCGGCTCAGCCGACTTCAGCTCAGGTCTTGATCTCGCAGATAGTGAGGTTGAGCCCCGCATGGGGCTCTGTGCAGACAGCTCAGAGCCTGGAGCCTGCTTTGGATTCTGTGTCTCCCTCGTTCTCTGCCCCTCCCTCGTTCTCTGCCCCTCCCCCGCTCGCGCTCTGTGTCTCTCTCTCTTAAAAATAAACATTAAAAAAAAAAAAAAAAGAATCTGCAGGACAGTGCAATTAACTTCTGCCAGCGATTATCTCCTGTGTCCAGAGGGAGGGGGACTGGGGCTTGTCACCCCGGGGTGTTTCTACTGACGCCCTGTGATTCTCAAACCAGATTGCAAACTATATGTTCTTCCTTCTCCCCTGGATCTCCCTACGACCGAATCAGCACATATCCTCAATGGTGTATAGGGATGTGATCAAGGGTAAAAGTCAGATGGGACAATCTTTTAACATGAACTGCACAGTCGACTCAATTTACTCAAGTATAAAAAATTCCTTCTTTTCAAGGTTACCATAAGAAGTAAATAACTTATTAGCTAAGTAACACCTTTTTCCCTGTAATTTTCTTGAGCACTTATTATATAAAAGGCACTGTATAAAGACTTGTTGTTTCTAATTAATTTAATTTTTTAAAATTTTTTTAACGTCTATTTATTTTTGAGAGAAAGAGAGTGTGAGTGGGAGAGGGGCAGAGAGAGAGGGAGACACAGAATTGGAAGCAGGCTCCAGGCTCTGAGCTGTCAGCACAGAGCCCAACACAGGGCTTGAACTCACAAGTGGTGAGATCATGACCTGAGCTGAAGTCGGCTGCTTAACTGACTGAGCCACCCAGGCGCCCCTCTAATTAATTTATTTAAAAAAACATTTTTTTTAATGTTTATTTATTTTTGAGAGACAGAGCACAAGTGAGGGAGGGGCACAGGGAGAGGGAGACACAGAATCTGAAGCGGGCTCCAGGCTCTGAGCTATCTGCACAGAGCCCAACGCGGGGCTCAAACCCACAAACTGTGAGATCATGACCTGAGCGGAAGTCAGACACTTAACTGACTGAGCCACCCAGGCGACCCTAATTTATTTTTAATTGAACAATATTATATTAGTTTTAGGTATAAAGCATAGCGACTCAATAATTCTATACATTACGCAATGCTTGCTATGATAAGTGTGGTCACCATCTGTCAGTGTACGAAGTTATTACAATATTATTGACTATATTTCCTATGCTGTGACTTATTTATTTCATAGCTGGAAGTTTGTACCCCTTGTTGTTTTAGTGTATTTTCTTTTTAAAACCACAATTCTACACGGTGGGGTTATTATCTCCATATTACAGACAAGAAAACCGAGGCTTAAGAGAGTTTAATTGAAATAAAATTGTAAAGCATTTGGCACATAGTAGGCATTTAATCAATGTGAGCTACTGTTGCTTCTAGACAAAGCCTAATTTCAAACATGTGTTCTTTCGTCATAAAGAGATGATGTATGGGGGTGGTGGAAGGCATTGCTTCAGACCAGAGACACGTGTCATAGTGTTTCTCTTCATATCTTTAAACCTTTTTCTTCCACCAATAAAGCTGTATTAATTCTTCACATAAGCTTAGGCACCTGCTAGCTTTATTGTTAGCTGTTTGATGAGTGTGCGGCTACCATCAGTGGAGCTTTTTGATGATGCTTTCTTTCTTTTTTTTAACGTTTATTTATTTTTGAGACAGAGAGAGACAGAGCATGAACAGGGGAGGGGCAGAGAGAGAGGGAGACACAGAATCCGAAACAGGCTCCAGGCTCTGAGCTGTCAGCACAGAGCCTGACACGGGGCTCGAACTCACAGACCTCGAGATCACGACCTGAGCTGAAGTCGGCCTCTTAACCAACTGAGCCACCCAGGTGCCCCTGATGATGCTTTCTAATCGGTCATTGCTGCTGTAACGACGTCACATGGACCCGGACTCCACCTGTCTTACGGAACTCTTATTAGTTCTATTGGTCTCACAGTGGAGATCTTTCAAAAATACAACTTGTTTCTCTTATTTCTTTTCCTCGTCTTATTATATCATCCAGAAGCTCCAGAACAAATACTGAATTGTAGCTGGGACAGTGGACATCCTTTTAGTCTTCCTGTCTCTACCTTCATAATTCTTCAGTAGATGCCCTTTGTCTGGGTCCCTCAAGTCTCCTGGCTTTTTTTGCTGTTTGCTGGTTTGTTTCCATCAGGACTGCATGTTGAATTTTATCAAATGCTCTTTTAGTACCTGTGGACAGGATCGGGACTTTTTTCCCAACCCCATGACTACATTTCTTTGTGTTGTCTCAGCCTTGTGCACTCAGCTTAGCCACAACTTATTAACCCATTACTTGGCTGGATTCACCGGTATTTTTTTTTTGTTTTAGAAATTCCCTACTTATGTGTATGAATAAGATATTCCTGGGGCGGCTGGGTGGCTCAGTCGGTTAAGCGTCCGACTTTGGCTCAGGTCATGATCTCAGGGTTGTGAGACTGAGCCCTGCATCGGGCTCCATGCTGGATGGAGCCTGCTTGGGATTTTCTCTCTCTCTCTCTCTCCCTCTGCCCCTCCCCCACCCGCATGTGCCGTCTCTCTCTCACAAAAGAAAAAAAAAGCATATTCATGATCATTTTTGTCTTTCATCAGCATTATATGAGGTCTGATGGCCCACTGGACAAGAGCACTAACTGTGTGTAGGTCATGTTCAGCTCTGTCACCAAAGCGTTGCTGAAGTCGGTTCCTTCACCTCTCTGTCCTTTAAGAAATGGACATCGTGGGTACTATCATTGCCTGGGGTGGTTTGGCAGCTAGCTTCTGGTTCCCTCGTGGGTTCTCAAAGAAACATTTTCTAATATGATGACAATGGCAGTGATGAACCACAAGCTAAGAAAGGTCCTTACATTTTCTAATGGTTGAAAACAATAAAGAGTAATAGTTTGTGATGCATGAAAATTATGCGAAATCAACGATTTCAGTGTCCATAAACAAAGTTGTACCAGAATAGCCACTCATCCCCTTAGGCAGCCCCTAGGGCTGCTTTCACACTATGGAGGCAGAATGGAGTAGACCACTTGACCCTAAGCCTACGATATTTCCTGTCTGGTCCTTTATGGAAGAAGCGTGCCAACCTCTGCTTCAGGCCCTTCACCCTACTCCACGAACCTTCCAGACCTTAAGACCATATTACTCTTCTGCTTACTGGTGAATACGAGTATCCACCTCTTGGCCTGCTAAATGGTCCTTCAGGAACTGATCGCATGCTACTGATTTGCCTTCTTTTTCCCCCTTCTTTTCAATTCTATAAGTCATGTGATACAACAACACAATAGTTCCCATCATGACCAGAAAAAAAGTGTCAATCACATTTAGCAATCTTCGTTCAATAGTTCCTTCTACCTGGAATTCTCTTCCCCTCTTCTGAATATGAAAATCTCTACTCGTGTTCAAAAACCCAATTTACTTTTAATTTACATACAACAAAATGAACAGATTTTAACCATACAGTATGAGGCGTTTTGCAAATATACACTCTGTGTAACCAACACCCAAATCAAGATAAGGATCATTTCTCATCAATGCAGAAAGTTCCCGCTGCAACCACTATGCTGATTTCAATCTCTTTTGATTAGTCTTTTATCTCTTCTTGAACTTTATAGAAATGAAATCAGACAATATGCATTATCTTTGTATCTTTTTTTTTAATGTTTATTTATTTTTGAGAGAGAAAGAGCACGAGTCGGGGAGGGATAGAGAGAGAGGGAGACACAGAATCTGAAGCAGGTTCCAGACTCCCAACTGTCAGCACAGAGCCCAACGTGGGGCTCAGACTCACAAACCATGAGATTATGGCCTGAGCCGAAGTGGGACACCTAACCGACTGAGCCACCCAGGTACCCCTGTATCTGTCTTCTTTAGCTCAATGTAATATTTATGAGACACACTCGTGTTTATATCTTTTCACTGCTGTCTGGTATTCTATTACATGATTAAACTACTTTTTTTTTAATGTTTATTTATTTTTGAAGGAGAGAGACAGAGTGTGAGTGGGGGAGGGGCAGAGAGAGAGGGAAACACAGACTCCAAAGCAGGCTCCAGGCTCCGAGCTGTCAGCACAGAGCCTGACACGGGGCTCGAACTCACAAACTGCGAGATCATGACCTGAGCCGAAGTCAGACACTCAACCGACTGAGCCACCCAGGCGCCCCATGATTAAACTATTTATTCTTGTTCTTGTTGACGGCCATTTGGGTTGTTTCCATTTTGAGGTTATTGGGAAAGAAGCTTCTATGAACACTTTTTCTACAAGTCTTTTTGTGGACATAGGTCTTTCTGGTTCTTAGGACTGCTGTGTCCTCGGCTATGTGTACGTTTAATCTTGTAAGGAACTGCCACGCAGGGCAGTCTGGGTGGCTCGGTCAGTTTAAGTGTCTGACTTCAGCTCAGGTCATGATCTCACGGTTCATGAGTGCAAGCCCCACAGTGAGCTCTCTGCTGACTCACAGAACCCACTTCTGATCCCCTCTCTGCCTCTCCCTCTCCCACACACAGGCTCCCTCTCTCTCTCGAAAATAAAATAAACGTTTTTTTAAAAATTGAATCTTCCAATCAAAAATGTGTTTATCTTTTCACGCAACTGTATTTTCATTGTCTCTCTGCAATGCTGTTTTAGTTCTAAGTATGGAGTGTAGAGTATAATTTAATTTCATTGTTTTTCTTTTGTTGTTGTTAGTATACAGAAATACATTTTTATATTGATTTATATCCTACAACTTTAAATTTGCTTCTTAGCTCTAACAGTTATTTTGTAGTCTCTTGAATTTTCTGTACAATTACGTCAAAGTTTTAATGTCACTTTTTAAAAAGCCTATGACTCTCCCAGACAGAATTTGTTATCTCCCCCGTGAAATCCCACAGCACTATGTGGGTGCCCCTACCTCCATCATGGTGATTATTATCTATGTTGTAATCACCTGTTTACCTACTGTGCTCTCAATAAGAAAATGTGTCATTTTTTCATTTCATGTATCTACTTCCCGGTGCACAAAGCATATTTGTGTGATGAACAGATGAATAAATGAATGAGTGTGTGTGTGTGTGTGTGTGTGTGTACATATATACATATATATATAGAGAGAGAGAAAGCGTTTTCTGGAATTAGTTATTCCAAATAAACACTCCAAATATTCTGTTTATTCTGAATACTCTGTTTCTTGCCCTATAGGCTGCAGTCTACGTGTGTTTGAACTCAAACAGTGGACCACACACCTGGATGTTCTGCCCAGTAACAGCACAGAAGTAAAGATGATTGATTCTGCCTGGAAGGTATATTGTTAAGTTGACTTACTACTGTTACAGGTATGTTCCTCCTACTCAAATTTCACAACTCTCCTTTTCCTCCTTCCTCAAAAATACTAGAACAATGTAACCATATCTTCTAAACAGAAGTTGGGACTCATCGTGTGACAATGTTGTGTTCTCAGGGGGCTAAAGTGCAGAATCAGGAGAGGTAGAAAATCCAGGGGGTATAGACAGCATTGGTAAAGGAAAGAACACCCTGGTTTCCCACTAGGGGACCTTGGAGGGCTTACTCCCTGAACTTGGGCTTCCTCGTATCTACCACAGGCTTGGGACCAGGCCGTCTTAAGGACATTCCAGCTCCAAAATTCTCCTCATGCTTATGGCTTAGGCAGAAAAGTCTTACCGTTTGCCCACCAGTGTCGCTCATTCAGTACTATTTACACTCCTATCTGCACAGTCAACAAATCAACTTTTCGTTTAACAAACGTTTCGTGTATTCCTACAATGGGAGACTTTTTCCTTAGTGAGCACGTGCTCTCTACTGACAAGGCCAACGAGAGACAACCTGTACCCTTGTGGGTCGGAAAAGCACTAGCTGATGTAATAGATGCTTCCCATTTCCATCCCAGGAGGATGGTTCCACCTTCCTTCCTTGTAGCAGGCCTCAGAGGGGTGAGTGTGCAGCTAATATCGTGTGTGGGCTCTTGTTTTCACACGCTCTCCTTACTCCCCCATTTCCCTGAGCATCGGGCTTGTACCCTCCAGCAGCGGAAGGTTTCACCAGGATCCTTCACACCCGATAGTTAACACGCTCAAAGGCCAGCTGTTATTCATCAAGTATTTGCTGGAGAGAAAACAGAAAGGAAATAAGGAAGTCTCTGCAATGGCAGAAGCTTCTAAGCCAGCCTCTCACAGTTTTCAAACCTGATTGCCAAGATGTCAGTTACGGTAGAACATGGCAGAGTTGGGTCCACCTTAACCAACTGGATAATAGCTGGGACACCTGAAAGCACAGAGGATATTCTAGAGACGCGTGTTTGAGGGCACAGTTCCAAAATTCTCTGGGAGAGCCTGAAGTTAGGGTTCCTAACCAGGGTCTTCCAATCTCCAGTCCTGCAGTCAATTTGGAGAGTCGTAATCAGAATTCCTTCAGTCAAACACATATTGGAGCGGATAAGAATAAATTATGTTTCATGAAACTGCCTCAGGTGTGTGTGTGTGTGTGTGTGTGTGTGTGTGTGTGTGTGTGTGTTTTATATACTGGCTCATAAATCAAATGTATTCCAACTGTGGGTTGCAGGCAAAACACGTGCCATCCTCCATCACAGACATCCAGTTCGTTTCGTTCAAAAGTAAAACAAAGAACTAAAAGGTATAAGATCCTCACAAGGATAGAAATAAGGGAACTGGTTTTTCCCAAGGAAGAGGTGGGGGAGGGTTAACCGTGCATTTCTAGTAGTTACCAGGAGAGCCAGGGCTAGGTGAGCTTCAGTCACCGGGAAAGCCGCAATTAGCTTATCTCCCTGATAAGTCCGGCTCTTCCCTCGGAGAATCCACCCTTTAACACCTTCTTTGGGGAGGCAGAGCTAAAAGACTAAGAAGTCTTTTTTTTTTCTTTTTTTCCTTTATGTTTCTTGATTATATCTTTCTTTTCTGATTTGCCTTAGATCCAAGAATAGCAGAAAATGTATTTTGCAGGTATTTTTGTCTAGCACCTATGGTCTTCTGGAACCAGACATGCAAAAGTTGGCTTTACCACTTACAACTTATGTCACCCAGCACAAGTTGCTCACTTCTCTCTGCCTCAGTTTCCACTGTAAATGGGGAGAGCTATGTTATACAGACCAAATAAGAGTATACGATATACATTTAAATATATGAAAAGAGCTTAGACTAGCAGCACCCTTGATTATTACCCATCCTGGCACTGCCCTACCGGCCAGGGAACATGGTGGTGAAAGTTTCCTCTCTGGTCTATCGGAGTTGTGCCCCATTTGCTCTTAGCAGACATATTCTGGGCAGCCTGGTGATATGACAGGAAGAATACAACCTCTGGAACCTCGACTTGGGCTCAAATTCTTAGCCTATTTATTTCCTCACCAAGTGACCTTGAGGAATTTAATTAACATCTGAAACTCTCTCTAAAGCAAACATCTAATACTCACCGGGTGGGAGATAATGCTTGTAAGACATTATCTGGAATGGACTGGCTCTCGTTAATTTTCTCCTTTCCCCTTTATAACAACTTCACAGGAAGAAGAAGAGTAATCCTAGTTCCAGGGCCCTTCACTGTGCTTTCCAGAAGTCCTTGGTGATGACTTTGAAGTCAGGGTGTGACCCACAGTTCTGGCCCTCGCTAAGAATATGCCACAGGCAAATGTAACTTGCAATAGCAAGGCAAAGGATGCCTGTCCAATAAACTATATTCCAGACCCGGAGAACAAATGGTCATTCCCACTGGAATGCCCTATTCTCATGGAATGATTTTAAATAATTAATAAAATAATTAATAATTAATAAAATAATTAATAAAAAGGATTTACAAGACTAAAAATAGAGATTTTAAAGAGTCATAATTTTCTTTAAGAAACAAAACAGGGGAGGGGTGCCTGGGTGGCTCAGTCGGTTAAGCGTCCGACTTCGGCTCAGGTCACGATCTCCCGGTCCGTGAGTTCGAGCCCTGCATAGGGCTCTGGGCTGATGGCTCAGAGCCTGGAGCCTGCTTTGGATTCTGTGTCTCCCTCTCTCTCTGCCCCTCCCCCGTTCATGCTCTGTCTCTCTCTGTCTCAAAAATAAATAAACGTTAAAAAAATTTTTAAAAAATACATAAACATTTAAAAAAAATTTTTAAATTTATAATAGGGTCATAATTCCCCTTCTTACTACAACTATTTTTTGTTTCTCTGGTGATTATCTTGCAGTCTTTGCCCACATGCAGATAGTTTCTCAAGTTTCCATCTGGGAATAAACTATTTGTACTCCTACTTTTGTCCGTGGCATTCTTCATTTACCAGCACGGTTCTCACATTATCCCATAAAATAGCTCCAGAATTGACCATCTTATAAAAGTTTTATATACTATATTCAGGTTTATGCTACGATAAATCTCTTTATGAACATAATTTTATTCCTTTTCATTTTTCTCTTTAGTAGATTATAATCTTTGGAAACATTATGATGACCCTGGTGTTTTATATTCACAACGCATTTCCACATAAAAATGAGAATAACCCTTTGTTAACAAATTGTAGATTCTTCATCTAATGCAGCCAAGAATCTGGGGGTTAAATTCATACTTGGAGAAATTGGGGTATAAACTCATTCAGACAGACCAGCCCTTAGAATCCATTCAGGCAATGCACCCATCCATTTAAATGACTGGGGAAAGTTGTGTGTTTCAGCAGTGGAGTCTCATGAAAAATCACCCACTGTTTCAAGAGATGGAAACCACCATGGACTTACTGGAAATCCAGCACAGAAGGAAAGAGATGGGGGAGGGAGAACAGGAGGAGAGTTAGGTCAAATAATCTGTTACACATACATTGTGTGCAGCAAGAGCAAACTGAAAGGGAGCTCAGCGTGCTTGAGGGGGTAGGATGTAAACCTGTCCTAAATGGGTATTATGTCCTATCGAAGTCTATTGTTTCATGGAGCCCAGACCTAACAATGTCCCATTGTGGCAAATGCAAAGACAAGCTGCTTAAATCCCAGTTTTCCCTTCATTTTCAGTCCCCGGGACTGTACCCCTGAGGATGGTTCTGCTCTCTCTGCCTGGGCTGTCACCCCACCGGCCATGTAAGTAAGGATGGTTTACAGTCTCCTTGATCTGGTTTGAGGGAACTAAAATTCTTTTGCGTCTTGGCTCTACTTTTTATTAAGTGTAAAGACTGTAGCACATATTTCCAGGGAGATAACATGGAAAAACTATGCCTGGCATTGCCAACCTGGGGCCTCCTGCTCATCTGCAAAGCCACCTTTGTAATTATGAAGAATGTCTCACACAGGTGGAAGATGCTCTTATAGGTTTTATGCAAATCAGTGGATGATTTGGTATTTTTCATTTTAAAAGGAATTTAAAGACCAACTTCAATTGCAATAAATGGTTTTTGCTTTAGATAAGCCTGGAATGGGCATTAATGCTAGGTGGATTTTAAAATCTCAGGACGAAAACAACAACTGGATGGCTACCAAACACTCTAGCTGCACACAAAATTCCGGGTCACATGACATCTTTGTATTGCCACCAACCACGCAAGGACTGGAGGACCAGCCACCTGGAAATGGTTCCTAAGGCGCTGGGATCACAGAAAGTTGCCTGGAAATCATCTACTTCATACCTCACCACCTAGATGGATGCTGACTTCTTACGGGAGGTTTTACATTGCCTATTGATGGTTTCCACCAGAAGCAAAGAAATGAAAACCCGAATATTTCCAAGAAGGGAAATGTTGTCCTTGCCAGTGTGCTCTGTGGTTGTGCCCTTCTGCTCTTTCCTCCCTTTCTGAGTCAGAGGATCTTGGTACAGACTGACCTTGATACAAGACCCAAGACAAGAATGCCTGCTGGACTTGGACTTTCACAGAAAGAAGAGGCGGGGTCTTGGGTCTCCGGGCTGATTCCTTTGAAAAGGGATGAGTTGCAGAAATGTATTTCTGTACTTGGTCAGGGAGCCAGTGAAGTGTAATTGGAAGAAAAGCATCCCAGCCCTAACACTTCCCTTTCTGGGGTGACTATGGGCTGACTGCTCAACCTCTCTGTTGTATCCCTTCCTTCACCTATAAAATGAGGGTGTAGCTGTCATGTCTTCCTCACTAGGACATCGTTGAGCAGCAAAGAGACAGGTGAAAGTGCTGTATAAAAGTAAGTCATTTGTATTTTGTGTTGATAGCAAACATTTGGGCAAGGATGGGACTTGGAATGCTTCTTCCAGGATCTACTAGTAACAAGTGTATCTCTTCTTAACAACCCCTCCTTTTATACACTGACTAGTTGAGAGGTGAGAACTGTGTTCCCCATTTGCTGAAGCCGTATTTCTTCCTTTCCTCCATGGGGGTTTGGGGTGATGGGAGACCAGCTGATACCCATTCAGATCTTGTGGGGGCCTATTAGGACTCAGCTCTGTGGAAAAGGTGGAAATGGGTAAAAGGAGGTGAAGTGCAAACCAGAGTACATATCTCTCTGGTTAGGACCATTTGATCAAATTTAATTTTAATTTGTGTGTGTGTGTGTGTGTGTGTGTGTGTGTGTGTGTGTGTGTGGAAAATTTAGATTTAGATTGAGCTGGCTGGACTCAGTTTAGGTGATCCAAATTTTGTTGGCAACATCCAAAGTATCATAGTCAGGACCCAGTCGAATATATGCCTCCTTCTCTCTATTGGGCCTGATCAAGGTGTTGACCTTGGCCATGTCAATGTCATAGAGTTTCTTCACAGCCTATTTGATCTGGTGCGTGTTGGCCTTGACATCCACAACGAACACAAACGTGTTGTTGTCTTCTGTTTTTCTTCATGGCTGACTCAGTGGTCAGGGGGAACTGGATGATGGCATAGTGGTCAAGCTTGTTTCTCCTGGGGGTGCTCTTCCCAGGGTATTTAGGCTGCCTTCAGAGATGCAGTGTCTTGGGCCTTTCAGAAGGTAGGTGAGGTGCAGATCTTTTTTTGTAACTGTGGATGCCTCTCAGCACCACTGTCTCAGCCTTCAAAGCCTTTGCGTTGTTTTCGGCTTTGGGAAGGGTGGGGGTTTCCTTGTTCGCCTTTGGCACCAAATTTGTGAGAGAGATTTCTTTTAAATTACTTTCATTTTTATTTTAGAGAGAGTGTGATTGGGGGAGGGGATAGAGAGAGAGGGATAGAGGATCTCAAGCAGGCTCTATGCTCAGCACACAACCTGACTCAGGATTGGATCCCACAACCCTGGGGTCATGACCTGAGCTGAAATCAAGAGTTGGTCCCTCACCCAACTGAGCCACCCAGACACCCTCATGAAAGGGATTTCTGATCAAACTTAATTTGGATAAACAAGACTTGGGTGACATTTTCGAAGTCGTATTATGATCTTCTTAACTTAAAATATCTCTTTTTTATGTGTCTAGCATATTATGTATTTTTAAGATTCTCTGGGGTCCAATTCTTTAGATCTATCCCAAATCCCCTCATTCACTGAAATCCTTTTTCCTATCTGATTGTAAGCACATAGAAATATGTATGCTATCTAGGTAAGCACTGCATTCCCTTCACAGCCTCAGTGAATACTTAGGTGGTATGGGTGACTGAATGTCACATGGAACCTTGGTCATGATATAGTAGAAAAGTAATAAGTTCAACTATAATTCTGGTATATGACTCATTAGAGCTGTTTCCCTGTCTATGAAATGAGGAATTTGGATTAGATTATCCCATCCAATTAAAAAATGGAGTAAACAATATCCTTCCGTATGGGGGGTTTCTCTTCTGCTTCTGCCCCTAGCCACCCTTTCCTCCCCCCACAGCTTAGTAAATAGTCAAGCCATCCATAAGAGCAGGGGGTGGGGAGAAGGAGAAGTCCTCGTGGATTCCTCTGGTCCGCTCAACCCTCACCAACCTCTCCAATATTCACCAATGGGAAAACCCAAGATTTCTCTAAGCATGTTTGATTCAGGTCTGCAATCATGTGGGGATTGACTCCTAACACAAAATCTGTGCTACGCTCTGGGAATACAAAATAAGTGAGTGTCTGTCTTTTAAGGGTCTTCCTGTCTCACAGAACTGGAACATAATGAAGTCAGGACTCTGCAAGCCTGTGCTCAGGTAGGGAAGGCCACAGCGGGGCACCCACGAAACTACGGCCAGTCTCCTGGATCTCATGTCCCCGGATAGATCTCACAGTAACGTGGGTTCAGATTTGTGCGATTCCATGGCTAGCTTATACTAAATGGAGTGAACTGTAAAGGATTGGAACTCTAAGGACTGTTAAGCTACTTTCTCAACCTTCTAATATAATCAGATTTCTTTCTGTTGGAGGTGAGAGACCAGTGGCCGGAGACCCAGGTCTCCATTAACCTTCACACAATAGGGCTGATAAAGCCTCCTCTGCAAACAATGTCTCGGCAATCACTTTATCAGATGTAATTACATTTTCTAATCTTACAGTGACTTCCTTGCAGGTACTGAGGGACTCAGGTTAAGGATCTTCCCAAAGGTTATCTATCTGTTTAGGTTCTGTCCAGTTTAAGGCTGCGGGTCTAAGCTTTATGAAGCATTGTCCTGGCTCTACAGGTGGTGTCCCAGCAGAGCAATCCTCTAAACCCGGGCAGATTGAACCCCCCATGCTAGGGGCCATCTAATCAAGGTCTATCTCCGAACAATGTCATCTAGGCACCACCCATGCCCCTCCCTTGTGCTTGTGGAGCCTGCGACTGATTCACCTCAAAGGCATTTAGTAAAATTCGGACTGAGGGACCTGGTTTATTTAGTGTGATCACCTAAGCTATTTTCGCCTCACTGGTGAGGTCTGGATTACACAGGAGGCTCATGGTTGCTAGACCCAAAGATTCCACATTCTAGGAAGCTGTCATTGTGATGATGTGATTACAGACGAGTGGCATTAAGACCTACCCTGGTGTGAAATTGTGTTAAAACACACACACACACACACACACACACACACACACACACACACACATAGATGAGTGGCCCCGTTTGGTTATGTTCTTGGTCATCATCCAGCACTTCCGAGTTGTGAGTTAATTAAAGAAAAGAAGAGCTGGGGGTGAGAGGCAGAGGAGGAAATAACATTAAATATGTTAAAGTTACCCAATTCTTTCTCTTGATGAATTCTTTTCTTTTTGTGGAAATGCTTTCCTACTGGTTCTAGATGTTATCCAGCTCTGACCACGCTGCTTACTTAGTGCTGATTTCATTACAAGCCCCTTTACCCTCTCTGTCAACAATAAAGAGAGGCGTACCATATCTGCCATACCTACACCTACAAGATGAAAAAGCTCACTTTCTCCTTTCAAGTGAGAATCGAGGGTATCTGTCTGGTTAAGTCCTACAGACTTGCAGGGCCAGTCTTTGGAAAAAACTATGCAATATCTTCATCCCCACCACATCGAGTCCTGTCCTTACACTCCCAGTCCTCATGCTTTACCTTTGCAAGTTACATCCAAGTTCAGGGGCGGCTATTAAAATGCAGAACAGCAGGGGAGCCTGGGTGGCTCACGTTTGACTTCATTCGAGCCCCGTGTCAGGCTCTGTGCTGACAGCTCACAGCCTGAAGCCTGCTTCAGATTCTGTGTCTCCCTCCCTCTCTGCTCCTCCCCCACTCACATTCTGTCTCTCTCTTCCTCAAAAATAAACATTAATAAAAAAAAATTTTAATGAATTTTTTTTAACGTTTATTTATTTTTGAGACAGAGAGAGACAGAGCATGAACGGGGGAGGGACAGAGAGAGAGGGAGACACAGCATCGGAAGCAGGCTCCAGGCTCTGAGCCATCAGCCCAGAGCCCGACACGGGGCTCGAACTCACGGACCGCGAGATCGTGACCTAAGCTGAAGTCGGACTCTTAACCGACTGAGCCACCCAGGCGCCCCCAAAAAATTTTTTAAAGATGCAGAACAGCAAAGGTGTCCTGATGACAAAGTTCTCCTATATTTTTGTCACAAATTTGTCCTTTCAGAAGTGATCCATGCTTCTGACATCCAGTTAACTTAAGTACTGTCAGACAGAAATGACAAGATGGGATAAATTAGCACTGCTCTGATGTGATCAGGAAAGTCATGCCCAATGCAGTTTGGAAGCCTAGTGTCCTGTGAAAACCTGAAAAGCTCATCACAGCTCTGCTGCTAAGCCACCTCTGCAACTCAGAGTCACTGGACAGCTCTGTAGCTTGAAATTTGCCTTTTAATGAGGAATGGGACCTGTGATGTCACTTCTACGTTGCAAATGAATGTTCTGAAGGTTGTATTGGCCAAACACAGATAGTCTGTAGTGACAGTGGGACCTGAACTTGGACAGGACATCTTTCTTTCTTATGCCATCTTTAACTACGGGAACTGGTTAGTCTAACCTATTTGTTTGTTTGTTTGTTTGTTTGTTTGTTTGTTTTAATGTTTATTTTTGATGGGGGGCATAGTAAGGGGCAGAGAGGGAGAGAGAACAGGGGAGGGGCAGGGGGGAGGACAGAGGATCTGAATCAGGCTCTGCACTGACAGCAGAGGGCCTATCATGGGGCTTGAACCCACAAACTCTAAGATCATGACCCCAGCCAAAGTCAGACACTCAACCGACTGAGCCACCCAGGCACCCGTAGCCTAACCTATTTAAAGAGAATGGTACTATTAATGCCAAGAGGAAAACTATCAGAAAAAAAAAACTAAATCCTAACCATTTTTTTGAAGTTACATTTATTAAATTAATATTTATTACCAAGTGCCAGGTAAGCTCTTCACAAAGAATCACCGTGTTAAACCTCACACCGATCTCTGGATATTTTTGCATCCATATTTGAGATGAGGAAACTGGGAGTACAGAGAGGTTGGGAATGTGCTTGTGGTTACACACTGGTAAATAGTGGAGCTGGGATTGGAATGAATCCAGGTTTCATGTTCTTTGCTATTATTCATGGCATGTAAAATTGACAGCAATGTGGGGGTCCCTGGCGGTACAGTCGGTTAAGCATCCCCCTCTTGATTTTCGCTCAGGTCATGATCTCACAGTTGGTAAGTTCAAGCCCTGCATCAGGCTCTGCGCTGATGATGTAGAGCCTACTTTGGATTCTGTCTCTCCTCTCTGACTCTCCCCGACTTGTGTGTGTGTGTGTGTGTGTGTGTGTGTGTGTGTGTGTGTGCGCGCGCACGCGTGCGTGCGTGCACACACACGCTCTCTCCCTCTCCCTCTCTCTCTCAAAATAAATAAACTTCAAAATTTAAAAAAAAAAATTCACAGCAATTTGAATGGCATGTGTCCTCTGTGAACACCAAGGATTACATATAGGAATCAGCGTGTTATATAAGATTGGGGCTGGGACTGACTTACAAGTTTCCTTTATTGACATGCACTTGGGTTTTTGTTTAAATGTCCTTTATAGACCTCTAAAGTAGGATCTGTAAGTTCTTGCACAAATCAGAAGACAATGTCAAAGATGCTTGTGGGGGAAGGGAAAATATGAAATATATTTAGATGGTTGAGGGCAGTGATCAGTTTCAAGCTCCTTTAATCCACTGACTGTTACTTGTACAAGTAGAATGGAAAGATCAAAGCCCATCGGTATTCCTACCTTTGGGGGTGATCACTGTAATGGGTCAATTCCTGAAGACAAGTTAACAATCTCAGGTTGTCTCTATTCCTCCCACCCCCACTAGCACTTCAGACCTGGAGACCTGAGCACCCTGCCCCCCTGTAATCTGTAGAGGTGGGGGAACATAGAGTGTAAGCACGCAAGCTGTGCGAAGAATTCACAGAGGACATAGAAGTTCAAGAACGGAACAGCCTCCAGGCTCTCCAAAGTATCTCATTTCCAATCTTACTTTGTATTAGAGAACGTGGTCTGGAACCACAGCCAGGCAGAATTAAAAGACAAAGGCCATTTTCCATGAGGGAGGGCCCTTCTCCACCTAACGTCTTTCCTCTCATATTCTTACAAAGTTATGACTTGCTGGCCCTCTAAGTGTGGACTCTCCCTTGAATTTCCCGTCGGCTGCCTTGCCCTGCAGCTAACACTGAACTCTCTGATAGCCTCCGCTTGTGAGTAAGCGATGGACAAATTTCCAAAAGAAGTGGGTGGGAGAGGACATTCAGGCCAAGGAAGCAAAGACCCGGAGAGGAGCCAACATGCAAGTAGCTGACAAACACTGAGCAAGGTTCTCCAACGTGGCTGCCCATTAGAATCACCTGGGGAGCTTAGGGAGGATCCCATGCTCATGTGGCACCACAGATCAATGAATAGGACCTCCAGGGTTAAACAGCAGACATCGGTGGTGATCTTATGTGCATCCACATTTGAGAACGCGTATCCTGGAGTGCAAAGAGTGAGCCCAAAGAAAGGCCAGGAGTGAGCCTGAGGGCTGGCACTGAAAAGGAAGTAGAGGAGGTAGTGAGGCCTTTCATGAATTTTCTGTTTGCTAATGATGGGAGGACTGTGACCAGATGCTACTGATAGTGAATAAGGAATGGGAAGACAACAGTGAAATGGGAAGACCATGAAGAGACTGCTGTCATAGCCAGACAGGAGATGGTGGTGTCTGGCCAGGCCTAATTCCATATACAGTAAGTCTCCAGAGCACAGAGAAGGTGGGGTTGAGATGGTCGAAGAAGTGATATGGGAAGAATCAGGGATGGAGACAGCGACACAACCAAAGGGGATGAAGAATGAAGAGTGGCTCATGATGATCCAAAGCAGCCTCATGGGCTTCTCCCACTATTGTTTTTAAGATGTTCTGAGACATGCATATGAGGCCAGATTTTGGGTCTCTGCACTGTGCTGTCATACTGGCCACAGGAGTCACTTGCTCCCAACGGGATAGATAGGCAGATCCAAAGAGCAGAAGTTATTATCTACAGGCCAGCGGTGACCCACACCTATGTCTTAGGGCCCTGAACAGGTTCCATCAGCATCATGGAAGAATCTCTAAAGTGACCATCTTCTCCAAACCAAAATTGGAACACATGATTTTGTATAACACTTCAAGTATAATCTCAGAGACATCATTTGGATACCAAAATATTGAAATCCCTAGGCCCTCTTTACTTTCTATTTGAATATAAAGATAGGGTATTTAAAATAGGACTATCCCAAAAAATCCTGGAGGTATAACCTCCATAATCATATATAGTACATATTATGTCCTTGGTAGAAAATCTTGAAAATGTTCACCAAAAATGAAGATATTAGCACAGGAAGAATAACAAGCTTTCTTATTTTTACAAATAAAATCAGAAGTAATACTCAATGCAGCCACCCAACCTAATTCAGTTCCTCTCCGTGCTACCTCTGCCATGTTATTTTTCATTATTGATTCAACTTTACAAAGTGAAAATGGAGCATAAGTCTTCTAAAATCTCTCATAACTCAAAACTAAGCGAAGTCATTTTGACAGAGGAAGGAGGAACCAAGAAATAAAGGAGTTTCCAGAAATGACAAAATAACAAGAAATCCTTTGATTATGTCTATAGAAAAAAGGTAATTTGATTTATGAACTAAAACTATGAGCAAGAGACTCACCCCCACAATTGCAAATTTAAGTAAGTATTTAGCATTCAATCCATTTGTAGATTTATTTCAGGGTACCAATAAATTTTACATTTCTTTTTTTTTTTAACATTTATTTTTGAAAGAGAGACAGAGTGCGGGTGGGGGAGGAGCAGAGAGAGAGGGAGACACAGAATCCGAAGCAGGTTCCAGGCTCTGAGCCGTCAGCACAGAGCCCGACGCGGGGCTCCAGCTCATGGACCGCGAGATCATGACCTGAGCTAAAGTCGGACACTTATCCGACTCAGCCACCTAGGCACCCCAGGGTACCAATAAATTTTAATGTCTAATAAAGACTGCTGAGTGGAGCATTTGGTCCTGACCTGGCAAAGCCCTCACACTTTCTGTGAGACCCCAGGGGCCCCTCCTTTCTGACCCTCAGATGCCACTTGTGTATACTGAGTCATTGGAATAAAGAAATGGTTTTTCTACACTTCTGCCCATTAGAATCACCTAATGCAGAGTTTTAAACATATCAATGCCCCTAGAAATTTCCAAAACTGTGGCATTGGACTCTGGTAAGTGGGTCCTCGGCATCAATAGTTTTTAAGGCTCCCCAACGGATTCTCATGCATTGCCAGAACTGAGAATCCCTAGATGAGCCAGATGATTTCTATGTTCTCTGTCAAAAACCAGGTCTCTATTTCCTTGGGGGCACTTCTCTCTCAGATTCTCATTCCAGAAAGAAAATGGCACAAGCTTCCTTTTCTTGTCAGCTATGAGACGCACACATGCAAAGAGAGACACCGCACACAGAGGTCAAGACCAATAATTTAAAAGGGGAAATGCTTTCAGACTTTGAATGTGACCCTCACCACCACGGTGGCTTGGTCTGTCTTCAGGAGAAATTCTAAATGACTTCTAACAGGTATCTGGTGTTTTCGGGTGCACTGTAAGGTCTTCGGGTGAGCAAGAAGAAAACGAAAACGGGACAGAGCCCTTGGCCAGGGGCGAGCGCTGTGCTACAGGGCGAGCGCTCACGTGGGAAACTCGCTCTCGGTGGTGGTGGCGGTCCCGCTGCTAACCTTTATGCCAGTGGAGTGAGCAGTTTCTCTAAATACAATAGAACCTCTGTCACTTTGAAGATAAGCTCGCACAGGCTGCTTAAAACAATAATTCTGTACTTTCTTTCCTGTTTCTAGATTTATTTTAAGTATTAGTATAAAATGTCAGAGCAGCTGATAGCGGCCAGATCAGTTTGTATAAAACTCAACTGCCTGTTTGTAGTATATTACAGCTATATTTGACACAGGAAAGCACTTAATCATGCATGCTATCAGCACACCACACCCACCTTTGTGAGGACCCTTGGAGGCTATGAGATTTATCACTGTGAACTTGAACTGGATGGACAGGCCCTAATGGATAATGCAGGCCGCTTCTGAGAAGCACGGGCTAAAAGTGTACCATCCACTATCCAACTGCCAAGAGACAGGTCAGGAAGGCACAGCCGCCTCCCAGGAATGGCCTGAGTGTGTCCCACCTATGCCCTGACTTTTATCTCAAGCCGTTGACATTTTGTGAGTGGAAACCTGATGACATTGTAAGAACCCCCGATGTCCCATTTTGCCCTCAAAATTGCCTTTGATGAGGGCCCCCGAACCACATTTTTCTTGTCTCACCAACCAGTAAACGATACCACGTAAATAGAAGAGGCTAGCATTCGCACAGCGTTTGCTACGCCGGTAGGCTAGCAACGTGGGCAGAGATTGAGCGGTGGTCATTCTCTGCGTTGTTTTGGACATCTGAGGCCATGTGTGAGCCGAGCAAGAGGAGACTGTCCGTGGGGAACCCTGTGCAGAGGTCCCAGCCCTACGTCTTTCCTCTGAAATGTGAAGGGTTTCGGCCATGGGAGCTGGTGTTTGCATTTGATGAGAAGTCAAGAAATCTGGGTTCCACTCTTGGTTTCGACATTCTCTAGTGAATATGTGACCTTACACAAATCACCTCTGACTTTCGCTTCCACCTCTGTAGCGGGGATGACTTGTACCCATGTACCCGATGAGGATGCACCCAGCCGGGGATGCCAATCTCAGAGGCCCGGAATAGAATGAATAGGAAAGGATCATCACGTTCTCATTAAACACTAATATTATTCCATCCGTGTTTGGAATCACACTCTGTAACCAGACTGACTGGTCACAGCTCCGCTCCTCCAAGGCGTTTACTAAACTTCTCCTGGCCTCAGTTTCTTCATTTGTAAAAAAGCAATAGGAGAAACTACAGATTTTTTTTTCTTTTTATTATGGACATTTTCAAACATATTTTTTACAGTAGAGGGAATGGTAGAATGCACTGCCATGTATACATCACCTGCCCCAAACATTTGTTCCTGAATTCCTTTACACCAAACCCCAGACCTCATGCCATTTTCACCCATCTCTCACTAATTGGGGTATGCATTTTCTAAGATCGCCGCCATGCCACTGTCACACCTAGCAAAATTAACAAGAATTCTTTGTCATCTAATACCTAGTCCACAGCCAATTTCCTCGATTGTCTCAAATATGTATTTGCACAGCTGGTTGATTCACTCAGAAGGCCAATAAGGTCCAAATGTTGAATGTGGTTATTACATACCTTAAGCCACTTGTATTCTTTTTTTTTAAACATTTTTATTTATTTTTTTAAATTTTTTTTACATTTATCTATTTTTGAGAAACAGAGTGAGACAAAGCATGAGCGGGGGAGGGGCAGAGAGAGAGGGAGACGCAGAATCTGAAGCAGGCTCCAGGCTCTGAGCTGTCAGCACAGAGCCCAACGCAGGGCTCGAACTCACAAGCTGTGAGATCATGACCTGAGCCGAGGTCAGAGGCTCAACCGACTGAGCCACGCAGGTGCCCCATTTTTATTTATTTTTGAGAGAGAGACAGAGAGACAGAGAGAGACAGAATGTGAGCAGGGGAGGGGCAGAGAGGGAGAGAGACACAGAATCCAAAGCAGGCTCCAGGCTCTGAGCTGTCAGCACAGAGCCCAATGTGGGGCTTGAACCCACGAACCATGAGATCATGACCTGAGCCGAAGTTGGACACTCAACCAACTGAGCCACCCAGGTGCCCCCATTAAGCCCCTTGTATTCTACAACAGTTCTCTCTCTCTCTAAACCACAACATTGTTTTGTCGGAATAGCCCTATCATTCATCTTGTGGAATGTTCCACATTCTGGATTAGGTGGACTTCTTCCTTCTAGTGGTATTTAACTTTTTTCTCTCCATTTTCCGTATCTCCTGGGTTCAATGGTAAGGATTACATGAGTTAATATTTGCAAAACGCTTAGGGCATGTATTAGTTTGCCTGGGCTGCTGTAACCAAGTATCACACCCTGGGTAGATTAAACAAGAGAAATTGATCATATCCTATCACAGTTCTGGAGGCCAGAAGCCTATAGTCAAGGTGTGGGCAGGGTCAGTTCCTTCTGAGAGCCAAGAGGGAAGGACCTGTTCCAGTCCTCTCTCCTTGTCGTGTAGAAGGTTGCCTTCCCCGTGTGTCTTTACATCACTTTCACCATATTTCTGTCCGCCTCTGTGTCCAAATTTCCCCCTTCTGTAAAGACACCTAATTAAGATCTAACCTAACGACTTCATCTTTACTAATCATATCAGCAATGACCTTATTTCCAAGTAAGGTCACTTTCTGAAGTGTTGGGGGTTACCTCAAGATAAATTCGCGGGGACACAATTCAACCCAGAATAGCACCATACCTGGCACACTGTAAAATTTGCATAAGTGTTAGCTAAGTTGTCAATAATTCCAGCATTAACATGTTATATTGTTACTCACTTAAGGATAAAGTGAGTTAATACATGTAAAATATTGACGGCAATACTTAACAGAGTAACATTTCTATAAATATTAGCGATGACGTTGTAACATATTACCCTATTTAGCAATTTTTAAATACTAATTGATATTCATGTTAGAATGTTACTTGTTTGGTAGTTTGTTAGTACCAATTTTAATTCATCAGACTCAATCAGACTGAGCCACAGGCCAAATAAATTTTAACAGGTAGGGGGACAGGAACTGGGAGCCCTAGAAGAAAAGAGGCCTCAGTGGGTACCCAACCAGCTCAGACCCCCTTCAAGGAAGGTCAAGTCCTGGCTTTCCTATGGTACCAGCTACACAACTCCGGGCAAGTCCCTTCTTCAGACGACAGTTTCCTTTCCTCTAACATGATCCAATGTGAGAAATTCTCCACGCCCCTTTTCATTTCTAAAATTCTAGGTTCTATGAGAAGGATCAGGAACAACATAGGAGGCAACTGCCATTTATAAGAGCAGGAAAGCTATTTGGCAATATTGGTAATACCGGAAGTTTTACTAGTTATTAGGCAATAAGTCACCCTTGAAATGCACTAGGAAAAAAATTATTCTAGTAAAAGTAGTCAAGTTGACATTTGTCAATCTTCCTTTATTCCTTGATTTTCTTCACTTTTGTTCCTCCCTGGTTGTTGTCCCCCCCCCCACCCCCTTTTCGTGAACCATCTTTATATGAATTTTTTGGCTAACAGTGTTGTCTGTGGTTATTTCTTCCCTGTTTTTTAAGCTTCTAACCAATTACTTCCTTTGTCTTCCTTTTCCACTTTTTCATCAGCAGGCTCTCTTTCCTAACTTTTCTATTCCCCTCCTTAGTACATATTTTTTCCTCTCACTCATTTCTTTCTTCTCTCATCTGAATGAAAGAGCCAAAGTTTTTTTTTTTGGTACAAAGATGGAATCACTTATAGCATCCCAGTGAGATTTCATGCCGAGAAATCTCTGCTCAGGCGAAAGCAGTAACACAGAAAGTTGCACAGCTGGGAAGGAGGACACAAGAGCCCGGGGTGGAATGACAGCTTTTCAGACCTCACGTGTGTGCAAACCCTCCCCTTCACCAGCAGAAAGTCCCTCATCCCCTGCTGCAATATTTCTCCTCTGGGGGCCGCTCCACTAGGAAGCTCAGCTAACAGGTGCATTGCCTGCCCCGTAGCCCTTTGGGAAGACTGCTGGACGGGCGTGTGAGTCAGGAGGAGATCCCGCCACGGAGGCTAGGAGGAAACACGGCCTTTCACGATGTTGAGCGTTTTCGGAAGAGTGATAGTACCCTTTCAGATCATTAGAAATGCTGACTAATCAAGAAGAAAGCCCAGAGTCTACTGAGGGCTCTTGACATCTTTACATTGTCATTGCCATAATGAAAAGGGCCAAGAGGACAGCTGGCGGGGGGGCCGTAGGGAAAGGACAGACCGTGAGTCTCCTGCAGGGGAAGAGCGGGCTGCCCCATGTAGGGCACCGAGGACATCCGGCCACTGCAGTGACACCTTCATCTTCTGTTCCCATCCATCTATCCGGAGCCTAGCTTCCCTGGTAGCCTTCTCTCGTGGAAAGACGCAGCTCCCATTAGAAAAAAATTACGTGGCCTTTCTGTCACAGACCAATCTCATTTGCTTGGACAGTATAGGCCAGTGTTTCCCTAAAACCGGTTTACCCTGGGGAAGCTGAGAAGCCAAGATGATATGACCGGAGCTTGGCAACTCTCCAGATACAAGGGATAAATGAGGAGGAAAGAGTCAAAGACAATATCAAATTTCTTTCTTTTTTTTCTAAAGTCTATTTATTTACTTTGAGAGAGAGCGCGCAAGCAAGCGCAGAGAAAGAAAGAATCCCAAGCAGGCTTCCTGCTGTCAGCATAGAGCCCAGTGCAGGGCTTGATCTCACAAACCATGAGATCATGACCTGAGCTGAAACAAGAGTCGGGCACTTTAATCCACTGAGTCACCCAGGCGCTCTGGCAATATCAAATTTCTTTTTTTTTTTATTTAAAAAAATATTTTTTTAATGTTTATCGTTATTTTTGAGACAGAGAAAGACAGAGCATGAGTAGGGAGGGGCAGAGAGAGAGGAAGACACAGAATCCGAAGCAGGTCTAGGCTCCAAGCTGTCAGCACAGAGCCCGACGCAGGGCTCAAACCCACAGACCTCGAGATCATGACCCGAGCCAAAGTTGGACGCCTAACAAACTGAGCCACCTAAGCGCCCCAAGAGTGAGACACTTTAATCCACTGAGCCACCCAGGTGCTCTGGCCATATCAAATTTCTTTTTTTTTTTAATTTTTTTAAATGTTTATCTTTATTTTTGAGACAGAAAAAGACAGAGCATGAGTGGGGGAGGGGCAGAGAGAGAGGGAGACACAGAATCCGAGGCAGGTTCCAGGCTCCAAGTTGTCAGCACAGAGCCCAACAGGGGGGCTTGAACTCATCAACTGCGAGATCATGACCTGAGCTGAAGTCCGACGCTCAACCAACTGAGCCACCCAGGCACCCCTCAAATTTCTAAGTCAGAGTTTCTAGAAGGATGATACACCACATGTAGAATAGGAAAAAGTAGAATCTATCACAGTATTAATAATCCCAGGCTTTCCCTCGCTATCAACCCTCTATTTTAATTTTTCATGGTAGAAGTTCTGTTAGAAGCAGTCTATAATTGCAGGGGCTGTATTTCACTTCCATGTTCCTTTATTTATTTATTTTTTTCAACGTTTATTTATTTTTGGGACAGAGAGAGACAGCATGAACGGGGGAGGGACAGAGAGAGAGAGGGAGACACAGAATCGGAAACAGGCTCCAGTCTCTGAGCCATCAGCCCAGAGCCCGACGCGGGGCTCAAACTCACGGACCGCGAGATCGTGACCTGGCTGAAGTCAGACGCTTAACCGACTGTGCCACCCAGGCGCCCCTCTATGTTCCTTTAGAAATATGGAAAAAACAGAGTCCAATGTTTCCATTTGTTTTTCTTTCATTTTTGAGGGCAGAAAAATCTTTCTTAGATCTGCCCCCCACACTTTCCCCTATGTCCCACTTATCAGAATGATGTCACATGACCTTTCTTATACCAGTCACTGGTGAAACAAATATTAACCTGAAAGCCTGAACCAATCCTGTTGGTGAAAGCTTCAACACTCTGGACCTGAAGAGGGAGCCCTGGAGACCATACATGGAAACAAAATCTGGATTCTGCTATCAAGGGGGAAAGTGTGGGGGAGGGATGGCTGTTAGGTGAACAACCAACAGGATTTAGTACAACATGCGTATTGTCGCTGGCACTTTTACTTGAAGCTGTTTAGGCCCATCCCACTGATGTTTAGACAGATCTAGATGTGGACAATGAAATACCTGAGATCCTTCCATTGCTTTGCAAGAGACAGAAAAAGCACCATTCCTCACCCCCCGCCCCCCAGACCAGAACTGAGATCGGGTCTTGAGTAAGTACATCCATCGCTATTCATAGCCTCCATTATGTGCCAAGCACGGTGTGCCCGGGCACTCTTGCCACAATTCTGCAAAGTGAGTGCCTTGTCCCCATTCACACAGATTAAAGAAATCAAAAACAAAAACCCTGCTTCAAGGAAGGTCACCTACTTGCCAAAGTCACAGAGTTAAGCAGTGACAGAGGTGAGAGCCAGCCTAGTCCCGTTTCAAGTATATGCTCCTCTCCTTCTCTGCCATATAAATTCTCCAGCCCTTGGAAGCACAGGCTTCTAGCGTCTCTGCGTGAACGCGGAGTTGGGGGAAGGATAGTTCTCTGCTCTCCTGCAGGCATCCTGCTGCTTCAGAACACGGGGCTGGGGGTAGGGGTACCGAAGTCCTAGAGCTTGTGCAGGGGGAGGGAGCTGCCGACTGAGGAGCACCTGGGAAACCAGGGGTCAGAGTGGACAGGGCTTATGTCTCTTTCTGCCCAGGAAGGGTGAATGCCGGCACTGCTGATTATAAAGGGAGAAACAGGGCAGACTTGTGAAACTCTCAGACACATACGCTAGGGAGTCGGGTTATTTCACAACACTTTGCTTTAGGCAATCTGGGTTCCACTCTGCGTCCATCCAAATTACAAGTCAGGGTCAATGGCACAGTTTGCGTTGCACTTCACAAGGAACGGCGTTTCCGCGCACTATCTCCTCTGGGACCTGAGCTGCTACCCCCTCTCAGATGATGAAACTGAACCTGTAGGCCAGCGCGGTCCCAGAGAACTTTCCAGAACAATAGAAATGTTCTGTACCTGTCTGCCCGATACGGTAGCCACAAACCACATGTAGCTACTGAGCACATGAAATGTGACTAGTGTGACTGAGGAAGGGGGTTTTTAGTACAAACTCATGGTGGGTTAAGTTTAAAGAGCCATGTGTGGCCAGTGGCTACCCCAGTGAGCGCGGCAGTGGCAGCTGTTGGCTGACTTTTGCAAGGGTATTGCTTTAGCAAGCTCGACAACTCTATTTGTGGTAACACTTTGGGACGGGAATTCTCCCCCGGTTCCCTGAGTTAATCATCAACCTGATTTAAGTGTTGGAAATTAAAATCTGTTGTGAAAACTTCTCGGGTATGAATTCGATAAAGGGAAGGAAACAAAAATAGTTGAACTGAACTTTCCCTTCTGTCAGGTCTTGATTTGTTGGGCTAATGGGAGCATAGTATATGTTCCATCACCTGAGGTCAGTTTTCCAGTCAGTTTGCGGGTAGAAGAATGAGCTTCTGCACCCGGCAACGCGGGTGATTGCATAAGATGGCCTATTCACTGAGGGGCATGGCCACAACTGTCCTTCGCCTTCTGTGAGAAAAAATAGAGTCAGAGTCTCTCTCGTGATTCACTCTGATAACCATAAATTCTGGAAGGTTCTAGGCAGCAAACAGAAAGGATGCTCTGACACCATTCCTGCTTATCAGAACTGGTTAAGCCCATTGAGGGGACATAGGGAGAGCAGGAGAAGGGGTACAGGAAAGAATGGGCTTTCATCTGTGAAATCTCATGCTTTAACAAAAAAGGGGGGGAAGCGAATAACGAATTAGAGCACGTCTCCCAGGGGAAATATTTCATCCATTTTAAGGGTGTAAGTACAGTCTTTTATTAATTGAAACAAATACTTCCTCCTGCAGTATGGCAAGGACTCTCATCCCACTCTTTGTAAGGCCTTACATGCTGTGTCTGTATCTGGACTCTTTGCCTACTAAGGGATTTTGGAAATGGCTAAGAAAATCTGCCAATGACAACATCCATATCTCCCGCCCAACCGTGACCTCTAGGAGGCTCAGGTTGCCCTATTGCGTGAAGCGGAGGGTTCTCAGAATGGACACTCCTATCTTCACAGCGTGCCTTCAGATAGGTCCCTTCCTTCCTGAACAGATAGAAGTGTAGTTTAGCCGGGCAGGTGACCCTTACCTCCACCCCAGATCTAGTCAGAAAATTCATTTCATCACCATTATTAATAGCTGGGTGTGCTAATGTTTCCTGAACATGATAAGAACCACACAGACTCAGAAGGAAACAAACCCATGACTCGGCACTTTTCCCTCCTGTTCGGCAGCCTTAGAAAGTTTCCTACTGGAGGTATGGATATCTATGGGACCCTGGACTCCTGGCCAATGTCTGCTTGAAGATCTAACATTGTGCGATTGGGTGTGCAGCCACTAAAATTCAGAAAGATAGTAGATAGGCTCTGTGTAATACCACTCTCTCACCCTCTGGCTACCTAAAGGTGATGAGCAGAACTTAATTACAGCGCCAGTTTCTATTTCCTGAATTCCAATTAGTTTGCCAAAGGGATGGAACCTAATGACCTGATATTTACTGCCAATTGTGTACAAGGTGTGTTTGTGTGTGTGTGTGTGTGTGTGTGTGTGTGTGTGTATACACAGAGTCACATCAGACTCTGTGCTGAGTGTGGAGGCTGCTTGAGATTCTGTCTCTCTCTGTCTGTCTGTCTCTCTCTCCTTCTTCTCTCTCTCACTCATGCACTCTCTCTCCCTTTCTCTAAAATAAAAGAAAAAAGAAAAGTTAGAGCAGAGTATTTATGAGGGTTTAGGGCCTGGGCTAGGTGATGTCAAATATGATCTTGCAAGGTGGTGAACTGGCTAAAAGTGGACAATTTATGACAATTGGCTTGGACCAAATGAGGACCAGATGGCCCTACTGGAAAAAGCAAAGTGGGGGTCTCATAGGACTTGGTAAACGAACTATTAGTCTTGATAAAAAGCACCATTTCCTAGCATTGTTTAACACATGAATTGAGAATTATTTGTTTCAGTTCTCACACCACAGAATGCAAGCTCCATGAGGGCATAGATTTATATTTCTGTTTGTTCACTTCTATTCTATCTTAAAGAACAATGCCTGGCACTAAATAGGTATCAATAAGTATTTAATGTATGAAAGAATGAATGTTATTATTCTGATTTTTTAAATAAGGAAACAGAAGCTCAACTTCCCTAAGTCATATAACTAGATAGCAAAACATCTGAGATGTAAACACAGGACTCTTTGATTCTAAAGACAACTCTTTTTCCTGTGCCACCCTGCTGAAGGTAATGAATGTTTATTGATGCCCCGTATTAAGTGTTTTAAAAACAGTTTATCATTTCATTCAATAACTTTACAGGGGAGGTTCCATCATTATGCTCTTATACAGAGGAGACTTAAGGAAATTAAATTACCCAAGACCAAAAACTCCCAAGTGCAGAGAGATAGTTCTCAAAGTTAGGTTATGGTGACTCAAAACATTATGCTATAGCCAAAAGGTGGAAGCAACTCAAGTGTCCATCAATGGATGAATGGATAAACAAAATGTGCTATGTAGATACAATGGAATATTATTCGGCCTTAACGTAGCAAGAAAATTCTGGTATATGCTACAGCATGAGTGAACCTTGATGACATTATGCTAAGTGAATAAGTGAGTCCCAAAAACCAATCCCACATGATTCTATTTATAGGAGGCATTTACATTAATCAAAACCATAAAGACAGAAAAAATGGTGGGTGCCAGGAGCTGGGGAAGATAAGGATGAGGATTATTGTTCAGTGGATAGAGAGTTTCAGCTTCGCAAAACTATGCTCAACAGTTGTGTGTCCAAAAAAAAAATTACGTAACCTCGATGAAACGCACACACAAAAACTACCAAAATTAACCCTTGAAGAAACAGAAAATCTGAACAGACCTATAACTAGTAAGCAAACAGAATCAGTAATCAAAAACCTCCCAACAATAAAAGCTGAGAATGACTTCGCTGGTGAATTCTATCAAACACTTTAAAAAGAATTAACATCAATCCTTGTCAAACTCTTCCAAAAACTTAAAGAGAAGGAAATACTTCTTAAGTCATTCCATAAGGCCAGTATTACTCTCACACTAAAGCAAAAGAAACCACAAACAATGAAAACTTCAAACCAATATCCCTTATGAATATTGATGCCAAAATCATCAACAAAATATCAGCGAACCAAATTTAGTGGTATATTACACCATGACCAAGTGAAACCTATTCCCATAAGAATAGAAAGAATGGTTCAACATCTGAAAAACAATGTAATGCAATGTAACAATGTAACGTGCTACATTAACAGAATGGAGGGGGGGAGCCACATAATCTATTCAATTGACACATATAAAAATTCAAAAATTCAAAAACCTTTCATGATAAAAACACTCAGTATACTAGGAATATAAGGAAACTTTCTCAATATGATAAAGGCCATATATTTTTTTAAAGGACACAGAGCTAGGGGGGCCCTGGGTGGCCCAAACAGTTGAATGTCCAATTCTTGATTTCAGCTCAGGACATGATACCGAATCGAGCCCTGCATCAAGCTCTGCACTGAATGTAGAGCCTACTTAAGATTCTCTATCTCTCCTTCCACCTCACTCCCCCACTCATGCTCTCTCTTTCTCTCTCTAAAATTTAAAAGAAAAGAAAAGGAAAGGAAAGGAAAGGAAAGGAAAGGAAAGGAAAGGAAAGGAAAGGAAAGAAAAAAGAAAAGAAAAGAGAAAAGAAAAGAAAAGGAAAAAAGAAAAGAAAAGAAAAGAAAAAAGAAAAAGACACAGCTAATATAATACTGGAAAAAAACTCTTGCTTATATGATCAATTGATTTTCAATAAGAGTGCTAAGACCATTCAAGGGGGGAAAGACAATATGAAAACTTTTTCCTTTAGATCATTAACTAAACAAGGTTGCCTGCTTTTACCATTTCTATTCAACATAGTATTTAAAGTTCTAGGCAAAGCAATTAAGCAAGAAAAAGAAATAAAATGAATCCAAATTGGAAAGGAAGAAGTAAAATTATCACTGTTTGCAGATGACATGATCTTATATGTAGAAAACTCTATAGATTACACACACACACACACACACACACACACACACACACACACACACACATTCATGCGCACACACAAAACCTGTTAGAGCTAATAAATGAATTCAGCAGTGTTGCAGGATACAAAATCAATACGTAAAAACCAGTTGCATTTCTATATGCTAGCAGCGAACAATTTGAAAAGGAAATTTAGAAAAACATTTCCATTTACAGTAGCATCAAAAGGAGTAAAATACTTAGGCATAGATTTAACCAGGAAGACTTGTACACTGAAGACCACAAAACATTACTGAAAGAAATTAAAGAAGACATAAATAAATGAAAAGACATTCTGAGTTCATGGATTGGAAGACTTAGCATTGTTAAAAAGACAATGTTACCCGGGGCGCCTGGGTGGCGCAGTCGGTTAAGCGTCCGACTTCAGCCAGGTCACGATCTCACGGTCTGGGAGTTCGAGCCCCGCGTCAGGCTCTGGGCTAATGGCTCAGAGCCTGGAGCCTGTTTCTGATTCTGTGTCTCCCTCTCTCTCTGCCCCTCCCCCGTTCATGCTCTGTCTCTCTCTGTCCCAAAAATAAATAAATAAACGTTGAAAAAAAAATTAAAAAAAAAAAAAGACAATGTTACCCAATTAGATCTACAGAATCAATGAAATCTCTATCAAAATTGTGTCTATCAATATTGTGTCTTGTGGGGCACCTGGATAGTTCAGTCGGTTGAGTGCCCGACTTTAGCTCAGGTCATGATCTCACAGTTCATGAGTTTGAGCCCCACATGGGGCTCGTTGCTGTCAGTGCAAAGCCGGCTTCAGATCCTCTGTCCCCCTTCACTCCCCTCCCTGTCTCTCTGCCTCTCCCCCACTCATGCTTGCTCTCTCTATATATATCTCTCTCAAAAAATAAACATTTTAAAAAGATAATGTTGTGTTTTGCATAAATAGAAAAATCCATCCTAATATTTATGTGGAATCTCAATTTATGTGTTCTTAAAAAAAGAACAATATTGGAGGGTTCACATTTCCTGATTTCAAAACTTACTACAAATATAAATATAGAGTATTCAAAACAATGTTGTGCTGGCATAAGGACAGATGTATAGACAAATACAATAAAATAGCCCTGAAATAAACTTTCGTACATATATATGGTCAAATGATCTTCAACAACGGTGTCAAGACCACTCAATGAGAAAAGGCATTTTATTCAACAAATGGTGCTGGAAATTCTAAAATGAGCAAAAGTCTTAATTAGCCATTTCTCCAAAAAATATATGTCAGTGACAAATAAGCCCAGGAAGATGATGATAAACTCTACTAGTTACTAAGGAAATGCAAATCAAACCCACAGTGAGAGGATCCAGAATGTATAAAGAATTCCTAATCCAACAACCCAGAAACCAAACAACCCAAGTTCAAAAATGGGTAACAAGGAGCACCTGGCTGGCCCAGTTGGTACAGCATGTAACTCTTGGTCTTGGGGCTGTAAGTTTAAGCCCCATGTTGGGTGTAGAGATTATTTTTAAAATAAAATAAAACCCTTTTTAAAGAGGGCATCAAAAGGATATACATGAAAAAATATATACAAGGGGGGTCAATAAGCTCATGAAAAGATGTTCATCATTAGTCGCGGGAGAAATGCAATTCAAAACCACAGTGAGATACCACTTCACACCCATTAGAATGGCTGTTACTAAAGCAAAACAAGACAAAAGCAAAAAATAAAAAGTGTTGGCAAGGATGTTGAGAGATTGGAACTTTTGTGCATTCCTGGTGGCAATACAAAGCAGTGCAGCTATAACGGTAAACAGTTTGGCAGTTTCTCAAAAAATTAAACATAAAATTACTGTATGGTCCAGCAATTCCACTTCTAGGTATCTACTCAAAAGAACTGAAGGCAGGGACTCAAAAGATATTTGTACCCTGATGTTTTTAGGATTATTTTTTTAAGATTTTATTTTTAAGTAATCTCTACACCCAACTTGAGGCTCGAGCTTACAACCCCGAGATCAAGAACTGCATGCTCTACCAACTGAGCCAGCCAGGCGCCCCTTAGTAGTATTATCGATAACAGTCAAACAGCGGAAACAACCCAACTGCCCATCAACTGACAAAGATGTTTCTAAATGTGTCATATACATAGAAGGAAATATTATTCAACCTTAAAAAGGAAGGACATTCTGACACGTGCTACATCATGGATGAACCTTGACAACACAGAACAAGCCAGACACAAAAGGACAAATATTATGTGAGTCCACTTACATGAGGTACTTAGAATAGTCAAATTCATAGCAAAAGAAAGTGGAATAGTGGTTACCAGGGGCTGGAGGGAGACGAGGATGGGAAATTATTGTTTAATAGGTACAGAGTTTCTGTTTGGCAGGATGAGAAAGTTCTGGAACTGTATAGTGGTAATCGTTGCACAACATGATGAATGTGTCACTGAATTGTATACTCTAAGGTGGTTGAAATGGTAAATTTTATGTTATGTATATTTTACCACAATAAAATAAAATGAACACCCACGTGCCTTAGTCCTTTATTAATGGTATTCTAGCCCCCATATAAAATCTTAACAATCACCAATCATCATTGAGCCTATTCAATGTGGTGGGAAATAAAGGAGATGAAAAATAAGACGAAACATAGAAAGATGGAGAGAGGCAATAATAAGGAAAAAAGAAAAACACATGTGACTGGGTTGTGTTGGCTGAAGAAAACCTTCTGCTACTTTGGAAAGTTTAAGGAAAAATGTGTTAAAAACTCAGGGTTTGTTTGTTTAATTTAATTTTAATTTAATTTAATCTTAATTTTTTAATTTTAATTTTGTTTTTTTTTTTAATTGTGAGAGAAGAAAGTCCTTTTATGTGCACTAATTCATTCCTTCCCTCTCTCTAGTCCACAACTTATGAAATATTTAATGGTCATTTACTACTCATACTACTCACATAAGAACTGCTAGGGGTCTCAAATGTTCATTGGCTGATGAATGGATAAAGAAGACATGGTAAATATATATACAATGGAATATTACTCGGTGATCAAAAAGAATGAAATCTTGCCATTTGCAACAACGTGGATGATACTGGAGGGTATTATGCTAAGTGAAATAAGTCAGTCAGAGAAAGAGAAACATCATAGGACTTCACTCATAAGTGGAATTTAAGAAAGAAAACAGATGAACATAGGGGAAGGGAAGGAAAAATAAGATAAAAACAGAGAGGGAGGCAAACCATAAGAGACTCTTAAATACACAGATGAAACTGAGGGTTGCTGGCGGGGAGGTGGGTGAGGGGATGGGCTAAATGGGGGATGGGCATTAAGGAGGGCACTTGCTGGGATGAGCTCTGGGTGTCATATGTTAAGTGATGAATCACTAAATTCTACTCCTGAAATCATTATTATACTATATTTTAACTAACTTGGATTTAAATAAAATTTAAAAATTAAATTTAAAAAAAAGAACTCTGAGGTGTCTGAGAGTTTACTCTACTTAGAAGCTGGTAAGTTAGTCTGCTAGTATTTCATGGATGCTGGCAAAAGACACACAACTCCTAGGTCACAGACAAAAAATATATATATATATTGCTCCCTACATAGCAAACAGTATGAGCATCAGCATACTGTCATGAGTTCTTGCCTCCAAGTACCATGGGGTGGATGCAAATGAGCCCAGACGGGTACCTGCACACACAGCAAGTTCAGTTATAATACAGAAGAGAACCCTGAGCTTAGGGTATCTTTTATACTGAGCAGTAGGCTGCCTGCCCTTTGCCCCACAGGGAGACACTGCCTCTATCATCCAAGGATATTTACTATATAAGTATTCTTGAAAAGACATAGAGCAGTCAATACTTCTGCAGGCAAGGTTTGCAGGAACTCAAGAGATCCATGGAGAACTGTTTCGCCATATATTCACCCCTCATTTCTACACCATCTTGGTTTCTGGTCAGTTTTCCCAAAAGTATGCCACTCAGTCATCCTCTACAATTTATCTGACCAACAGAGGCTGGGTCCAAACCCATTCAATGTTTCTCATGTGGCATTTAATTAAGGCTAATGCCTTTAGGACTCCAGGCAGCAGGACGTGGCCAGTGCTGACCTCAACCATGCCCCTCAGGGTCCTGGATCCAATGAGGCTGAACGAATCCCATAGACCATCAAGGTCTTTAGAAATCCAAGTGGCTTTCTCTTTAACTTACTATATTGATCTTTTAACTTGGCCCAATACATGAATCCACGTACAGAAGGAGGAAGTCTAGGGTAATTCTATCCATGGTAACAATCTTGGCCAATATATTTAGGCTGGCTTTCAAGGACAAGGTCATATCAGTATTCACTCCAGCTAAAATCAGGGGCAGATTCCATGCCACCTCCTCTAATTGGACGTTTCTCGTCACAGGAAGAACTGGTGGTGGGGTGCATATAAATAAATAACAAGCCAATTATCCCTCCAGGACACTCCCTTGAGAACCAAGTTATAGCTGTTTTGGGAGAGATCTCCACAGTTGTGTGAGGGCTACATGATCTCCTGATGGTATTGCCTTAAATATTGCAAAGTCTCCTATGGCCACCTTTAGAGGTGAAGTCCCCATGTTATCATGAGAAAGGCGGATTAACACCTGACTTCAGGCTAGACGTACAATACTGAGAGTGCGCAATTGTTGGGACCATTCAAATGAGCCCTACATCGTTGGGGTGGATGTGAAAAGTCTGGCGATGTCAAGGACGTGGTCCTGGGCAGCTCATCTGGGTCTCAGTTCAGTTTAAATAATTGAGTCCTGTCCTTATTTTTAGGACAAAACCTATCCTGTTTGTACATGACACCAGAAGAGCAGTATTCGTTCACCCCACGGAATGATGGAACAATGACTACAGGAATGGGAAGTGGGGAAGGTACCCAGTGGCGCCAACAAGGGTTTTGCATGACAAGGTCCTCCTCTGTTGCTCCCAACAAATTTCTCAGTAAGGTTAAGGCAAAGGATGATCAATCATGGTCAGAGTCATCTGGTGGCAGACCCAGCAGTCTTAAATTTAAGTAACTTGCAACAGGACAAAGAAGGTGCACCAGGACCTGTTCCTCTGAGAGGCTCCACTGTCCCTCACTCCCCCTCAGGAGGTCTAAGGCATCCCCTTCCCAGGCGCCAGGATTCTTGCTCTCCCTCTATCACCACAAAATTGGTGTGGTTCATTCTAGTACCTGTAACTTCACCTGGTGTTCAAATATTTCACTATTCACACCAAGACCATTCTTTGGAAGGGTCAAGTACACAAGGGACAAGGACACTTTTATAGAACGTATAAGAGCATTTGTGTTAGTCTGCCAGGGCTGCCGTAACACAATACCACAGACTGCGTGGCTTATACAACAGCCATTTATTTTCTCCCAGTTCTGGAAGCTGAGAAGTCCAAGCTCAAGGTGCCAAGAGTGTTTTCCAGTGAGGCCTCTCTTTCCGACTTCCAAACAGCCACCGTTTCAATGTGTCTCTACGTGGCCTTTCCTCTGCACTTGTGCAGAGACAGACCCCTGGTGTCACTTCCTCTTCTTATACGGACACCAGGGCTAATGGATTAGGGCTCACCTTATGGCCTCATTTAACATTAATTACCTCTGTAAAGGCCGTAGCTAAAAATACAGTCACATCGAGGGTTAGGGCTTCACCATATGAACTGGGAGGTAGGGGGACACAATTCAGTCCATAACAACAGTTACCCCCCCCCCAACCTTGGCTTGTGTGGGCCACTGTAGAAAGAATTGGTAAGCGGCGTATACTCAGTCATGTGATCATTATCTTTATCATCTAGGGCCATGCTAAGCCAACAAGAGAATTCAAGTGGCTGAAAGAGAGTATTATGTCTGTATAAGGTCTTCCTTTTGGCTGGGCTGCCCCCAGAAAGCATACCACCAGGCCAGCCTCGAACTGCCAATAGGTAAAAGAAAGGAACATAATGCTAAATTATCATAAGGAAAGTAACCAAAAAAAATTTTTAAGTTTATTTATTTTGAGAGAGAGTACATGTGTGAACAGGGGAGGGGCAGAGACAAGAGGGGAGAGAGAATCCCAGCACAGAGCCCGACGCGGGGCTCAGTCCTACAACCATGAGATCATAACCTGAGCCAAAAACAAGAGTCAGATGCATAACTGACTGAGCCACCCAGGCGCCCCTTTCAAATAGGTCTATATAACTATTGGGAGACAATTCCCCAGGGGGTCTCTCTGAACACTGTGAGCAAAGGCACTGGCTTCGTTCTGGACTCTTTTTCCTAGAATGTCTGTCTAGCATACAGCCTTGGAGAATGAAGATAATGTCTCCCTCCGGCGCAAAGAACAGCTGTGTTAACTTTTCAGTATAATCATGTTTCTCTCTAGGGCAAATATCAAGCAGTCTCATTGCCCATTACTAAAGATTTGGGCTCCTTGAACTTGGGGCTCTTTTCACGTATGCAACCCATTTCATGTGTAGGGTTCACATGCCCCTCATCACATTACTCTGTGGAATCAGACCCAAGAACCCTGACAACCCTGAGCAGCAAAGCCCTCCATCTCTGGGACCCACGAGTCTCATGCCCTCTGCCAGCGTCACTAAAATGGTAGCAGGCTAAGTCTCCAGTTTGCAAGTAAGATAAACCCTCCATGGTTCTTGATGATCGCCCCCCACCTCTTTTGTCCTGATCATTACCCAGGAAGCAGCCGAGGAGAAGACAACTCCTATCCGGGGACTCTGCCAAATTCAGCCACCAAACTGTTTCACTAAGGTGTGTGGACCAGGAAAGGGGGAGAGAGTAGAGTCAGAACCTTTTTCTGTCAATTCTTTCTTCTGTCAAATTTCGGGGAGGCTGTTTCAATGCTCAGCAACACAGGATGCCTGTGAGTAGTAGAAAATACAGAAGGTCCATCAAATGCTTGACTAGCAGCACACTGTTGAGCACCTTTTGCAATAAAAGGCTCGCCATTGTCCAGATGCAAATGGTCCAGAAAGCCAAACACTGGACATGCATCAGTTTCACAGGCCACAATGCTCTGGTAGGGGTTGCTGACCGAACTGGAACAACAACAGCATAACCTGAAAAAGGATCAACAGCAGTGAGCCCTGACCAGGGTCAAGGGTCCCATTTAGTCTACCTGCCAGGCTGCCTGGAGCCGTCAAGGGCAAATGTCCCACAGGATGTGGTCTCCCACTTTGTGAGGGGAGGAAGGCGACGTGGTTGAAGGGTGGAAGGCTGAAGTGTCGTCCTGGAGAAGTTTCAGCAAGGCTGACAGGGAGTCCTAGAGACACAGTCACCTGTCAGAGGCATCCCAGGAACGGAATCCATGGTGTGCTCAGCCATGGGCCCAAAACGGCCGTGGCGGCGTGTCTTCCGTGTGAACGTAGACATGGATGGATATCAGAGCGCGTCACACAAAGCCATATCCAAACACGCTCCCTGCAAGAAGAAAGCCTAAGAGGTGCATTTTAGAGCCACCACCACCAGTTATGGTTATCGAGAAAATATTCCATCATAAACCACACTGTAAGGGAAGCGGGGACTAAGTAAGACTCTGAAATAGAAAAATGGAATAGCAAAACTACCGACGCCTATCAGTATAATAGGGGCATTGTGAATACGTAATAGGAAAAGAACTAGACAGAGGGTCATATATAGCGTCAATCTGTACTACATAAATACTTGAACTTTAAGTAGATTCCATGAGGAACTAAAAACCATGTTTAAAGCTCCAGAGAGAAAGGCATTGTAATATATATACAAGTTTTTTCATTGTGATAGAACACATTTCTCCTTTCTTGGTAACCACAAACAGCCTGAAGGCTTGCTTGCTTGCTTGCTTGCTTGCTTGCTTGCTTTCATTCTTTTTAACTTTATCATTGATTTTGAGAGAGAGAGAAAGCGCATGGGCATGTGAGGTGGGGGGGGGGGGGGGGAAGGGCAGAGAGAGAGGAGAGAGAGAATCCCACGCAGGCTGTGTGCTATCATCACAAAGCTGGGAGCCAGACTCAGGGCTCAATCTCGTGAGCCGATGAGATCATGACCTGAGCCCAAATCGAGCTGGAAGCTTAACCAACTGAGCCACCCAGGCGTCTCAGCCTGAGGCATTTCTTTTGGTCTTTTCTATTGATGGGACTCAGACAAGTAGGAGGAAGGAGCAAGGAAACACAGCCTCTCTCTTCTCACAGCCCAGCTGGAAAAGGTCTTCCTTGGGCTGCCTGGGACCAGGATGTGGTGGAGGGAGAAAAGGGGAGCACGGGGTGCTGCAGGCCCAGAGAGCACAGGCACATCATAATATCTTATCACGTGCCAACCTACATGTCAGTTCTTTTAAAGACCTATTGAGATATAACGCACATATCCTAAAATTCGCCCATGTGAAGTATACAAATCAATGATTTTCAGTATACTCTCAGAGCCGGACAACTATCACCATGATCTGAACTTAGGGTAATCACATCACCCCAAATATTGAAACCCATTAGCAGTCATTCCTCCAACTGCCCCCACAACCCCCAGCCCTAGAAAACCACTGATGTACTTTCCTTCCTCTAGATTTGTCTATTCCGAGCATTCCACGTAAACGGAATCATAGTGGTCTTTTGTGCCTGACTTCTTTCATTTGACGCAATGTTTTCACGGTTCATCCATGGGGTGGTGTGCATCAACATGTTGTTCTGTTGTATAGCCCAACAACATCCCATTGGATACTGTATTTGGACATACCACATTTTGTTTGTCCATTCATGAATTAGTAGACATCTGGGTGGCTTTCATGTTTGGACTATTACGAATAATGCCGCTATGAACACTTATGTTCTGGTTTATATGCTTTGAATTTTCTTGGGCACATACTTAGGAGTGGAATTGTTGGCTCATATGACAATTCTTGTGTTTAACATTTTGAGGAACCACCAAACTGATTTAATTTCCACACCACCTGCACTGCACCAGGTCACATACCCACCAGCAGTATACAAGGGTTCCAGTTTTCCCATATCTTTGCTAACACTTGGTATTGTTGTCTTTTTGATTATAGTTATCCTTCTGGGTTTGAAGTGGTATTTCTCTGTGGTTTTAATTTGCATCTTCCTAATGGTTAACAATGTTGGGCATATTGTCATGTGTCTTTTGGTCAGTTGCATATCTCCTTTGGAGAAATCTCTTTTCAAATCCTTTGCCCATTTAATTGGGTTACCTGTCCTTTTGTTGTTGACTTCTAAGAATTCTTTATATATTTTGGATACCCGTTTCTTATCAGACATGTGATCTCTGAGTAATTTTCTCCCATCCTGTGAGTTGTCTTTTCACTTTCCTGATATATCATTTGCAGCACAAAAAGTTTAAGTTTTGATATAGTCAAATGTATTTTTTCTTCGGTTCCTTACGCTTTTTGGTGTCATGGCTACACAACTAATTCAAGATCACAAAAATGTATTCATGCTTTCTTTGGAAAATGTCATCATCTTAACTCTTCCACTCAGGTCTGTGATCTGTTTCGAATTAATTTTGTATATGATATGAGGAAGGGATCTGATTTCATTCTTTGGCGTATCCACTTCTTCCAGCATCACTTGTGGAAAAGATTATTTTTACCCCATTGAACTACATGGCAATTTTAAGCAAAAAAACTGGTTCCGTTTCTGTGTGACCACGGTCTGAGGGGAGGGCAATCAGGCTCATTAATTCAGTCTCCTCACATTCCAGAACTCCTGGTACTCGGTATTTTGTGGGATAAGCCTCCTCCAAACACATTTGTTAACTAAACAAATACAAGAACCACACTTAACCTTGCCGAACTACCTAAGAACTTGAACCACTTCTGTTTGCTATAAATACACAGCGCTGTGAAGGAGACTGCTGGTCTCTGTTGAAACTCGATCCCAAAGTATTTGTCTGGGAAGCTGGGGGACTGATTTTCCTGTTTCACCCATGACCTCTCCCAATAAATGCATTTATTAATTTCCATGAATTGTTGTGGCCTGTGGGAGGTGTGTAGCTGCCGACAGTTGTGTGGCTAGAAAGCGCCGGCTGCCAGCAGAAGGCCACAAAGACTATTCAATCGCTCCTTCCCAGTTTCATCAATGCCAGGGTTCCTATGAGTTTATGGCACTGCTTGGCCTTCTATCTTGCCGCAGCGAGAAGAATGGAGACCTGTAAGGATTCCAGGCCAATCCTACAGCAGCAGGGTGAGAACATCAAATTGGACCACCTCAAGCAAGCTACTTGGCACACGGAAGCCACTCGAAACATATTGGTAGAGAACATGAGAGATTCAAAGCAAAGCCCGACAACTGTTCCATGGGGCTCCAGAAAAAATGGCCATGGAAGAGGTCTGGAAAGAGCTCAGAATCAACCTCAAATGAAGGGTCATAATTATTTTAGGGAAGTCAGTCTCTCATTCAATCTGCACTGTTGTTTCAGGCTCCTGTTGCCCGTTCTAATTCTTATACCACAATCGCTTCTCGGCCTTTTGGCTAAGATCAAGTGTAATTCTTATACCACAGCTGGAGCCACAGATGTTCCAGGAAAATAACACTTGCACTGGAATCTTCTCAAATCCTGGGCAGGACCCACAGAAACATGGTTCGGCTTCCACAGCCAGTCAGCACAGGGACATTGCCTCCTCCTCCCCCAGGAAGGGATGTGGAAAGGCTTATATCACAGGATCCTGACTCTGGAAGAGCCCTTACAGACTCATGACACTCTTTTTTTGTTTTAATTTTGTTAATGTTTATTTATTTTTGAGAGACAGAGAGAGACAGAGCGTGAGCAGGGGAGGGGCAGACAGACTCCGAAGCAGCCTCCAGCTACAAGCTGTCAGCACAGGGCCCAACGCAGGGCTCGAACTCACAAGCCATGAGATCGTGACCTGAGCCGAAGTTGGATGCTTAACCGACTGAGCCACCCAGGCGCCCCAAGACTCAGGACACTCTCTTAAGCCCAGAGAATTAAGGCATTTGGCCTGTGTCATGCAGGGAATTGAGGTTGACGGACATATAGCTGTTTGGGGCATGTTAACATTCTGAGTCAAAATCACTGATGTAGAATAGTTTTTCATTCAAAAGCTGATGCTTCAAACATGTCACTGTTTCACCCAAATTTTCAAGCTAAGGTTCTGATCATTGACATCAACTCTTAGGTCAGGGTGGGGGGCATTTACTACAGTGTCAAAGAAAGCAAACCTAAATAGAATCCCCCTACCACCTCGTCGGGATACAAAAGACATCCTCTATCTAGTACCTTTTTCTCTGCATTAAATGCATTACAATGAGAGGTCAGTTGACCTTTTTTCCTTGGATTATTTCGACATTGTTCCGAGATCCTCCAGTGTGCACTTCACAGAGCCCAGGTGCCGGGCCACCATTGCACACGGGTCCCCAGACCTTACTGTCAAGTTCGGCAATTATTTTCTCTCTCTCTGCAGCTGTGTTCCGAAGACGGCTTTTGTGGACCACCAGGAATTTCCTGTGATAGAATATCAGAAAGCTACTGGTGACTCGGAGGAGGTGACTTCACAGGGCAAAAGTTCCCTTTCTACAATAAACATTCTCAGTGTGGCCATGTCGGAGACTTCCTACACAGACCCCACACCTACGAGCCACTTGTCATCTTGACACCAAATAAGTCGAGAAAGAAACAGAAGCGTTTGTGAGGGATTCTCTGCTGTTAAAGTGAACTCGCCTACAGGTTCCTAGTGTGTGGGCCTCATCATAAAAACCAGTGAAGAAGCAGCTCACCGAGAGAGGATTGTAAGAGAACTTAGGAGTTTTACAGAGCAAACAGGCAAGCCAGTTCGAGGGGGGAGGCCTGTCAAGTGACTCGAAGGCCCCTTAGCATCTTGAGGGGGGAGGAGCAGGCCACCTCCCTGGCTCGCTGACCAGCCTCGTGCCCCACGGGAGGCCTGGGAGCAGCAGGGACAACCCGTGCCATATTCCAGGAAGCTTTGCCTCTCCAGCAGCCGCTGCAAAAGACCCCTTCAGATGAAAGCTACTCAAGACAAAAGCCAGAACCGCTCTCTGGTCAGCAGCAGAGCTGGTGCATACCTAAGACCTGTCTGACCTTCTACGTATCCGGGGAGAGAGTGGTCCGAGGGAAGGGGGCGGCCAGACACGCACCGCCAACGGGAGGCGACACTGCTGGCCAACGTCCTTGACATTTTCTCCTCTATCTCTCAAATACTGCGCCGTACTCCCTAAGTTAGCCTCGGATGGTGGGCTCTCACCCACAAAATCTTATTCTTGGAAGCCCGTCAGTATTATCCCTTGTAAATGAGAAAAACTGGCTTGTTAGCTTGGTAGAGGATGAATCCATCAAAAGCCGAAGGGGGGGGGGGGGGGAGGTGGGGCACCTGGGTGGCTCAGTCGGTTGGCCGTCCGACTTCAGCTCAGGTCATGATCTCGCGGTTCGTGAGTTCGAGCCCCGCGTCAGGTTCTGTGCTGACAGCTCGGAGCCTGGAGCCACCGTTGGATTCTGTGTCTCCCTCTCTCTCCACCCCTGCCCAGCTCACGCTGTCTCTCTCTCTCAAAAATAAACATTTAAAAACTTAAAAAAAAAAAAAAAAAAAAAAAGCTGAAGGTGAGCCTCCACCCTTTGAAGGACCTTCTATAATAATCCGTATTCTCAGCAAGGGCTCTGGCCCTCACACTTGGCTGCCTCCGCCTAGTTTATAGGGTTGACTTCCCACTCTCGCTCGTTTCCATTGGTTAATATTTCTCGTTCACACTTGGAGGAGGTTGGTGTGTTCGTAGGCATGCACGCAGGACACTGGGGGGGGGGGGGGGGGCGGGGCCTCACCGGGCTTTCTGGAAAAGGGTGAGCAGGCAGCCAGCCTCACACACCTCCTCCAACCCCTGCTGTCCCGGGCATCGCCAAAGCCCTATCTCCCCCCAAGGGTTGAAAAGAAGCCTGGTCCAACCCCTTTATCTTCATGGGGCTGGATTAATCCGTTCTCCTAAAGGTTTCCAAGTCAAAGAGCTTCATCCATTTCTTTCTTTTTTCCCTTTCTGTATGAATTGGAATCACAGGCAGGACTTCATACACCTCTTAGACCTTTTCTTTTTTTTTTTTTTTTAATTTTTTTTTTCAACGTTTATTTATTTTTGGGACAGAGAGAGACAGAGCATGAACGGGGGAGGGGCAGAGAGAGAGGGAGACACAGCATCGGAAACAGGCTCCAGGCTCCGAGCCATCAGCCCAGAGCCCGACGCGGGGCTCGAACTCACAGAGCGCGAGATCGTGACCTGGCTGAAGTCGGACGCTTAACCGACTGTGCCACCCAGGCGCCCCTCTTACACCTTTTCTGAGTTTGCCTGTGGTATCACGTCCACTGCCTCCCTGTGAGGATTTGACAGGGGCTGCCTTCTAGACCACGGTGAGAGTGACCCAGGCTCCCCGCCCCCCTGCCGCCATGCCTGGGGATCCTGGTCAAGCCCGACATCGTGTGCAGGGGGCACGTCTGCCTGGAGATGATGATTCTGGGGACATGGTCTAGGAAAAGGAACCATGCGTGACAGGACTCGTACCCAAAGGGCAGCTGAGATCTTCAGAGGCATCCACAAGCCATCCCTCCATGCAGTAACCGGCCCAGGCACCACTGTCTCTGGGGAGGGAACAAGCTCATATTGTAAAGTTTGGGGAACAGGGTGGAGACACACACCAGTCTCCCCACTTCTCGGAAGCCACTTAGGCCACCCTCAGTGGCCACTCTGTCCTGAAACACAGGCTACTGCCGGTTCCACAGAGGCTCCACTCCTGAGCTGCCCCTCCGTTTCTTACTGCTGTTTCTCCTTTCCCAGGATGCCTGGCTTCAGCCTTGACTTTCATCCATCCTTTAGCTTCCTCCTGGCCCATCTCCTAACCCATGGCTGAACCAGTGAAAATTAACATTTACAAACACATTTGTTCAGGTACAATAAACTGGCATGACTTCTCCTCTATAGAATATTCAGGAAGGATACATACAATGGGACCCGGACAGAGACCCAGGCCTGGAGGACTGGATGAGGAACTAGGAGGGATGTAATCTAGATCCCGTGAAGACGGCCCCTCCCCCCGCCCCCAACAGAGGACCAGGTGCATCGTCTCCCTAGGCCTCTGCTGGCTTCCTCATTTATACACTGACAGTATCTCATCAGAGGGCCTCTGAGGCCTCGGGCTCTAAAATTTCAGGTTTCTGAGATGGTTTCTGAGCACTTACCCAGGACCAGGTATAAACAGCCCATGAAATTAGCATAATGGAAAAGGCGGAGGCTAAACAAAAAATTATAAACAAGAAACTGACAAGTGTCTAAATTACTACAGAAGAAAACAGACAGTCCGGGTATTGGGACGGCACAAATTTTTGCATCTGCCCAGTAGCACTCACTTGATTAAGGAAATGGCATGAGTGAACATGTGAAGGAAATGTACAGAAAATCGCAAGTTTCAGTGGGAAATATGGAGGGCCTAATGATATCACCAGGACCGCAGAACTTGAAGAACAAACAAAGAGCCCATTCCGGTTCTTACTTCCCATGCCCCGCAGGGCTCATTTATTCTCAACAAACTGAAGATCCCTCAAGGGCACGGTCACTTTATGGTGAAATCTATGGCCGGTATCTTTTAAAGGCGGCAGTTGTCAGCAAAAGAGACTGACCGTGGCTGATTCAAACCAAAAGACGTGCACCGAATTGTTCAGAGTATCTGTGGAGGCTGAAGAACTGGGTTCAGAAAACGGACAGGCACAAAGGCAAGCCAGGCCGGAGGAGGCCAGGCAAAAACACGGCACAGAACCAGACCAAGGTGGATAATGAGCACATACCCTGGGGGTTCAGAGTACACACCCTGAAGGCAGGCTCTTCTGTTCACATCCTATCACCAACTAGCTGTGCAACCTGGAGCAAATTGTTTAACCTCTCTGTGCCTCGATTCCTCATCCGTAAAATTCAACTAAAAAAAGATGCCATATTTCAACTAGTCTAAAATGCTGTCAATTGTAGAATGTACTGCTCTTTTATGAGCCACTAAGAGAAAACACTGCCAACTAAACTAGCACACAGGGCTTCTCATCACTTCTAATTTGTTACATTTCATGAAAAGTCCTTATTAGATTTACTTAGACACAGGTTTTTATCCTGTCACTCTTATATATACATAAAAAGGAAAATACAATAAAAATAAATCAGGATACTTCTAGATCTTTCTCAGTTCAGAGCCCAACTCCCCTGTATGGCTTGTTGGGCTGGTCATTGTGGTCCACATGTGTCCACACCTTGGCTGCTAATCTCTGGGCCATCGGGGTCACTGGGCAGGACGTCTTCAAAGATAGCTCCACCATTTTTCTCCGGGACCTGCGGCAAGCCTCACACACCCCTTCTCCAAGGTTCGGGGCTGCTGCTTTCTTGCCCTTAGCCGAAGCGTCTGGAGGTTTTCAGAACACAGACATAGCCCTTGCCAAATGGTCCTCCAAGAGTTTGTTTCCTGAATCCATGGGTAATCTCTTATGCCACCTAAGACAACTAAGCGTGTGCAGTAAGGCAAGGATAATGACCACCAGCAGGCACGAACTGAGCACCCACCTCCCTCAAGATGCCCCAGAAGCCGAGAGTGGCAGCCATTCCTGTCGGCCCCCAGGAGACGGGTGCGAGGCTGTGTTCATTTACAGTAAGAACTTACACCTAGGCCCAGACACTGTCAGCACTCAACAAGCATCAGCTCATTTTCCACGCTTAAGAAATACTTACAGCAGGGGCGGCTGGGTGGCCCAGTCAGCTGAGCGTCCGACTTCGACTCAGGTCATGATCTCGTGGCTCATGAGTTCGAGCTCTGCATCGGGCTCTGAGTCGTCAACACAAAGCCTGCTTCAGATCCTCTGTTTCCCCCTCTCTGTGCTCCTCTCTCTCGAGCATTAAAACAAAAAAAAAGTATTTTTAAATAAAAAACACAGCAAATTGGGAGTGTGTCATAAAGGTGTACCTTTTTAAAAAAATGTTTATTTACTTGTCTTGAGAGAGAGAGAGAGAAAGAAAGAGAGGGAGAGGCAGAGAGAAACAACCCCAAGGGCTCGATCTCATGAACCGTGAGATCATGAGCTGAGCCAAAATCAAGAGCCGGACGCTTACTGGACTGAGCCACCCAGGCGCCCCAAAAAGCGCACCTTTTTATCTCAGTTTCGTAGATTGAGCAGGGCACCTGGAAGACAAGGTTAAATGAGCTAAACTACTCTCCCACTTGCAAGCTTTCAGGAGAAATCTGTCAGGGGTGGCGACTATCAGAAGGGGAGGGGTAAGTGAAACAGGTTTTCTTTCGTTCGGCCAGATAGCCTGAGATCTGCTCTCCTCTGGACAATCCAGTGTGTATGACCACCTAGCTGGGGTTCAGACCAGCTCAAAGGGTTGCTTCCAGCAAGGGAGGGGCTTTCCCTATGGTTCAGTGCAAGTGTCTAAATACGTTTGTTTTTTTTTTTCTAATCTCTATTTAAACTTAGCTCGTTAGTATGTAGTGTACTTGGGAACCCAAAACAGCCTCATTGGTTTTCTTTTGTGTTAGAAGACTTGGAACATTGAATTCTATTTCTGGCCATGCCACCCCATACACCTTTCTTACCCAGCTCTTGCTGGGGGTGGTGAGGGTGGGGGAGGATGGAGAAGCTTCTGGCTGTGGAGCAGCTGTCAAAGGAGGGTGTGGAACAAAGACCAGGGCACCCTCTCCCCCGTTCTGACCATATGCTTAATCAGAGAGTGGGCAAGAAGAGACCTGGGACGGGGAGGGGGGGGTGGGGGTCAGCTGGCTAATGGGCCAACAGGAAAAGCCTTTATTCCACAATTCATTTTTTTTTTTAATTTTTTTTTCAACGTTTATTTTTTTTGGGACAGAGAGAGACAGAGCATGAACGGGGGAGGGGCAGAGAGAGAGGGAGACACAGAATTGGAAACAGGCTCCAGGCTCTGAGCCATCAGCCCAGAGCCCGACGCGGGGCTCGAACTCCCGGACCGCGAGATCGTGACCTGGCTGAAGTCAGACGCTTAACCGACTGCACCACCCAGGCGCCCCTCCACAATTCATTTTTTGAAATATAGGACATTCTAACCCTTAAAAACTATCAGTCCCATTCCCCTGTATTTGCCTTTGGTACAATTTGGTGTTTCTAAGGGAAATATCTGAAGAATATTTTGAAATCTTGATGTGACAGGTCATTGGCTCCAGGGACCAGACTTCTGCTCTCTTTGATTTTATCTATATGATGAGAATAAACAGCATAGGTCTAGGTGGCAGGCACACAGGAAAACTAAAGTAATTTTGGGCACTGGCCTTCTCTCTGCATTTGAAGGCCTCCGTGTCAGGCTTCTAGCGTTAGAACACCATTTCTAGCTCAGAATATGGCTTTGAGTGAAAAAGCATGAGTATTTTTTATGTCGGCAAATAACTGTCAAGTTGCACACTTAAAAGGCTGGGCCAACATACGGTCCCAACAACAGTGACAGAGAGAACCTAGCTCCACACATTATCACCAACACTGGATTCTTTGATGATTATTTCACATTGATAAGGTTATGGAGATTCCATACTTAGGAACTTCTTCTCTGAACTTCTCATTCCTCTATCACACTGCTTCATCTATCCAAGGTCATGCACATCTTACCATAGTAACTTAAGAGATGAATACCCATGCCCACTGAAGGACACAAGCCGATAAACTCGATGCGATAGGGCAAGATTCTCCTGACTCTCCCAGGGCACTAAGGCCCAACACAAGCTGGGAAACTCCCTCCAGGAAGCCTGTTCCTACAATCTGGAGGCACAGAACACAAAAGTGCCCCAAGGAGAGCTACTCGGGTGTTCCGGCCCCCCTAAAAAGACTGGGCAGCTCTTGCTGTGTGTGAAGACTGTGTGGCCGGGACTGCTGGGCAAGCAGTCATCACAAGTTCTGTTTGGTCACTTAGCCCCGCCTTAGAGTTCTCTGGAGCTGGTAAGCCTGAAGTCTCAATTTATAGATTTCTTTGTTTATTCTAAAGGAAAGAAGCAGGAAGTTCATTTTTACCAGTGACCTTGACTAGATGTCTTTGATGATGAAGTTTGATGGGTTAAAGGTTCATCATCGTTTATTTATGTCATTATAAAATGACGCCATCCTCGTTTTTATGTTTTTTTCACATTTAATGACCGTACTTCTTGTCGTAAATTATACCACATGCACACACGCACACACACACACACACACACACACACACGCGCGCGCGCGCGCGCACAATTTAAAGCAAAAGTTTTTCATTTTACCTTACTCGTTTTTATTGTAGCCCCAACAAAATTGTACATTATTGTACAAATAATGTCTTATCATTTTCAAAGATTTGCCCGGACTTTTAGAACAATAATTGTTTTTAGTCTTTCTAAAAGGTTTTAGACTTTAACAGAGAAGTTTTAAACTATGTCCTCTCCACAGTCATTCATCAAATATAATGTGTATGTCATACATAACATGTTTTGTAGCATCTTTGTTTTCTCTTTGTTAACAGAGCAAAATGTTATTCCGATGGGGGGGGGCGGAGGTGGGGATTGCATAAACAACAAGTGGCGGGTCTTAGTTCACCCTTTAGAAGCATAGGAAATATGAAGAAATGGGTCCCCCTAGTGTTCAGCATGTGCTACTGCAACACGCGAGAGCCATAACTTGTATCCGAGCTTCTCAAACTTTAATGTGTACAAAAATTATCTGGGGATTTTATTAAATTAAATTATCTGGGGATCTTATTAAATTATCTGGGGATCTTAAAATTATCTGGCAGATTCTTATTCAGAAGGTGAGGGGTGAGGACTGAGATTCTGCATTGCTAACAAGCCCCCAGGGGATGCCCATGGTGCTGGTTCATGGTATTTCAATGAGTTTGATAGTCGTGTAAATAGAATCAGAAAGTTGTAAATATATGTAAAGATCTTTTTAGATGTTAAAAATTCAGAAGTCAAACTCATTTTCCCCTTTTCTACGAGAGGTTCTATGTTCATTGAAATGAAATGGCGTTGTTGAATTACTAGTTTCAGAACAGCCAATTGCCCTAAATGAAATTCCTTTAATTACCAACCCTTCCTTTTTTGTAACTACAGCATCTAGGAACATGTCTGCTTACTCCTTTGCCCATGCCTTACTGTTAAAACAGTTCTAAAAGTAACGTTCCCATGTTCTATTTTGTCTCCCCAGCAGCTGGCACTGGCTAAATTATACCAGGTGCCCAGCCTAATTGTCTAGAGACAGAAGTTCTCCAGGGGAGAGAGCAAAACGCAGGGGGCACAAAACATGTGGCCTCTGGCCACACAGCTGCAGGGAGGCCCAGCAAGCAGGGTTCACTATGAGATTCTGCCACGGAAGGAAAGAAGTCCGTGTTTTAGGCACTGTCTTCCCTGAAGCAATCCACAGAATGTCTTTACAAACATAATGAGTGCGCGTGATTATTGGACCTTCACTCCACTCAGCACTTGCTAAATGATCTGCATACCTCTTCTGTCGTTCTCAGCACCAGTCATACTGAAGAAGGCAGTAATGATCCTGCCGTTTGGCCGGGGAGGCTGCTGAGGCTTAGAGCTCTAATAGTTCTCCTGGGTAAGCAGCTGCTCTGGGACACACACCCAGGACCACGTCATTCAAAACTCTCACTTTAAGCCACTTCGCTACCACATTTAATGCTAGCTTGACAGTGCACAACTTCTGGGCTTCTCTTCCTTAGACTGTTTGCAGCTGGATTTCAAATATGTGTGCATAGTGTATCACCTCAAAAAGCAAGAGTTTATCTATTCTGTATCCTTAAGATGCTAGCGGGGACTATAAATGTCAATTTTCCAAACTTGGGAAAGTCAGCGTCTATAGCTCTATAGTAAGAGACTTAAGTGAAAATCAACAGCCACTGTTGTCACCTTTAGTTTGCTCCCTGCCCTCCTCCTCCCCATTCTTTTTTATGGTCACCAACTCCAGGCAATGAAGAACTTGGGTTGGCCATGCCTAGACTGAGGTGCCAGCTCCTATAAAATTAAAGGTGAACGAGAGTGTTGGGAGTAAGTCACTTACAGCATTTACTGCACTGTGATTTCAGTATTCATTCATTTAGCTGTCTGTTCCCTTCTACTGGTCTGTGTGTGCCTGTGGGGCAATGACTTTGCCTTTCTGATTTTAGTATTCGGGTGTTTAGCCTTGCATCTAGTGTGTGAGTACTTTATATTTGTTGAGTATATAAATTCATGAATAATTAATGATTCAAATTAAGTCAGACCAAAATCAAAAGTAGAAATTCCCTGAGAAATGTTCATATTTGGCCACTAGGTGGCAGCCTTGCCTAATCTTAGACGGCTAAATTGCTCCTGTGTGGTGTCTTGGTGTGGGTGGGTGGGTGGGTGGGTGGGTGTGTGTGTGTGTGTGTGTGTGTGTGTGTGTGTGTGTGATGTTGACAGTCTCCACTTGAAGAAAGAACAATTTAGAGCCACTTAGAGCTATAAAGAGCCTCAGAGGTCATCGTTCCTTACTTCTGTGGATCCTTCACGACTATTTTTCAAAGTAGAAGGCCAACATCTCACTCTCAACAGCTACTACATACACAAAGCCAAGAGATCGCTAGGTAAACGAAAGAAAAGGCATGGACAATCCATTCATCTCAACATCTGAGAATGAACACCAGCTTCTTCTCCAACTTCAAACAATATCCAGCAGCATCTAATGCTTGCTTTGGAATTCTCCCTTTTCATTCTTCAGTCAATACAATGAAATTACAGAGATACTACAAATGACATTCACAAATGAGAAACAGTTAATGTGCATTAGGATGACTCCCCCACCCCAATCCCCTCAGGAGTTAGTTTGTTCTAGGCAATGTGACTCCAGGGGGAAACTAGGCTCAGTACCAGTACCACTGCATTGCAGCTGGGCTGTGCCCTAATTATTTCTCATCAGATGTGACTCCTAGTGGAAGGCAGAACAAATAAATTCCTACCTCTCTCTCCCTTCAGCAACCTCTCGGTCTATGAACAGTAATCATGACCTATTTCCAGGGCACCTCCTACCTGAGGAATTGTCCCCACCCGTATACTCGAGAGGCAATAAAAAGAGACCCACCTACCCCAAGAACTTTCCTGGACCAGAGTCATTCTTTACACTCAAGATAAACAACCTCCTACATTATAAATCTCTGGTCCTTGAGACCTATGGCCTTGTGTTATAAAATCATCTTTGAGTGGTGACTTGATGTTGACAGAATATTGGAGGCAGAGAAAAGAAAGACCCATAAGCTTCTGACTGATAGGAGAAGGCACTACTAAGAAAAAGTTTTAAGATGTGTAGGAAGTACACAAGAAAAAGCATAGAATTCTTACACTTGAACAACCTGGCTGCAATTTTATGGCATGACACGTAGTATGTCTACTGCTATCATTTCATTTTAAACAAATTTTACACTGAAAAATGTCTTGATTTTAAAATATTTTAAAGTATGGGGTACCTGGCTGGCTCAGTCAGTAAACCATGTGACTCTCGATCTCCAGGTCATGAGTTCAAGCCCCACGTTGGGCATAGAGATTACTTTAAAATATATATATATTCTTACTCTTACAGTAATAAAGGTATTTTTGCCACATGCAGAGCAAATTACTAAATCAGAAATGAATAAGAGACACTAATACCAACCTTATGGAAATAAAAAGGATTATAAGAGAACAGTGTAAATAATAGCATGCCAACTAATTAGGTATTCTAGGTGAAATGGATGAACAGCTAGGAAGACATAAACTACCAAAATCGATTCAAAAAGAAGAGAAATTTTGAAAAGATGTCTAACAAGAGATTGAATTGACAATTTTTGAAAACTTCCCAATAAAGTAATTCATTAATTTAACTTAATAATTTAATTTAATTTAATTTAATTTAATTTAATTTAATTTAATTTAATTTAATTTAACAACTTCCCACAAAGGAAAGCACAGTATCAGATTACTTCACTAGTGAATTCTATCAAAGACTTTTTTTAATGTTTATTTATTTATTTATTTATTTTTGAGAGAGAGAGAGAGAGAGAGAGAGAGAGAGGCAGAGAAAGAGGGAGAGGGAATCCCAATCAGGCTCTGCACTGTCAGTCACTGTGCCAACTGGGCCACCCAGCTCCCCCCTCTACCAAAGATTTAAAGAAGAATTAACATCAACTCTTCACAAACTCCTTAAAAACCAACAAAAAACAAAACAGGAGAGAACACTTCCAAATCATTCTATTTGCCCAGTATTAATTACTAAACCAGATCAAGACATCAAACTAAAACTAAACCAGATCAAGACATCAAAAGACATCAAGACATCAAAAGAAAACATCAAATATTGGGGCACCTGGGTGGCTCAGTCAGTTAAGCGTCTGCCTTCAGGTCAGGTCATGATCTCACGGTTAGTGGGTTCAAGCCCATCAGGCTCTGTGCTGACAGTGCAGACCCTGCTTCCAATCTTCTGTCTCCCTCTCTCTCTCTGCCCCTCCCCCACTTGCTCTATCTCTGAAAAATAAGATAAACATTTTTTAAAAGTTTATTAAGGGGCGCCTGGGTGGCGTAGTCGGTTAAGCGTCCGACTTCAGCCAGGTCACGATCTCGCGGTCCGTGAGTTCGAGCCCTGCGTCGGGCTCTGGGCTGATGGCTCAGAGCCTGGAGCCTGTTTCCGATTCTGTGTCTCCCTCTCTCTCTGCCCCTCCCCCGTTCATGCTCTGTCTCTCTCTGTCCCAAAAATAAATAAACGTTGAAAAAAAAAATTTTTTTTAAGTTTATTAAAAATGTTTAAAAGAAAACATCAAATATAATTATATATGCAAAAATAATCAACAAAATACTAGCAAACCAAATTCAACAACATATAAAAATGATTATGTACCATGATCAAGTGGAATTTATCCCAGATACACAAGGTTTAGTATATCTGAAAATCAATCAAAGCAATATACCACCTTAATAGAATAAACTACAAAAACCACGTGATCATCTCAAGGACACAGAAAAGGCATTTGGCAAAATCCACCACCCATTCATGATAAAAGATGATAAATCCAACACCCATTCATGATAAAACACTCAATAAAACAGGAATAGAGGGGATTTCCTTACCCTGATAAAGCGCATGTATAAAAAACCCACAATCATTGTTAAAGGTGATAGACTAGATAGATTTTACTCAAAATCAAGAACAAGGCTGACTGAATCCACTACTACTGTTCAACGTTGTCTTGGAAGTTGTACCAAGGACAATTAGGGAAAGAAAAGAAAAGGGAAAAGAAAAGAGGGAGGAAAGGGAAGGGAAGGGAAGGGAGAAAGAAAAGAAAAGAAAAGAAAGAAAAGAAAAGAAAAGAAAAGAAAAGAAAAGAAAAGAAAAGAAAAGAAAAGAAAAGAGAAAAGAAAAGAAAGAGGGGCGCCTGGGTGGCTCAGTCCATTAAGCATCTGACTTCAGCTCAGGTCATGATCTTGCAATCCATGAGTTCGAGCCCCATGAGGCCCTGTGCTGACAGCTCAGAGCCTGGAACCTGCTTCGGATTCGGTGTCTCCCTCTTTCTGTCCCTACCCTGCTCATGCTCTGTCTCTCTCTGTCTCAAAAATAAATAAACATTAAAAAATTTTTAAAAGAAAGAAAGAAAGAAAGAAAGAAAGAAAGAAAGAAGAAAGAAAGAAAGAAAGAAAGAAAGAAAGAAAGCATCCAACTTGTAAAGAGAAGGCAAAGTATTCATAAAGGACATCTTTATGTTTTGAGTCAATAAACAAATATTAGCCCAAAATAAATCAAATGCCTTAATATAAAAACAAAAACTATAAAGCCCATAGAAGAAAACCTAGGGTAAATCGTCATGATCTTGGATTAAGAAATCACTGGATATGACACTAAAATATGAATGATAATTGATACAATTGAAACAACAAATTGAGGGGCTCCTGGGTGGCTCAATCAGTTAAGTGTCTGACTTCAGCTCAGGTCAGGACCTCACAGTTTGTGAGTTTGAGCCCCGTGTCAGGCTCTGTGCTGACAGCTCAGAGCCTGGAACGTGCTTCAGATTCTGTGTCTCCCTCTCTCTCTGCCCCTCCCCTGCTTGTACTCTCTCTCTCTGTGAATCAATCTCTCTCTCTCTCTCTCTCTCTCTCTCTCTCAAAAATAAATAAGCATTAAAAAAAAAAGAAACAACAAATTGATGATTTGGACTTTAGAAAAATTAAAAAGTTTTCTGCATGAAAGGACACTATCAAGAAGCTGAAAAGATACCCTACAGAATGAGAGAAAACATTTGCAAATCATATGTCTAATCAAGTTTTGTATCTTCAGTATATAAAGAACTATTACAACTCAACAATTAAAAGACAAATAACCCAATTAAAAAATGGACAAAGCACATGAACAGATAGTCTTCCAAAGAAGATACATAAGTGGCAAATAAGCCAATGAAGGTGATGATTATATCACTAGGTATTCGGGAAATGCAAATGCAAACCAAAATGAGATACTATGTCCCACTCACGAGAAAGGCTACAGGAAAAAACAGACAGACAAACAAAAACCAGTCAGTCTTGGCAAAGATGTGGAAAATTGGAACCCTGGTAAATGGCTGGTGGGAACAGAAAGTGGTACAGCTAATGTGGACAAGTTTGGCAGTTCCCCAGAAAGTTAAACATAGAATTACCAGATGACCCGGTAATTCTACTCCTTGGTATATATACCCAAGAGAATTGAAAACAGATACTCAAACAAATCCTTGCACGTAAATGTTCAGAGAAGCACTGATCATGGTAGCCAAAAAGTAGAAATAGCCCAAATGGCCATCAACAGATGAATGGATAAATAAATTGTGCTACATACACACAATGGAATATTATTCAGCCATAAAGAGGACTGAGGTTCTCATATATGTTATGACACGGACGAACTTTGGAAACGTCATGCGAAGTGAAAGAAGCCAGACACAAAAGACCACAGATTGTATGACTCCATTTAAGTGACAAATCCAGAATAGATCATTCCATAATGGTAGAAAGCAGATCGGTGGTTGTCAGGGACAGGGGAGAATGGATAGTGACTGCTGAACGGGTACAGGTCTCCTTTTAGCATGATGAAAATGCTCTGGAACTCGACAGAGGTAGTAGTCACACAACACTGTACATGTCCTAAATTGCACTGAATTGTTTAAAGTCGTTAATTTTGTTCTGTGAATTCACTTCAATGAGGAAAACTGCCGTGAGGATGAAAAGAAGAACATTTATTCTCTGTAATGTCCAACCCTTACCTTATTCCCTATGACCTTCCTTTGCTTCTTTGCTCCAACAAGAGTCTCTAAGACCAAAAGGTCTTAGAGAGCTTTATAAATGCGACGCTTCCTTCCTTGGTGGCAGTGCAATGCCCACTGCTCCCTTTGCATGAAAGGATTGCTCTCTCTGCCATAGTTCACACCTACTTGGATTTGGTCACTTCAGAAGCCTTCCATGACCTCCCTGATGAGATCAAATTCCCTTTTGATATGCTGTCATCATCACACATAATTCTCAATCCAGCAATTATTACCTTTATAATGTTCAATTCATTTGCATAAGTATCTCTGCCAATTAGACTGTAAAGTGCAGGAGGGCAAAGATTAGGTAGTTTTGTTTTGTTTTGTTTTGTTTTGTTTTGTTGGAGAGAGGGCGCGCACAAGCACAGCCTCTGTCTGCAAGGGAGGGGCAGAAGAAGAGGGAGAGAGAATATATGTATTTTTTACTATTTATTTATTTTTGAGAGAGCCATGACAGAAAGCGAGTGGGTAAGGGGCAGAGACAAAGGGAGACACAGAATCTGAAGCAGGCTCCAGGCTCTGAGCTGTCAGCACAGAGTCTGACACTGGGCTCGAACTCACGAACTGTGAGATCATGACTGAGCTGAAGTCGGATGCTCAACTGACTGAGCCACCCAGGCACCCGGAGGGAGAGAGAGAATCTTAGGCAGGCTCCACGATCCACATGAAGCCCTACAATGGGCTCAATCTCACAACCTTCAGATCATGACCTGAGCCGAAATCAAGAGTCAGACATTTAATCAACTGAGCCACCCAGATGCCCGACAAAGATTATGTTTTATTCATCATGGCATACCCAGGGTTCAGTACTGAGGAGGTACTCAATAAACAAGCATTTGAATGTTTAATAGAATAAATGAATATCTGAAAATTCTTTGCACAGCGCCTTGCATATATGAGGTTCTTTACATGTAAAAAACAACCATTTTGGGAAAGAGTTCCGTGGTTCCTCAAAAAGTTAAACAAAGAATTATCATATGATCCAATGATTCCACTTGTAGGTATAAACCCCTCAAAAAACTGAAAGTAGGGACTCAAGCAGATGCTCACACACTAATGTTCATAGCAGCATTATTCCCAAGAGTCAAAAGGTGAAAACAGCTCAAATGTCCATCAACAGATGAATGAATAAGCAAAGTGTTGTAGATCCATAAGGTGGAATATTACTCTGCAATAAAAAAGAATGAAGCACTGATACATGCTGCAACATGGATGGACCTCAAAAAATATTATGTCAAGTGAAAGAAATGAGACACAAAAGATCACATCTTTATCAAATACTGATGTGAAATTTTCAGAATGGGCAAATCTACAGAGACAGGAAGTAGATTGGTAATTGCCGTGGGATGGGGAGAGGAGAAAAGAATAGATACTGACTGCTAATGAGCATGGCTTCTTTTCGTGATTATGGGAAAGCCCTTTAATTAGATTGTGGTGATGGTTGAATAACTTTGTAAGTATATCAAAAACTATCACACGCTGAGAATCACTATTATATGTGAATTATCTCAATAAAGCTGTTTTTAAAAAAATAAAAATGTACTAGAAAAAGAAGAGCAAATTAAATCTAACACAGACAAAGAAAGGAAATAATAACAATAAGTAGAAATCAAGAAAATTAAAAACAAAAAATAGAGAAAATCAATGAAACTAAAAACTCGTTTTTTGAGATGATCAATAAACCTGATAAACCTTGGGGCGCCCGGGTGGCTCAGTCGGTTAAGCAGCTGACTCTTGATTTCATCTCAGGTCATGATCTCATGGTTTCCTGAGTTTGAGCCCTGCGTCAGGCACTGCACTGACAGCACAGAACCTTCTTGGGATTCTGTCTCTCCCTCTCTCTGCCCCTCCCTGCTCTCTCTCTTTCTCAAAATAAAACAAAAAAGAAAACTGATAAACCTCTAATTAGTCCAATCAAAAAAAAAAAAAAAATGAAGGAACATGCAAATTACAATCAGGAACTAGGGAGCAATATCTCTATAGATCCTACAGAACTAAAAAGAATATTAAAGGTATATTAATAATTTCATACCCATAAATTTGACAATGTAGATGAATGACCAAATCCTTGAAATGTACAAATTACCAAAGTCTATTTAAAGAAAAATAAATAACCTTAATAGTCCTGTATCTATTAAAGAAATAAAATTTATAGTTAAAAATCTGGGGTGCCTGGGTGGCTCAGTCAATTGAACGTCCAACTCTTGATTTTGGCCCAGGTCATAATCTCGCGGTTTGTGAGTTTGAGCCCCACATCAACCTCTGAGTGCAGAGCAGCCTCCTCAGGATTCTCACTCTCTCTCGCTCTCTGCCCCTCCCCCACTCAGTCCCTCTTTCAAAATAAATAAACTTTATAGTTAAAAACTTTATCACATAACTACAGACTCAGGTGGTTACACTGGCAAATTCTTTAAGATATTTAATAATATCAATTTTACACCGTCTTCCAGACAATAAAAGATTATTCTTCCCAATTCATTTTAAGAGACAGCATTATCCTGACATCAAAACCAGGAAAAAAAAATAGTACCAGAAAAAATATTACAAATTGATATCCTTCATGGGCAAAGGTGAAATAAAATCCTAATAAAATATTAACAAATCTTGGGATTGCATGGTTAGTTCAACATTAGAAAATCAATGTACTTCATCATATCAAGAAACTAAAGAAAACAAATATACGATCATCTCAATAAATGTAGAAAAAGCATTTGACAAATTCAACTAATATTCATGACAAAAACTCTCAGCAAACTAAGGATTAAAAAGGAATTTTAAAAAAGCTTCCTCAAATTCAAAAAGGTTATGCACAAATAACATGTAGCCTGCATCATCTTTAATAGTAAAAGACTAAATGCTCTCTAAGATCTGGAACAAGGCTAGGATGTGTGTTCTCACCACTTTCATTTGTCATCACATCTTCATACCGGAGGTCCTAGCTAGCACAATAATACAAAACAAAGTAGGGTTGGGGCACCTGGGTGGCTCAGTCAGTTAAGTGGCCGACTTCAGCTCAGGTCATGATCTTGCGGTCCGTGAGTTTGAGCCCTGCGTCGGGCTCTGTGCTGACAGCTCAGAGCCTGGAGTCTGCTTCTGTTTCTGTGTCTCCCTCTCTCTCTGCCCTTCCCCCATTCGTGCTCTGTCTCTCTCTGCCTTTCAAAAATGAATAAATGTTAAAAAAAATTTTTTTTTTTAAACAAAGCAGGGTTGCAGAGATGGGATACAAACCAGACAAGAAGAAATAAAGTTGTCACTATCTGCAGACGACATGATTGTCTACATAGAAAACAGCCCCCCACACACACAACTACCAAAAAGCTACTAGAATAGTTGAGTTTAGCTTGGTTGCAGAATAAAAGGTCAACATTTTACAGAGTCAATTTTGTTAATATGTTTATTTAAAAAAAATTTTTTTTTAATTTTTTTTTTTAACGTTTATTTATTTTTGAGACAGAGAGAGACAGAGCATGAACGGGGGAGGGGCAGAGAGAGAGGGAGACACAGAATCTAAAGCAGGCTCCAGGCTCCAAGCTGTCAGCCCAGAGCCTGACCCGGGGCTCGAACTCACAAACCGTGAGATCATGACCTGAGCCAAAGTCAGACACTTAACCGACTGAGCCACTCAGGCGCCCCTATTTAATTTTAATATATACAGTTAGAAATTGAAATTTTAAAGTGTCATCATTTATATTAACACCAAAAAACCCCCATATATGACATAAATCTAATAAAATAGGTCCAAGATCTCTATGCTGAAAAATATAAAGATCTAAATAAAAGATCTAAATAATCAAGATCTAAATAAAAGGAGAGGTGTACCATATATGTAGTTGGAAGTCTCAATAGTGTGAAGACGTCAAATCTCCTCAAACTTGTCTATAGAATGCAACACAAACCAAATAAAAATCCCAGAAGTTTGTTTTTAATAGAAACTGACAAGCTGATCTTAAAATTTAAAAGAAAATAAAAGGAGTTAGACTACCCAAAACAATTTTGGAAAGATAAAAGTTAGAAGACTTTTACTACCTGATTTAAAGACTTACTGTAAAGCGTGCCTGGGTGGCTCAGTTGGTTAAGCAGCCAACTCTTGGTTTGGGCTCAGGTCATGATCTCATGTTTCATGAATTCGAGCCCCACATCAGGCCCTGCACTGCCAGTACAGAGCCTGCTTGGGATTTTCTCTCCCTCTCTCTCTCTGCCTCTCCCCCACTCGTACTCTCTTTCTCTCAAAATAAATAAATAAACTTAAAAAAATAAAGACTAAACAGTGTGGAGATTCCTCAAAAAATTAAAAATAGATCTACCCTATGACCCAGCAATAGCACTGCTAGGAATTTACCCAAGTGATACAGGAGTGCTAATGCATAGGGGCACTTGTACCCCAGTGTTTATAGCAGCACTTTCAACAATAGCCAAATTATGGAAAGAGCCTAAATGTCCATCAATTGATGAATGGATAAAGAAGATGTGGTTTATATATACAATGGAATACTACTTGGCAATGAGAAAGAATGAAATCTGGCCATTTGTAGCAACATGGATGGAACTGGAGAGCGTTATGCTAAGTGAAATAAGTCAGGCAGAGAAAGACAGATACCATATGTTTTCACTATTATGTGGATCCTGAGAAACTCAACAGAAGACCAGGGGGGAGGGGGAGGGGGGAAAAGTTACAGAGAGGGAAGGAGGAAAACCATAAGAGACTCTTAAATACTGAGAACAAACTGAGGGTTGATGGGAGGTGGAGGGGAGGGGAAAGTGGGTGATGGGCATTGTGGAGGGGCACCGGTTGGGATGAGCATTGGGTGTTATATGGAAACTGATTTGACAATAAATTTCATATAAATAAAATAATAAAATAAAGACTTACTGTAAGATAGGTCTAGTTATAAAGACCATGTATATTGATAGAATGATAGATACATAGACCAATGAAACAGAAGAGTCCAGAAATAGACTCATGCACATTTGACCAACAGATTTTTAAATTTTTTTTAATGTTTGCTTATTTTTGAAGGAGACAGAGCATGAGCATGAGCAGGGGAGGGGCAGAGAGAGAGGGAGACACAGAATCTGAAGCAGGCTCCAGGCTCTGAGCTGTCAGCACAGAGCTCAACGTGGGGCTCGAACTCACAGACTGTGAGATCATGACCTGAGCTGAAGTCGGATGCCCAACCCACTGAGCCACCCAGGCATCCTTGATCAACTGATTTTTGCCAAAGGTGCAAAAATTATCTTTCAACAAATGATGCTAGAACAATAGAAAATCCATGTACCCAAAAAAAAAAAGCTTTAATAACTTTGACCCATAACTCACACCCTAAACCAAAATTAACTTTATAAGTATCATAGAACTAAAAAGTAAAAGCTAGAATTAAGAAAACTTTTGGGAAAAAAATAGGAAAAAAAAAATTTTTGTAACCTTGGGTTAGGCAAAGATATCTTAGATACAATACCAAAAGCATGATCCATTAAAGAAAAAAATTGATAAACTGCACTCTATCAAACTTAAAAGCTCTTCTTCAAAAGACATTGTTAAGAAAATGAAGACAAGTCCCAGACAGACAATATTTAAAAATACATACCTGATAAAGGACTAGTATGCAGTGTATATAAAAAACACTCAAAAGACCATAAGAAAACAATCCAATTTAAAAATGTACAAAAATAGGAGCACCTGAGTGGCTCAGTCAGTTAAGCGTCCAACTCTTGATCTCAGCTCAGGTCATGATCACATGGCTGCTGAATTTGAGCTCCAAGTCAGGCTCTGCAGACAGCCACAGCCGCTTGGGATTCTGTCTCTCCCTCTCTCTCTGCCCCTCCCCTGCTCTCTTGCATGCGTGCACGCTCTCTCTCTCTCACAAAATAAATAAACTTTAAAAAAAATGGACACAATAGGAAGATATTTCATCCAAGAAATGTGAATGGTACACAAGCACACGACAGTCAGTAGGGAAACCACAGTGAGATACCACCGCACAGCTATTACAATAGCTGAAATTGAAAAAGATGATTCACCAAGTGCTGGTAGGCATGAGAAGCATCTGGAATTCTCTTACACGTCTGATGAATGTAAAATGGCACACTCACTTCAGAAAACAGTTTCTACATGATGTTCACAATGTTCACATTTATCCACAAGAAAAAAAAGCACATATCTATACAAAGACTCGCACGCCACTGTTCATCGCAGCTTTCCTTCTAATAGATAAACACTACAAACAATGCAGAGGCCTATCAACAGGTAGCTGAATAAATAAGCTGCTTGATGGAACACATACTCCACGATAAAAAAGAGTGAATTATGTATACACACGTTGACATGGACAAACCCCAAATCATCTCTAATCATAGTGGCTTTATTAATAAAACTGGAAACAACCCGAATGCAAACAGATGAACAAACTGTGGCACGTCCATAAAATGGAACACTATTCGGCAATAAAAAGGAGAAAATGAGCCGTAGAAGCAGTCAGCATGATTAAGTCTTCCAAATGCATTGTGTTGAGTGAGGAAAGCTAGACTCAAAATGCTATAAACTGTATGATTCCATCTATAGGAAATTCTAGAAAAGGCAAGGCTACAGGGACAAAAATCAGATCACTGATTGCTAGGATCTGGGCGAACAGATGGACTACAAAAGAACAAGAGGCAACTGTAGATAGAGGTGACAGAACGGTCTTGACTGTGGTGGTGGTGGCGGTAGGACTGTATGAAGTTGTTACAATTCAACTCTACACCCAAACACCTTTACTACCTGCAAATCACACCTCAGTGAACCTGACCCTTTAAAAAAGGAGATATCGCACACAGACAGTGCAGAGCCTGCTTGGGATTCTCTCCCTTTCCCTCTCCCTCTGCCCCTGCCCCACTTGCTCTGTCTCTCGCTCAAAATAAATAAATTAAAAAATAATAATATTAAATTAAATAAAAATAAAAAAGGAGATATCAATGCTTAGCCTTCACCAGGCCAAGGGAGCAGAGCCTCTTTGAAGAGGATGGAATCATGGAATGGGGTTGCAGTGCAAACATGGGGGTTTAGGGAAGAGGAGAAAGGCAAACCGTACGTATACAAGGCTGTGAACTTATAACACGAGAGATGCAAAGATCATGACCCAACACATAAACAGCTCCTACTGACCTCTTCACTTAGCAAATAAGAATTCCTTTCTTGCAAAGGGATTTTACTTTAAATGTGGACTTACGAGAATTAGCAAGATCATGGCTACTTTTTGATTGATTTGGAGCAGGGCACACCGTCCAGGCTCTTCAACCAAAGCACACACTGAAAGCTTAGGATTCACACGGGACAGTTTATACTCACCCAATTACCTTGTTGAAGGGCACACATCGGAGTGTATTTGCCCTTGCATACGTATTCTGCTCCACACCAACGGAAAACGTACTTCCGGTTTCCCCACACGTAAGATGGAAAATACACTTACCTCAGAAGGCAGTTGTGAGAATTTCTGGCTCTTGATCTAAGTTCATAGTGAGTTGTCAGAATAATTTTTGTACGGTCAGAAGAAATCAAGAAATATTAGGTTACCTTTTGGTTTCTTGTATCTTACAAATTTTAATGCTACTAATCTTAAGTTTGATGGTGTTGCTTTTTTGAAGTAATTACTTTCATTACTGAAAGTAAAATTAAAGGCTTTTAAAAGAGAATATAGGGGCATCTGGGTGGATCAGTCAGTTAAGCGCCGACTTCAGCTCAGGTCATGATCTTGCGGTTTGTGACTTTGACCCCCATGTCAGGCTCTGTGCTGACAGTTTGGAGCCTGGAGCCTGCTTTAGATTCTGTGTCTCCCTCTCTTCCTCTACCATTCCCCTGCTTGCACTCTCTCTCTCTCAAAATAAATAGATAATGGGGTACCTGGCTTGCTCAGTCGGTTAGGTGGACTTCAGCTCAGGTCAAGATCTCACGGTTCATGAGTTCAAGCCCTGCGTCCAGGTCTGTGCTGACAGCTCAGAGCCTGGAGCCTGCTTCAGATTCTGTGTCTCCCTCTCTCTCTGTCCCCGCCCCCCCCCCCCCCCGCCCCAACCCCGAATTCACATTCTGTTCCTTTCTCTCAAAAATAAACATTAAGAAAATTATTTTAATAAAAATAAATAAATAAAAGAGAATATAAAGTTTTGCTGCTCATTCATATTAATGAATTTTAGCCCTGATACTTCCATTTAAATCTTTTACACAATATGGGGCGCCTGGGTGGCTCAGTCAGTTAAGCATCTGACTTGAGCTCAGGTCATGATCTCACGGCTCATGAGCCTGAGCCCCATGTCGGGCTCTGCGCTGCAGCTCAGAACCTGGAACCTGCTTCGGATTCTGTGTCTCTGTCTCTCTGACTCTTCCTTACTCTCTCTCTCTCTCTCTGTCTCTCTCTCAAAAATAAATAAACATTTAAAAAAATTTTAATCTTTTACACAGTACTTAAAACATATATACCCATATAAAGGAAATTTAAACTACTTTGATTTTTATAAATCTATCCTATAATATATACACAATAACCTTAATTGTTGAAAATGAAAACCATCATGAAAATGAAAAAATACATCTACTTACAAAATAACAGAGGCTCCTGGGTGGCTTAGTCGGTTAAGTGTCCACCTCTTGATTTCAGCTCAAGTCATGATCCCATGATTTGTGGGATGGAACCCATCAGGCTTTGCACTGACAGCACAGAGCCTGCTTAGAATTCTCTCTCTCTCTCTCTCTCTGCCCCTCCCCCTGCTTGCACTCTCTCCCACCTCAAAAAAAAAAAAAAAAAAAAAAACATACAGAAAAACAAAAAAAAAGAGCATTACATAGCCAAAATCTTAAGTGATTAAGTTTTATTTTCTTCCCTTTTTGTAGTTTCCAGATGTCCTATGTATAGAGAGAGAATTTATAGGATCTGACAACATAGCCATTTGAATTTTTTCTCAATTTCCTAGATAGGTAAATGGCTTTTATAAATTTAAAAAAAAATTTTTTTTTAACATTTATTCATCTTTGAGAGACAGAGAAAGAGTGTGAGTGAGGGAGGGGCAGAGAGAGAGGGAGACACAGAATCTGAAGCAGGCTCCAGGCTCTGAGCTGTCAGCACAGAGCCCAACACAGGGCTTGAACTCACTGACTGCAAGATCATGACCTGAGCCGAAGTCAGATGCTCAACCCACTGAGCCACCCAGGTGCCCCAATGGCTTTTATAAATTAATGGCAGGGCAAATCAGTGACTAAGTTACTGAAATTCAACTTAATCCTCCTGGTTCTGGATCTAATTCCTACCATGCTCTCTCTTTAAAATGTACTTATTTGGGGTACCTGGGTGGCTCAGTTGGTTAAGCGTCTGACTTGGGCTCAGGTCATGATCTCACAGTTCGTGAGTTCGAGCCCCATGTCAGGCTCTGTGCTGACAGCTCAGAAACTGGAACCTGTTTCCGATTCTGTGTCTCCCTCTCTCTCTGCACCTTCCCCACTTGCACTGTCTTTCTCTCTCTCTAGCTCTCAAAAATAAATAAACATTAGAAAAATTAAAAAATAAATAAAATGTACTTTTTCAGCAGGTCCTGATACAAATAAGAAAGTGTAGCATACTTCTCTTTTCATTAAAAAGACACTGATTATATATGAAAATTTTCAGGAGAAAAGCAACATCTACAGAATGGCTACCACAGAGGGACGGTAAAAGAGGCTTAATTCACTAACACAGGCATTTATGTGCCAGGCATCGTGCTAACATTTTCTACAAGTAGTGACTTCTTCCAATCCTCATCATAATCATGTGTTAGGATCTATCACTATCCCCCATGGGAAACTGAGGCATGGAGAGGTTCAACAGTGATCACAAGGCCGCTACTGGGATCTGGGTCCAAGTAAACCACGGCTGGTGGCCCCCCAAACTGGCTCTCTGAGCCTGGTGCCTCTCCACAGATAACCTTCCTGAGTCCCCAAGCAGAAAGAGGAGGGATCCCCCCTTCACAGCCAGGACAGCAGAACACAGAGGTCAAGCTGATGGAGAAGCCAGGACCGCGGTCCGGGTCTCCGACAGGGACTTCTGCCCCCACCATTGTATGTCTCTCCAGCAAAGTGTCTAGAGACACAGCCATTCGGGGACCTGTACGAACATTAGCACACTTTATTCCCAGACACTAAGTTGGGTCACTCTGCCCTGTATCTGACATTCTGTTTACTATTCCAGAACCACTCCATTGTCCGAGAAATAGAGTAACATTTAAAAAAGAAAATAGGGGCGCCTGGGCGACTCAGTCGGTTGAGCGACCGACTTCAGCTCAGGTCATGATCTCCAGGTCTGTGGGTTGGAGCCCTGCATCAGGCTCTGTGCTGACAGCTCAGAGCTTAGAACGTGCTTCAGATTCTGTGTCTCCCTCTCTCTCTGTCCCTCCCCTGCTCACGCTCTCTCTCTTTCCCTCAAAAATAAATAAACATTAATTTTTTTTTTTTTAAAAAAAAGAACTGCCTGTTTTATAAACAGAATGGACACTTTGGGGAACGTGCCTGTTTGGGCTGAGAATTATCTGCACAATTACAACACTAAGACCAGGATACAGCTGTTTGTGACTAAGCCCAGGTTCACTGAGTAAGTACTATCCAAGCATTACATCACCAGACATCTGTTTCCTGTTTTCAGTCTTCCTTCTATCGTCCCATCCTGATTTCCCTTCACCTGTAGGCCACCTACGCGAGCCACAATTAAGCAAGTCTTGTCTCCTTTTCCATCTTTAACTCAGGGTGACTTAGTCATTGTGCACGGAGGGGGTGGGGGAGATCCTAAGGGCCCTCAAAAGTGCATTCTGAGACTGGAGGGCTTTTCCCCGGGTAACCCATCTTTACATGACTAACTTCTCCCTCATTTCCAATTATGCACTTTTCCTGTGGAGGCAATACCAGCCCCTCCCAAAGGACAATTGTGAACTGAGTCACAAAAGAAAAACCTCCAGCAGCACAAAAAAGTCGAGGCACTAACTTACCTACAGCAATGTCCCCACTCTGGTACACAGAAAAATGGTATCTTTTGGGTTTCTTTCCATACTTCGCGTCCGGATGCGAACAGGATGTGTTTAAATTTAAGGAAATCTATGCAAATAGACGGAGGTCAAAGAAGCTTTCCTCAGCCCGAGGCAACATCTTTATCATCACGGCAATAGAACTGAAAGAGACTTTAGAGGTCACTTTACACAACTCTTGGATTACACAGAGATTAAGTGTCACGCATTTCACACAGTTAAGAAAGGTAAAGTGACTCCTCCAATGACTCTTATTTCACATGGTTTAAGAATAAAAGCACAAAGGTTAAATACTGTAATGGAAAGTATTCAGAAAAAAGTGTCTTTGAAATACATTAGATGAAGGGCGCCTGGGTGGCTCAGTCGGTTAAGCGTTCAACTTTGGCTCAGGTCATGATCTCACGGTTTGTGGGTTCAAGCCCCATGTCGGGCTCCGCGCTGACAACTCAGAGCCTGGAGCCTGCTTCAGATTCTCTCTCTCTCTCTCTCTCTCTCTCTCTCTCTCTCTCTCTGTCTCTGTCTCTCGCTCTCTGCCCCTCCCTCACTAGTGCTCTGTCTCTCAAAAATAAATTTAAAAACTTTTTTTTAATAAAAAAGAAAAGAAATACATTAGATGTAATAAGCAAGGTCAAAACAGTGCAACAATCTATCCCTTTCTGATTAAAAAAAAAAAAAAAGACACCGAACAGTGGTTTATAATTCTCTCTGGGAACCAGGTCAGGGACAGGCAACAGTAAGACAATATGGGCTTTTACTTTTTACATTTCGATATTACATCATTTCAAAAATAAGTATGAAGTACTTTTATAACGTTAGAAAGTTTTGAGGGGGTCTTTTCCTAGCAGTGATTTAAAAAAAAAAAAATGTATTCTACTCAACCCTTAGTGACTCACTGTAATCGTCAAAAAAACCCATTTTCCTTGTGCCTTGATATTTTTCTTTGCAACCTATCATCTCACTTCCTCCATACATGACATTCAAATACAACTGTTTAGATACCTAACATGGTAAGCGTAAGATGGGTTTATTGCCAAAATGTTCAGGAAAAGCAGACACAGAGTACGAGGACTCCTTGGACGCTTCCTGGTGCTCTGTCAACACCCCGAAGACATTTGCTCACCCAGATTGATGAATTCACCAACTTTCTGACTTAATGTAAGTTACTGAACTCAGCATTCCGGAATGGTGAATGTACTAGTAAACAAAGAATTTAGAAGTTCTGCACTGTTTATGCTGTCCATTATAGTCGGTTAACCTCGGAGTTCAAGTCTGGTCAATACCAAAACAGGGGTCAACCCCCTGCTGGTGGCCCAATGCATCCCACTCTTATTCACCCATCCTAAAGGAATTCTTTAGCTAAGAACATAAGCCACCAAAGTAAAGACTTCAGGCTCTCTTGCAGGAGAGAACTGTATCTAAGCTCTGGCCAATGGGATTTATGTGTAAGTTTTGTGTGGCAGCTGCCAGGAATGTTTCTTAGGACAAGCTGGCTCTACTGCTCCCCATTTGGATCATGAAGATGCACATCTCATTCTCGGGATGGGAGAGCTAAGCAGGGAGAAGCCATGGGCTTTGAGAATGGAACAGAGCCAGCAATCAGCCATGCAGTGGTCTCAGCACTTCTGGGGAAAAAAATAAATAAACATTATTTCCTTGAAGCCACTGTGATTTGCAGTTTCTATCAATGGGGCCAAAACTAATCCTAAAAACCCAACTGTCACTTGAAGTCTCTGAAAAATACAAACCATGTTTTTAAATTTTTGTCCTCTGAAATTCATAGGTGACTATCATAGAAGATGGTCCTAACAGTGATTCCTGTAAGTTCTGAGTTATTAAGGGTTTCATAACAAGCCAAACTATGTAATCCTGGATAAACATTTAAATCTTTTAGGGGCGCCTGGGTGGTTCAGTCGGTTAAGCGTCCGACTTCAGCTCAGGTCACGATCTCACGGTCCATGAGTTCGAGCCCCGCGTCGGGCTCTGGGCTAATGGCTCAGAGCCTGGAGCCTGCTTCCGATTCTGTGTCTCCCTCTCTCTCTGTCTCAAAAATAAATAAACGTAAAAAAATAATAATAATAATAAATCTTTTGGTGGGAGAGGAGAGCCAAGATGGCAGAACAGCATGGATGTTTTTTATGTGTCTCACACCCATGAAATCCAGCCAGACCAACACTAAACCATCCTACACACCTAGAAAACTGATCTGAGGATGAACACAACAATCTGCGCAATCTGAACCACAGAATTCAGCAGGTATGCAGCGTGGAGAGGCGAACTTGGGGAGCGAGAAGCCACGGGAAGGGAGGTGCTTTTGCAGGCGGAGAGAGGACGGAGACTGCGGTGGGGGGGAGCGGATTTTGGGACAAGCGCCCCTCCCCAAAAGCAGCTGGAGAGAAAGTGGAAAATTGGAAACAGCCTCAGGCACTAAACGAAAAAGGGAGAAAGGAGATAGGAGAGGGTTTAAATTCCATTAAGACTATAAACAAGGGTAGCGCAAAGGCTGCAACTCCGCAGCTCCCTACCTGGCGGTGCTCTGGTGGGAAGGGCGAATCCCCAGGAGCAGAGTGGGGTCCGGGAGGTGCTCGGGCCACACGGGGAGAAGCGGTTCCACTGCTGGAAGGACATTTGGTGGAGACTGTGGAAGCCACCTGGTCCCGGCAGACCCCGGAAGGCAGCCACATTTACTGGTGCTGAAACAAGGTCGTCGAGGGTGAAGCCCGCTGCCAGGCGTGTGTTGTGATTTTCCATAATCCCCGAGACGCTGCTCCTACACCATCTAGCGACCTTTTTCTGGGGCGGGCTGGCACCTGGCCGCAGTCTCGGGGCACCGGCAGCAGCAGGGTCTAGCAAGCGTTCCTGGGTGCAGCCGACATTTGGCCATTGCTCATTCGGCCATTGTTTGGTGAGCCCCTCCCGCAGAGGGGCCGAACGGGTCAAGGCCGCAGTCCATCAGAAGTAAGGGTCCGGGGAAAACAGCCGCATCTGAGACAAAACTTGGGAGAGAGGTACTGCCTGGGGCCTGGACACGGAGAATGAAGCGGGGAGTGGACGGAAGCTGAAGAGAGAGGACAGGTGCGCAATCGCTGATCGGGGAGAACAGCCAGGGTAGCTGGAGGACGCCATTTTCACGCTCCCGCGCACGCACATACTTACGAGCGCCGCCACCATCCCCCCCAGGAGGCCAGCGGCGCCATCTAGTGGAGAACGGAGCCGTCACACCGAGCCCCGCCCGACTGGACCCACCTCGCTCTTGAAGAACACAAGTCTCACCGACGGCTTAGTTTATGGACTATGAATCGCTACATAGACTGACTTCTAGGGGAAAACGAAGTAATTTCAGTCCTACTTCAATCTGTCAGCAGGTTCATCTATTCAATTTTCTTTCTTTTTTTTTCTTTTACACGACTTTTTCTTGAATAAAGAGAAAAAAATTCATTTTTGTTTTTATTAAAAATATTTTTTCTTTAATCTTTTTACTATGTTTTTTACGTTTGTGTAACTTTTTTCAAATTCTATCTTACTTCCATTATTTTACTTCAGTGTATTCACCTTTTGAAATTTTCAAACGATTTCCTTTTTTTCATCTTTTTCTTGAATGCAGAAAAACTTCATTTTTACTTTCAATTTCTATTAAAAATATTTTTTTTACTATATTTTTTGCTTTTATGTAAATTTTTTCAAATTGTATTTTACTTCCATCATTTTAGTCTACTACAGTGTATTCACTTTTTCAAATTTTCAAATTCCTTTTTATTTCGTTTCTTTTTTGTTGAATAAAGAGAAAAAAATTTTTAATTTTTATTAAAAATATTTTTAATTTTTTTCTACTATATTTTTTTACTTTTGTGTAAATTTTTTCAAATTCTGTTTTACTCCCATCATTTCATTTTAGTCTACTTCAGTGTATTTACTTTTTCAAATTCTCAAACAATGTCCCCCCCCCCTTTTTTCCTCTAATCTATCAAACCACTTTCAACACCCAGACCAAAACACACCTAGGATCTAGCATCATTTATTAGATTTGTCTGTGTGTGTGTGTGTGTGTTCTACTTTTTAAATTTTAATTTTATTTTAATTTTTCTACCTCATTAATTTCTTTTCTCCCTTCAAAATGACAAAACGAAGGAATTCACCCCAAAAGAAAGAGCACGAAGAAACAACAGCCAGGGACTTAACCAACACAGATACAAGCAAGATGTCTGAACTAGAATTTAGAATCACGATAATAAGAATACTAGCTGGAGTGGAAAATAGATTAGAATCCCTTTCTGCAGAGATAAAAGAAGTAAAAATAGTAAGAATGAAATTAAAAATGCTATAACTGAGCTGCAATCACAGATGGATGTCGCGGCGGCAAGGATGGATGAGGAAGAACAGAGAATCAGCGATATAGAGGACAAACTTAGAATAATGAAGCAGGAAAAAAAAAAGGAGACTAAGGCAAAAGACCACGATTTAGGAATTAGAGAAATCAGTGACTCATTAAAAAGGAACAACATCAGAATCATAGGGGTCCCAGAAGAGGTAGAGGGAGAAATAAGGGTAGAAGGGTTATGTGAGCAAATCATAGCAGAAAACTTTCCTAACCTGGGGAAAGACACAGACATCAAAATCCAGGAAGCACAGAGGACCCCCATTAGATTCAACAAAAACCGACCATCAACAAGGCATATCATAGTCAAATTCACAAAATACTCAGGCAAGGAGAGAATCATGAAAGCAGAAAGGGAGAAAAAGTGCCTAACCTACAAGGGAAGACAGATCAGCTTTGCAGCAGACCTATCCACAGCAACTTGGCAGGCCAGAAAGGAGTGGCAGGATATATTCAGTGTGCTGAATCAGAAAAATATGCAGCCAAGAATTCTTTAACCAGCAAGGCTGTCATTCAAAATAGGAGAGATAAAAAGTTTCCCAGACAAACAAAAATTAAAGAGTTTGTGACCACTAAACCAGCCCGGCAACAAATTTTAAGGGGGACCCTCTGAGGGAAGAAAAGATGAAAATACATATATATAAATAAATAAATACCAGAAGCAACAAAGATTAGAAAGGACCAGAGAACACCACCAGAAACTCCAACTCTACAAGCATCATAATGGCAACAAATTCCTATCTTTCAGTACTCACTCTAAACGTCAATGGACTCAACGTGCCAATCAAAAGACATAGGGTAACAGAATGGATAAGAAAACAAGATCCATCTATATGCTGTTTACAATAGACCCACTTTAGACCTAAAGACACCTTCAAATTGAAAGTAAAGGGATGGAGAACCATCTATCATGCTAATGGTCAACAAAAGGAAGCCAGAGTAGCCATACTTGTATCTGCAAAACAATTAACATGATTCATCACATCAATAAAAGAAAGGACAAGAACCGTATGATCCTCTCAATAGATGCAGAGAAAGCATTTGACAACATACAGCATCCTTTCTTGATAAAAACCCTCAAGAAAGTAGGGATAGAAGGAGCATACCTCGAGATCATAAAAGCCATGTATGAACGACCCAACTCTAATATCATCCTCAATGGGGAAAAATGGAAGGCTTTCCCCTAAGGTCAAGAACAAGACAGGGATGTCCACTCTCACCACTGTTATTCAACATAGTATTGGAAGTCTTAACATCTGCAATCAGACAACACAAAGAAATAAAAGGCATCCAAATTGGCCAGGAGGAGGTCAAACTTTCACTCTTCTCAGATGACATGATACTCTATATGGAAAACCCAAAAGATTCCACCAAAAAAACTGCTAGAATTGATTCATGAATTCAGCAAAGTTGCAGGATATAAAATCAATGCACACAAATCGGTTGCATTCCTATACACCAACAATGAAGCAACAGAAAGAGAAATCAAGAATCAATCCCATTTAGTTACACAAAAAATCAGAAAATACCTAGAAATAAATCTAACCAAAGAGGTGAATAATCTATACACTGAAAACTACAGAAAGCTTATGAAAGAAATTGAAGAAAACACAAAAAAAACAGAAAAACATTCCATGCTCATGGACTGGAAGAACAAATATTGTTAAAATGTCAATACTACCCAAAAGAATCTACATATTCAATGCACTCCCTATCAAAATAACACCAGCCTTCTTCACAGAGCTAGAACAAATAATCCTAAAATGTGCATGGAACCAGAAAAGACCCCGAATAGCCAAAGCAATCTTGAAAAAGAAAACCAAAGCTGGAGGCATCACAATCCTGGACTTCAAGATTGTATTACAAAGCTGTAATCATCAAGACGGTATGATACTGGCACAAGAACAGACACTCAGATCAATGGAACAGAATAGAGAACCCAGAAATGGACCCACAAACGTATGGCCAACTAATCTTTGACAAAGCAGGAAAGAATATCCAATGGAATAGACAGTCTCTTCAGCAAGCGGTGCTGCGAAAACTGGACAGCAACATGCAAAAGAATGAACCTGGACCGCTTTCTTACACCATACACAAAAAAAAACTCAAAATGGATGAAAGACCTCAATGTAACACAGGAACACATCAAAATCCTCAAGGAGAAAGCAGGCAAAAACCTCTTTGATCTTGGCCGCAGCAACTTCTTACTCAACACATCTCCAGAGGCAAGGGAAACAAAAGCAAAAATGAACTACTGGGACCTCATCAAAATAAAAAGCTTCTGCACAGCGAAGGAAACAATCAGCAAAACTAAAGGCAACCGACAGAATGGGAGGAGACATTTGCAAACGATATATCAGATAAAGGGTTAGTATCCAAAATCTACAAAGAACTTGTCAAACTCAACACCCAAAAAAACAAATAATCCAATGAAGAAATGGGCAAAAGACATGAAGACACTTCTCCAAAGAAGACATCTAGATGGCCAACCGACACATGAAAAAAATGCTCAACATCACTCATCATCAGGGAAATACAAATCGAAACCACAATGAGACACCACCTCACACCTGTCAGAATGGCTAACATTAACAACTCGGGCAACAACAGATGTTGGCAAGGATGCGGAGAAAGAGGATCTCTTTTGCATTGTTGGTGGGAATGCAAGCTGGTGCAGCCATTCTGGAAACCGGTATGGAGGTTCCTCAAAAAACTAAAAATAGAACTACCCTACGATGCAGCAATTGCACTACTAGGCATTTATCCACGGGATACAGGTGTGCTGTTTCGAAGGGGCACATGCACCCCCCATGTTTATAGCAGCGCTACTGATAATACCCAAAGTAGAAAGAGCCCAAATGTCCATCGATGGATGAATGGAGAAAGAAGATGTGGTGTGTATACACACACACACACACACACACACACACACAATGGAGTATTACTCAGCAATCAAAAAGAATTTAAGAGACAAAACAGATGAACATAAGGGAAAGGAAACAAAAATAATATAAAAACAGGGAGGGGGACAAAACAGAAGAGACTCATAAATATGGAGAACAAACGGAGGGTTACCGCAGGGGTTGTGGGAAGGGAGATGGGCTAAATGGGTAAGGGGCACTAAGGAACGTACTCCTGAAATCATGTGGCACTATATGCTAACTAATTTGGATGCAAATTTAAAAAAATAAAAAATAAAACAAGTTTAAATAAATAAATAAATAAATAAATAACATACTCTTGGTACATAAATTACCTTATAAACTGAATCTCAGATCAGCAATACAGAAGGTAGACAAGTGAACAAAATATTGCATCATTTAGGTTTTTAATTTTTTTATTTTAAGAAAATGAACAGCCAGGAATCACTTTATTCTTGCTGTGGAAAAATTATCATGAATTATTTAGATTTAATTGCAGCAGGACAAATTGCGTTTCTGTATGGTTTAGATACGACATAACTTTGGAAAGCTAAATAAGCTTACAGATTGCTGAAACTTTTACATTAACTGCGTTTAATTTTCACAATACCAGCTGTTTTTATGGCTTACATAATTACTGAACAATTTTCCAAAAATCATTTAAAATGAATGAAAAACAAAGGTCTCCACTATCTATGAAATAAGTAAAATATCGGTTAGAACACTTACCTTGTTCAAGAAAAAGGCTAAGGGCTTAATCATTATTGTCTACTCTTATCAGATGACTTGAGAAAATGAATTCGCTTGGAATTATTTCAATTTTGCTAGCAAATATTGTACTACTTATTCACTAGCCTTAAATCTTAAACTCCTATCCCAAATCTTAATAATCCGGAGTTGAAAGCTTTCCATCCTGACACTGGATAGAGCTTCCTGAGGCCCCTGATTAAGATGGGCAACCAGTAGCAACTGCTTAGCCTTGACAGGCCCACCCATCAATCCGGTTCCAGCTGCACCTTCATTTTGATTTGCAACAATGATAACACAGACCTGGACAAAAAGATCATGAAAAAAAGAACGCTCCCCTAAGAGTTATAATCTTCCTTTGGCAGAAAACCAGGGGGGTTGTTTCTTTAACTGAGAAAGAACCCGCACAGATTCAGTTCCTCTATACAGCCTTGCTTACTGCATTTTTATTTTAATTTTAGATAAAAATGGAAACGGGACTACATGGAAAATTTACAACTAGAGAAAAGATGATGAGAAATATACATGTTTCAGTCTCTTTTCTTCCAGAACTCTTTTACAACTCTGCTTTCTTGGAAGGAATTCATGAGCTGTAATACTGGAGGAGATTCTCATCTGTAGGTTTTAGGATTTTCTTATCTGCCATATTCACCACCCATCCAGGAGCAAGACCAAAGAAAATCTGCCTTGGATCCTTTCGAGTACTAAGCATTTTGAAGAGTTCATCTTTAGTGATATCAGGTAAAATATAGCCATACTTCTTGGCAAGTTCAAGTCTTGCTTCAGGAAATTTGGCAGGATCCGCCAGGTAACCACGATTCTTTGCATCTGTATAATACGGTACCAGTGCTTCGGGCGGAAGCATTCGTTTGGGAATGGGTTGTCCACGCAGAAAGAATGGAACAGGTTTGCACAGAATGTCTGAAAAGGTTTTAAATAAAAAAGATACAAATAGCGGCTATATGTATATGATTTTAATTATTAATGTGCTTAATGTTTATTTTTGAAAGAGGGCAAGTGGGGGAGGGGCAGAAAGAGAGGGGGAACAGAGGATCCGAAGCAGGCTCTTGTGCTGATAGCAGAGAACCCAATGCAGGGCTCGAACTCACGAACTGTGAGATCATGACCCAAGCAGAAGCCAGACACTCAACTGACTGAGCCACCCAGGTGCCCTTCTTTTGATTATTAATTTTTAACTACTACCAAGATGGGAACTTCCAAGAACTTTTTATTATTATTATTATTATTATTATTATTATTCTTATTATTAAAAAGACTTGTCTTAAGTAAGCAAATGGAAATACTTCACTTTCCAAAATTTGGATCTTGAAAATCAAAGTTACCTCTGGGTTACCAACAATGAGTGAATTTCTAAACATGGTATATAATATCATATGTAAGTCCCATGTTTAAAAACAAAAAACCTGCTCATGACATAGTGACTGCGGAATACTAGAAGCCACACCACAAACAGGAAACCCTAAAACAGAAGACTGAGGTGTCCGAACCACAAGTCAGAGGGCCATGAGGCCTTTCAAATCCTCACACAGCAGCCAGTAGGAGATGAAGAGGGAGAAAAAAGGGACTGCAGGACATCTTACCCAGGCTTCTTGGATCATAGAAGGCCGTAGTGATGACACCACCATTTTTTTCGATTGCAGCGATGGCTAGTTCTGAAGCCAACTGTACTTCAATATTAACTTTCGCCTTAAAGGTGTCAGCACCCTGCGACATGGCAAAGCAAAGTCTGTTTGTAGGTAGCTCGGTTAACAGTGGAGTATAAAATTATGGCAAGTTTTTTACACCGTGTTTTCTCCTCCAAAATGCCTACAATGTTACAGTAATTCCAACTCTAAATACCTCTGCTTCCAGGTCCTACCAAACAACATTCATTTCTTTTACGTTTGTTTAGGCTATCTTGTTTTACCAACTTTCATTCTCCGTAAGCAAGGACGACTACGTTTTCATCAAACATATTTAGTAGACAGCAACACAAGCATCCATCCCCAGTATTTCACTAATAGTGGACTGTTTAATCCCGACAACCCCATGACAAAATTATTGCTACACCAACTTCATAGATGGGGACACAAAGCACACAGAGGTTAAGCAACTTGTCAAGATCACACAGCTAGGATTCTAACCCAGGGAGTCCAGTCACAGCATGTGTTTTGTTTTGTTCTTTTTCAGAGCAAGGTTTAATGCTGTGCGTATTCAAACATGAAAGCCATTTTCACAAACATGGAGTCCTAAGTCATGCTGTAGATATCCTTGGGGCCTTTCCTGAGGGTGGGGGCTGTTCCAGGTACAGCAGGAGCTAACATGGAAGGAGACAATACCAGCAGACATCAGAGGGATCCAAGAAGGGTCAGTTTACCTAATCATCCTTCTTAAACTTGCCATTAGTATAGGGCACCCAGTCCAGAATCAGCTGGCAGTCCATGGCCCATACCAGCCCTACCGTGCCCACAGTGCCCCACATGCCTGCTGTGGGAATCCAGGTTGTGGCCAGCTCGTGGTAGCACAGGCCCAGGAACCTGCCCAGCATCGCAGGGCAGGCCACAGCTCAGGGTGACGCCTGTATTTGTGTTCTTACACACAACATTCTACCATACTGAGATGGATAGAAATTTCTCTTCTTTATCCCTAAGTTAGCAAGAGGCCAAGAAATTTTTAATCATGGGATGAGTGGGCTGGAACCAGTGGAAAAATAAAAATCTGACAACAGAGGTACCTGGCTGGCTCAGTCAGTAGAGCATGCAACTCTTCATCTTGGGGCTATATCTGAGCCCCCTGTTGTGTGTAGATTAAAAATAAAATCTTAAAAAAATCTGGAGCACCTGGGTGGCTCAGTCAGTTAAATGACTTTTTTTTTTAATGTTTATTTTTATTTATTTATTTATTTTTTAATTTTTTTTTTCAACGTTTATTTATTTTTGGGACAGAGAGAGACAGAGCATGAACGGGGGAGGGGCAGAGAGAGAGGGAGACACAGAATCGGAAACAGGCTCCAGGCTCTGAGCCATCAGCCCAGAGCCTGACGCGGGGCTCGAACTCACGGACCGCGAGATCGTGACCTGGCTGAAGTCGGACGCTTAACCGACTGCGCCACCCAGGCGCCCCTAATGTTTATTTATTTTTGAGAGAGACAGAGACAGAATGCAAGTGGGTTAGGGGCAGAGAGAGAGAGGGAGACACAGAATCGGAAACAGGCTCCAGGCTCTGAGCTGTCAGCACAGAGCCCGATGCGGGGCTCGAACTCACGAGCCACGAGGTCATGACCCCAGCCGAGGTCAGATGCTCAACCGACTGAGCCACCCAGGAGCCCCTAAATGTCTGACTCTTGATTTTGGCTCAGGTCATGATCTCCCAGTTCATGGGTTCGAGCTCCACATCGGGCTCTGTGCTAACAACGCAGAGCCTGCTTGGGATTCTCATGCTCTCTGCCCCTCTGCCCCCATCTCTCTCTCAATAAATAAATAAACCTAAAAAATTAATTAATTAGTTAATTAATTTTTAAAGTTCTGACAATATCTGATCTTGGAGGGATCAGCTGCCTCTTAGACAAAAGATTCACTCTGCTTTTACTACTGATTTTACCACAGCCTCTAAAAGGACAAAAAAAGTAAGAACTTTTCCCTAGAATAATCAACACTAAAAAAGGTAGACTTGAACTTCCTAAAGTTCTGGTTTTGGTCATTTTAATTAGACTGTACTACATTTTACTCTAATTTCAAAACAGATTCTGAATTAAAAGATGGTAGTATTACTATTTTGTGGTAATAGAATTTTTTTTTGCTATTTTCGTGTGGTTGAATCAGGCTGGCTCCCAATCAAGTTCCTTTTATTAATTATGAAGCTTTAAAGTACTTCAAAAACACTCCTTTGGGGTGCCTGGGTGGTTCAGTCAGTCAAGTGTCTGACTCTTGGTTTTGGCTCAGGGCATGATCTCACATGGGATCATGGGATCCCAGGGCTCGTTCGTGGGATTGAGCCCTGCTCTGTCAGTGAAGAACCGGTTTGGGATTCTCTCTCTCCCTCTGTGTCCCTTCCCCACTCACACTTGCTCTGCCACTCTCTCAAAATAAATAAACATTAAAAAAAATAGGTTCACCCATTCCATCAAGTAAGACACAAATATTCCACCAAATAAGATGCATATTCTCACATTTTTTTCCATCTATGATACTGGTCTGCATTTTATTAATCAATGGCACCTCTGACTCAATAAAATAAGGTCTTGGGGCGCCTGGGTGGCTCAGTCAGTTAAGCGTCCAACTTCAGCTCAGGTCATGATCTCACAGTTCACGAGTTCAAGTCCCATGTCAGGCTCTGTGCTTACAGCTCAGGGCCTGGAGCCTGCTTCAGATTCTGTCTCTCTCTCAAAAACAAATAAATTTAAATAAATAAATAAATAAATAAATAAATAAGGTCTTGCCATATTATTTGTGAATTTTAATTACTATTCCAAATTGCCCAACTATTTCTTTTTCTTGGGCATTAGAGTTAATTCTGGTGTTTTCAGTATTATAAATACTATTTTCAGGAATGTCTTTATATCAGTTAAGTTTCTTTTTTTGTTATTCCTTGAAAACATATATTCTGAAATTGGTAATTTTGTGCTCTGGATTAATTATTACCATTATTTATTGCAAATCTAAAATCCAGAAAAGGTCAACCAATTTACAGCTACAAATGACTGTAACTGTACTTACCCAACTGTTGCCCTGGTGTATTTTTCAGGATTAGTTTCCTAGTTAATATAGATACATGCCTGAAAGCTGTTGGAATGTGCTGTTTATTGGCTGACAAGGTCACAGATTTTTCCATATTAATTTATATGTATATTCCCTTATATACCCAGAATAGAATACTGAGGCTTAACTGAGTATTTTGTATTTTATTTTCAAATCATTTTATTTGGAAAACTTTTATCCACAAGGTTCATTTTTTCAAAGGAACCTAAAAGATTTTTCCATAAACACATGCCCCCCTCTAGTGGACACTAAGTTACTCACATAGCTGTATTCCTGACCTACAAGAAACAAAAGTATTAATGAAGAAATTTAACTGCTTATGAAACTCTTAGCCAATTTCTATAAATAGAAAAGGTTTTGCTGCAGTTAGAATTAGATTTGATTCTGGGTGCCTGGGTGGCTCAGTCGACTGAGCATCTGACTTCAGCTCAGGTCATGATCTCACAGTTTGTGAGTTCAAGCCCCACATCAGGCTCCCTGCTGTTAGCACCGAGCCTGCTTCAGATCCTCTGTCTCCCTCTCTCTGCCCCTCACCACCCCCCCCTCAAAAATTAATACATATTTGGGGCGCCTGGGTGGCTCAGTCGATTGGGCGTCCGACTTCGGCTCAGGTCATGATCTTGCACTCTGTGAGTTTGAGCCCCGCATCGGGCTCTGTGCTGACCGCTCAGAGCCTGGAGCCTGTTTCAGATTCTGTGTCTCCCTCTCTCTCTGACCCTCTCCCCATTCATGCTCTGTCTCTCCCTGTCTCAAAAATAAATAAACGTTAAAAAAAAAATTAAAAAAAAATACATATTGAAAAAATGAGAAATTAAAAAAAAAAAAAGAATTGGATTTGATTCATTCCTTGTCTCCATAAAACTAATTATTATGAGCCAGTATTTCCAATACTGAAAATATAGCAATGAACTAAAGTACTTGTCATTACATTTAGACATAGAATTTACATTATAGTGTGAAGAAGAGTATGAAAAAATAAATGCATTACTTGGTAATAAAGGTCAGGTGTTTATACATTCAAAGAAAAATACTTTGCACAGGGTAAAGCAGACAAGAGTATGGGGGGGGGGGAAGGAGGAGTTGTGAGTATTCTTTTATAAAAGGATGTCAGAAAAGATCTCCCAGATATGACATTTTGAGCAGAGAATCAAAGAGAGAGAGCCAGCTGAATCGATACACAGCAGAGCACCCCAGAACCAAGGACAAAGGCCATGCCAACTTCCTCAAACCACAACTGAGTATAACACAGTGTAATGGTTATATGATAACTCAAAAGAAATAAAAACTGGGGGGGGGGGGGGGCGGGTGCCTGGGTGGCTCAGCCAGTTAAGTGTCCAACTCTTGATTTCAGCTCAGGTCGTGATCTCGAGGTTCATGGGTTCAAGAGCCCAGCATTGGGCTCTTCGTTGACAGTGGGGGGCCTGCTTGGGATTCCATCTCCCCCTCTCTCTGCCCCTCTCCTGCCCTCTCTCTCTCAAAATAAATAACCATTTAAAAAAAAAGAAAGAAAGAAAGAAAAATTAGGGCACCTGGGCTGACTTCAGCTCAGGTCATGATCTCACTGTTAGTGAGTCCAAGCCTGGCTTCAGGTGACCTCAAGCCCCACTCCAGGTAAGTTTGAGCCCTGCTCCAGGCTCTGCACACACTCACTCACTCACTCTCACTCTCTCTGTCTCTCTCTCTCTCTCCCTCTCCCTCTCCCTCTCTCTCTACCCCTCGCTCACTTGCTCTCTCAAAAAATTTTAAATTAATTAATTAAAGAAATAAAAATTAAAAAGGCAGAGTGTTGATTATATGGTAATCAGAAATAGCCGTCTATGTGACACCAACAAATCTCATCCAGACTTACCTCCTCCACCAGCTGGACACCATAATCCCTTTTAAGTGGCTGGATGGTCACACCTCTCCCATTGACAAGCTGAGTTAAGTCAATAGGTTGAGTAGGATCCACTCGACCCAAATCAATAAGATATTGCAATCTATTCAGACTCAAAGGCTGATACTGGCGTCTGAAGCTACAAAACAAAGTAACAATTGGAACACTCAAACGGCTCTTCCCATAAGTTCTTCCGATCAACTCAAAGCTTTGTCCTCTATTTTCCTCCCTCGATGTACACGATTTAACAAAAATAGGGGCGCCTGCGTGGCGCAGTCGGTTAAGCGTCTGACTTCAGCCAGGTCACGATCTCGCGGTCCGGGAGTTCGAGCCCCGCGTCAGGCTCTGGGCTGATGGCTCAGAGCCTGGAGCCTGTTTCCGATTCTGTGTCTCCCTCTCTCTCTGCCCCTCCCCCGTTCATGCTCTGTCTCTCTCTGTCCCAAAAATAAATAAACGTTGAAAAAAAAAAATTTTAAACAAAAAAAAACAAAAATAAAACCATCGTTGAAAAAAAAAATTTAAAAAAAAACAAACAAAAATAAAACCATCCTGAGTGCAACAAAATCACATAATATCACTTGCTTTTTGGCAATGAAACAGAACCAGAACTTCATCTCACTAAAAATAATTTGCCTCTCTAAGCATTTACTTCACTCATTTAAACAAATTTGTCAAATGTGACTTATGCATTAACGGAGCTCAAAGTAACAAGAGGAGTTGTCATTTATTGGGTGACTACCCAGGTTTTTACATACATTATTGCTAAGCCTCTAGCCAACCACAAGAGCTGGTATTACCATCTCCTTTGCCAGGTCTGAGCATCAAGTCCGGGCTTTTCTCCCCTCCTAATCCAGGCCAAATTTCATTACCAAAAATGATTCAGAGAAACAGCAATAAAAGTTTACCTCAAAGTGAATTTAAATTTCTACCAAGCAATTGTTTTGTGTTTTTTGGGGGGTTTTTTGGTGACTGTCAGTGAAAATTAGGGATTTTTACTTTAAAAAGCAAAGCAACCTTACCTATGACCTTCATTAAACCCATATTTTGGGATTCGAATGTAAAATGGAGTCTGGCCTCCCTCAAAACCCAGTCTGGGCCGGGTTCCTCTCTGCCGCTCTCCCTTATGGCCTCTGCCACATTTTCGACCTCTTCTCTGACCTCTTCGCCGTCTTTCCTACAAGGAAAAGAAACGCCATTCATTTATCCAATCAGCCAGTACTAACAGCTAACACTATGTGCCAAGCTCTGTTCTAACTGCTCTAACCTCCGCTTTTAAGTTAGCATCGTTGCCTCTGTAAATGTAGTGAATTCTTGTAACCAAAGTCCAAATTGTGTTTCAAAGGAAAAGTTCCAAGGACGGAATGGAGGTAAGGACTCTAGGATAGGCTGGAAATGAAAAAAATCCTAGAGTCAAACATCCACAACAAACAAGGTTTACACGGTATTTAAAAACACTTACTTTGTAATTAATTGTAAACACATAATCGTTACCCATGTGTATTATTTAAGCCTTAATTTGTAAAGAAATATTTTTTTCCCAAATTAACTTCCTGTCACTTCGTGAAAACGAACCGATTCTTTAAATAAGAGTGTTGGCGCTCAGTTCCGGGTTGTGAGTTCCAACCCCACGCTGGGTGGAAACAAAATATTTTTAAAGTTAAATAAATGACAGTATGTCAACTGACAGCTTTTCTAGCTGTATTCAGTGATTTGCAGAAAAGACAACTACCGTAATCAATTCAAATCTTTCCCACGAAAATAAAGTTAACGGGAAAGTAGCTCATCTTCAATTCAACTCTGAACGAGGCCATCATTTTGTGGCTCCTGCGACTTCACGCCTCCGCCGTAATTACAGAATCACGCTTTACCATATGAACCTTATTACGAATTGGGACCGTGTTACGAATTGGGTTCTCCGTGCAGCTGAGAACAAGGGCTCGGCAACCCTAAGTTTATCCCAACACCCTCCGCAAAGAGTGCGGGAGAACGATGGCGAGGGACAGGCCGCTTCCATCGCCCCTTCCCCCTGCGCGTCCTCGCACCAGCCATTTACCGGTTTCCTGGAGCCTGGATTCGGCTTTAGGTTTGCCAAGCTCACACGTGGAAGGGCCCGGAGCAGGTCCAGAGCCCCCGTCCCACCGCCCCGCAGGGGACCGGCCATGACCCGCACAGCCAAAGCCCTCCAAGGGCGCCCGGGGTCGCCTCGGAGCCCACGTGGTCTCCGGGCGCTGCTTTACGGCCGCGGCCCCGCCCCTGTCGTACCGCAGGAACTGCTGCGCTCTCGGCCGCTGGGCTCGCCGGTGTCCGGGAGATCCCTGGTAGCGTCCGAAGTTTTGCAAGTTAGTCTCTGCTGCTCTACCTCGTTTTCTGGGTTTTAGTTCGCTGGGGGTGTGAGCGTAGTTTGGGAGACCGTGCCTTGACCTCGTCCCTGAGCCTACGACGTTTTCCCCGGCTTTAGAAAAGCGCGCATTGAAAACGCCATGCGTTAGGGAATGTTGGGAGTCCGTGTTTGGCCTGGCACGTTTTGTCGTGTCTTGGCCTCTAGGAGACAGTGTCTTCCCCGAGCTCCTCGTGGAGCCCAGACCAAAGTAACGGGAGCGCTAAGCCTTTAGTTTTGAGCTTCGCCTGGCTACACGCGGTGAGAGACAAAAATAATACCCGGGGTCCAGCTATTAAAATGCCTGGCTCGTACCGACCTGTGAGTAAGACTCAAACTATGCGTTCTCATCCCGGTGTATTTACACTACATTGCTGTGCCTGAGCTGCTGAGATAACTAATTTCGCTTATTGTTTAATGATGTTAGCGCTTGGTTATGTGTCAGGCGCGTGTTAAGTCAGCCTTACTCGGTTTATCTAAACAACCAGTCGTAGAGATGTTTTTATTTTTTACAGACCAAGAAGGTAAGGCTTGGCAAGGTCGAGTAGCTGGACCAAGGTCTCACGATAAAAAGCAGAGCCGGGATTCAAATTTCTACCTCCTTACAAAGTAGTATTTTTTATCATATAAAATTGAGTATCTGCAGCACAAAATACATAAGGTTGTTTTCATTCAAAAAATAGCAACTTCCCTATTTTTGCCTTGAGGGGATGTAATGTCAAAGACCATGCTCCCTCCTTTTGTTTTATTCTTTTTACATTTCACTGTCTTGCTGTGGAGTTGTTCTTCCTGGTTGCTATTAGTTATACAATAGTGAAGTTGAGAAATTTGGGGAGGCGAACTACTTCTATGTTTGACAAAACCTTTCTGAAGTTATTTTGAATGAAATATAAAAGAAGGAAGAGGCATCCATTTGTTTAAGCATATTTATAAGCACGTCACTAACTAACTTGTTACTGAGAAATATACAAAGATGAAATCAAATAGGATCTTGCTCCCAGGTTTTTTGAAATCTACAACAGGAAATTTGTCAAAATTGAGGGTTTTTTTTTTTTAAGATTTTATTTCTTTTTTAAGATTTCCTTTTAAGATCATCTTTTTTTTCTTATGTTTATTTACTTCTTTTGAGAGAGAGAGAGCGAGCAAGCACACCAGCCGGTGAAGGAGAGGCTGAGAGAGGAGAGAGAGAATCCCAAGCAGGCTGCACACTGTCAGCATAGAGCCTACTGCAGGGCTCCAACTCAACCCTGAGATAACCTGAGATGAAATCAAGAGTTTGATGGTCAGCTGACTGAGCCCCCCAGGCACCCCTGAAGTCTTTATTTTTAAGTAATCCCTACACCAGTGGGGCTCAAATCCACGCCCTGGAGATCAAGAATCGCTTGCTCCACCAACTGAGCCAGTCAGGAGCCCCAAAATTGAGTGTTTTTTAAAAAGTCAAAAAAAAAAAAAGTAGGTCTCTTGTAGACCTAACAGCACAAATAGAAGAAAAATACAAATATGAGCTCTCTAAAACAATATAAAATACTCTATTTGGAAGTACAAAAGAAAATACAGAAAACAATAGAAACTAGTTCCTGACTTTAAGGGTTTCAATTTGATATATTTCATCATCTTTTTGTTAGAAATTTCATACTTCTGGGAAGAAAATTGCAAAATACACTGCAGAAAGATTCACAGCTTTTTTTTTTCTCTACCTACAAAATCGTTGCTTGCATTAAGTAGTGAATTTCTGGGTGAGAGTTAATACTAATAACATTTTTAAACATATAATTTTTATTGAATAAATGAGATACAGGAAATATAAATACAGTACAGTGTGCTGTACTTCCTGGAAGTAGATGTTTTTATTCGTGTAGGTTATATAATGTTATTGGGGGACATTAGTTAATAACAGTGGAAATAATTGTCGTAAATTGTAGGCTATATGTTTGTTTATCCCATATCCAACTTGTTGAGGAAGCATATAAAACTCTCAATTTGATGAGTATCATCATGTTGTGAAAATGTAAATTAAGGTTGTGTAATAAATAGGTCATTAATCCTTATCTTAAGCCTGTGTAAGGTTTACATCATCATTATTGTATGATAATACTTATTCAGCACTCACATGATTGGGGTATTGCAGTAATATATATTAAACACCTACAAGATTGAGGTGTTGCACTATACCCTGTTTAAATCATTGAGAAGACTTCGTAATAAAATATTTCAGGGGGGTGTGGGTGGCTCAGTCAGTCAAGCCTCCGACTCTTGATTTTGGCTCAGGTCCTGATCTCGTGGTTCATGAGTTCAAGCCCTGTGTTGGCCCCTGTGCTGGCAGTGAGGAGCCTGCTTGGGATTCTCTCTCTCTCCCTTTGCTCCTCCCCTGCTTGCATACTCTCTCTCAAAATACATAAATAAACTTTAAAAAAAAAAAAGTCTTCGGGGCGCCTGGGTGGCTTGGTCGGTTAAGCGTCCGACTTCGGCTCAGGTCATGATCTCACGGTCCGTGAGTTCGAGCCCCGTGTCGGGCTCTGTGCTGACAGCTCAGAGCCTGGAGCCTGTTTCAGATTCTGTGTCTCCCTCTCTCTCTGCCCCTCCCCTGTTCATGCTCTGTCTCTCTCTGTCTCAAAAATAAATGAATGTTAAAAAAAAAAAAAAAAGTCTCCATAAAAAGAAAACATTTCAGTGACTGCTTAAGGTCCATCCTGATTCCAGTCCCAGTTAATAATAACTACTGCATCATTATATAAAAAGAATGAAATGAATCCTGTAAAGGTGGTATAATTTGAAATTCCTTGGGAAGTCCTCTTTCTCACACACTCCTAAATAATCTTTTGCCACTTATGCAAGGACCCTAACGGTCCATCAACATAGATTAATTCCTTTGAACTCATTTAAAATGAAAATTCTCAGGGTGCGGGGTAGCTCAGTCGGTTAAGCATCTGACTTCAGCTCAGGTCATGATCTCGCAGTTAGTGAGTTACAGCCCCGTGTCAGACTCTGTGCTGACAGCTCAGAGTGTGGAGCCTGCTTCAAATTCTGTGTCTCCCTCTCTTTGCTCCTCCCTTGCGTGTTCTCTCTCTCTTTCTCTCAAAAACATTAAAAAAAATTTTTTTTTAATGAAAATTCTCAAAGTGGGTAGAGAATGAGAGTTGGGGACGTGAAAATAAAGGGATAATTTTATCATATAAGGCAGTTTACATGAACCATAATAAAATACACTAGGAAGAGGCTAATCAACTTACCCCTCTGTTTCTGAGATTAAAAAGCAACAAAACAAAAACATGCACATAAACTCTCCTCCTAAATGAGATCACACATTAAAGAATATTTCGGCAGGGATGGGAACAAGAGGAAAAGAATTTCAGTTATTAGATTATTACTGACTTTTTCTGTGACCCAAGAACAAGTCATTTTTAGAGTGCAGCCAAGAACAGGCTTATTTTGTGTTTATCAAAGTTGAGAATTGGAAAACAACTAGAGATGAGAGTTTCCTTAGTGAAAAGAGGAGGAACCCAGGTGCAGGAGAGCAGTAAATCCCTTTGATACTGGGAAAAAACAATACCAAGAGGGCATGGGAAGGGGATGGAAATAAATGTCACCCTGATAAAACCTACCTAGTTTTATCAAAGGTTGGCCCTGACTTATAGGTCTTCATTTATACTTGAATAGTTTTTGTTTTAATTTTATTAAAGTATAGTAATGCATTCATTTGTTTGGAGAAAAATCAAATAGTACAGAAGAGTCTCATGAGAAACAGTTTTCCGTTTTAACTTTTAACTTTCGTTTTTATTTCATCAGGTGAGTACCTCTATATTTATAAATTAAACTATCTCTACCACTAATTGTTTTATTAATTTTTGACATTGTATATTCACTTGTCTTAAGATAGATGAAGATTTAGATAATTTAAACTATTTCCTAGTATTTTAGTTTTCTCTATGGTAACTGTAATTCAAATAATGTGAATACTTTAAATATCTATCTCTTGAATTGTCAATTGTCAAAAGCATACAGAAACTCCTCACTCTGTGTAAGATGAAGGCATTGACTCATCTAACCTCTCACACTTTTTGGCCCCTTCTACTTACAACATCTTTTAGCTATATTTATATATATATATATTTTTTTAACATTGTCATGGATATAAATAAGAAGCTACAACAATTACTGTATCTGCTCTCTCTCTCTAGAGCAGTTTTCAGTGTTTCTCTTTCCTGCCCATAAAGAACTAGCTGTCAGGCTAACAAGCTTTCTTTAAATTCAAGATCACAGGGGCGCCTGGGAGGCTCAGTCGGTTGAGCGTCCAACTTCGGCTCAGGTCATGATCTCATAGTCTGTGAGTTCGAGCCCCACATCGGGCTCCGTGCTGACAGCTCAGAGCCTGGAGCCTGTTTCGGATTCTGTGTCTTCCTCTCTCTCTGACCTTCCCCCGTTCATGCTCTGTCTCTCTCTGTCTCAAAAATAAATAAACGTTAATAAAAAAACACACAAAAAAAAATTTAAATTCAAGATCACAGACCCCAAATTGGTCATCCTATTCCAGTGTCCCAGAATACTTACTTTTTCACTCTCCACAATGACTACTTTGTATCTTCTTTCTCAGCCAATGATTTTCCTTTCTACTTTACAAAAAGAACTCATGAGCTCAGGCATTTTCCCACATCCCACCATTAAATGTACAATCCTTCCCATCATTGCATGTATTCTCTATATCCTGTTAAAGACAAGGAAGTGGCTTCCTCCTGCTAATGGTCAGTCTTTCCAACTGTGATCTGGACTTTCATGCCTCCTACCTGCTTAAGGATTTTGTTGTTTTGAATATCCCCTATCTTTCCCACATCAGCATCATCAATCTCTCCTCATGCCAGGTGGTCTCATGAGCGTATAAAAACGCATGACTAGCATTGATTAAAAAAAAACTATACCACTTTTCTTTATCCCATCATCCCTCCACATGCCTTCACCTGTATCCATCTTTCTGCTTGCTCTCATAGCAAAACTCCTCAAAAGAGTTCTATGTAGGCTATCTCTATTTCCTCTTCTTTAATCCTATGTTTTCCTACGAATAACCTCCATGTTGCCAATTCTGATAAAAAATGCAAATCAAAACCACAATGAGGTATTGTCTCACAAATGTTAGAATGACTATTGCCAAAACAAAACAAAACAAAACAAAAGATAATAAGTATCTGTAGGGATGTGACGAAATCGGAACCCTGTACGCTGTTCCTGTTCATGGGAATGTAAAATGGCGCAGGCACTTTGGAAGACAGCATACAGATTCTTCAAAGAATTGAAAACAGAACTGCCATATGATCCAGCAATTCCACTTTTGGGTATATACCCAAAAGAATTGGAATCAGGATCTCAAAGAGATATCTCCTATGTTTATTGCAGCACTATTCACAATAGCCAAGATCTGGAAACTGCCCAAATATCCAATATAAGACAAATGGATATAGAAAATGTGGGATACTGAAACTAATGTAACATTATGTGTCAATTATATTCAAAATTTTTAGAATATGTGGGCTATACATATAATTAGATATTATTCAAACTTAAAAATTAAGGAAATGCTATCATTTTTGACAAGATGGATGGACTCGGAAGACATTATGTTAAGTGAAATAAATCAGTCACAGAAGGACAGATACTGCATGATTCCTCCTCTATAATGTATCTAAAATAGTCAAATAAGCAGAAAATAGATTGGTGGTTGCCAGGAGATTGGAGTGAGTTTGATAGTTGAGATGGGAGAGTTGTTTGATGGGTATAAAGTCTCAGTTTTCCAGGATGAGTATGTTCTGGAGATCTACAACATTCAACACTCTGTTGTTAACAGTGTGGTATTACACACTTGTTAAGAGGGTAAATCTTATGTTAAATATTCTTACCACAAACAAAAAGGGGACAAAGGAAATTTTTTGGATGTGATGGATATTCTTTTCAAGTTTACTTATTTATTCAAGTAATCTCTACACCCAACATGGGGCTCAAATTCACAATCGCAAGATCAAGAGTCACAATGCTCCTCCAACCGAGCCAGCCAGGCACCCTGGTGATGGATTTTCTTATTACCATGATTGTGGTGGTAGTATCACAGGTCTAAGCTTATATCCGAACTCATTAAAGTGTATACATTACATGTGTACAATTTTTGTATATTGTACCTCAATAAAGCTGAAAAAAATGGAAATTCTCTGTTCTTTTAAAGGAGTGCTTTGCATCATTCAAGGCAGTTGATCACTTTGTCCTTGAAATACTTTGTGTAGTTTCTGGACCACCCACATTTCTGGTTTTCTTCTTCCATCCTGGTTGATCTCACTCACTTTTACCGAGTTGTCTTAAACTATCTGCTCTCTAAATGTTGAAATTTATTTTTTCTATTCAGATATTCTCTCAAGGTGATCTTAAATGGTTTATAGATTCTCAGATTTATATCTGTATCCCAACTTGGAGTTCAACTTGTATGTATCCAGCTCCTTAATTGATATCTTGACTAAGATGTCTTAACATCATCAAAAGGGGATTCTAGATTTCCAACACTCTACCACAATCTTCCCCAAATTCCTCTTCCCTTATATTCTCCTTGTCAATAAATGGCACCTCTGTTTCCCTAGTTATTAAAGCCAAAACCTAAGAGTCATTCTTAATGCCCCTCTTTCCCTATTTCATCCATCAACAACACCTATCACTTTTACCTGTAAACATAATGCTGGTTCAAACCACCACCATATTGTCTAGAACAATGCTGCAGTCTACTGATGACTATTTTCCCTTCTACTCCTGTGCCCTTCCAATCCATTTTCCAAAAAGTCAGAATGTCATTACCCTTTAGTGACTTCACATTGCTCCTGAGTAAAATGCAAACTTCTTACCATGGCCTATGAGAATCAGGCTGATCTGATTCAATTTCATTCAGTGAATGAAATAAGTCTTTTTTTTTTTTTAAGTTTATGTATTTAAGTGGGGGAGGGGCAGAGAGAGCCCTGAGCAAGCTCCACACTCTGTGAAGCCTGACGCAAGGCTTGATCTCATGACTGTGAGATCATGACCTGATGCAAAATCTAGAGTTGGGTGCTTAACCAACTGAACCACCCAAGCACTCTAGGCAAGTCTTCTTATGGAATTTTCTGGGTTATTTCTTTTGCGGGGGGGAGGAGGGGGTGAAATACAATAAATAAGTACAAATAAAACTATTTCTCAGAATAAGGAGTACCATGGAGACAATTAGGGGATTTTGTTAGCGAATAACTGATATTTGTGTTGTCTTTTAGACTGAATGGTCAAATATTGCCTCTCTGAAGGGACATTTGAACCAAAGGACACAAAAGATTTTTTTAGCATTTTCTAAGAAAAGGTTTATTTCTTGATTACATTATAAGCCCACTGAAGATGAGCTGGGAACTCTATTCCTTATCTTTCTAATCCTAGGACTCAGGATGAGAAAGCAGCCATATCATGAAACCTGCAGGTTGCTATGACAGATGGAAAGAGGATTCTGGGGGGCTCTCACACCAGGAATGGAAATCTCTAGTCTGAAAGTGACACATGTCTCTTCCACCTACAATTTATTGACCGGACCTACTGACATGACCTCACTTAAAACAAAATCTGGGAAGTGCAATCCTACCATGTCCTAGAGGACAGAGAATCAGAAATATTTGAAAAAAAAACAAAAAAACAAAAAAAACACACCACCTACAGAGTCCTTCATGTTCACAAAGGAAAGTTTATAAAAGGGAAAGGTATAGACGCATAGTAGCAAGAGTTCTCCTACAACTATACAGTGCCATAGTGTTGCTAGGTGTGGTCCCTCTGGTAGATGTAAAATAGAAACAAGATGGTTTGGTGAGCCTTTCCAAGTCTTGCTGGTATCCAATCCTAAGACTCCGGAAATGATTTCCTACTATTGTACAGAGCTGGAAGAATGAGCCCACAGAATACTACCTAATTCTCCCTACTCAGGATTGCAATTTGCTCAGCTTCAGTCTCACTGCCTTAAACTATTCTAGAAGTCAAGAACAGTCTGGAAATATGTATATTCTCCACATCAGCATTATAGAGCAAAAATCAAATAAATGGGCGCAAGACTGGCTCGGTGTTTTTTTTTTATGGCAGATTATTTAATTTCAAGACTATTTCTTATATATTACACATACATTTGCAGAAAGAGTAAAATGTTCAATCAAGGTTATAAATGCCACTAAGACATATATGTTGTTTCTTCTAGCATTTTTATGGTTTCTTTGTCAAAAAAAAAAAAAAAACCCACTTAACTCTTTGTCCTGTTTGAAATCTTTCTATGGTGAGATATTTCAAGACCAATGTTAAATATAACTAACAATAAGCTGAACACCTATGTGCCCACCACCTACCTTGTGAAATAAAATAGTATATTTATAGTTGTAAGTCTCTTTTTATACCTAACCATATTCCTATTTCTCCCAACTTCCCCAGAAGTAGTCACTATTCTGAACTTAGAATTTATCCTTCCTATGCATTTCTTTGTACTTTTACTCTGTCTCTATATATCCATTATCAACATATAATATTTTGAGATTTTTGGCTTCTGGCAATGATGGGGCAAGAACTGAATAATAATATTTAAAAAGAACAAGATTTATCCTCCCACCACACACAACTAAGCAACCAGACAAAATATACAGCATAATGGCTGGTGGATATTAGACAACAGGCACTTCTCTGAGAAATGAAACAAAAATTTTGAGTTATATTATTGTTCCAACTGATGGCGTGGAGCGAATTTCCAGGCTACATCCAGGGAGGAAGTACCCAAACAGAGCCCTCTAGTCTCCCAGAGGTGAAGAGACAGAGTCTGTACCGGGAAAGCCTACTAGCATTTATGGGATCAAGTACAAGAGAAGAGAAAGCTGCACAGGAAAAGCTCCAAATGTGTGTATTAGTCAGCACATGTGTGTGAAGAAACCACTCAAGGCCAGTGAACGGCCATGAGAAAGATGCAAGCAGAAGCTTTACCAGAGTTCACACAGGGCTAGGAATACTTTATCTTTCCACTAGCCAAAAAAAAAAAAAAAATTCCTAACACAAGGACATTCTCGAAACGTTACTGCATAAGGGCTGGGACCAAATTAGCCCTTCGGTAAAGGCTGTAATGGACCCGCCTCGCAAAGCAAAAATGCGAGCCTCAAATAGACCAACTTAACAAGTGACTTAACTGCATTCCCAAACAAAGGCCGAAAATATTTTAAGAAAAAAAATCAGAAACTCCAACAACTAACAAAATAACGAAAATAAAATCCACAATATTTAGCATATTGTAAAAGAAAAAATTACCATATATGCAAAGAGGCAAGAAAGAAATGAAATAAAAAATCAAAGTAGATCCAGGGGCGCCTGGGTGGCTCAGTCTGTCAAGAGTCTGACTTCGGCTCAGGTCATGATCTCACAGCTCGTGAATTCAAGCCCCGCATCGGGCTCTGTGCCAACAGCTCAGAGCCTGGATCCTGCTTCGGATTCTGGGTCTCCCTCTCTCTCCCTCTCCTCCGCTCATGCTCTCTCTCTGTCTCAAAAATAAATAAACATTAAAAAAAAATGTTTTAAAGTAGATCCAGAAATGACAGAGATGATAGAAACAATTGGCAAGAGTGTTTAAGCAGAATAAATATAGTTCATATGTTCAAGATAGAGGACCGATGAGCATTTTAAGAAGACACAGATGTTAAAAAAATATCTATTGCCCAGCAATGTAAATATACTCAACCCTACTGAACTGTACACTTATAAATGGTTAAGATGGTAAATTTTAGGTTATGTGTTTCACCACAGTTAAAAATTTTGCTAATCCAAAAGACAACAAACAAACAAAACTACAAGTAAATGTCTAGAGGTGAAAAATATAATGTCTGAGAAGCAAATGGTATGGGTAAAATTACCAGCAAGTTATACACTGTAGAAAAAGAGCAACAAACAAAGACTTAATAGAAATCATTTAAAATGAAACGGAGGAGATACTGGGGAAAATAAAGCAAAGAGGAAATTATAATCTTTTCGATGGATGATAATGGACAATCAGCCATATGCAAAAAAAATCTCAATCGTTCTTTCATACCTTATGAAAATATAGTTCAAGATGGATCATAATAAATCTCCTAAATATAATAGCTAAAAGTATAAATCTTCTGGAAGAAAACATACAAGAAAATGTTAGTCATGTTGGGTTAGGCAAAAATTTTGTTAAAGCATAAACTAAACTAAAAGGTATAAACTATAAAAGAAAAATTGATAAATTTGACTTCATGAAAACTAAAAATTTTAGCCTTTAAAAGGCATATAAGAAAATGAGAAGTTCAGCCACAGATTGGGAGAAAGTATTTTTTTAATGTTTATTTATTTTGAGAGAGAGAGACCAAGGGAGGGTCAGAGAAAGACAGGGAAAGAGAGAATCCCAAGGAGGCTCCACGCTGTCAGTGAACCAGTTTCATGAACCGTGAAATCATGACCTGAGCCAAAATCAAGTGTCAGATGCTTAACTGACCGACCCATCCAGGCGCCCCTGGGAGAAGTGTTTTTAAAACGTGTCTCTGATACAGTATTTGTCCCTAAGTATTTGTGTAATTCTTACAACATAATAATATTGAGACAACCCAGTTAAAACATGGACAAAAGATGTGATCAGATATATAAAACAACTATTTTAGAGAATATTTTACCAGGTTTTTAAAGAGTTAAGGCTTCACCTTCTACATGATTGAGCAGTCCGCCTTCATGCTTTTTCTGATATAGGTCTGATACATTCTTGTTAAATTTTGCTTGAATACATTTTTTTAAACTTCTATTGCAAATATTTTGTCTTCCATTAGATATTCTAACCAGGTATTGTTTGTAGACGGAAAAACCACTCATTTTTGTATATTGATTTAGTAATCAGCTATATTGCTAAATTTTCTTGTAACTACTCTTATTAAGTTTTCCCTATTTTCTGTTAATTCTGAAAATAACTATAATTTTGTCTTTTTTCCACTATAATTCTTTCATTCCCTTACGGGAGGAAAAGAGAGATCAATTAATTAGAACATTAAGGTTCTTTAGAGGATGTATGACTTGGGAGAATCTTGCAGGAATAGTAGCATTTGGATAGGGAGGGAGGGGCAGGTGACTGAAATACACGAAATTGAGCAGTTCAACTCCGCATTGTTGGAAGTTAATCGTTAGAATGGATTGGTGCCCCGGGGAACTATACATATTACATCATAGAAAAAGTCACATACTAGGGAATATGTCGTGGTCACAGTAAGAACTAAAGTTTTTCTCTATTTAGATCACAACCAAATACTTAAAAGCCTGACATAAACACGTATACTCCTATGTGAAATGAGTCACATTATCATTTTCAAGAAGTGAGCACCAACTTAACATTTTTGAATTCTCAGCACTCCAATCCAAGATACGAGTCATAAAAACAGTACCAGCAAGATCCCCAACCCTTCAGCATTCTGGTTACCCTGTGAATTAAAGTGGAGTGGGTTTTTGAAACCCTTTTGTTCACCAGCTTCCTTCCCTACCTTAGGTGCTACTCTCTAAATAAGTTTCTCCACTGAATTGCTAACTTCTGAAGGTCAAGGCATTTTGGTTTTAAGCGTTTGTGCCTCTTGTCGCCTCCCGGATACACAAAGTGATATAATTTGAGCCACCGTGCAGAAAAGGGGCCATCCAATCTTGTGCTTAAATCAGTACAGTGTTAACATTCGTCAGTCATAAATTGTGGATCCACAATTGAGTGTTTTCCTTTTCAGGTGAAGTTTAAAGGAGGAGGGGAGTCGACCCCCAAACTGCACACTAGCAGAGCCCCGAATGGAAATACGGCAAAAGCTCCACCGGCCTCTCCCAGTCCAGTCCTTCTTGACTCTTACGAACTGAGTACAGCCCTGGCTTCCGGAGACAAAGGAATATCCGAGACTGGGTACGACGACTGGCTTCGGGGATAATTATTTTCATTACGGGGCCCCAGGAGCGGAGGATAAAGCTGGGCTCCGGGGACCACGCTGCTGGCCTGGGCCTCCGAGCCTTCCCCGGGGTGCCCGGGACGCCCCACGGGCAGGAGCGCCGCGTGGCCACCCGCACCGAGCGCTCGCGGGCCCGCGGGGCACCAGAAGGTCCGCTTCGGTCGCAGCCAATCGGGCGGACGGAGAAGCCGGGCATTGTGACGCGCCGGCCGAGCGGGCGGCGGGGGAGGGGCGGGCCGGCCGGCGTCTGGCAGCGCGGGCGCGCGCGGAGCCGGCGCAGGGCGGCCAGGCGCCTCGTTGGCGCGCACGCGCCTGAGCGCGCGCCCGGAGGGGCGGGCCGGGACTCGCCGCTCGCACGCCCTTGGGCCGGGGCCGGGCGCCCGCTCTCCGTTCCGCCGCCGACGCGCGCAGTCAGTCGAGCCGGTGTATGTGCGGCAATAACATGTCTGCCCCGCTTCCCGCCATCGTGCCCGCCGCCCGGAAAGCCACCGCTGCGGTGAGTGGCGGCGGCCAGGGTTCGGAGGGGCCCGCTCGGCCCGCCGCCGGCTGCCGCCTCTCGCGCGGGGTCGGCGTCGCAGGCCGGTGGGCGACCGGTGGGTGGGCGCGCTCCGCCCTGCCCCTCGTGGGGGTGGGGGGTGGGGTGGGGAAGAGCGGCTCGGCGCGGGCGGAGGGCGCGTGCGGAGCGCGCGGGGGTCGCGGCCGGCCCGGAGGATTCGCCTCCCGCGCGCTCAACGGCCCCCGAACCCGAGTCCTCCGCATTGCGGAGCGAGTGCGGCCCGCCGGACCCCCGGAACCCTCCCCGCCGCCCCCCCGTCCCAGCTTGGGGACAGTGGCGTTAGCGGACAAGCGCCTTAACACGAGGTGGCTTTCTAACATGCTTCTGTCTCATTTGTGATGAGGGAGTGCTTTATCTTCTTACCTCGCACTCTTGTTCTAAATTAAAGAAGTTTGAAGATTTCGTGTCTCCCAAAAACCAGAGGTGCTGTTTTTTGGTTTTGTTTTGGTTTTGGGTTTTTTGTTGTTTTTGTTTGTTTGTTTGTTTGTTTGTTTTTAGGAAACTCGGGTATGAGGATCTCAAACTTTTTATCCCCGCCCGGAAGTTCCTTTTTGCGATGGAAAAATTCGGCATCCTATGCGAAGCTTGCATGGTTTGACTGGAAAGAGACAAAGTCTTTTTCTTAAAATGGGTGGACATTTGCACCTAGGAATGTCTACTTGGGACCTCTTTTAAGTGCTAAAACGCCACCTTGATTGTCTTAGGAACTCGGGGAGAGAAGTTAAAGATTTTCGTCACTTAAGAGGTCTGTAGAGATTGATGAACTTGCTGAAGGCAGTGCTCTGTGATTGCGGCATCATCCACCGTAACCGAGGCCTCAGTGTCTAACGCTTCTCTGTGGGTCTGTTTAGGCATTGCTTATTAATTTTCCCTCTTCTCTTTTAGGTGATTTTCCTTCACGGCTTGGGAGATACAGGGTAGGTACCGCTGGTAGTAAGAGTAATGAAACGGGGTTATGCAACCCTACTTACACCATCAAAGGTTTGTTTAAGGCCTCGAGGATTGTCTAAAAAGAAGATTGCTGTTCGTCCTGCTTCTTACAGCCCAGGAATAAGATACAGCCGTTTCAATTTTGAATTTTTCTCTCATCATCTTAAATTTGTCATGTTTCGTCTCCTGTTTCTGGAACATATTAAAATTGCAAACTCTTCTCTGAGTTGCTGGGGGTATTGGATGCAAGAGATCGGCGGGATGTTTGTAGAGACAGTGTGCAATTGAGAACTTTCTCCAGGAGTTAAAATTGCAGGACGGGCTGAGAAGTAGTTGGTTTTGATAAGACACATAATAGCAGCGTGAGGTCTACCGTGTTCTGATTGAGAGCTTAGATAGTCCCTTAAAAGAAGAAATCAGTTGAAGTGCAGGGGAGAACAGCAAAGATTTATTTGGAGGCTGATGAGCCAAATTTTGTTGTGCTAACTTTAGTCACATGATTTATCTTTCCCTTAGGCCTTTTCTGTATTGAGAGGTGTAGGTTTTGGAAAGGTTTTTGTTTTTTTTTTTTTTACTGTTTTGTTTTATTTTTGAGACAGAGAGACAGAGTGCAGGCGGGGGAGAGGCAGAGAGAGAGGGAGACACAGAATCCGAAGCAGGCTCCAGGCTCTGAGCTGTCAGCACAGAGCCCGACGCAGGGCTCGAGCTCATGAACCGGGAGATCATGACCTGAGCTGAAGTTGGACGACTGCATCAGCGAGGTGCCCTGAGAGGTTTTTGTTTTTAATGTAAAGCAGTGATTATCAGGGGCACGTGTCTGGCTCAGTCAGTAGAGCCTGTGGCTCTCTCTCGGTCTCAAGAGTGGTGAGTTCAAGCCCCACATTGGGTATGGAGCGATAAACCAACCAGTGATTATCAGTTTGAAACTTGGGCAAAATTACAGAACTGGAGGAAAACTGAAGATAGATAAATTTTGGATAAAGTAGCCAAAAACCATTAAATGTTCTTTCCGAGGAGGTGTTGGGCTAGATGAATTGTTAAAAGTGACTCCTAATATTCTTTTTTTTTTAAATTTTTTTTTCAACGATTTTTATTTATTTTTGGGACAGAGAGAGACAGAGCATGAACGGGGGAGGGGCAGAGAGAGAGGGAGACACAGGACCGGAAACAGGCTCCAGGCTCCGAGCCATCAGCCCAGAGCCTGACGCGGGGCTCGAACTCCCGGACCGCGAGATCGTGACCTGGCTGAAGTCGGACGCTTAACCGACTGCGCCACCCAGGCGCCCCCCTAATATTCTTTTATGTCTACTAAGTGGAGGTGCATGACCCATACCTTGTGTGGAGCTGGGGAACAGGTTGCAGGACTTTCTGGCAATCATGTTGTCTTGTGAAAATGACAGACTTTTTTTTTTTTTTTTTAACTCTTAATTTAACTGAAGAGAGTCTCACAGCTCTTTCACAACCAATCCCTGACAAGTCAAGGAGGAACTTGCTACCCTGTAACTTTCTCTTTAAGGAGATCCAGGCCTAAAGAATCAGTCCAAGAGAAGAAAGCTTCAGTGTAGGAAGATTCTCTGTAGACCCCAATTTAGCCAGATTCCATCCATGAGCTGAAGTTAAAGACTGAAAATGATGAAGGAAATGTGAGATTAAAATTACCAAGAGCATCCAGGCATCTTGACCAAGAATTAAGTTTATGTAAAAAATTAAAGGTCTCCAATTCTAAAAATACTTCATGAGATAAAAGCTGACTCTAAATTGGTCCCATGAATACATGGTGAAATTCAGAAGCAATCAATCTGACAAGTGGCAATTTAATGTTTAAAATATGGGTTAAATTGGCGGATGATGGGGATTAAGTGATTTTGTTCGTTGCTATAAAATTGGGCAGGTTTTGCCTTTTTTTTTTTTTTTTTTTTTTCTTTTTGGTTAAGACTTTTGTAGAACCAGCCAAGGTATACTGTCTGGTAACATAGGTCTCCAGGTCTGTGTCTTTTAGATTCCTCATGAAAAAAATGGTGACCAAATATGATTGGAAGACCCATGTAATTCTATATTTTGACAATTCTAATATATAATTTCCCCCACATTTTTGTTTCTGAGATTGGTGCTCATTTTACTAGACGTGTGTTTATTGTGGTGGTGATTTTTTTTTTTCCCCTTAAAAAGCTGTTTTTTTCAGTGGTGTCTCTTATTTAGATTATGTCTTACTGTCCAGGAAATATGAAGTGGCATATTGTCCTCTTGAAAAATTTTCTGGCATATGCACTAGCATGTTTAAGACTCTGAAAAGTTCTGCTGTAAAGAAACACCTATGATAAAATGTTGCTAATAACATGTATAATAAACTGTGAAACTAGTATTCAAAGAAATATGTTTTAGACTATACTGTATGGTGTGAGATCACAGATTTCCTTCTAAAATAAGAGTAGCTGTTAGGATTATGAAAATGTTATATTAGTATTGTAAACAAATTCAAACTGTAAATATGAGAGGAGAATGAAAATTAGTTGAAATCCAAAAACCCAGAAGTACTTATTTTTGATAGCAATTTAAAAAATGTTGCATTTTGAAGTATTTTCAAATTTGTGGAAGAGTTGCAAGAATAGAGATTCCTCAATACCTTTTACCCAGATTCACTAATCTCTGTCTATTGAATAGGTTTCTATGTTTGCTGAACCCCCTGAGAGTAAATTGCAGTTATCCTGATTCTTTATTTCCAAACCCTTTAGCATGTATTTCCTAAGAACAAGGAGAATCTTTTATGTAACCCCAGAACAGTTCATCACGTTTGGGAAATTGAACACTTAATATCATTGTCTAATACAAGAGTTATTCAAACTTTACCTGGTGATACGTCCTGTTCATTGCATCATGTCAGCATGCAAATGATAGCATTTGTCCCCTTGTTGTTTACTTGGATCACTTGAGCATGATGGCATTTTCCGGGTTTCTCTACTGCAGTTATTGTCCCTTTGTAGTTTAAAAAGCAACTTGTAGGGAGATACTTTGAGACTTTGCAAATTGTACGTTAAGCTTTCACCCAATGTTTTTAGCATCCGTTGATGATTCTTGCTTGACTCAGTTGTTAATATGATATGATTTTCTAAGTCTGTCACTCTATGTTTATTAATTTGCCCCTACCCATTTTTTTGTACGGACTGTAAATTTAGGGAACGGCATTTCATCATTGTTACTGTGTTTTAAAATTTTTAGCTCTTTGAAAACAACTGTAAATTTACATAAATGTTTAACAGAAGTAGTATTTAGAGCTCCTGATGCTCTTCCTCTCAGATTACCCAGTTGTTAACATCTCTGGAACAATTGGGACATACTGAAGAAGTATTGCCTCATTACTCTGTAAAATTTCAGTGTGTATCTTGTAAGTACAGGAACATTCCCACATCACCACAGTTAACCATCAATCAAGAAGTTAACATTGATCATCAGATATCTTGCTTTTGTCATCACATTTTTCTTGATTTGACCCAATCGTGTCTCTTACGGGCCCAGGATCCAATTCAGGATCACATGTTATGTTTAGTTATCACGTGCCCTTAGCCTCCTTCAGTCTAGAGCAGTCTTTCCTTGTCTTTCATGACTTGACACTTTTTGAGAATACGGGCCAATGACTCTGTGGACTGTCCTCAGTTTGGGTTTATGTAATGTCTTCTTCTGACTTAAGCCTTTTTTGACAAAAATAACACAGGTGTTGCTGTGTTCCTCTCTATGGATTGTATCAGACACATACTGTGTTGGTTTTTGTTCACTGGTGATGCTACATTTTTTCACCTGGTTAAGATAGTGTTTGCTCCATTTCTCCACAATAAAATTAATAAGTGTGTTTACTTAAAAATATTTTGTGGGGAGATGTAGCAGACTATGAGTCTGGAGTTCTTTCTTGTCCGGTAAGAGAGCAGATGCAGAATTGAAAGGCTAGTGTTCGGGAGGAGACAAGAGCCCTGAACAGGGGTTTTGTCTCCGGATTTATTGAGCTCATAAGATATTATCACGTGGTGAACGTGAAGAAAACAAGATCTTACACACATGAACGTGGAGAAAATAGACAGTAATCATTAACTTGTGTGGAAGAAGCAAAGGGTCTGAAGGGCAAGTGGAGTTTGTAATCAAAGAACAGTAGTATATTGGCGTCAGATGGACAGTAGTTTCCTGCAGGTGATGTAATAAGCTACTCCTGACCCCATTATAATGTCCTGCTAGCTATCCTCGGGTGCTTTCTCCCCTATGGTGGCGGCTTTCCACTCTAAGCTTTTTTCTAACCCATTTATGTAAGTAGAACCTATTTCCCCACAGGGAGATGCTTCGATATTATGAAAACATGTTTCTCGCCAAATTTTCACCTATGGATTTAGTGTCCATTAATGATTCTTGTCCATACCTATTATTGTGAAAGTTCCAAATGATGATCTTTTCAAAAAATCCTTCATTCTAGATTTATTCATTGGCAACTCTCCCTTCTCCCTTATTATGTATACATATATTCATCTATTCATTTTAAAGTGTCAAATCAGGACAGACTCTTGGATTGCTGTTTTACTCTGAGGGTTACAAACTTAAATCTATCATATTTTTGACGTCAAATCATCTTGTAGTTGGCTAGCGGGAGCCCCTTCAAGCTGCTCTTATGGGACATGTCTCCATCATTCCTTGAGCACTTCCCTGCTTTCTGATACAGCAAGATCTGTTCTAGGATCATCTTATATTTTTCCTACTTCAGTCCTGGGACTCAGCCATTTTTTTCAAGAGCTCTGGTTCCTTTTTGTAGAGTATTATTTAGGAACCTAGATCTGAGTGCCAGATGTGCTTGTTGAAGGAATTGTTACTTCTAGATCCTTTCCGTAGACAAAACTGGAAGTGTAGCTACATAACATACATGTGTGGACACACATCTATATCAGTTTTGAAATTTACATATATTAAAATTTAGGGCTTTATACTGATTTCCTCCAGTTCCAGTCAGCACCACTGGGATTATGCTAGCCTTCCCTCTTTGCGTATTTGTAACCTGGCTTCTGTTCTGCAGTTTTGGCCAGTAGTGCGTTTTGGCATTGCCTCATCACCCCTCCAGGTGCCCCAGCCCACAGCTTTGCTTCATACATGGGAACCACCTCCACACCTTGCCCCCACACAGCTGAATGGTGACACTTGAAAGCTCAGTTCCAGGGAAGGAGAAAAGGCCAGGTGGAAAACTTGGCCCTCTTCATGTAAACTTCCCTCCATATGTTCCAGGAGTTACTGGTCTGTATTACCAATCTACATGAGAATTTTCTTGGCTGTGGAGATTTTAAAGCTTAGAAAAGAAAGTTTCAAAAGAAAAAAAAAAGGGGGGGGCGCCTGAGAAGCTCAGTCGATTAAGCAGCTGACTCGATTTCGGCTCGGGTCAGGATCTCATGATTCAGGAGATCAAACCCTGCATCGGGCTCTGCGCTGGTAGTGCGGAGCCTACTTGGGATTCTCTCTCTCCCTTCCTCTCTCTGCCCCTCCCCTGCTTGCACGTGCTCTCTCTCTCTCTCTAAAAATAAATAAACATTAAAAAGACAAAAATAAAGTTTCAAAGACAAATGTTTAAGTAGATTAAGTCTTAACTGAGAGATCAAGTAAGATCAAAAATAATATTGAATTGGCAACATGGGTATATTTTGTGACCGTTCATTTGCAGGTCTTTTTGTAATCAAGAACTAAGAGAATTATAGAGTGGGATTTGGGGATCATTTAGTTACAAGGACTAGAAAACTGTTCAACTAGTTTATACAAAATTTATGGAAGGATACAAGATAGCTCATTAGCATATAAGCTCCAAGAAGGCAAAGATTTTTTAATTTCATTGAAATAAAAGTCACCTGAGAACACAGGTTTTTTCTATTTAACTTAATACCATACCATACCATAAAAGTCACCTGAGAACACAGGTATTTCCTATTTAACTTAATACTGCATCCTCAGGGCTTGGATGCTACTGGATACGTAGAAGAACTAAGTATTGAGTAGATAAATGAATGAATGAGGAATTAAGGGGCAAGACCTATAATGGGAATTAGTCACCAAGTATATTAAGTTTCCTAGGGCTGCCATAGTAAAACACTACAAACTAGATGGCTTAAAGCCACAGAAATTTATTCTCACGGTTAAAGAAGTTAGGAGTCCAGTGTCAGGGTGTCAAAAGGACTACAAATGCTCCCTGCAAAAGCTGTTGGGGAGAACGCTGTGCCTCTTCCAGGTTGTGACAGTTCCTTGGCTTTTGATAGTTACTTCCAGTCTCTGCCTCCCTCCTACATGACCATTTTGCTGTTAATCTGTGTACTTTCCTCATTTTTTTTTCTCATTTCTAATAAGGACACCAGTTACTAGATTTAGGGCCCACCCTAATCCTAATAAATCCCATCTTGATCCTTAACAGATTACATCTGCAAAGAGCCTATTTCCAAATAAGGTCACGTTCTGATGTTCCAGGTGAACATGAATTTTGGTGGCTACTATTCAGTCAACTGCATGCACCAAAGTGCCTTTCATCTCTCTGCTTTTCATCCCCTTGTGGTCTCTTACTTTTGCTTCTTTCTGTGTATTTGCACAATTTCCTCAGCTGACACATTTTTCTGATCAAAATGGACCACCCCAGCTCTGACTTTATATCAACCCTAATTCTGGTGTTCAGTTAAGAATCTGACCCCATCTTGGGGCACCTGGTAGCTCAGTCAGTTAAGCGTCTGACTTTGGTTCAGGTCATGATCTCATGGCTCATGAGTTCGAGCCCTGCGTTGGGCTCTGTGCTAACAGCTTGGAGCCTGGTGCCTGCTTCAGGTTCTGACTCCCCTTCTCTCTCTCTGCCCCTCCCTGGCTCGAGCTCTGTCTCTCTGTCTCTGTCTCTCTCTCAAATAGAAACAAACATTTTAAAAAACTAAAAAAAAAAAAAAAAAAAAAAAATCTGACCTAATCTTGGGGCACTTGGGTGGCTCAGTTGGTTGAGCGTCTGACTTTGGCTCAGGTCATGATCTCATATCTTGTGGGTTCAAGCCCCGCATCGGGCTCTGTGCTGACAGCTCAGAGCCTGGAGCCTGCTTCAGATTCTGTGTCTCCCTACTCTCTCCCCAGCCCCCACTCATGCTGTATCTCTCAAAAATAAGTAGACATAAAAAAAAAAAATGACCCACCTTGGGTCATTTTGCTCTTAGCCAGATAGTTGGTAAGACTCATTAGGACAGATAGGAGAGATTCTGTACTGTGATGTGCTACTGGGACAGGGATGGTAATAAGTAGTGCTTCTTGTACAAACCTGGAATCTTTGTTTTTAGTTCCATACCATATTACTATGGAGTAGTGAGGATAATGGAAATAGACTTTAGTTACTTTGTTGTAGTCTTTTCTAAAAGCACAATTGAGAAATAAAATAGTGTGAATTTGTGATATTTCTTGGGATATGCCTGGAAATTTTTTTTGGACTCAGAAAACCTTTGTATGTATATGTGTGTGTGCATGTTTTGTTTTCTTTTTCTGTTTCAAATAAGTGAAATATATTCTGATTGATCTAGGTTTCTGAACAGTAGATTGTTCATTTAACTGAAGCTTTGTGTCGACTTCTTGAATCTTGAAGTTTCCACTGACTTTGAAAATTAACAAAAGGACTGGAAACAAGTTGGCCATACTTTTGTATAATTCAGTTACAGTCAAAGATCTGTAGGGGTACCTGGGTGGCTCAGTCGGTTGAGCATCTGACTTCGGCTCACGTCATGATCTCACAGCTCATGAGTTTGAGCCCTGTGTCTGGTTCTGTGCTAACAGCTCAGAGCCTGGAGCCTGCTTCAGATTCTCTCTCTCTCTCTCTCTCTCTCTCTCTCTCTCTCTCTGGTCCTCCCTTTCTCGTGCTCTCTCTTTCTCTCTCTCTCTCAAAATAAACGGTAAATTAAAAAAAATTTTTTTAAAGAAAAATAATAAAAATAAACATTCAGAGAAGATTTTTTTATAAGCGATGGGGAGATTATGGATGGGAAAACTAAGGACTGGAAAAGCATTGATTCTCATACTTTAATATGCATAAAAATCACCTGGAAGGCTCAATGTGGTCCCCACCACCAGAGTTTCTGATTCACTGGGTCTGGGATGGGGCCCGGCAATTTGCATTTCTGACAAGTTCCCAGATATTATTACTGATCTGGAGAGAACACTTTGAAAGCCACTAGTCTGAGCTGTCTGTATCCACGCTTCTACATAGAGGCAGAGTTGAACTAGAACTCAAGATTTCTGTTCTTTTTCTCATAAGAGTTCTTAGTATTTCTTGTGTAGAAGAGTGGTTGGCAAACAGTGGGCCACAGTTCAGTTCTGGCCTGCCCCTTTTTAAAAACTTCTTCAGTTGTTAATGTTATTTATTGAAATATGATTTGCATATCATAAAAGCAACTCTTTTAAAGTGTACAATTCCATAGTTTTTAGTATATTTACAAAGTTGTGGAACCATCACTAAGGTGTTAATTGCAGGATATTTTCAACATCCCCCAAAGAAATGGCACACCCCTTAGCAGATATTCTTTATTCCCTTCCCTGGCAACCACTAATCTCCCTGTGGTTTCTATGGATTTACCTCTTCTGGATTTCTCATATAAATGGAATTGGACAATATTTGACCTTTTTGGTATGCATTCTTTCACATAGCATATTTTTCAGGTTCATTCATGTTGTGACATGTATCAGTACTTTATTCCTTTTATTCTCAAATAATATTCCATGGAGTGATAGCCATGTATTGATCTTATGAATATACCATAGTTTTTAAATTTATCAGTTGATGAACATTTGAATTATTAGTGCTACTCAGAACATCCATGTGCAAGATTTTACATGAATATAGGTTTTCCGTTCACTTGAACAGTTGGTGAGTCAGTGGTAACTGTTTAACCCTTTGAGGAGCTCCCAGACCGTTTGTTGTCCACAGTGGCTGTACCATTTTCCTGTTCTACTAACTAACAGAAGGTTCTGATTTTTCCACATTCTCACCAGTATTTGTTATTCTCTTTCTTTTGGATTATAGCCATCCTATCGAGTGTGAAGTGTTTGGGTTTTTAATTGCATTTCCTAGTGACTGATGAAGTTGATCATCTTTTCATGTGCTTATTTGGCCATTTATATATCTTCATTAGAGAAATATCTGTGCAAGCCCTTTGCCCATTTTTAAAACCAAGTTGTCTTTTTTCTTGTTGATTTTTAAGACTTTAAAAATATATGCTAGGGTCTCCTGTGCAGCTCAGTCAGTTAAGTGTCCAACTTTGGCTCAGGCATGATCTTCCAGTTTGTGAGTTTGAGCCCTCCATTGGGCTCACTGCTGTCAGCTCAGAGCCTGCTTGGAATCCTCTTTCCCCCTTTCTCTCTGCCCCTTCCCCACACTCACTTGTGCGCACGCGCTCTCTCTCTCTCTCTCTCTCTCTCTCTCTCTCAAAACTAAAAATAATAATAATTAAAAAATAAAAATATATTCTAGGAGAGCCTGGCTGGCTTAGTTGGAAGAGCATGTGATTCTTGATCTCAGGGTCGTGAGTTCCAGCCGCACATTGAATGTAGAGATTACTAAAAATAATAAATAAACTTAAAAAAATAAAAATAAAAATATATTTTAGATAATGGAAACCTCATATATGTGATTTTCAAATATTATCCCCCAATCTAAGGGTTATCTTTTCACTTTCTTGATAGTGTACATTAAAGCACAACAGTTTTAATCCTGATGAATTCTAGTTTATCTTTTTCTGTCTTTGGTCACTTGTGCTAATCATTCCGTATCTTTGTTGCCAAGCTTCCCCAATTGTTAATCTTTTACTACATTGTGCAACTGTGCCTGCATTCAAGCTCTTTCTCTGTCTCCATATGTATAGGCTCATTATCTAGTAATCAGAAGTCTTTTTTTTTTTTTTTTTTTTTTTTTGAGGGAGAGAGAGATACATGGCCCAACTGAGGGACAGAGAGAGAGAGAATCCCAGGAGGGGCGGGGAGAAACAGAGAGACAGAGAGAGAGAATCTGAAGCAGGCTCCAGGCTCTTAGCTGTCAGCACAGAGCCTGATGCAGGGCTTAAGCTCATGAACCGTGAGATCATGACCTGAGCCCAAGTCTGATGCACAACCAACTGAGCCATCCAGGCATCCCCTAATCCATTCAGGTTTTGCCAACTTTCCCAACTATGTGTTTCCTTCCTGGTCTAAGATCCTTTCCAGTAATTTGTGTTACTTTTAGCTATCATGTCTGTTATGAAACAGTTTATTAGTCTGTCTCTCATTTCCTTTATATATAGATGTATATATATTTTTTTAATTTTTTTAATTTACCTCCACGTTAGTTAGCATATAGTACAACAGTGATTTCAGGGGTAGATTCCTTAATGCTCCTTACCCATTTAGCCCATCTCCCCTCCCACAACCTCTCCAGAAACCCTCTGTTTGTTCTCCATGTTTAAGAGTCTCTTATGTTTCCCCCCTCCCTGTTTTTATATTATTTTTGCTTCCTTTCCCTTGTGTTCATCTGTTCTGTGTCTTAAAGTCCTCATATGAGTGAAGCCATATGATCTTTGTCTTTCTCTGACTAATTTCACTTAGCATAATACCCTCCAGTTCCATCCACGTAGTTGCAAATGGCCAGATTTCATTCTTTTTGATTGCCAAGTAATACTCCATTGTGCATATATACCACATCTTCTTTATCCATTCATTCATCGGTGGACATTTGGGCTCTTTCCATACTTCGGCTGTTGTTGATAGTGTTGCTATAAACATGGGGGTGTATGTGCCCCTTCGAAACAGCATACCTGTATCCCTTGGATAAATACCTAGTAGTGCAATTGCTGGGTCATGGGGTAGTTGTATGTTTAGTTGTTTGAGAAACCTCCATACTGGTTTCCAGAGTGGCTGCACTTGCTTGCATTGCCACCAACAATGCAAAAGAGATCCTCTTTCTCCACATCCTCGCCAACATCTGTTGTTGCCTGAGTTGTTAGTGTTAGCCATTCTGACAGGTGTGAGGTGGTGTCTCATTGTGGTTTCGATTTGTATTTCCCTGATGATGTGTGATGTTGAGCATTTTTTCATGTGTCGGTTGGCCATCTGGATGTCTTCTTTGGAGAAGTGTCTGTTCATGTCTGTTGCCTGTTTCTTCACTGGATTATTTGTTTTTTGGGTGTTGAGTTTGACAAGTTCTTTATAGATTTTGGATACTAACCCTTTATCTGATATGCCATTTGCAAATATCTTCTCCCATCGGTTGCCTTTTAGTTTTGCCGATTGTTTCCTTCGCCGTGCAGAAGCTTTTTATTTTGATAAGGTCCCAATAGTTCATTTTTGCTTTGTTTCCCTTGCCTCTGGAGATGTGTTGAGTAAGAAGTTGCTGCGACCAAGATCAAAGAGGTTTTTGCCTGCTTTCTCCTTGAGGATTTTGATGGCTTCCTGTCTTACACTGAGGTCTTTCATCCATTTTGAGTTTATTTTTGTGTATGGTGTAAGAAAGTGGTCCAGGTTCATTTTCATAGCCTTTATATTTTTAAAATACAGAGCCTTACCTTTGTATATTCTGTAGAATGACCCTCAACTTAGTTTTAATGTTTTCTCATGACTGGGCTCGCGTCATGTATTTCTTTTGGCAACAGTTTGAGATATACCGCACAATTCACCCACTTGAATTCTGCAGTTCACCCTTTAATAGATTCACAAAACCGTGCAGCCATTTTTATTCCAAAAAGAAACCCTATACTCGTTATCACCCTGAAACCCGCCCCCCTATATTCTCAGCTCTAGGTAACCACTATTTTCTATACCTGTAGATTCACCTATTCTGGACATTTCGTATAAATGGAATCATATAACATGGTCTTTTGTAACGGCTTCCTTTACTTAACCTAATGTTTATAAGGTTCATCCATGTTGTAGCATATGTTAGTACTTCATTCCTTTTTCTTGTTGATCATATTTCTTTGAGTAGAATTGCTTGTTCATATGGTAGCTTCATGTTACCAGCAGTACATGAAAATTCTGATTTCTCCCCATCCTCATTAACACTTGTTTCTGTCTTTCTTTTTTTTTTTAAGATTTTAAAGTACATCCAACATGGGACTCAAAACTTACTACAACCTTGAGATCAGAGTTTGCATGCCCTGCCGACTGAGCTAGCAAGGCACCCCTTGTCTTTTGATTATAGCCATCCTAGAGGGTGTGAAGTGGTATTGTGATTTTATTTGCATGTACCTAATGACTAATAATGCTGAGCATCTTTTCCTATCCATGTTGGCCATTTGTATATCTTTGGAAAAATGTCTTTTCAGGTCCTTTACCTGTTTATGTTTAGGTTGTCTTTCTGTTTGTGGGTTTTAAGAGTTCTTTATATGTTATGGATCCTAGACCCTTACTGAATGTATGTTTTGCAAATATTTCTCCCATTCTGTAGGTTGTCTTTTCACTTTCTTTGTAATGTTCTTTGAAGCATAATGGTTTTTAATTTTGATGATTTTTTTTGAAAATTTTGTTGTTGCTTGTGCTTTTGGCATCTAAGAAATCATTACCCAATCTAAGGTTACAAGATTTCCATGTATTTTCTTCTGGGAGTTTTATAGTTTTATCTCTTAGGTTTAAGTCTTTTGAAATTGGGAAGTGTGAGGCCTCCAACCTCACTCATTAAATTTTTTTTAATGTTTGTTTATTTTTGAGAGAGAGACAGAGACAGAGCACAAGTCGGGGAGGAGCAGAGAGAGAGGGAGACACAGAATTCGAAGCAGGCTCCAGGCTCTGAGCTGTCAGCACAGAGGCTGATGCAGGGTATGAACCCATGAACCGTGAGATATGACCTGAGATGAAGTCAGATACTTAACCGAATGAGCCATCCTGGTGCCCCCAACCTTACTCGTTTTTAAGATTGTTTTGGCTCTTCTGGGTCTCTTGCATGTCCAAATGAATTTTGGAATTGGCTTGTCAATTTCTGCAAAGCCAGCAATGATTCTGATAGAGATTGCATTGACTCTGTAGATCAGTTTGTGTATACTGTCACCTTAAGAATATTAAGTTTTCGGGGCGCCTGGGTGGCGCAGTCGGTTAAGCGTCCGGCTTCAGCCAGGTCACGATCTCGCGGTCCGGGAGTTCGAGCCCCGCGTCAGGCTCTGGGTTGATGGCTCAGAGCCTGGAGCCTGTTTCCGATTCTGTGTCTCCCTCTCTCTCTGCCCCTCCCCCGTTCATGCTCTGTCTCTCTCTGTCCCAAAAATAAATAAAACGTTGAAAAAAAAAAAAAAAAAAAAAGAATATTAAGTTTTCTGGTCCATGAACGTGAGATGTCCATTTACATAGATCTTTAATTTCTTTCAACATTTTTGTAATTTTCAGAGTGAAGTCTCATGTATGTACACACACACATGAACTCACATATAAACACACATTTAGGGGCACCTGGGTGGCTCAGTCAGTTAAGTGTCCAACTTCGGCTCAGGTCATGATCTCGCAGTTTGTGGGTTCAAGCCCCACATCAGGCTCTGTGCTGACAGCTCAGAGCCTAGAGCCTGCTTTGGATTCTGTGTCTCCCTTTCTCTCTGTTCCTCCCCAGCTCACACTCTCTCTCTCAAAAGTAAATAAAGATTTGAAAAAAATTAAACACACATTTACACATGCAAGCACTCCTACAACTCTAGAATAGTGCCTTAGTGTTGTTATATAAGTATAAATATTACTACAGTTGTTAACTGATTTTTCTATATGCCTTTAACACTTTTGGGAGAGGTGTATTAAAATAGAAGAATAGTTAATACAAAAGCATTCAACATTTTTGTATTTGTTTATTTAATTTTAAATTGTTTTTTTAATTTTAAGTAGCCTCCTTACCCAACATGGGGCTTGAACTCATCACACAAGAGTTGCATCCTCTACCACCTAAGCCAACCAGGTGCCCTGCATTTAACATTTATATCTGGACTATTTCACACAAAAAAATGTCCTAAGTTACTTTTTAAAAAATTTTTTTAATTTCTTTTTTTTTTTAAATAAGCTCTGTGCCCAGCATGGTGCTTGAACTCATGACCTAGGGATCAAGAGTCCGTGCTCTACCAAATGAGCCCAATAGGCGCCCCTTAGGTTACTTTTCCTTTATGCTTTAATAGAAGTAACATGTAGGAAGTATCAGTTACGATGTCAAGTGTAAACAAGTAGGTACTGTATGTATGTATGTATAGTATGATCCCATTTTTGTAAAATCTGTATCTGTTGCTTAGGTGTTATGCGTGAAAAAAATCAGAAGGAAGTGCACCAAAAGATAACCGCTTATTTGCAGCTAGAAGGATTGTGATTTACTGTTTTATTTTTTTTAGTTTTTCTCGTATTCCATTTTGAACACATATAATACACACAAGGAAAGAATGTTAATTAAAGTTATTTTCATTAGAGTAGAAGCATGTAGAGATATTAGACAACTGATTTACTTCTGAGGTTTCTTCCATCATATAAAATATGATTTATATTATCTGTCTTGTTTACTTTGTTGTGAGGTTATAGAGAGATAAATATACCTGTATTTTGTAAATAGTAAAGCCCTGTGGAAATCTGTGAAAGAAAACACACTGCTCTTCAGAAATCAGGAGAGTTCATCTTTATTTGTAGACAAAGCTTAGTAGCCTTTGGGTTGTTGTGGCGTTTTAATAGCATTGACGGCCCATACTTTTATGGTATTATAAAGAGCTACATTTATCCTTGCAAGTTTTTTAAAGTACTATTCCGTTACTAATTTATTGGGATTTAAAACAGTATCTAATGGCATTATTCACGTAATTTCCCTCCAGGCATGGATGGGCAGAAGCCTTCGCGGGTATCAGAAGTTCACATATCAAATATATCTGCCCGCATGCGTAAGTATTTTAATCTTTACATTTGTGAGTCAGAATCTGGAGAGGAATCATTGTGATACCTTTACTTTTCTAGAAAAGCATTTAAATATAATTTGTTTTTGTCCTTTTAAATATTTGGTTTAAAAGTAAAGATTAGTAAATTCTTTAAAACTAAACTGGTGACTTGGCTACATAGAATTTTTTTCCTGTTATGTTGGGAAATTTAAAATAATGTTCTCTTGAAGGTCAGTTGAACTGAGAACCAGAAAAATTCCTTTAGATATACAAACATCTGAGATCTAAGGATATCCACAAGGGGATTTATTTACTTGTCAAGTTTGTCTTTACTATGTTGGAAACACTCCTAAAGTTTATCAGGTAAAGGCATTGTGATACACCATGGGGAAAAAAAAACCACAGGTTTTGAAGTCTCATAGGTTTGGTTTTAAATTCTGGAGATGCTTGTGGATGTCGAAAAGAAACTATAAAGTTTTCAGAAAACAGAAAATTGCTGAGATTGGCAACATTTTAGGTCAGAATGTTGCCGAGAAACAGTAGCCATGGAGAAGACAACTGTGATTCGAGTTCATGCTAGTAGGTTAGTTCATCCTCAGAAGTGGTGGTAGCAGTAGAGCTGATAAATGTGAAAGAAGAAATGGAAGGAGGAAACATATCTGATTAGGTAAGAATACATTCTGTCCCCTTTTTATCCTTAAATAGGTGGTTCATCTTACCTCTGTAGACTACCAAATACTCTGGCCAGGGTTACTGTGTCCTCTATTCTAACTCATGTAAGAGACAATTCTTTTTTTTTTTTTTAGTGTTTATTTTTGAGACAGAGAAAGACAGAGCATGAACGGGGGAGGGTCAGAGAGCGAGGGAGGCACAGAATCTGAAACGGGCTCCAGGCTCTGAGCTGTCAGCACAGAGCCCGATGCGGGGCTTGAACTCACGAACCGTGAGATCATGACCTGAGCCGAAGTCAGACGCTTAACCCACTGAGCCACCCAGGCGCCCCAGAGACAATTCTTGATTAATTAGAATGTTCTCATGTGTTGTGATTGGCCCCAAGATTGAATTTGATTTAAGGCCATTTCCCAACGTAGGGAAATTCATGTTCTCAAAGAAATTGTGATAAGATTTGTAACCTCTAACTAAGGTAGACTTGTTTTATGAATCAGGAGGATAGTGATGAGATGTAGTCATAGTGTATTTATTTCTCTTTCCTTTTTTATCTAGCTACATTCAGGTTATCCAACAGATTGTTCATCAAAGACTTGAACTGAGTGTAGTGGACACTTTGGCAAAACGTCTATTTCCCATATTTATTTAGAGGTCTCTTAAGCAACTACATAGCTGAAACTTAGAAAATAAGCAAAAATATAATCTGAGCATATGGGAATTGATGTACCATATCTGTGTGGTAAATTGCTCGTTTCCTTAGACTTAGCCAGAGTCTTATATTTTATGCATTTCCAACTGTCTTGGTTACACATTTTTGTAAGAAAATGTCTGGCTTGAAAGTATTAAATAGGAGTGTTGAGAAAGGAAAATGTTTTTATTTGCCAAGCGTGGTCCTGAACACCTGCTGCTCTGTCTTCAGAACACATTTGGAGGATGTGTAGAGAAAATGATGCAATGTGGATGCGGTGACACAGCTCAGTGTTGAAATTGTAGCATACAATTTTGTGTAAGCCTGAAGTAATTCTCTATCCTTCAGTGATGGAATGTATCAGGTTTTATGCCTTGTTATATTACTCTCACTTTGCGTTTTTTTTCTTTCCTATGTAGACCAGTTATGCCTGTAACACTGAATATGAACATGGCTATGCCTTCCTGGTAAGTGAGAATTATTCAATAAGACCTTTTCATTTACACTTAGTTTTTTTGTTTTTTATTAGAAGTGCTTTTGCATATAGCAATTTTTAATTAGCTATTTTTAAGTTGCAAAGTTACATAATTAACTTTACGTTTAACCTTTAATTATTTAAGTTTTGTATTTTAGATTCAGGGGTAAACTTGAGGAGCTGTGCCAAGAGGTAGAGGAATGGGAGAGAATAGGTAGATAGAAATAGTGTAGAAAATATCTCCTACTGCCTGATAAACCTTCGTTGGTTTGAGTGACCCCGTGTGGCATAACTCTGATTAAGCCACAACCTTACACCCTTCCAACCTCTTGCTTTTGTGGAGAGTTGACAAGTTTTTAAGGAGACCACTTCCTCTTCCGCACTCTCAAGATATTTTCACATTCCCTGTATGTTTTATAGTCAGGAAGTAGAGTCAGTTCTTCGTTCCTCTAAGCTACTTCCAGTCTATTGTCCTCTTGTCCTCTCTACTTGTTGCCACCCATTTCTTACCCACCCCTTCACTTCCTTTCTGTCTACCCTAGATTTCTTGGCAGTTTTCACAGGTTCCTGCCTATTTTGCCCTTTGGTTCTTTCATCCTCCTCCTTTGGCAAAACTCCCATCCAGAGCCACAATTTCTAGCGAACGTAGCTAGAGACCACAATGAGAGGATATAACCCAGTAGGGAGATGGAAAGGGCCTGACGGAGAAGAGGAAAGCTTCCTTTGGGGCTCCGGTTTGAGGCGCCTACAATGTACGATGAAAACGTTTTGAAGAATGTGGCGAGAGATCAGTATAATACCTCTGCTTAATAGCTATGAGATGGTGCATGAGAGAGTGACGGCGTAAAGTAGCTCTGTCCCATTGGACTCACCTGTGGTGCAGTAGAAGGGGAGGGGAGTGGCTGGAACTCATTGCAGACTTTTTCGGGGAGTGTGCATCGCAGTTCCTGCTGGGGTGTAGGACTGGATTAGGTATTTTCTTAGATGTTCTTACTCTAAAATGATGTGGCAGTGTGATTTTTTAACATTAGAATCTGTATCTAGTTGGTGAAAGGAACGTGTAGAATGTCATATTCACACATTTAAGTTCTATTTTGGCCTCTGTAGACATTTTAATTTGAGTTTCATGTTCATGGTTTGCCCTTTTAATCCAGACTACCATGAGTTTAGTGAAATGTACTTACCATAAATACATATTTTTAGAATCAAATAGCTCTTTTAAGATTTTGCCTTGTTTTCCAGGTTCAATATTATTGGGCTTTCACCAGAATCACAGGAGGATGAACCTGGAATTAAACAGGCAGCAGAAAATGGTAAGTACAGAAAAATTTTACGAAGACAAAAGAATTCTTATTTTAGTGGCTTCAGTAGTTTTATTGATACTGATGAAATCCGGTGTATAATTATCTGAACTTAGTAGGTGATGCTATTTCCTTTCTTTCTGATCACACTCTAAGTTGTTTGCCAAATGGACTCCCTTAATTGTAGGCAGCGAAGGTGAGGTGAATAGGGAAGAATGGTCTTAATCAAACTTAGTATCTGTGGATACATAATTTTGCTTTTATTTACAGCAGCTAATAGAGAAAATGGCAACTTAATCGTTGTGGCCAGTTATCTTCACTAAGGAGACTTGAATTAATGATGGATGTAATGATATAATCATGTGTGATGCAAATTATGTTAGTGGTTAATTTTCGTGTGGTAATAATAATAGAAGCCACTGATTGAACACTTAGCTGTTTAAAAAGACAGGTAATTCTCGTACGACTTAGCAGTTGGGGTGACCTTGAGGAGTACAGCTTTGCGAAATTCAGGGGAAGTGGTCCCAGCACTGCTTGCCGGTAGGCAAGCAGCTACCAGTCGCCAGGCCCCCACAAGCCTTCTCTCCTCCCAACTGGGCCTTTTCTGCCACTTCTGCTCCCTCCATGCCACTGTAAATAAATCCCTCAGGTTTCCCAGCACTTCTTTTATTTCTTAACCCCCTGTTCCTATTTTCTAGCCCATCCTTCCATGCCATAGTCAGGGTGTTGCTTGCTTTTCATGCTCAGTCTACGAACTAAACTTTATATAAAAAAGAAAATAATTTTTCATTCGGGCGTTTGTTTTTTGCAGTGTTTTAGAAAAAGCAGATTTTTATTTTTTGATAGAAAGGAAGTATGAAATTGGAAATTCTGATCTTAAAAAATGAAACTCTTGGGGCACCCGGGTGGCTCAGGAAGTTAAGCACCCGACTCTTGATCTTGGCTCAGGTCATAATCTCATGTTTCGTGGGTTCAGGCACTATGTCAGGCTCTGTGCTGACAGTGTGGAGCCTGCCTAGGATTTTCTCTTTTCCTCTCTCACTGCCCCTCCCCTGCTCGCACTCTCTCTCCCAAAATGAATACATAAACTTAAAAAAATAAATAAAATGTCACATTGTTGTAAAAAAATTAAACTCTTGCACATATGTAAAAAATGAAAGGACAGGGGCGCCTGGGTGGCTCAGTAGGTTAAGCATCTGACTTCAGCTCAGGTCATGATCTTGCGGTTCATGAGTTCAGGCCCCATGTCGGGCTCTGTGCTGGCGGCTCAGAGCCTGGAGCCTGCTTCGGATTCTGTGCCTCCCTCTCTCTCTCTGCCCCTCTCCTGCTTGTGCTCTTTCTACCTCTCAAAAATAAACAAACACTAAAAAAAAAAACACACATAGCACTGATTATAAAGAAAAATTTGAGGAGTCAGCAGTTTTATAGTTAATGATTTGTGTCAAAGTGTTCTGCAAAACAAAAGAACCCTTTGATTTTTTTCGTACATCATTTAGTGGCTATAAGAAAAATTAGAGTTTTAAAATAATAGAAATGAACTTTTTTTTTTTTAATGTTTATTTGTTTTGAGAGAGAGAGCGAGCAGGGAAGGGGCAAAGAGAGAGAATCCCCAGCAGGTTCCGCTGAGAGCACGGAGCCCAACACGGGGCTCAAACCTGAGAACCATGAGATCGTGACCTGAGCCGAAATCAAAAGGTGGACACTTAACTGACTGAACCACCCAGGTGCCCCTAGTAGAATGAACGTTTTATTTATTTATTTATTTATTTATTTATTTATTTATTTATTTATTAAAAATGTTTGTTTTTTTAAACGTTTTATTTATTTTTGAGACAGGGCGAGACAGAGCATGAACGGGGGAGGGTCAAAGAGAGAGGGAGACTCAGAATCTGAAACAGGCTCCAGGTTCTGAGCAGTCAGCACAGAGCCCGACACGGGGCTCGAACTCACGGACAGTGAGATCGTGACCTGAGCCCAAGTCGGACGCTTAACCGACTGAGCTATCCAGGCGCCCCAAAAATGTTTATTTTTGAGAGAGAGTGCGAGCAGGGGAGGGGCAGAGAGAGAGGGGGACAGAGGATCTGAAGCAAGCTCCATGCCGACAGCAGACCGCCTGATGTGGGGCTCAAACTCATGCACCACGAGATCATGACCTGAGCTGAAGTCAGATGCTTAACTGACTGAGCAACCCAGGTACCCCTAGAATGAACTTTATAAACACTGTAAATCACAAACCATGTAATCTACATTTCTTAGGATTTAAAATGGCAACTTGAGGTACAAATTCCTATGATTCATTGAAGAGAGAGAAATATAGAATGTATATGGGCAGAATTGACGCAGGTAAAAGAATATCCATTGATTGGTAAGAGAAAGAACTTTTGTTTACAAATGACATAAATAATTGGACAGGGGTGTCTCACTGGCTCAGTTGAAAGAGCAGAGTATGCGACTCTTGATCTCAGGGTTGAGTTCAAGCCCCACATTGGGTATAGAGATTACTTAAGAATAAAATCTTAAAAAAAGAAAAAAAAGGAAATAATTGAACTATTTAAGCAACACCTGCCAAATATGAGTTTTATAATGAAAATACATCCTCCTTTTATATTTTAATAGAGTGCTTCAAGTTTTTCACGTATTATTCACCTTTAACATACCTTGTGCTTTTCTGTAATTTATCCTGTTTAAAATGGTATCAGGCTTAACTTTTACAGTGTTGGTGATTTAATTTTATGTTGTTTTTAGTAAAAGCTTTGATAGAGCAAGAGATGAAGAATGGCATTCCTTCTAACAGAATTATTTTGGGAGGATTTTCTCAGGTAAGGTAAAGTTTGGGTGATATGTCATTGGTATATTTATCTAGAAAATCTGTGGTTTCCATCCTTTTCTATGGAGGAGTCTTTTTTTTTTTTAGTAGATGTTGTAGAATCTGTTACACTATTGTTAATGCTGAATTAAGTTCAAATGGATTACATATAGTTAATTACAAGAGTGTTCTCTTTTGCTTTTCTAGTTTTCTCTCTACAGTTATTGCCTTTCCCTTCTAAATTATATCTTTAAAATAAATTTATTTGGCAAATTGATAGGAACTTGGAATGTATTTTCTTAAAATACTAATACACTAGGTTTCTAAGTTTCTAAGCTAGGTTTCTAAGTTGATGCTATGTACCCCTTTAAACAAAACTCTAATTTAAACACAGGTATAACTCCCCTCTCCTAGGAGGAGACTACTGATAGGAACAATACATTAGAAGACAGGAGAATTTCTTCGCTCTTTCTGTCACAGATTCCCGGTGGTTGAGCCCCATAGACTCCCCCTGCAATCCCCTTGAGACAAGATCTAAGTAGGGGCTCCCACAAAGTGACCCACAATGCTGGGGGATGCTGGTTGTCCCCGTTGCGTTCTTTCTTCCCACTGGAGGAACTGGAGGCTCCGGGGAGACTCTCTGGGTGGCGCTGCACTGGTCAGCGTGTAACCACTTCTCTTCCCTTCCAGTGTGGTCTTTCTTGGTCTCTGTGGGACAGGGGTGCCTCCGCCTCCCCTCCGTGTGCTAGGATTCTCTCAGTGGTGCCCTGTCCATGATTAGATGTTAGTTCTTGTAAGAGGGAGCAAAGTTAGGAATGACCTGTGTCCCATCTTGGTGACGTCACTCTGTCATCTTTCTTCTTTTCATCTTGTAAAATAGATTTTAGACTTAAGTATGTGATGTTTATTTTTGGTATCTTCTTCTTTCTATACTTTTTCTCCTACCTTCTATACTTTTCTGCAGACGTAGTTACCTCATATTGACCTTATGTCTTTATTTCACCTATCCCCACATTGCTGTAGCTTCTAATCTGTGAATCTTCTAAATCAACAACTTAGTGTTCAGACTGAATACCTGAATTTGGGCAATGTTAGAATTATGGAATTAATTACGGAATTATTTAGAAGTTAAAATCTAGTAGACAGTTTGTTGATTCAATATGGTAAAAAAGATGTTACTGATTTGGTATTTATTGAAGTTCAAGATAATGTCTATTGTAATACACATTGTGCCATAAATATAGGTATAGAAATGAAGGCTTGATGCGAGTAGGAAGCTAACATAGGAGGCTATGTGGTTGGGATTCATTGATTACAGAAAGCAACTCCTAGTACCGTAAGCCACAAAGAGCAAGTTATGAGTCCATGGGGTCACGTCAAGGAAACCAAGGATGAGAATGAAGCAAGGCCTCAGGAAATATCTAAGACTTGGAGAGCCGTCATGACTTTTTCTCCATCTTCCTTGTTTCTCTGCCCATCTGCTTCCTTTGCCTGTTCATCTAGAGTTGGCTTTTTCTGCCGTCGCAGCCTATAACTTTGCCAGTTCTTGAGTTTACGTGTTACCATCCCAGCTGCACAGAGACAGACTCACAGTCACTGAGTTCCAGTTTCAAAATCTTGAGAAAAAGAACTTGACTGTCTCGGATGAGTTGGAATCTCATGTTCTCATGGGCCCCGGTGACCCGTGGGGATGGTCAGAGTGACATGGCATCCAGGTGACTAATGGGAATACAGTTCCCAGAGTGCAAGGTATTTAAGCTGGGGTGGATACTCTAAAGGTATCTGCTACAGGGTCCTTATTGTCTTGAATTTTTAGAAAAGAGTACCAAGTTACAACTAGATTTGATTTTATACCTAAGACTTTTCAGAGGAGAAAATAAGTAACTAAGTTTAGAATATTCCTCAGGCATCTGTAAGTGCAAATATACTGTTAACTCTTTCTCAACTGATTGGGTGGTCCCTGTGTTCTCACAGTGATCTTCAATGTAGAGAATCTTATCCTTTAGGACATGGTGGAGTGGGGTGTTTGTGTTTCTAGGAGCTTGTCTGATCTGACTTGACATCAGTCACCCGGGTTGATTTTTTCTTTAATGGACATTATTAATAACAAGAAATCAAGTTGCTGTTAGCAGAGCATGTGTTCCATTGACTCTCTCTGTTGTCTTTCCAGGGAGGAGCTTTATCTTTATACACTGCTCTTACCACACAGCAGAAACTGGCAGGAGTCACTGCCCTCAGTTGCTGGCTTCCACTACGGGCTTCATTTCCACAGGTAGCCTGATTGAAACTTGCAGCATAAGATTACTGAGTTAAGGCAGATAATATTGTGAGAGGGTCATTTTTTTTTTATTATTAATAAACTGTATATTTTTATTATTTTTTTTTTAATTTTTTTTTTCAACGTTTATTTATTTTTGGGACAGAGCGAGACAGAGCATGAAGGGGGGAGGGGCAGAGAGAGAGGGAGACACAGAATCGGAAACAGGCTCCAGGCTCTGAGCCATCAGCCCAGAGCCTGACGCGGGGCTCGAACTCCCGGACCGCGAGATCGTGACCTGGCTGAAGTCGGACGCTTAACCGACTGCGCCACCCAGGCGCCCCATAAACTGTATATTTTTAGAGCAGCTAAGGTTCACAGCAAAACTGAGCAGAAAGCACACAGAGTTCCCACATGTCCCCTGTCCCCATACGTGCACAGCTTGTGAACACCCCGCAGCGTGGTGGTGCGTCTTTGATAATCAGCAAACCTACACTGACACACAATATTATTACCTAAAGCCCATAGTTTACATCAATCATCCTTTTTTAAAAAGGATTTTCCTAGACTTTTGTGATCTGTATACTATACTGTCTTTACTGTAGATTGCATAGAATGGGGTAAAAAAGAAGTCCTTTTGTCACGAACCTTCTATTTGAAGTGTTTGATACATTTTAAGATACTTAGAAAAGGGGAATTTTTTACACATAGAAATAACATCTTTAAATACTCAATATTCTTATTGATTGCTAGCAGAATTTTACCATAGAATATAATTTCTAAGTACTCTATAGTGTAAAGCAGTATATAACACACATGGGAGGTGTGGACATTTATTTTCAGATTCATCTTTAAATCTAGGATTTTTTTTCTTTATCATTATATAGCGTTTGTTTGGTGTCTTACACGTAGTAAGTGCTGCTGATTAACCGTCTTATTTAAATCAATTAAATAAGATCCAGCTAAAGTGTACCTCTCCTGTCAAGACACTGAATATAATAAAGAATAATTAAGATACAGTCTGCTTCAAGGAACCAGTTCGTTGGCAAAATAATAATACAAGACAGGATAATCATGTGTCCTGTAAAAGTTTATTTTTTTTAATTTATTTTTTATATGAAATTTATTGTCAAATTGGTTTCCATACAACACCCAGTGCTCGTCCCAACAGGTGCCCTCCTCAGTGCCCACCCCCCACTTGCCCTGTCCTGTAAAAGTTTAAGTAAAGAGTTGTGGGGAGCATAGGGATGGAAGGAATTTTATTCCCGTGGCCGAATAGAACCTGTGATGTAAGTAATAACATATGTACGTGCATATCTATCTGCAGTTGTAAATGCCTGGCATAATGCTCTATACATTTGAATAAATGATACTGGTTTTTTTGGTTTTTTTTGCAGGGTCCTATCAGTGGCGTTAATAGAGATATTGCTATTCTTCAGTGCCATGGAGATTGCGACCCTTTAGTTCCCCTAATGATTGCTTCTCTTACTTCTGAAAAGCTAAAAATGTTAGTAAACCCAGCCAATGTAACCTTCAAAACCTACCAAGGCATGATGCACAGCTCATGTCAGCAGGTAACTGTTTGGAAGCAGAGACATATTTACCACTTTTCCGTGTGATGTTTTTAACTTAAGTAGCATTTGATTCCTTGGGTATTTAAAGGAGTTAATTAATGAATTCACATTGAATCATAGGTGAGGACTTAGAGTTTCTTCAATTTGATTCAACAGATATTCACTGTTTTTCCTATTACATGCAAGTTTTGTGCATAATTCAAAGACAAATAAAAAGCAGTCCTTTTTATTGCAATTTAAGCTAAATTAATTAAAATTTAATAGGGGAGAAGGGTATATATCCAAATGTGTAGAAAGCAGAATGTGATACGTGTTATATTAGAAGTTTTTAAAAGCATTCTAGAAAACTGAGAAAAGCTGAGATTCCTTTTGTTTTGAGAAGTACAGAGATCATGAAGGAAGAGCTGGATTTGAAAGAATGGGTAGGATTTGGATAGCAGGTGTACAGAGAAAGGACTGTGGGGTAGGGAAAGCAAGATGACCAGTTGGGCCATAGTCTTATGAAAAGCTGGGTGTCCTCATAAAGTAGTTACAAGGGAGAGTTTTAGGGTAACGGAGGAGACAATAATAATGATTGAGTTTAGTGAACGTACTGAGATTGATGTACCCCCATCATAGCAAAATGGGATGTTGGAAATACTTGTCTGGAGCTCAGGCCTGTAATAGAGATTTAGGATAATGGCCAATATTATTGATCACTGAAGAATTACCATGGGGGAATATCAGGAAAAAAGCTGAGGGGTAGAACTTGTTTGAGGGGGGTAGGATTAGAAAGGAGTTAGGTGTTGAATGAGAGTACGAGAGGAGAGAGTTTCAGAGCGGTTGGGTGCCTGGCTGGCTCAGTCAGAAGAGTGTGTTGCGACTCTTGATACTGGTTTTGAGTTTGAGCCCCAAGCTGGGTGTAGAGATTGCATACATATATACGTACATACATGCGCAAACTTTTTTTTTTAATTGGTTAAATTATTTAAGGAAAAAAAGAATTTCAGAGTGGAAGGGAAGAGTGTCCCATGATTCAGAGAACAATTAAGGGAAAACAGGCCAGGAAGAAACTATCCCATAGTAAGCCATCTGTGACCTTGGATGCTTGGAAATGGAGCCTGTGGGGCGCCTGGGTGGCGCAGTCGGTTAAGCGTCCGACTTCAACCAGGTCACGATCTCGCGGTCCGTGAGTTCGAGCCCCACGTCGGGCTCTGGGCTGATGGCTCAGAGCCTGGAGCCTGTTTCCGATTCTGTGTCTCCCTCTCTCTCTGCCCCTCCCCCGTTCATGCTCTGTCTCTCTCTGTCCCCCAAAAATAAATAAAAACGTTGAAAAAAAAAAATTAAAAAAAAAAAAAAAAAAAAGAAATGGAGCCTGCAGTGGATTGAGTGGACTAGATAGGGATAAGGACCTTTATTAAAAAGGTTTTTGTGAAAGGGGGAAAGAGTAGGAAGGCTCTTTAGTCAATGGAAGAAAAAGACTCCCATGGGTGGGGAAGAAGGAGGGAGAAAATGAAGTGAAGAGAAGATAATAATCTAATGGGAGAATCTTAGGGAGATCAAATAATAATGTAGTTTAAAGCCCTAAAACGGGTAGTGCTTGCCTTCAAAGAGGAGAACATCACTTAAGAATCTAGAATAGGATGGATGAATATAAACAAGGATTGTTGAGGTGGGTAATAGTTCAGAGCTCACTTGAGATCTTCTTTGTCTTTTCAGTAAAGTGGGAGATATGGTCACTTGGTAAGAGTGAAGGAGGCCTGCATTGGTTTGGAGGCTTGAAAAGGTCTAGAATAAAAACTGATTACCAATCGTTAAGGTAGTCCAACTTAACTTAGCTTTGCAACCACTGAGTGGGTCTGAATCATTTGCTTTAGGGGCAGAGAAAAGAGGTATTAATGTGATTTATCCAGAAAGACAAGGGGGCCTAGGATTCTAGGGTGTTATTGAGAACATAGTTGAAACTGTCAGCAAGTTTTGAATCCAGAAAGCAGGTGGGCTGACACTCAGGATCCAGGAGGGACTGAGGGTCTAGAGCAGTGGTTTTCTTTCTTTTTTCTTTTTTTTTTTTTTTTAATATGAAATTTATTGGCAAATTGGTTTCCATACAACACCCAGTGCTCATCCCAACAGGTGCCCTCCTCAATGCCCACCCCCTACTTTCCCCTCCCTCCACTCCCCTTCAACTCTCAGTTTATTCTCAGTTTTTAAGGGTCTCTTATGGTTTGCCTCCCCTCCCTCTCTCTTTTTTCCCCTTCCCCTCCCCCATGGTCTTCTGTTAAGTTTCTCAGGATCCACATAAGAGTGAAAACATATGGTATCTGTCTTTCTCTGCCTGACTTATTTCACTTAGCATCACACTCTCCAGTTCCATCCACATTTAGAGCAGTGTTTTTCAAAGTAGGCTTTACATTACAAATACCCTGGAGCCTAATAGAAATGCAGACACCAGAACTTCAAACTCCGCATTTCTTTTTTTTTTTTTTTTTTTTTTTACCTTTATTTATTTTTGAGAGAGCGCAAACAGGGGAGGGGCAGAGAGAGAGGAAGACACCAAATCCCAAGCAGGCTCTAGGCAGGCTCTGAGCTGTCAGCACAGAGCCCAGCACGGGGCTCCAACCCACAGACCACGAGATCATGACCTGAGCTGAAGTCAGATGTCTGACCGACTGAGCCACCAATCAAACTCTGCATTTCTGATTCAGCACATTGGGGGTTAGCAGGTAAAACTCAGGTATCTGTGTTTGTATAGATGTGTTTTTAAAATAAAAGCTCTAGGGGCGCCTGGGTGGCTCAGTCGGTTGGGCATCCGACTTCGGCTCAGGTCATGATCTCGTGGTCCGTGGGTTCGAGCCCTGTGTCGGGCTCTGTGCTGACCGCTCAGAGCCTGGAGCCTGTTTCAGATTCTGTGTCTCCCTCTCTCTCTGACCCTCTTCCGTTCATGCTCTGTCTCTCTCTGTCTCAAAAATAAATAAACGTTAAAAAAAAAAAGCTCTATTGGGGCACCTGGCTGGTTCAGTTGGTAGAGCATATGACTCTTCTAAGATTTTATTTAAGTAATCTCTACACCCAGTGAGGAGCTTGAACTCAAAACCGCAAGATTAAGAGTCTCATGCTCTACTGACTAGCCAGCCAGGTGCCCCAAGCATGTGACTCTTGATCTTGGAGTTGTGAGTTCAAGGCTCATGTCAGGCATAGAGCTTACATACAAAGGGAAAAAAAAGTAAAATAAAAGCTGGTGATTCTTTGCAATCACATTGGAGAACACTGGACTGAATGATTAGGAGCAGAAAGTGAGAAGAGATAAAAGGCACAAAATATTTTATGCTATGGATTTAGCATTTCATTCTAATGAGGGAAGGCTAAAAGCTAGGTTTTTCCACCCAAGCTTAGTTGACAGTAATTGTATCCTTACTGATACTTCTCGGGATAGGTGTTGTCACTCCTAAGGCCCTTTGTCCGCACTCAGCCCCAGTGTTTTGTTCAAGAAGAGCAAAGTGCAGACCATTTTCATGGGACCTCAAAATAGTTGGGAACTATCATTTGAACGTACAATAATCATCATAGTCACGGGAAATGTTCTGAAATTTCTATTGTAGCCTCATTTCTCTGTTACAACTTTTCATTTAATAGAAGTGAAAATGTGGTTTCGCCTTACCTAGGCACACTGCAGATTTATTTGGTGGTATTTTAGTGGGGATTTAATTTCTGATTTTGTAACAGCTTGTTAAATCACTTTATTCCAAACAGGAAATGATGGATATCAAGCAATTCATTGATAAACTTCTACCTCCAATTGATTGACGTCACTAAGAGGCCTTGTGTCGAAGTACACACCAGCATCGTTGTAGTAGTGTAGAAACCTTTTCCCGTGCCCAATCTTGAAACTTCGGAAGTTTGCAGTGTTAAAATGTTTTCCAAATACGCACCGATAACACAGACTACATAATAATATCTCCTTGTGGGAAATAATGGTCTTTTAAGTTTCTATACGTGTATTTGTATGATTCAGAATATACTAGTATTAAAATAGGTGAAGCAGCCGACTTTTTCCCAAATGTAATTCAGCAAAATAATAAAATACTGTAACCAGATTTTTTATTACATCATTTGAAAATTATCAGTATGCTTAATGAGAATTTGTTCAGGTATAAAGGAACAGTTAGGATATGAATTATTTGTGCATCTTGTGACTTAGTCTACAGACTTACTCCAAAATGTAGACACCATGCATTGTCTGTATTTTTATATATGTGTTCCTTACATACTTAATGATTGCACTACATAATGAGAGTGAGGTGTTACTGCATTATTCCCAGTAACGGGAATAATGCTTCTAAGTGTCAGTAAGAGTAATATTGCTCTCTCCAGTTAATGGCCCTTTTATTTTGGGGACCAGGCTTTACTTTCCCTGATATCATTTCTATTTAAGGTTTTTTTTCCTCTCCAGAAAGGTGTTTTCTTTTTTATCCTTCATAAAAGACCAAATGGCTTTGGCAATTGGCTCCTTGCTGTAGACCTCTCCTGCCAATACATGCTGTAATTTGACATTCTGGATCACAGATTTGATGGTATTTTAAATGTATTTACACTTACATAAAGACACCTGACATCACTTTAAACTTCCTACACTACTTACTTCTTAAACTATACCTTACTTAGTCCAAAGTTAGACCGATATAGTTATTAGAATCTTCAGTCTAGATAATTGGAATAATTCTGTGGTTGTATTTTTCTGTAATTAATGGAAGGGTAATTACGTCATATTCTAGTATGTTCTCGAATATTTAAGACAGATTTTAAAAACTGTAATTTCTAAGATGATTTGCTCTAAGATGATTCTCTTCGTAGCATAGTTTTAGTTTGTTTTGTACATATGTTTGAAACCAACTACTGTAGGCAATGAACAATCCATTAGAAAAATTTGCTTTATTTTTATCTGCCAATGGACTTATTTGAAGACTTCACTTTAGTCAGATGTGTTTTTTTTTATTTGATTTTACATAGTTGAATTTTTCAGATTATTGGTAAAAATTATTTGAAAACATGTATGGGTGACAACAATGAATCACAACTCAATACATATGGTGTAGTTACCACAGTTTAATATGTAGCAAAAATGTACACTTGATATTTCTGATCTGTTGTTAATTTTTCTGCTGTATTCCAACTGACTAAAACAGTGTTAGGGATGCATCTTTATAAATGGGTGCTAATTGATAATGGAAATAATTCAGTAATGGATTGTACAGAATGTTAATAATGAAGCCATATGTTTATGTCTGGATTTAAAATTTTTAAGCAATCATTTACTAAGTCATTTTGCTTTACCTTGAAGAATATAAATTGTTGTTTCAGTTATATAAATCAACAAATCTAATTTATGGCAAGAAATATTCTGTTGAAATGTGCTGTTATGTGGGACGATGTAAATCTTTTTCATGGTTTCTACCAATGTGAAATAAAATTTAATTCTGACTTTTCTGTGACTCCTTTTTCAAATACTGTGTTTAATATTTGGATTTACCTTCAAGTGGCCATCTGTACTGAAGAGGGGGAAAATGACAATGTAATCATAAGAACATATATTCAGAAGAGAATGTTTAATGATGGTATGGTTAGCCTGGAATGGAATTAGGCATGAGAAAAGCTTCTCTTGTTACTCAGTTTTTTTTTAAGATTTTTGTTTTTTGTCGAGAGAGAGAGCAAATGGAGGGGCAGAGAGCAAAGGAGAGAGAAAATCTCAAGCAGGTTCCTTGCTCAATCGCACAACCTGAGATTGTGAGCTGAGCCGAAATTAAGAGTCAAATGTTTTTAATCGACCAAACCATCCAGGCATCCCTCAATTTTAATGACCTAAAAAAAATTCTGAAGTTTGTTTTTCAGTGTTTTTAACCTACTTAAGAAGTTCGGTTTGGGGTTTGCCAGTCTTCCTTATTTGCAGTATGCATGGTATTTTTAAATTAGTGTCATGAGACGGTTATCCAAATAGTTTTTTCTCCTTTTATTTCACCATTAACTTCTAGCATGTCCCAATAAAGGAATCCTTTCTGTTGTGGCTCTTAAGCGGTCCTTCATTTTCTGCTTTTGAATACTTAAAACGACCAGTACCCTTTTTGTGAAGCAGATTGTTCTATTTTTGGACAACCCTGATGGGTAAGTGGGTTCTGGACCAAAACATTGTGTGCAACCTCAACTCTTTGAGACTTCACAGCTGTGCCTTATTTCATGTGATAATCTTTATTTCGTCATCCTTTTTAAACTATTGTGTTCACAGATGTGGTCAGAGTGTGGTATTATTACTCTATTGACAGATAATAGCAGTGCCTTATGTATATATAAATAATTGGGAAATGTGTCTACTGTTGGAATCAGTCTTATTGCTACTTTTATTTTTTTAATTAAAAAAAATTTTTTTTGAGAGAGAGCAAGCACGAGCAGGGAAGGGGCAGAGAGAGAGGGAGAGACAGAATCTGAAGCAAGCTCCAGGCTCTGAGCTATCAGCACAGAGCCTGATGCAGGGCTCGAACTCACGAAACCATGAGATCATGAACTGAGCTGAAGTCCGATGCTTAACCCACTCTGCCACCCAGGTGCCCCAAGTTTAAAAAAAGGTAAAAGTAGAAACATGACATAACATCTGCACTCCTAACAACATACCATTTTATTTTGTAAAAATTATTAAAAAGTGAAGATGTAGGGGCGCCTGGGTGGCTCAGTCGGTTAAGTGTTCTACTTCAGCTCAGGTCATGATTTCACAGTTTGTGGGTTCGAGCCCCGCGTCAGGCTCTGCTGACAGCTTGGAGCCTGCTTCGGTTTCTGTGTCTCCCTCTCTGTGTCCTTCCCCTGCTTGTGCGCACGCTCTCTCTCTCTCTCTCTCTCTCTGTCTCTCAAAAACATTAAAAAAAATTTTTTAGGTGAAAATGTAATTTGTTAAGTACTTGAGATAGTCTAGGCACTATAATAGTGTTTTATAGCCTTTATTAATATAATCCTCACATCAACCTTATCTTTATAGGAGAAACTGATAGCTAGAAAGATGAACTGTTTGCCTATAGTTACAGAGCTATTATGTGTAACAAGCAGGATTCAGAATGCTGTGCCTGACTCCATGGTCTGCTACGTTGCCGTACGCCCCCATGATTTCATTTAAACGCTGTAAACAGGGGCACCTGGGTGTCTTGCTCGATTAAGTGTCCAACTCTTGATCTCAGCTCAGGTCTTGATCTCGGTCGTGAGTTCAAGCCCCATGTTAGGCTCTACGCTGGGTGTAAAGCCTACCTAAAAAAATGCCGTAAACAAAACAACTTCTTCCATACAATTCAGAACACCTAGAATTGCCAAAGAACACAAAAAACAAAATGATGGTAAACCCCAGCCTACCATAAAGAAATTACAATCTCCAGTGCCCAGGGAGAACTGAAAAGGAAACGGAAAACCCACATGGTACACCTGACTTTGGGGCTCAAAATAACTCACCATTACACAGCCAGGACCCTTTTAAGAGCTACACTCTTCACCACAAAGTAGACTGGAAAAACAATCTGACCCCTCAGGAAGGGACGGGGGAAGCTTGTCTTATTTTGGCCTGGGCTCTGGACTGGGAGAGGAGGGAGCTCTTCCCTTGAAATTGTTTAGCTAGAACCTTGTATTCATATATATTCGGATCTTGAATTAATACTATTTATGTGGCCTGGAAACACATAAGCTCATAAGTTAATGCGTCAAGCATCTCCTTGGATTGACTGCCCCTCAAGCACCTGGAAGAAACATTTTTTTTTTTAATTTTTTCTTTTAACATTTATTTTCAAGAGGCAGAGAGAGAGACAGAGTGTGAGTGGGGGAGGAGCAGAGAGAGAGGGAGACACACAGACTCCGAAGCAGGCTCCAGGCTTTGAGCTGTCAGCACAGAGCCGGACGCAGGATTCGAACCCACCAACCATGAGATCATCACCCGAGCTGAAGTCAGACGCTCAACCGACTGAGCCACCCAGGCGCCCCTGGAAGAAACAAATTCTTTATGGAGAGTGACATCCTCAATGTAGGCTGCATAAATTGTCTGCCTAAAGTGAGCTCAACTTTCTTCCCCAAAGTACAAACCATAGGAGGGAACAGTCTACCTGCCACAAATGAATACAAGTGGCACAAAAGAGAAAAAGATCATTAGACTCTTCAAGAGCTTTAAGAAATAGAATAGAGAGTGTTGAGAGTGTTAATCAGAATAAACAAGTGTAAAGACAGTACCAGAAAATTTATAGAAACAAAAAACAGCCACTCGAGTGAAAAATATATCAAGTGAGAAGCATTTATGACAATAAAATATTTGAAACAACCCAATGTGGAATTAAAAAGCCCAGCTAGGGGCGCCTGGTTGGCTCAGTCGATTACACCTCTGCCTTTGGCTCAGGTCATGATCTCACGGTTAGTGAGTTCGAGCCCCGTGTCAGGCTTTGCACTGACAGCTCGGAGCCTGGAGCCTGCTTCAGATTCTCCCTCTCTCTCTGCTCCTCCCTCACTAACGCTCTGTCTCTCTCTTTCAAAAATAAACATTAAAGAAAAATTTTAGAAAGCAAAATGAGTTACCAACAGGTTTAAACTAAATCCCTAATGAGGCATTTCATGGTGGAAACACAACTGAACACCATAGAGAAAGATCATCGTGGCAATTAGGAAGAGCCTATTCAGACTGTCCACATACAGTACACTTAAGAAAAACAATGCTAGAGGTCAGAATAATGGAATAATATCAAAGTTGGAGAGAAAATGGCGGTTTGGAACTTTCTACATAAGTAAACTCATTTAAGAGCAAGGGCAAAAGAAAACCATCTTAAAATATGTAGAAAGTTTAGAAGGAAGAGCTTAGTGACAGAACCTTTAAAAGATGTTCTTTCAGAGGAAGGAAAACAGATGAAGAGGAAAGGAGAACTACAAGCAATGGGGAACAAAGTATAAACTTTTGAACTGATTGCAGAAAACCAATCCTAATTTGGGGGCTGAAACACGAGATAAAAATTAAGTATATGCGAAAGTATTATAAAATGGTACTTTAGACACCAGCGATATTTCCAATTCCTCAGAACAAAAAAGGAATACTTCAGTGTCAATTTAACAAATCATGTACAGGATTTGGAGGCTGAAAACTACAGCAGGCTGATGAAAGACCTCAAAGCAGATCTAAATAAATGGGAATCTATATCATGTTATGGATCAGGGGATTCAACATAGTGACGATGTTAATTCTCTCCAAATTGATAAAGTTCAATGCAATTTCTATCAGAAACTCAGCGAGATTGTTGTTGCTATACACAAGATTATTCTAAGATGTATACGGAGGGGCGCCTGGGTGGCTCAGTCGGTTGAGCAGCTGACTTCCGCTCAGGTCATAATCTCGCGGTCTGTGAGTTCCAGCCCCCGACGGGCTCTGTGCTGACAGCTCAGAGCCTGGAGCCTGCTTGGGATTCTGTGTCTTGCTCTCTCTCTGCCCCTCCCCTGCTCACACTCTGTCTCTCTCTGTCTCAAAAATAAATAAAACATTAAAAAAATTTTTTAAATGTGGATGGAAAGGCAAAGGAACTAGAATAGCTTAAACAATATTGAAAAACTGGGAGAAATCTACCAGATTTGGAGACTTATTATATAGTAACAGATCGAAACTAGGTGGTATTGGCAGAGAGACAGACACAAGATGAACTGAACAAAATAAAACAGAAATAGCCCCCCCGCAAGAGCAGCCAAGTGAATTTTGACAAAGGTACAAAAGTAATACAATAGAGGGATGGTGGTCTTTTAACAAATGGTGCGGGAGCAGTTGGATATCAACTAGCCAGAAAAGTGAACCTTATACAGAAGTGAACTCTGTATAATGAATCATGGATTTAAATGTCAAATATGGGGGCACCTGAGTGCCTCAGTGGGCTCAGGTCATGATCTCGCGGTTCATGAGCTCGAGTCCCGCGTCGGGCTCTGTGCTGACAGCTCAGAGCCTGGAGCCTGTTTCCGATTCTGTGTCTCCTCCTCTCTCTGCCCCTCCCCAACTCATGCTCTGTCTCTGTCTCAAAAATAAATAAACATTTTAAAAAATGTCAAATCTGAAACTAAAAATTATAGAAAAAAACACAGGAGAAAATCTTGGGACGTAGGGCTTGAAGCGTTTCTAAATAAGACACCAAAGTAAAATCCTTAAAAGAAAAAAATTTAATTGGACTTCATCAAAATTTAAAACGTTTTTGCTCTTTCGAAGCCCCTGTTAAGAAGATAAAAAGACGAGCTAAGACTGGGAGAAAATATCTCCAAACCAGATATCCACATGCCCAGTTTCTAGAATATATAAAGAATTCTCAAAACACAACAGTAAAAAAGAAGAAGAAGAAGAAGAAGAAGAAGAAGAAGAAGAAGAAGAAGAAGAAGAAAATAAGCAAAATTCACAAAGACATATTTTATTGAAGGGGCTGCATGGATGTCAAATAGGCTCATGAAAATATATTCAACATTTTACTAAACCATTAAGGAAATGGAAAATTAAAACCACAATAAGATTATTGCCATATACCTATTAGAACTGCTAAAATAAAAAATGACAATGCCCAGGGTGCCTGGGTGTCTCTGTCGGTTAAGCATCCAACTCTTGGTTTCAGCTCAGGTAATAAACTCAGTTTGTGAGTTCAAGACCCACATTGGGCTCTGCACTGACAGTGCGGAGCCTGCTTAGGATTCTCTCTCTCTCTCTCTCTCTCTGTCTCTCTCTCTCTCTCTCTGCCACTCCTGCACTCTCTATCAAAATAAATAAATAAACTTAAAAGTAATAATGACAATGCCAAGTGCCAAAGAGGATGCAGAGAACTCAGATCTCTCATATGTGGCTGATTGGAATATAAAATATCATAGCCACTTTGAAAGTTAGGTAGTTTCTTTAAAATCCAAATAAAACAGACCGAGCAATTATAATCTTGGGCATTTATGCCAGAGAAAGGAAAGCTTATGTCCACACAAATACCTGTACATGATTATTTATAGAAATTTTATTCAAGTCAAAAAGTAGAAACAAACAAAATTATGGTACATCCATACCATTGAATACTGCTTGCCAATAAAAAGGAATGAATTACTGATGTACACAACAACTCTGATTGATCTGAATGGCAAAAAACAGCTAATCTCCAAAGGTCATATCTGGTAGGATTTTATATAACTTTGTCAAAATGACAAAAGTGTAGAAATGGAAAACAGATTAGTGGCTGCTGGGGGTTAGAGATGGTTGGGGGAAAGTAATGGGTATGACTAAAAAGGGATATGAATGAGATCTTGGTGGTGATGGAATACTCTGTATCTTGATTGTGGTGGTAGTTACACGAATTAATACATGTGATAAACGACTGTGCACATAAGTGTCAATTTCTGGGTTTTGATACTGTATTATAATTATGAAAGATTAACCATTGGGGAAATTTGGTGAAGCATACATAGGACCTCTCTGTACTATCTTTATAATTTCTTTTCAATCTGTGAATGTTTTGAAAGTTTTTTTTTTTAATTAAAAAAATGTTAATGTTTATTTTGAGAGAGAGAGACAGAGCAAGCAGGGGAAGGGCACAGAGAGAGAGAGAGAGAGAGAGAGAGAGAGAGAGAAAGAGAGAGAGAGAGAGAGAATCCCAAGCAACCTCCACACTGTTCGTGCAGAGCCGGATACAGGCCTGGAACTCATGAACAATACAATCGCTTAACCGACTGAGCCAACTAGGCACCCCTAATTTTATTTTATTTTAGAGAGTGAGGGAGAGGGGCAGAAGGAGACAGAGAGAGAGAGAGAGAGAGAGAGAGAGAGAGAGAGAGAGAGAGAGAGAATCTCAAGCAGGCTCCACACTCAGTGTGGAGCAGACATGAGACTCTATCGCACAACCCTGGGATCATGACCTGAGCCAAAATCAAGAGTCGGATGCTCAACTGAGTGAGTCACCCAGGTGCCCAAAGTAAGTTTGTTTTTTTAATGTATAATGGGAGGGATGATAGAAGTTGAAATATTCTATGGTTCTTTTATTTTCTGAGAATAGATAAGAAATATTCATTCCCTTTAGATTAAATATTCACAATGTAAAGCAACTCAAGCAAACAAGCAAACAAACAAACAAATGTATGTAAGTTCCAAACTAGTGGGGGTTAGGAGGAAATAAAGCTTGATGTAAAAGATAAGAAAGGAGGAAAGACAAAATGTAGAACAGGAAGTTTCATGATATGATAGATACAAATCCAAAAATAATAGTAACGATTGTGAATAGACTAAATTTGCCAGTAAAATGACAGAAGTTATGAGATTGGGCAAAAGAATGAGACGAAGCTATATTTTAATTACAAACGATTCTATTTAATTACAGAAAGATTGAAAGTAAAGGGATGGGAAAATGTAAGAAGCAAATATTACCAAAAACTAGGTTGGCTTATCCTAAATTAGTGTGATGGAAAATACATTTTAAGGCAACGAACACATGTTCCACGAAGACTTGTGCATGGATATTCATAGCATTATTATTCATAATAGCCAAAATGTGGAAAGAACCTAAATGTCCATAACTGATGAATGGATAAAGAAAATGGGGCATCCTTACAAGAGAATAGTATTCAGCAATAAAGAGGAATGTTATGACATGGATGAATCCTGAAACCATAATGCTGAGTGAAAGACACCCGTTACAAATGACTTCATCTTATTTGATTTCTTTTATGTGAAAGACCAGAATAAACAAAGCTGTTTTTATTTTTGTTTATTTGCTTGACCAAGCTGTTTTTATTTTTTTATTATTTATTTATTTATTTATTTTTTCAACGTTTATTTATTTTTGGGACAGAGAGAGACACAGCATGAACGGGGGAGGGGCAGAGAGAGAGGGAGACACAGAATCGGAAACAGGCTCCAGGCTCCGAGCCATCAGCCCAGAGCCGGACGCGGGGCTCAAACACCCGGACCGGGAGATCGTGACCTGGCTGAAGTCGGACGCTTAACCGACTGCGCCACCCAGGCGCCCCAACCAAGCTGTTTTTAAAAATAGACATTAGTGCAAAGGGTATTATTGGGGATAAAAATGATTACTACGTCAGGATAAGAGCGGTAATTCTCCAGGAAATATGCTAATCTTTAGCATGTATGTACCCATCCATCTCTCTCGTGATTCACTCTGATAACCATAAATTCTGGAAGGTTCTAGGCAGCAAACAGAAATGATGATCTGACACCATTCCTGCTTATCAGAACTGGTTAAGCCCATTCACATCAGTGAAAGAGATGGGCAGAGAATTCCTAAGTCCTGTGCCTCCACAGAAATACCAAAAAAACGTGGCAAAAATTGTCAGAATAAGCTTTATGGAACTCTGGAAAATAGTCAAAGGTTTATAATAACCAAGTGAATACTTTTTTTAATGTTTATTTGTTTATTTAAAGTTTACTTATTTTTGAGAGAGAGAGAGAGAGAGAGAGAGAGAGCAGGGGAAGGGCAGAGAGAGAGGGAGAGAGAAAGGATCCCAGGCAGGCTCCACACTGTCAGTACAAAGCCATATGTGGGGCTCGAACTCACAACAGTGATATCATGACCCGAGCTGAAATCAAGAGTTGGACACTTAACAAACTGAGCCACCTAGGTGCCCCAACGTTTATTTATTTTTGAGAGACAGAGAGAAACAAAGCACAAATGGGGGAGGGGCAGAGAGAGGGGAGACACAAAATCTGAAGCCGGCTCCAGATTCTGAGCTGTCAGCACAGAGCCTGACGTGCAGCTCGAACACATGAACCGTGAGATCATGACCTGAGTCAAAGTTGGAAGCTTAACTGACTGAGCCACCTAGGCTCCCCCAACCAAGCGAATACTTAAGAAAAAGTTGGGGTGCCTGAGTGGCTAAGTCGGTTAAACAACCGACTCTTCATTTCAGCTCAGGTCATGATTTAGCAGTTTGTGGGTTTGAGCCCTGCATCGGGCTCTGTGCCGACAGCTCGGAGCCTGGAGCCTGCTTCGGATTCTCTGTCTCCCTCTCTCTCTGCCTCTCCCCCACATGGGCTCTCTCTCTCTCTCTCTCAAAAATAAATAAACATTTAAAAAAATTAGAAAAGAAATAAAAGTTGGCTGAAACCAGTAAGAAAGTTTTGCATCATTTTAACTTACCCTTGCTTAATCCCCCACTCCCAGGTCTTGAAGATGGAAGTCCACACTCCCAATGTGAATTCCAGATTTCGGAGAAAGCAAACCAGATTTTGTTTCCAAAAAATTGTGATTGACTCTTAGGTGGCTCCTTGAAGGACTAACCTAAAGGCCTTTTTCCTTCCTTCCTTCCTTCCTTCCTTCCTTCCTTCCTTCCTTCCTTCCTTCCTTCCCTAAGTCAGAACTCTCTCAGATTGGGGAAATAGCTATGTGGAGGATGTTGCTCAAAAAATATTTAAATGCAAATGAACCAGCCGCTAACACCTGGGGAAAAGGATATAAGTTGGGGCAAAAAATAGATACACTGAAAAGCCTGGGAAGAAAAAGCTAGGGAATGAATGAGATGTCCTGGGGAATAAAAGCTTAGAAAGCTTCCACAATTCTTGGAAATGTAGGAAATGAATGGAATGTTGCATGCAAGTTGCATAAGAGAATATTATGAACAATTGTACGTAAAAAATTTAGATAGTCTGGTGAAATGAACAAATTTCTTAGAAACATACACACTAAGGTGACATACACCTTACAAAGGTGACTCAAGAAGGTGTACAAACATACAAAGGTGACTCAAGAAGAAATAGAGAATCTGGACAAACTTATAAGTGATTGAAGGAGTAACCAAACGTCCCAACAAAGAAAAGCCCAGGGCCAGGTGGCTTCACTGGTGAATTCTACCAAACATTTAAAGATTTAACACTAATTTTTTTCAACTCTTTCAAAACAAAAGAGGATGGAACAATTCCTGATGCATCTATGAGGCTAATATTATCCAGATATCAAAGCCATTTAAAGATAACTACAGACCAATTTTCTTTATTAGTATAGATACAAACATCCTTGACAGAATACTAGCAAACACAATCCTGGAGCATATATATGTGTGTGCATATATATGTATATTTAAAAATATTTATTTATTTAAGTTATCTCTATACCTAACATGGGGCTCAAACTCATGACCCCAAGATCAAGAGTCCCACGCTCTTCCAAATGAGCCAGCCAGGCACCCCCAATCCTGGAACATATTAAAAGGATTACACACAATGATCAAGTGAGATATATGTCAGGAATCCAAGAATGATTCAACATATGAAAATCACTCAGGGGCGCCTGGGTGGCTTGGTCGGTTAAGCGTCCGACTTCGGCTCAGGTCATGATCTCATGGTCCGTGAGTTCGAGCCCCGCGTCGGGCTCTGTGCTGACAGCTCAGAGCCTGGAGCCTGTTTCAGATTCTGTGTCTCCCTCTCTCTCTGCCCCTCCCCTGTTCATGCTCTGTCTCTCTCTGTCTCAAAAATAAATAAACATTAAAAAAGAAAATAAAAAAAAAAAGAAAATCACTCAGTATAATCCATTATATTAATACAATGAAGGAAGATTTTGACATAATCATCTCAACTGACAGAAAAAGCACTAGACTAAATTTAACAACTGTTCAAGAGAGAAATGCTCAACAAACTAGGAAGAAGGAAACTCCCTTAGCATGATAAAGAGCATCTGTGAAAACCCCACAACTAACATCACACTTAATGGTGAAAGCTTTCCTTCTAAGATCAGGAATAGGAGAAGGATTTCTGCTTTCACTATTCCATTCAACGTTGTATTGGAAGTTCTGTCAGATCAGTTAAGCAAGAAAAAGCAATAGGGGCACCTGGCTGGCTCAGTACAGCATGAGACTCTTGATCTCAGGGTCCTGAGTTTAAGCCTCAGGCTGGGGGTGGAGCCTACTTAAAATAAAGAAAAGAAAAAGAAACAAAAGGCATGAAAATCGGAAAGGAAGAAGTAAAAGTCTTTCCCAGGTGAAATAATTTTACTATGTAGAAAATCCTAAAGAATCCCCCCCCCCAAAAAAAAAATAGAGCTAAATATACTCAGCAAATTTGCGGGATACAAAATCAACACATAAAAATAAGTTGTATTTGTAAACACTAGCAATGAACAATTTGAAAAGGAAATTAAGAAAACAATTCCAGGGGCTCAGTCAGTTAAGCGTCTGACTTTGGCTCAGGTCATGATCTCAGGGTTGGTAGGTTTGAGCTCTGAGTCTTGCTCTGTGCTGACAGTTCAGAGCCTACAGTCTGCTTGGTATTCTGTGTCTCCCTCCCTTTCTGCCCCTCCCCCCACTCATGCTCTGTCTCTCAAAAATAAATAAATATTAAAAAAGTTAAAAGAAAACAATTCCATTTTCAATAGCATTCAAAAGAATAAAATACCTAGGAATAAATTTAACTGAAGTAAAAGATTTGTACACTAAAACCCACGAAATATGGTGAAAAGAAATTAAAGTAGATCTAAATATATGGAAAGACATTCCATTTCTTTGAAAGATTTTTTATTTTTTAAGTAATCTTTACAGCCAACATGGGGCCAGAACTCACAACCCTGAGATCAAGAGTCACATGGTCCACCGACTGAACCAACCAACTCCCAAGACATCCCATTTTTATGAATCGGAAGACTTAATCTGGTTTAAATGGCAATGGCAATCTTCATGGCCTTGGATTTGCCAATGGTTTCTTAGATATGACAATAAAAGTACAAACAACAAAATGAAACAGATAAATTGGACTTCGATAAAACTGAATAGATTTGTGCATCAAAGATCACTGTCAATACAACCCTCAGAATGGGAAACAATATTTGCAAATCATATCTGATGTCTAGTGTCGGAAAAATATAAAAAACTCTTAAAACTCAATAAAAGACGACCTGATTAAACATTGAGTAAAGGATTTGAGTTAGACATTTCTCCAGATGTACAAATGACCAACAAGCACAGTAAAATATGCTTAGCACAGTTAGTCATCAGGGAAGTGCAAGTTAAAATCCACTTGGCACCCACTAGAATGGTTAGAATAAAAAATATGTACAGAAACAAGTGGATGTGGAGAGACTGGAACCCTAGTACATTTCTGATGGGAATGCAAAATGGTGCAGCTGCTGTGGCAAACAGATGGCAATTTCTTAAAATTAAATAATTACCCTAAGACCTAGCAACCCACTCCCAGGTACATATTGAAAAGAATTCAAAATTTTGTATATGAATATTCATAGCAGCGCTATCACAAGAATCAAAATGTGGAATAGCGCAAGGTAAGTGGAAACGATGCACATGTACATCAATGAATGAAGGAAATAAAATATGGTTTAGCCATATAATGTGATATTATTCAGCCATACAATGGAATGAAATAGCTGCACCATAAATAAACCTTGAAAACATTACGCTAAGTGATAGAGGCCAGTCACAAGAAGTCCCATATTGTATAATTTCATTTATATGAAAGGATCAGAATATTCAAGTCCATCGAGATAGAAAACAGGTTAGCAATTGCCAAGAGTTGGGGCAGGGAAATCAGGAATGACTGTTTGAAGGGTACAGGGTTTCTTTTTGAGGTGATGACATTTCCGGAAACCTTTTTGGAACTAGTGGTGATGGCTGTACAACGTCGTGATTGCACTAAATGGTACTGAATTGCACATTTTAAATGAGTTAAAATGGTACATTTTATGTTGGTGAAGTCATTTGTATATAGGGAGACACAAAATGTGGGCCGCCCCTGCCTAAGTCACAAATCAAAGTCAGCGTGCCCTTCATGGAAACACCGGTCGAGGAAACCTAGCCTACACCAATCACAATCTTCCAACTCAGCTTTAGCTAGCCTACCTTAGCCTGGAAAACAGGACCTGTTATGTTTATAAGGAAATCTCATACCTCTTAGTCAATCGGGACGTGTTCCTTCTTTGCCTCTTCAATGCTCTGTAAATCTCGCTCTTGTCCCAGATCCCTGGGGATCTGTGCTCCACTGCTTGTAACGCAGTCTAGTCCCCCCATCGGTGGATTATTTTCTCTAGGATAAAGGATAGCAAGCTCGTTACTAAATTGTTCTAGTTTTGTCATTTGACAATATTGTGTGTGTTTTACCGCAGTAAAGACAAACTGATTCTTTGGGGAAAAACAAAAATCACAGTTATTAAAGTAAATGTACAGGGATGCCTGGCTGGCTCAGTCGGTTAAGTGTCCGACTTCAGCTCAGGTCATGATGTTGTGGTTTGTGAGTTCGAGCCCTGCATCAGGCTCTGTGCTGACAGCTCAGAGCCTGGAGCCTGCTTCGGATTCTGTCTCCCTCTCTCTCTGCCCCTCCCCTGCTCGTGCTCTGTCTCACTCTCTCAAAAATAAATAAAACATAAAAAAAAATTTTTTTTAAAGTAAACGTACAAATCCGCAATCATAAATGAAGATTTTTATACATTCATGAATAGACTACAACAAAGTGAGATATAAATATTTGAACATTAAAATTAAGTTGTGGCTAATGAGCCCATATGGCACCTCCTATCTGCTATTATAGAATACAAATTCTTGGGGCACCTGGGTGGCTCAGTCGGTTGGGCGTCCGACTTCAGCTCTGGTCACGATCTCGCGGTCCGTGAGTTCGAGCCCCGCGTCGGGCTCTGGACTGATGGCTCAGAGCCTGGAGCCTGCTTTCGATTCTGTGTCTCCCTCCCTCTCTGCCCCTCCCCCGTTCATGCTCTGTCTCTCTCTGTCTCAAAAATAAATAAACGTTAAAAAAAAATTAAAAAAAAAAAGAATACAAATTCTTTTTCAGGACACATAGCATATTTATAAAAATGGACAAATCTTAACAAATACCTTAGAACCAGTTACTTCCCAGTCATAGTTTCATTACAATGTAAGATGGGAATCAATAATAGGAAGATAATTTAAAAATGAAATGAAATACATGAAATCAACAGAAGGGGGAAAAGTCAAATGCCTTTTCCCCAAATAACTGAGCTAGAAGTAGGAAAAAAAAAATCTGTCATGTTAGTATAGAAAAAGCATTACTAGGTGGTGCATTTTGATAGTTAAATCTGGTGTGGGGATATGTCTGCAAGTAGCATGAGTTGGTAGTAAAACGTGTAATTGGGCAAAGACCTACTGAAGGAGCCTATACTCTCCAGTATTAGTAACATAGGCATTTCAATTTTCTACGTTGGCTTTGTGTCGTTAGTCATAACCCTTACATTAAGGATGTCAACTTCCTCACTGATCTTTGGAAGCAGTTGAGATGCCTTATTTCTTTTTTGAGAACGTTTCTGCCAAGTATCATTCAACTGCACTCAAATGCTGTGTTCGACATTCTGAGTCTGCAAACAAGCCGGACTGGGTCTCGGTGCTTCGGCAGCTTACAAACGAGTTGACTTTTAAAAAGGGGACGCTTAAAAAGATCAAGTCCGTATTTTACGAGACTATTTAGGGAAACTGGGCGGGGCTCTGCTTTTCACGGTAGCCGCCTCTCACGGAAAAAAGGGTCGGGCTCCGACCGCCTTTAAAAACCGCCAACGTTCCGTCCCCCACGCCCGCCGCAGTTCAACGCCCCGCGGGTGTCCGCAGGCTCTCAAGCTCCCCCCGCGCCGTGGTGGGGCCGGAAGCGCACGCGCGGCAAAACTCGGCCCCGCCTCCTGCAGACTTTTACAACCGCCTGGCGGGAAGCTCTCCCGCCCAGTTTGCGCCTCTTCTCATTGACGGCGCCTCGGTCGACGCCCGTCTGGCGGGAGCCTCGGCGCGCGGGTTCCCGGCGATCCGCCGTCGATTGGCAGTGCCTGAGCGGCGCGCGCGGAGCTCGACTGGCGCTGCCTGCGGGGGCGGAGTCGCTGTCTCGGCCGCCGCCGCCGCCGCCACCGCCGCCGCGGGCTTGGTTTGCGAGGAAGGGCCTAGGCCCGGGCCTGCTGTGGGGGGCTCGCCGCGCGCCTGGGCTCGCGTCCCGCCGTCCCCTCGGCCCCAGCTTCGCCCACTTCCGGACCCAGACGGGCTGGGCGCGGGGAAGACCTGCCGAAGCCATGGAGGACGAGGTGGTCCGCATTGCCAAGAAGATGGACAAGATGGTGCAGAAGAAGAACGCGGTGAGCGCGGCGGGCGACGCGGGCCGGGAGGGAGGCCGGGCGGCTGGCGGGAGCCGGACGTGGCGGGCCTGGGGCCGGGCCCTCGGGGGCTCCCGGCCCGCCCCCGCCGGCCCTTCCCGCGGGGGAAGGCGGCGTGGACCGTGCCGGCGTCCTGGGGCAGGCGGCGGGGCCCCGCGCCGCCGGCGTTAGCACCCGTTCTGGGTACTTCCAAGTCACTTCGTTGTTAGTACAGAGAAGTAAACCTGATCGAGGGTAGATTTACTCGCCAGTTACTTCGCTCATTTAGTTTAAGAATCGAGGAGGGTAGAGAGCCCTTCACAGTTTGGGAGGATTCGTTCCCTTTTCCGCGATCGCTGGCTAACAACTAAAAATAACATCGCATGGAGGTTTGGGAGACGCTCTGGACCTCAAGCGGATGAGTTACAATTCCTGTATCTTAGTTTTTAGAAGAATGCTAACCATGCGCTTGATGTATCTCCACCACGCTACAGGTTTGTTTAGCAATCAAAAAGGCAGGGCATGCTAACGTCTTTGGCAAGTTGCTAAATGTGTTTTTCAAAAATGGATCTTGTTAGGTGGTAGTATGTAAAAGAGCTGTGATTAAAACGCACGCCCTCAGGGGTACTGACTGGTCGATGGATTTGGACAGCTGTCATTGCTGAGTACTCTTAAGTGGTTTACAGTTAATACCGGTGGCGTTATCTTGTTAATCGATAAAGTGTGTATGTATGTGAACACGTTGTGGTTTGTGTGAAGTCTTCCAGTTTTGCATTTTTTTGTCCACCACTGTGTGTACTTTCAGTCCTCTGATGCAGTATCACCTGTTTTCAGCTAAAACTCCATGATTGTCTTCGCCTGAATTTATTCCACCCTGCTCGGTACATTTTCAGCATCCGTGTATCTGAAATAACTTATTCCCGTCTACGAAATAAATTTCCTGTCAAACTAATGTGAAGGAGAAAGAGGATGCTCTGATTTGTACAGCACTTTGGAATTACAAAGCATCTGTGCAAAATTCTCTACAGACCCACGACACAGCTACGGTGTACCCATTTTGCAGAGTAAGAAACTGAGTCAGAGAGATTAAGTAGTTCGCCCACTTAAATTAAGTACTGAGCAATTTGGATTAAGCTAGGACCCAGGTTTTCTACTGGACAGCATGCCGGAGCAGAAAATAGTGTTAAACGCTGAATTTTTTAAGACTTTGTATATAGTCTCTTCCTCTTTTTTTAACAGGTGCATTGCCTGGCATGTAATTTCATACCCCGTTAATCTGTATTTGCAATTTTGGGCTTTTAAAATATTTCCTGTTTGTTTTCTGTTCCAGACATTAACCTTTACCGTTTAGTTTTCTCATTGATACGGCCCTTTCATTTCCCCACTGCAAGTGATGAGATCTGGTTATTTAACAGGCCGAGCATTTATTTTGTTTAAACTGGAAGAGTTTTTTTCTGGAGTTCCCTGGATTCCCACAGTAGAAGCTCCTTGGGGAAAAAGGCCTTTTGTTGGGTACCTTTTTTCTCTACTCAGGCCATAATGTGTATCCATTAATCATCTAATGATTGTTTTCTTTCCTTGTAATAGGTGTTTCATAAAAATGACTAATTCCTTAGTGGATAAGTATGGAGAAGACCAGTTTGTATTTATTTGCAGTTCTCAAGTTACAAGCAAATAATGAGTCTGGGTGAGAATGAGGAACAACTTCACAGACACTCCTCAAATCTCATTTATCTGATAGTTCGAAACTTTACCAATATGAAAACTTAACCCCAAAAAGAAAGATAAAATTGACTGGCTCTTTTATGTTTTTTGTTTGTTTGTTTTGTTCCTTCTCCTTTTCCCTGTATATCTTACAGAAATCCAAATTGGCAAATGAAATAAAGAGAAAGGGGTCTTGAATGACTCTCTCTTTGCCTTCCAAAGCACATCATTCCACAAATAGCTTTTTTAAAAATTAAAAAAAAAATTTTTTTAATGTCTATTTATTTTTGAGAGTGAGAAAGACAGAGCATGAGCAGCATGAGCATGAGGGGCAGAGAGAGAGGGAGACACAGAATCCGAAGCAGGTTCCAGGCGCCGAGCTGTCAGCACAGAACTCACGGGGCTGGAACTCATGGACTGCAAGATCATCACCTGGGCCGAAGTCAGACGCTTAAGTGACTGAGCCATCCAGGGGCCCCTAAAAATTTTCTTTAGAGAGTGTGAGAGCATGAGCAGGGGAGAGGGGCAAAGGTGGGGGGGAGAGGGAGAGAGGGGGAGAAGAGGATGGACAGAAAATCTTAATTAAGCAGGCTCCATGCTCAGTGTGGAGCCCAATGCGGGACCTGATCCCATGGCCCTGGGATCATGTCCTGAGCCGAAATTAAGAGTTGGACCCTTAAGCGACTCAGCTACCCAGGTTCCCCCACAAAGAGCTTTTAAGGAGGTCAGTAATTTAACAGAAGTTGTTCTGGGGTTTGTAGGATTATGGTAGATTTGTTTCTCCCTCTTTTTTTTTTTTTTTTTTTTTTTTTTTTTTTTTGGTGGTGTCCAGATTTTTCTGTGAGCTTTTTAAAATATTAAAAAAAATTTTTTAATGTTTATTTTTTTTGACAGAGAGCGGGAGAGAGCATGCGTGAGTTGGGGAGGGGCAGAGAGAGAGAGGTAGACAGAATCCTCTGAAGCAGGCTCCAGGGTCTGAGCTGTCAGCACAGAGCCAGACGCAGGGCTTGAACTCACGAACCGTGAGATCATGACCTGAGCCGAAGTCCGAACCCTTAACCAACTGAGCCACCCAGCTGCCCCTAAAATATTACTTACGCTAGGGGTGCCTGGCTCAGTTGGTTAAGTGTCAGACTTCGGCTCAGGTCATGATCTCACGGTTCGTGGGTTCGAGCCCGGCATCGGGCTCTGCTGACAGCTCAGAGCCTGGATGGAGCCTGTTTCAGATTCTGTGTCTTCCTCTCTCTCTCTGCTCCTCCCCTGTTCACACTCTGTCTCTGTCTCAAGAATAAATAAACGTTAAAAAAAATTTATAAAAAATATTACTTAAGCTATGAAAAAGTAAACTTTGAAGAATAGTAGTTGTCCTCTTGAATTGACAAGTTTAAGTGCTGTTGTTGGATATTGTTTTGTTTTAATAAAAAGGTTAGGTGTCACATTTAAGTAATAATAAAAACAGCTACTATTTATTGAATTATTACTTTGAGCCAGGTATTCAGCTAAGTATTGCCTACCTATTCCTCAGTTTTACAAGATAAGTATTCCAAAAGTAAGGAAACTGTTTGGAAAGTAAAGTGTGTTGTCCTAAACCAAATAGCTAGAAATGAAGAGGTGAATCTAAATCTGTTTTGCTTAAAGTCAGTACTATGTTAAGCTGCAATGTCTCTAGAAGACCCGGTTTTTGAAACTTGCATGGGTGCAGTTAAGTTAATATAAGGCCAGGAAGTAAGGGTGTTTGTTATTCTGGGGCAGGAAGGTTTCCATAAATATCCAATCAATATCCTGACCTTAGTATTTATCCAGAATGTTGCCCTATCTGTATAATTGATCTTAAACAGTGTTAGCAGTTTTACAAGTGCCCACTTTGAGGCCTTGATGAGCCACGTAAGTTAGTTCCAAATATTCAGATATTCTTTTTTTTTTTAAACTATCACTTAAAAAATTTTTTTTAATTGTGTATTCCTTTTTTTTGAGAGAGAGAGAGAGAGACACACACACATAGAGCATGAGCAGCGGAGGGGCAGAGAGAGAGGGAGACGCAGAATCCGAAGCAGGCTCCAGGCTCCGAGCTGCCAGCACAGAGCCTGACGCAGGGCTCGAACTCAGGAACCGTGAGATCATGACCTGAGCTGAAGTCGGCCGCTTAACCGACTGAGCCACCCAGGCACCCCAGATACTAGTTTTTTTTTTTAAGTTTATATATTTATTTTGAGAGAGAGCGCATGCCAGTTGGGGAGGGGCAGAGAGGGAGGGAAAGAGAATCTTAAGCAGACTCCATTCTGTCAGCACAGAACCCAGCTCGAGGTTCGAATTCACGAACTGTGAGATTATGCCCTGAGCTGAAATCAAGTCAGATGCTCAGCTGACTGAGCCACCCACGCACTGCTGGTATTTGTTGTTTTTTTTATAATTTTTACTTGATGTCAATAGGCAAGTCTGACTCCTAATCTGGGTTCAAATCTTGGCTCTTCTGAACTTCAGCAGTGTGATCTTAGGCAAGTTCCTTAGCATCTTTAAAATGTCTTTTTTTTTTCTTTTGGTGGTAAATTGGAGATGACTTAGTAAAGATTAGATGAATATGAAATTCTTGACAATGCCTAAGATATGGTAAGGGCTAAAAAACCTTGTGTGTTTTTTTTGTAAAGGATTTATGACATGACTGTAGAAGAAGGAGTGAGGTAACTTAGAAGTTTCAAATTCATAGATTTTGTGAGTAGTGTTGAGCTTTGTTTATTATGATTTTTTCGCTGAAGGCTCGACTGAGTAGAATTCAGTTGTTAGGAGAGAAGTTGAAATTATATGTCAAAATACAGGAGCTGGTATACATGGAATGTAAATTTTTTCTTTTTTTTAATTAAAATTTTATTTATTAGAGAAAGAGGCAGGGAGGGATAGAGGGAGAGAGAGAGAGAGGGAGAGAGAGAATCCCAAGCACGCTCTGCACTGTCAGCACAGAGCCTGATGTGGGGCTTGAACCCATAAACTGTGAGACCATGATCTGAGCTGAAATCAAGACTTAGACACCTAACCTACTGGCCACCTAGGAGCCCTAAAATTTCTAAGTCTTCTACCTGATTTGAAGAAAAAACTTCAGTTTTCATATGAGGGTTAGACTGATTAGTATAAATCAAAATTTAGAATGACTACACATAGTTTTTAATTTTTTTTATTAATTTTTTTTAATATTTTATTTTTTAAGAGAGAGGGACAGAACACAAACAAGGGAGCGGCAGAGAGAGAGGGAGACACAGAATCTAAAGACAGGTTCCAAGCTCTGAGCTGTCAGCACAGAGTCCAGTGTGGGGCTTGAACCCACGAACCATGAGATCATGACCTGAGCTGAAGTTGGATGCTCAACGGGCTGAGCCACCCAGGTACCCCTGACTACACACAGTTTTTAAAAACAGTCTTATTAAGATACACAATACAGTTCACCCCTTTAAAAGTGTACAGTTTGGGGCACCTGGGTGGCTCAGTCGGTTGAGCATCCGACTTCAGCTCAGATCATGATCTCATGGTTTGTGGGTTTGAGCCCCGCGTTGGGCTCTGTGCTGACAGCTTGGAGACTGGAGCCTGCTTCGGATTCTGCGTCTCCCTCTCTCTCTGCCCCTCCCGTGCTCATGCTCTGTCTCTGTCTCCTTCAAAAATAAATAAACATTAAAAAAAATTTAAAAATCTTTCTACTCCTACCCCTCTCTCAAAAATGAATAAACATTTAAAAAAATGTAAAAAAGTGTACAATTCAGTGGTTTTTAGTATATTCACAGATTTGGGTAGCTCTTACAACACTAATTGAAGAGCACTTTGATCACTCCAAAAAGAAACCTGTACCCATTAGGTAGTCACCATGTATCTGCCCCCGCAACCACTTATCTGTTTGTCTGTGGATTTGCTGCTCTGGACATTTTCTATAAATGGACTTCTACAACGTGTGTTTGTATAAATGGAATCACACAATATGTGGTCTTCTGTGACAGGCTTCTTTCAGTTAGTGTTTTCAGGATTCATCTATACTAACAGCAAATATCAGTACTTTGTTCCTTTGTGTTGCAGAATAGCACTCCACTGTACTGGTGGACGTACCACATTTTGTTTATTCATTCATCATTTGATGGACATTGTGGGCTGTTTCCACTTTTTGACCATGATGAGTAATGCTGCTAAGAACGTTTTGTGCAGGTGTTTGTGTGGACATATGTTTTTTTTTTTTTTTTTTTTTTAACTCTTGGGTATATACCTAGGAGTAGAATTGTTAGGTCATATAACTATGTTTAACCTTTTGAGAAATTGACAAACTGTTTTCCAAAGTTGCACGATTTTAAATTCTTATCAGCAGTTGGTGGGCATTCCATTGCATGGAGTCTTCATCAACACTTGCGTGTTTTTTGATTATAGCCATCACAGTGGGTGTAAAAAGGTGTCTCATTGTGGTTTTGATTTGCATTTCTCGGATGACTGATGATGGTGAAAATTTTTCATTGTTGGCCATTTCTATATATTTGGAGAAATGTTCAGATCCTTTGCCCATTTTTAAACTATTTGTATTTTTGAATTGTAAGAGTTCTTTGTATTCTGAATATTAGACTTATGGAAGACAGGATTTGTATATATTGCCTTGCATTCTGTGGGTTATCTTTTCACTCTCTTGATAGTGTCTTTTCTTTCAGTTTTGATGAAGTCAATTTTATATATTTTTTCTTTTGTTTGGTGTAGAATAAATGCACATTTGAGATGACATAATAAAATTATAATTTCTAGTATATAGTGATGTTCCTGAGCCATAATTTAAATATTTACAGTGTTTCCTTTAAAAAAAAAATGAATAGCATCTTAGTTTTTTAAGCCTTGAAATCTTATAATTCTTACTGAGAGGTGTTTGAGTTGATTGAGGTTAAATAATGCTTACTTTTAATGCTGGTTTATGGCTTTTTGAGAATATTGTTATGATGGAAGTAGATAAGTCTTTTTATCTCTTTGTATCCCTTATCAACCATATCCTACATGTCAGGCACTCTTATTTCAATACTTCATATGTTTTTTATTACTCCATTTGACCATTTGAATTCTTCTCGGTCAGTGTATTATACTGTCCTACATATGAAGAAACTGAAGCTTGAAAAAGAAATAACATTCTCAAGATCTTATAATTAGGAAATGGCAGTGCATAGATTTGAATTTTGATCTGATATATATATATATATATATATATATACACACACACACACACACATATATATAGGTATATCTCTATAGAGATATATCTCTATATATGTCACGCATATCTATACACACATACGTATGTATATGTAAGTGTGTGTGTGTGTGTGTGTGTGTGTGTGTGTGTGTGTGTGTTCTTAACTGTATATTCCATGTTGCTTCCTTCTCCATACATCTTCTTGAGGAGGATGTTTGTGTCCTATACAAAGTTGTATATGCTGTGTGCTAAGTACAAGTTTGAATGCAATATTTTGTAAAAGTACTTGTTTCTGATGACAGATAGTACCAACCATGTAATAAAGTCATGTGATAGTATTGTTTATTCTTCAGCCAGTACTGTGAACTAAATTTGACTCTGGAAGATAAGGTAGAATCTTTCTTTCTCTTGCATCATTATCTGTAGGAGATGCTGCAATCTAATAGACTTGACCTTTAGAGGCAGGTGATTATTGGGGAAGGATAGAATTTAGTTTCTTGTTTGGTAATGCTATTCACCCAAGTTCACAGAGCAGAACTGCTACCAGTGGACCTAGGAAATGGAGAGAGCAGCGGTGTGAGGGTCTGGAGATTATAATTTTTGTCCTTTTATATTACCTATCAGTTGGCCAAGTCACTTTCCTTTTCTGAATTTGTTTCTTTGTATAATTGAAGTTTTGAAGTAGATATTCAAAGGTTTATGTTTATTTTAAATTCCCTGAAGTCACAAAAGATTTGTCTTGCTCACTGTTGTATCCTCAGAGTTTGGTACACAGTGTTAGTATTTGTTGGGAGGCATAAGTATAATTTGACAGAAGTGAGTAGATTTCACCTTTTTTAGTTAGTAATAATCATATGACTGTGCAGGTTTCCTAAATTGTCTGGATTTTCAATTCCTCTTCTGTAAAATGGAGAGAAAAAGATTACCTTTTTCTATAGGGTTTATTGTGAAGATGGAATTGCATGTATATATATGTGTGTATACATACATATGCACATATATATACACACATATATAAAGGGCTTACCACGATGCTTGGCACATAGTAATATTCAAAGAAGCTTTTGTCACTGAATTAATATATATGATCATCTGTTTTTTGTCTTTTTGTTCATTTAGATTATCATAGTTGTTTATTTCTTAAAGAACCGTGATTGAAATATTCATCTTATTTGGCCAGAACACAGTATAATTATGAGAAAGGTCATAGCGTCATCCAATTAATGTTATTTTGCTTTTTCTTCCTTCCATAGCTTGTATCTCTAATTTCAGTCTCACCAAAGAGATCTGAGTGTAAAGGGAGAGTGTGATGAAATTAATGCAAATCTTATCTATTGCTTGGAAAGCAACTTAAACCTTATGCCACATTGCTGATGTGTTAGAAGAATCAACTTTATATGTGGCAGACAGCATTATGTAAGTCTAAGGAGACGCTGCATTTTCAAGGACTCCTAGAAGTATGGTTCTTTATCTTTCTCTCTAATTGATCCTAGGTCAGAAATGGATTGGAAAGTCCATGGAGGCATAGGTAGAAGAAAAATGTCTATGGTAGTTATAGGATACAAGTCCACAATCTCTTAATCAAAACTTTTAGAGTCTGATATATTTGAGAATTCCAAAATTATCACGTTTAAAAAAAATTTTTTTTTAATGTTTGTTTATTTTTGAGAGACACAGAGTGTGAGCCGTGGAGGGGCAGAGAGCAAGGGACACACAGAATCTGAAATAGGCTCCAGCTCCGAGCTGTTAACACAGAGCCCAACGTGGGGCTCGAACTCATGAGCTGTGAGGTCATTACCTAGTTGAAGTCGGATGCCTAACCAACTGAGCCACCCGGATACCCCTCAGGTTTTTAAAAATTAAAAAAAAAAAAACCATTTTAACCATGTTTATTTATTTATTTTTAATTTATATCCAAGTTAGTTAGCATATAGTGCAACATGATTTCAGGAGTAGATTCCTTAATGCCCCTTCCCCATTTAGCCCATCCCCCCTCCTACAACCCCTCCAGTAACCCTCTGTTTGTTCTCCATATTTAAGAGTCTCTTATGTTTTTTCCCCCTCCCTGTTTTTATATTATTTTTGCTTCCTTTCCCTTATGCTCATCTGTTTTGTATCTTAAAGTCCTCATAATGAGTGAAGTCATATGATATTTGTCTTTCTCTGACTAATTTCGCTTAGCATGATACCCTCTAGTTCCATCCATGTGATTGCAGATGGCAAGATTTCATTCTTTTTGATTGCTGAGCACCTCAGGTTTTATTAAGATAATATGGTACATACATTATATATCTTCAACAGGATCTGGGCAGTTCCTAGTAATCAGACATTAACATTTTTATAGTGAAATGTAGTACTGTCACATGAAGTGGGATATATAGAACATAAATGGCTTTACGTATGTTGAGATTAGGTGTTGTTGGCAAATGAGTTTGTTGAAAATCTGTGAGAAATCTTGCTTTTCAAAGGTTTTTGGTATGGGGATTTATAGATGTGGGATTGAAGAACCCATTTGCTCACAAGATGTCATTTCTGTAGAATTTCTGATTAACAGTAAATTTAAAGTCAGTGTTGGTTTTCTTCTCCAACACCTGCAGTGTTTCACTGTTTTTAGTTACCTCTAAAAATAATTTGTAGAATTTTAAGATCAGAAGGGATCTTTAAGAAGTAAATCGTTAAAATCCTTCATAATAGGGACGCCTGGGTGGCGCAGTCGGTTAAGCGTCCGACTTCAGCCAGGTCACGATCTCGCGGTCCGTGAGTTCGAGCCCCGCGTCAGGCTCTGGGCTGATGGCTCGGAGCCTGGAGCCTGTTTCCGATTCTGTGTCTCCGTCTCTCTCTGCCCCTCCCTGTTCATGCTCTGTCTCTCTCTGTCCCAAAAATAAATAAACGTTGAAAAAAAAATGCTTTAAAAATAAAATCCTTCATAATAAAAAAACAAAACAGGTGCCTGGGTGGCCCAGTCAGTTGAGTGTTCAACTCTTGTTTTTGGCTCAGGGTCATGATCTCATGGTTTGTGAGATTGAGCCCTGTGTCGGACTCTGTGCTGAGTGTGGAGCCTGCTTAGGATTTTCTCTTCCCCCACTTTTCTTTCTCTCTCTCTCGTCCCCTCTGCCCTTCTCCCCTGCTCACACTCTCTCTAAAAAAAAAAAAAAACAACTTAAAAAAAATCCTTCATAGTAACCTGTCTCATAATTGTTTTTGAACTTAAGTTTTAAATTAAAATAATATACCTGTTGCCAGAAGGAAAGTTAATGTTTTTTTATTCTCCACAGCTGAGTCTGTTGTCTGTCAACTTTATTTTTTTTAATTAATTAATGAAATCTCTGCATCCAACATGGGGCTCTGACTCATGACCTCTGAGATCAAGAGTTGCATGCTTTACCCACTAAGCCAGCCAGGCACCCTGATGTCAAGTTTATTTTATTTTACTTATTTTTTAAGTGTCAGTTGTTTTTTTGTTTTTGTTTTTTTTTTTTTTAAGTGTATTTATTTATTTTGAGAGAGAGTGCATACCCAGGGGAGGTGCAGAGAGAGAATCCCAATCAGACTGCGCTGTGGGGCTTGATCTCACAACCTGGAGTCATGACCTGAGCAGAAATCAAGAGTCAGATGCATAACTGAGCCACCCGGGCGCTCCTGTCAAGTTTAAATGGAAAAATTACATGACTGGAAGCCTTGACTCAATTTTATATTTAAGAAATATGATAATGCCATGAGGGTTCCGTGCTTGTTTCTTCCTTGGGGGTACGTGTTGCGGGACATGTTCTGGGGCTTTCTATTTCCCTGGGGTATGCTGTGTTTCATTGATTCGTAGGGTGCCTAGTTTTTGTATTTTACCATTTCAGAAAGCAGAATGAGTTACACATGTATTGTCGACCAGATGGCTGTTGGGATGTACTTTCACAGGCAGAACATCAAACCCAGCATCAACATTTGCAGAGTGGGTGTCAGTGGCTTGGAAGAAACTCTTAAAGACATTAGTGGAGTGCTCTTTGAACCTTAGGGAACCAAATGGTTGAAGAGCAGTGGGGGTGAAAACAACTAGGTCTCTACACACTACAAAGCCAGGTAAGAGCTAAAGGCTTTTAGCTCTTTGATGGCTTCTTCTTCTTCTTCTTCTTCTTCTTTTTTTTAATGTTTTATTTATTATTGAGACAGAGAGAGACAGCATGAGCAGGGGAGGGGCAGAGAGAGAGTGAGACACAGAATCTGAAGCAGGTTCCAGGCTCTGAGCTGTCGGCACAGAGCCGGGTGTGGGCCTGGAACCCATGGGCCCTGCGATCATGGCCCTGAGCCGAAGTCGGACACTCAACCGACTGAGCCACCCAGACGCCCCTTTGATGGCTTCTTTTATGAAATGCTGCATTACTACTGTTTTCTCTACAACTTTTTTGTGGATAAAAACAGATATAATTGAATCTGAGTCAATAAGTGATTCATAATCATTGGATTCTGAATGTGAAGTAGTTTTAGAAGCACCTTAGCTAATTTATTTTGCTTATGTTTTTCTTTTATGTATGTAAAAGGTGGCACATGATCAAAACTTCAAGTTTGCAAGAATTATAAAAGTGTGAAGAAGTGATAAGAAAATACTATGATAGTTTAATAGTTTTTTTATTAGTGGCATATAGAATAATGTGTACAAATATAGTACATTAAGTGAATATTAAACTAAGTAAAATATGATTAAGTGAGGGTATTAGATTAAATATGATACATAAATGAATATCAAATTGGAATATTTGGCCACAACGTATAAGGTGGTGCTGTTGCTTCTCATTTCATTCCTTTTTTAATTTTAGGTGCTTTATGTAATTCTTTTAGGAGTCTTATTTTGTTCTGTCTTCATCATCTATATGGGAGTCTTTGATTCTAGATGGCAGTGGACAGGCCTGTGAGCTTAACATACATCTTAATTCTGAATTTTCTCTCAGAATCTGCTTTTTACTACTTTGTAGGAATTAGGTAGACAGTATTGTTTCTGTGGTTTTTTTTAATTAAAAAAATTTTTTTAATGTTTTTTTATTTTTGAGAAGAGAGAGTGTGTGAATAGGGAAGGGGCAGAGAGGAAGAGAGACACAGAATCTGAAGCAGGCTCCAGGCTCCAAGCTGTCAGCACAGAGCCCAGCATGGGGCTCGAACTCATGAACCTTGAGATCATGACCTGAGCTGAAGTCATATGCTTAACCGACTGAGCCATCCAGGCGCCCCAAATTTTTTTAATGTTTTATTTGTTTTTGAGAGAGAGAGAGACAGAGTGTGAGTGGGGGAGGGCCAGAGAGGGAGACACAGAATCGGAAGCAGGCTCCAGGCTCTGAGCTGTAAGCACAGAGCCCGACGTGGGGCTTGAACGCACCAACCGTGAGATGACCCGAGCTGAAGTTGGTCGCTTAACCGAATGAGCCATCCAGGCACCCCAACAGCAGTGCTTTTGTGACAGATGAGTAAGAAACAGGAGACCTCAAGAGAATTCTAGTAAAGACAAGCCCTTTCCCACTCTCACTGTGTGTGAATGCTAGAGGTGCTATAGTATCTTCTGACCCCCATTCCTGCTTTTTCAGGGTTGGCTCCTTAATCAAATAGGTGTTCTTCATGGAAATGTGGGGTGTGTTATGCTACCAGGGTAAGAAACACATTTTTACGTTTCAAATTTGGACACATATAAACAAATACTATTTAAAATGAACTTTAACAAACAAGTGCTGGTCATAGTTCAGTAAATGGATCTTATGTTCCTTTAATGAGTTGCAATCATTATTTGGAAAACACTACCCCTCTTTCCCTGCCCCCCTTTATGTATGTATGTATGTATGTGTGTATATATATATATGTGTATATATATATATATATATCATCCTGGTATGCACATATATATGTGTATATATATATATGTATACATATATATATATATGTATACATACACACACACACACACACACACACACACACACACACACACACACCATCCTTATATGAATAAGTGAGCCATAGTGAGTTGTGGATGGGAAAACGTAAATTTAAATCTCTAGTTAGTCCTTGTTTTACCATCTGGGAAATTGCATCTGCAATTATTTTATTTTATTTTATAGGCTGGAGCATTGGATTTACTGAAGGAGCTTAAGAATATTCCCATGACCCTGGAATTATTACAGGTATGTGCTAAAATGTTTCATGATTTGGATAGGTAATTGTCCTAAAATGCCAAAACATTTTTACTACCAATAAGTTTTTTGTATTGTCCTGTTATGGTGTAAATCATTATTAACTCTTGTTTTTTTTTAAAAGATGGTAACATAAATCAATAATCTAAGTTATCATTATAGAAAAAGTTGCCTTCTCAAGAAGAATAAAATCTAAATCTTCCAAGTTTGTAATCTCACCATGAAAGGAAAGGAAGTTGGACTCTTGGCCCTGATTTGATTTCCCAAAACCTCACTTTCTTTGTCAGTGACAGCAGCTGCCATCAGGACACCAGCCTCTGGGGTGCCTTTTAGCAGCCGTTCCTCATTTCTCCCCCTTCTGCCCTAGGAACCACTAATCGAGCCACATTTTTGTCTCTACAGATTTACCTATTCTGGAAATTTCATATAAATGAAATCATATAATATATGACCTTTTGTGTCTGCCTGCCTTGTTTTTTTTTCCTTTGAAGATTAAAAAATTTCTTTATTTTAATTATGATCTACCCCTCAACGTGGGGCTCAAACTCGTGACCTGAAGATCAAGAGTCGCATGCTCTCCCGGCAGAGTCAGCCAGGTGCCCCTTTGGCCTTTACTCAGCGTAATCTTTTCAGGGTTCATCCATGTTGTAGCATGTGTCAGTCCCTCGTTCCCTTTTATGGCTGAATAATAGTCCACTGTATGGTTATACCACATTTTGTTTATCCATTTGTCATTTGATGGACATTTGGGTTGTTTCTACTTTTTTGGTTGTGAAGACTCATGCTGCTTGCTGTGCACATTCATGTACAGGTTTGTGTGTTTTTGGTTCTCTCTGGTAGAGATCTGAAAGAGTCGAAATGATGAGTTGAATGGTAACTTTATGTTGAATATTTTGAGGACCTGCCAGACTGTTTTCCCACGTGACCGTACCATTTTACATTCTCAGGAGCAAGTAAACGAAGGTTCCAGTTTATCCACATTCTTGCCAACACTTATTATTTGTCTTTGATTATAGCCATCTTACTGGGCGTGAAGTGATATTTCATTGTGGTGTTTATTTCCATTTCCCAAATGACTAATGTTGAACATCTTTTTCATACGCTTCTTAATCAGTCATATATTTTCTTTGGAGAACTGTTTTTTCAGATCCTTTTCCTGTTTTGAAATTGGATAATTTGTCTTTTTATTTTTAAGTTGTAATAGTTCTTTATATATTCTAGATACAAGTCCATTATGAGATACAGGATTTTCAAGTGTTACCTCCCCTGGGCTTTACTTTCTTAGTGGTGTTCTTGGAAGCACAAAAGCTTAAAATTTTGTTGTAGTCTGATTTATTGTTTTCTTTGGTTGCTTGTGCTTTAGTTGCCTAATTCAGGGCTACAAAAATTTATTCTTTTGTTTTTTAGCTCTTTCATTTAGTTCTGTGATTCATTTTGAGTTAATTTTCATGTGTGGTATAAAGAAGTCCAATTTCATTCTTTTATGCATGGATATCTAGTTCAGCTTTTTAAAAAAAATTTATTTATTATTTATTTATTTTTTTTGGGGGGGGGGGAACGTGAGCAGGGGAGGGGCAGAGAGAGACACAGACACACACAACACACACAACCTCCCCCACCCCCCCAGAATGCGAGCTGGCAGCACAGATCCTGACGCGGGGGCTTGAACTCACGAACTGTGAGATGACTTGAGGCCAAGTCAGACGCTTAACCGACTGAGCCACCCAGGCACCTCTCACCTTTTTAAAATATTCTTCTCTCTAATGAATTATCTTGAGATCCTTATTGAAAATCAGTGACAGAAAAATGTAGGGATTTATTTCTGGATTCTTAAATCTATTAATCGTGTCTCTCCTTATATAGGACCACATTGCCTTGATCATTGAGGTTTTGTGGTAAGTTTTGAATTTGGGAATTATGCATCCTTCAATTTTTTCAAGATTGTTTTGGCTATTTTGGGTCCCTTGTATTTCCATATGAACTTTAGGATAAGCTTATCAATTTCTGCACAAAGGGCAGCTGGGATTTTAATAGGGATTTTATTTTAGTCTGATTTTCTTAGCATTGCAATCTTAACATTTAAGTCTTATGATCCATGTATATGGGATGCCTTTACATGTATTTAAGTCTTTAATTTTTCTTAATGTTTTATAGTAGCTCTATGTTTTTACTTTAAGATTTAGGGGGTATCTTAAATCATCTTGGTGGAAACTCATGAGTAATCATAAAGGTGATTTTTCTTCTAGAGTATACCAATCTGCTTATTTCCTGTGATGCTGACAGCATCTCTTAATCTCACTACTCATTCCTCTCTGCTTTACCAGCAGTGTGCATCTGATTCCCTAAGTCAGCTTAGTGGCCTCTCCATCTTTCCAGGGTAGTGTCTTTATAATTGCATAGCTGGTGTTCTATAGAAACCAGATGGCCAGCCATGGGCAAAGGCATACATTTTCTGTGTCTAGAATTTCACAGTATATAGTTGATCTCAAAAACCTTCATTAGTCCTGCAAACAAGAAGCCTGTTTAAATCTACAGTCCTTAATGTTATTTGAGCACACAGTACTTTTTTGTAGGGCACTTCTTATATCTTATAAATTAAAGTCTACTGGTTTTAGGAAAAGTCCAGAGTCTAGAGAATTCTTAGAGGTACGTTTAGACTTGGTTATCCAAGTAAAATGGCTTCATAATCCTTTCTTCTCTCTAGTTTCATCTGCTGTTCCCCAAATACTCTCTTCAAAAGGAGGAAAAAAACCTACCCAGATCTTTGTTTTTCACTCTACCTCAGCAGCCTTGTTTCTTATTATTCTTGACTGGATAGTCTCTTCCTTAGAGAAGTATGTTTGTTACGGATTCCTGCATTCTCCGGATGGATTTTCGTAGGTTTTAAGTAGGAAATTATTGACTCTTTAGTGATGAAAACATCCTGTGACAGTTAAAAAGCAGTCACCCAAAGTACATGATTTGTTCACGCTCTTCCTGTATCTTTGCTTGCCTCTGACTACCTCTTAAAGCTCCATTTTCTTTGCCAATCTGTGTCAGCCCCAAGCTTCAGAACTGTATTAGTAGCTCAAATGATTTCTTCCACTCGTTCCAAAAATAGATTTTCTTCTGGGTGGGTGGGTGGGGTGGGTTTTGGGGTGGTAGTAAGGAAGAGCTGTGAATGGGTGCTGGAGGAGGAGTGCCAAAGGCATCGCGATAAGGAAGTCAGACCTGACAGTACTTGGTTGTAATCGCAGGCCTGGCTTCTAAGCAGTGAGCTGTATCCAGTAGGACAGCTCTGGGCCCACACAGTTGTAGGCTATGCCATCTGGCCCAGGAACTTGCTTGTGGACAATTTTCTATATTGAAGTGTTTTAGAAGAGTTCTAAAAAGTTCTAAAGTATTTTCTTCATTAAAAAAGTTCCAAGAGCGTTTTATTAAAGCAGTAAACCACTTTCTTTGGGGGGAAACCCTCCCTAAACATTAATCCCAAACCATTTTAGGATTTTAGAACTGTGGAATCCCCTTTATCTTTCTACTGTGGAACCTTATCTGCCTGCACAGCTTTCTTTCCATAGATACAGCTTAGGCCATTCTGGCCAAACACATATTCTAAATTCTTGAGCAGAATTTCTGTCCTGAATCTCTTTGTTGAGGAGTTTGAATAATTTAGCAGGAAAACTGTAAGTACCCATTTATTACTCTACCTTAAAGTTTACAGCAGGGATTCCTGCTTTTTTTAACCACTCACAATTCCTTTTGTTGTTTTTTTTCTTCCATTGACCATATGTCTTGAAAGATCGTCTACTAACAGCTTGAACTAACTAAATAATTTACCATTTGTTTTTTTATTTATCATCCTTAATTGGCCTGTCACAGCTTTTGTGTTCTTTGAGCACAATTTGAAAACCATTGATGTCCTGGAAAGAGCTGGACTTTGGAGGTGCATTTAAATCCCAGTTTTGCCAATTAGGTATGGTGTATTGCTGGATGAGTAGGGATAATGATATCAAGCTTAAAGGTTGTTAGGAAGGGGTGCCTGGCTGGCTCAGTCAGTGGAGCAGGTGACTGTTGATCTCAGGGTTGTAAGGGCAAGCCCCACATTGGGCATGAAGTCCACTTAAATAAATTAAATTAAAAAAAATAAATGGTGGTTAGGAAGATTAGTGAATATGGATGCTCCCAGCATATTTGTGGGTACATAGTATTACCACATGATATATTACTGTATTCTGTGAAGTCCTTTTTTTAACAAATGTTTATTTATTTTGATAGAGGGAGAGAAAGGGGGGAAGGGCAGAGAGAGAAGGAGAGACAGAATCCCAAGCAGGCTCTGCACTGTCAGTTCAGAGCCTGATGCGGGGCTCAATCCCATGAACCGTGAGATCATGACGTGAGCCGGTGTCAGGAGTCTGATGCCTTAACCGACTGAGCCACCCTGGGGCCCCTCTGTGAAGTCCGTTTTAGTCTCTGTAATTGTATGCTGATGTGGGGCAAAAAAAAAAAAAATGTTCTTAAACCTCTGTAGATGGTAATATTTGAGTATCCTCATTAAAGTTGCAGCAGATGATCCACAAAGTAATCTACATAGAAGAATATATAGAAGCAAAGAAGTGCGTATGTTAGTCATGGTTGCTTCATGCCTTCTGTATAATGCAAATATTTTATAGTTTATTCTTACCTTAAGGGATATGGAAAGACTGATTTCATTTTACAGTTAGCCAACCTTATTACAATAGCAGCTCAGCTTATCTGTCTGCAGATCTCTGTGCTAATAACCTTGAGTCCAGTGTTGATCTGAAGATGCATGTATCTTAATTCTATAGTATACTATTATAAGAATTCAAATAACTCAGGTTTTCTTTTGGTCTACCATGGAAGCAGGAAAATGAGAAAGAACAGAATGAAGCACTAAATTGTCTGAAGTAAAGACAGCTTACACAAATTTTTTGTATTCCCTTGCAGTCCACAAGAATTGGAATGTCAGTGAATGCTATTCGCAAGCAGAGTACAGATGAAGAAGTTACATCTTTAGCAAAGTCTCTCATCAAATCCTGGAAAAAGTTATTAGGTATAATTGATCTTCCCTTACGTGTATTCGTGATCTGGTTTATTCAAACATTTGGTGTTTGCATATTTTCCTGTTTATAAATATAGATGTATTGAAATCAGTGCCTTATATGAAATGGGAAGGGTGTTAGTTTGACCTCCTTGAGGGTTTTGCTTTTTAAACTAGTCAAATTTAGCCTTTTTTGTTTCCTAAAACTTACAACTGGATGCCTCTTTAAGAAGAAGAATTTTCCCCATGGGGAAAGTTGTCATACATTTTAAAAACATTTTTGAAATAATTTTCTAACTTACAGAAGGTTTACAAGAATAATAAAAATAACGCACATGTATACTTTTTCTAGACCCATTCATTTTTAATATTTGCCATGCTTCTTTTGTCATTGCTTGTCTTCTCTTTCTCCGTATGTACATATTCACACATGTACACGTTTTTTCTGAACTGTTTGAGAATAGGTTGCATCTATCATGCTTTACCCTTTAATACTTAAGTGTGTGTTTCCTTGGAACAAGTTTATTTTCTTACGTAATCATAGGAAATTCAGGAAATTTAACATTGGTACAGTACTTTAATCGACAGTGCAGGTTCCAGTATTGTCATGTGTCCCAGTGGTGTCCTTTAGAGCTTTTTTTCTTCTTTCAGAACAAGATCTTGGATCACATAATCTAGTCTCCTGGTCTGGAATAGTTCTTAAGCCTTCTTATGCTACTTATAATATTGACAATTTGAAGAATACAAGCACTCATCTCACTTTATTTAAAAAAAAGATTTTTTTTTTTAATTTTTTTTTTCAACGTTTATTTATTTTTGGGACAGAGAGAGACAGAGCATGAACGGGCGAGGGGCAGAGAGAGAGGGAGACACAGAAACGGAAACAGGCTCCAGGCTCTGAGCCATCAGCCCAGAGCCCGACGCGGGGCTCGAACTCACGGACCGCGAGATCGTGACCTGGCTGAAGTCGGACGCTTAACCGACTGCGCCACCCAGGCGCCCCTGAAAAAAGATTTTTTTTAATCTTTATTTTTGAGAGAGAGGGAGAGCGAGAGCGTGCATGGAGGAGGAGCAGAGAGAGAGGGAGACACAGATCTGAAGCAGGTTCCAGGCTCTGAGCTGTCAGCACAGAGCCCAACGTGGGGCTCGAACTCATGAACCGTGAGATCATGACCTGAGCTGAAGTTGGATGCTTAACTGACTGAGCCATCCAGGCGCCCCGCACTTTATTTTTAATAGCATGTTCCTGATTTGGGCTTTATTTGTTATTTTCTCATGATTAGATCAGGTTGAGCATGCATAGTTGGAATACTATGTAAGTGTGTTATATCCTTCTCGGGTGTCACCTCCAGAGGCATTGATGATGATGACGTTCATTTTGATATAACCCAGTCAAGGTGTACACCGTGTAGTTTATTGTTTTTTCTGTTGTACCTAATAGGTATTCTGTGAGAGATACTTTAAGACTCTGAAACTATCTTGCTTCTCATCAGACCTCCTCTCATCCCCTGTTTAGTATTCACTCATTTTTGCCCAGACCACATTTTATAGTGATAGTTGCAAAATTGTAATTTTCTTCAATATTTCTAAGTCAGCATTCTACTGTAAGTCAGCATTCTACTATAAGAAAGAACCCTCCTTTTGCTTTCCAGTTGTTTTTCTATTAGTGTGGACACATGGATTCCTATTTTATCCATTATTGTTCATATTTATTTTGATATTTCCATTTTCCCAGATTTGACCAGTGGGCACCCATTCAAACTGGCTCTTGTGTCCTTTTGACATCCACCGCCCCCCTTCAGTTTTCTTGATCTCTTTTTTATATTCTGGAGCCAGAAAATGTGTTGGGCTCATCTGTCTTCCCTGCCCCAGCCCTCGAATCAGCCATTTCTCTAAGCAGTTATTAGCTTTATGTGGAAGAGAAAAATAGAAAAAGTTGAACCTTTTACAATTTCAAAGACAACAAGAGCAAGAACAAAAAACCTTATTACTTCTGAGATCTTGGAAACTAGGGACTAAAAATTGTAAATTGGGATCAATGACATAATTTTTGTAATGTCTGTAGGTAAGTAAACAGTATTGTGTGATTCTTAAATTTATTTATTTACTGTGGTTATTCAACTGAATTTTTTTTCCTTAGGGAATACATAATGAGGTATTTTGGGATTAAGGAGCATGATATCTGCTACTTACTTTCAAATAGTTCAAAAGAACTATGCCTGTGTGCACAATGATGTGCATGTGTGAATATATATGACACATGCATGCGTATCTGTAGGGGGCAGTGAGTGAATGAGGAAGCAGGTGTAGCAAACGTTAACATTTGGGGAATCTGAGTAAAGTTTCTTGTACCATTCTTAAAACATTTGTGCAAGCTTTAGATTATTTCAAAATCAAAAGCTTTTAAAAATAATCTAGTCTTTAAAGACCAACTGAAACTTTGTGTGTTTATAATTAATTTAAATTTTAAGTTGAATTCCATATTCTAAAGTAATGAAAATTTGCCATAGACACTGAGAACGATATACATGTGTTTTTATTTCTGGAAAGATGGTTTACATTTTGTGGGACATTGTAGTTATATTTATTTAATCTTAATTTAAAGAAGTTTTACTCTTTTATACTTTTTGGAGATACCTGATCTCATTACAGGTTCTCTTTTAAAATCTTTTTTTTTTTTTATGTTAAAAGATTTCCATGTTCATTAGATAAAATTTGGAGCGTTGGAGGAGGAAAAGAAATCATCCTTAAGTCTGTCTCTAAATACAACCATCAGTTAATGTTGCATTTCTTATCTTTTTTTCTCCTGGTGTATAGCTTTTGCTTCGGCTATATTTTTTTTTATGCTGTATGTATACTTATATTGCCTTTTTGAATGAAAAACATTTGTGTCTTTATATCATCATTAATTCCATTTTATTGGCTTCAGAATAATCCACTGGGTGATTGTGCTTTAATTTCTTACCTGTTAGATATGTTTTTTTTTTTTAGCTTTATAGCTATTATAAATAATGTCTTGATGAGTATCTTTCTGCCTAAAGCTTTTTCTTTAGATTATTAACTAGATTTCTAGAAGATTTATGACTGCTGCTACATGGTAGCACAGTTTTGAATACTTGCATATGCCAAGCATCAACCTTTATGAATGCATTTAATCCTCCCAGGAACCCAGTGTACTAGGTGCCATTATATTTCCCATTTTCTGATGAGGAACGTATGCATTGAGAGATTGAGATTAAGCATTCTGTGCACGGTTGGATTGGTAGTGAGGTGTGGTCTGCAGTCAGTCCCAGTCCAGAGCTGGAGCACTTCTCCCTGGGTCTGTTTTATTGCCCACGACACTGTATTTAGGTAGCAGGAATGCCCTTACTGCTCTGCTTCCTCAAAGGATTGCACCAGTTCTCCTAGAGCAGTGTGTGGGATCCATGTGACCGCGCTGGATCTTCGTTAGGTAGTATACTGCATTGTTGTGCCACCTTTCAGATGCTTTCTACTCCCTCAGTTTTGAAATATTTCTTAGTCCTTGTTATACTCTTTAACGTCTTTATTAATTTTTGTTTCTTACCTCACAGTGCTATACCATCTTTAGGTTTTGGGGCCTTTCACGTGAACTGTAGAGAAAAAAGAGGGGTAATAATGGGGCGCCAGGGGGGCTCAGTCATTTGAGTGTCCGACTCTTGATTTGGCTTAGGTCATGATCCCAGGGCTGTGGGATTCAGCCCTGCATTGGGCCCTGCACTGAGCTTGGAGCCTGCTTAAGATATTCTCTCTCTCTCTCTCTCTCTCTCTCTCTCTCTCTCTCTCTCAGATAAAAAAATAAAGGAGGGCAATAAAATTAGTATCTGAAAACTAACACTGTATCATAGGGGGCCTGAATTATATTTCAGATTTGGTAACCCTAATGTTTACAAGATAAGTTCTAGAATTGTGATTTGTACCATTTTCTTATCAGTTAGCTTCATCTAGATTAGCATATTAAAGTCATCTGGGGAAGTTTTAGAGATTTTGATGCTCAGGCCTTACTGGAAGAAATTTGGATTGAAGCTCCAAGATAGGAGCTTGAGCATAAGGATATGCTTAAAAGTCATCTAGGTGGCCCTGATGATCAGTTGAATATATGTTCTTTTATATCCTGTGCAGAGGAAGATGGGGAAGTGAAGTATTTATGTAGCTCTTATTATGTAGGGATCAAAATGTAGATAGATGAGTGGGATAATTTATGCAGTAGATCCAAACAGTTTCTGAACCCAGTTTCAGAAGGCCCTTCTGGCTGATTTCAACACGAATGGTTCTTTTCATTGTTAAAGGATTGCACTGGTCCAACCTGTTTTACACCCCTTACCTCTCTTTTTTTTTTTTTTTAAACACCTTCTTACCTCTTAAAGCTTGTGTACTTGGTATTACTTTGCAGATTTTTTAAGATAGAGGAAGTGTTAGGTAGGCCATACTAATCCTGAAGTCTTTTTTATGAAAATGTTCTTTATCTACTGTCCCTGAAATAATTTTTTTGACTTCGTGAAAAATTGTTAAAATAAGATTGCTATATATGCTTTGCACTTTAATTTTTAAAACTTTTAAATGTTATTTTGAGAGAGATAAGGAATGAGAGAGAGCGAGTGTGGAGAAGGGGCAGAGAGAGGGAATCCCAAGCAGGTTCCACGCACTGTCAGTGTGGAGTCCTACACGGGGCTCAAACTCATAAACCGTGAGATGACCTGAGCCAAAATCAAGAGTTGGAAGCTTAACCGACCGAGCCACCCAGGCGCCATTTTTAAAATGACAGCGCAGGGGCGCCTGGGTGGCTCGGTTTGGTTAAGCGGCCGACTTCGGCTCAGGTTATGATCTCACGGTCCGTGAGTTCGAGCCCCGCGTCGGGCTCTGTGCTGACAGCTCAGAGCCTGGAGCCTGTTTCAGATTCTGTGTCTCCCTCTCTCTCTGCTCCTCCCCTGTTCATGCTCTGTCTCTCTCTGTCTCAAAAATAAATAAACGTTAAAAAAAAAATTAAAAAGAATAAATAAAATGACAGTGCTGATGTTATTTCCATATTCTCTCCTTTCCTTTGTTCTATATGTTTTTCTCCATTTTACTAATTAATGAATATATTTTTTTTAAGACTGTATTTTTAAGTATATTTTTCTCTATTTTAGGTTCCCACTGGCATATGAATTGTGCTTCCCACCAAAAGAGGGAGGTTTTTTGGGGGGAATGCTGACTAAGCATGCATTGTGAAAAATACCTAAGTACATATGTTAATAGAATAGCTTACATAAACTTTATTTACTGTTGAAAATTTAGGATTTTTGTGTTTTTTTGTTGTTAAATAACCTGATAACATGCAGTAGTTCCATTTTGTAATTAAAAAAAATTTTTTTTAACGTTTATTCATTTTTGAGACAAAGAGAGACAGCGTGTAGGTGGGGGAGGGGCAGAGAGAGAGGGAGACACAGAATCCGAAGCGGGTTCCAGGCTCTGACAGCGCAGACTGGGGCCTGACGTGGGACTCGGAACCCACACCCTGTGAGATTGTGACCTGAGCCGAAGTTGGATGCTTAACCGACTGAGTTACCCAGGTGCCCCTGTAAATTTTTTTTAAACAAATGCTAACAACTGAGGGATTTCATAATTTTTAGATGGACCATCAACAGATAAAGACCCTGAAGAAAAGAAAAAAGATACTGCAGTTACATCACAGAATAGCCCTGAAGCAAGAGAAGAAAGGTATGTCACTTTATGGAAATTCATTTCTGTTGGAAGTCATAGTTCTACTTGACCGTCACTTCCTCCATGGTTGTATTTTGGTTTTATTTATGGTCACTTATGTGTACTCCTCTTTCTATTTTGTAATTAAATGGAATTAGTAAATGTTTATAGCCAAATAGAATATTCTAAGGTTTCTCATAGGATTTTCCTGGAAATTTAAAAGAGACTTAGAATTCTGACATTACATAAATAAGGAGAAATTATTTACACTGTATTCAACAAGCTTAATTGAATGGAATCTTTGGGATAGCATTAATAGAATTGATAATGAAGGCACTGATTAAGGCTTCGGGTGGCTGGGGGGCAACTAGGTAGCTCATTCGGTTAAACATCTGACTCTTGATATTAGCTCAGGCCTTGATCTCAAGGTTGTGAGTTCAGGTCCCTTGTTGGGCTCCACGTTAGATGTGGCACCTACTTTAAAGAAAAACAAAACAAAAAACAGGATTCAAGTGGTTACTTCCTTTATTTACCACATTCCATTTTTAGATTTTTTTGGGGGGGGTGACCTGGATCTAACTCTCTTTTTATGCTTTTTTCCTTCCCAATTTAGCTGTCCTAAGAACTGAAAAAGGGTTCAAATTTTTCCTTACCTCTTGTGAGGCCTTTGTTCCTCTCTTCTTGGGAAGCTTGTGTTTTAACATTTGACTTTGATTTAGAGCAGTAGTTCTCAAAGTGTGGTCCCTGGAAGGGTGGGGAACCTGGCAACTTGTTAGCAAAGCAAAATCTGGGGCTTTACCCTGAAACTACTGAATCAGGAATTTTGGTGATGGGGCCCAGAAATATGTTTTTAACAAGCTATTCACATGGTTCTGCTGCACTCAAGTTTTAGGCTACTTATTTTAACTTCATTTATTTCTTAGTATTTTTCCCCAAAGTGATAATATACCCCTCCTTTGTTCGGTAACAGTGACCTATGTCCCATACACTGTTATTTTACGCATTAGACTAACTAAACTTAGTCTAGATGCTAAAGGAAGTAAGCTAAAGACAGGGTTTAAACATCAGATGTTAATAAAATTTATTCAGTGTTTTCTAACTCTTTGAGATAGTTTTAGACTTTTAAAAAATCGTAAGAATAGTAAAGAGAATCCCCAATTGCCAGTGTATGTGTATACACATACATTTATGTTTGTGTACATACTTAAGACACATGAATAATTTTATTTTGAACCAAATAAGAATCCTTTTTTTTTTAAATTTTTTTTTTTTAATGTTTATTTATTTTTGAGAGAGGAAGAGACAGAGTACAAGCTGGGGAGGGGCAGAGAGAGAGAGGGAGACACAGATTCCGAAGCAGGCTCCAGGCTCCAAGCTGCCCGCACAGAGCCCGACGCAGGGATGCGGGGCTTGAACTCACGAACCTTGAGATCATGACCTGAGCCAACGTCAGACGCTCAACCGACTGAGCCACCCAGGTGCCCCTAAATAAGAGTCCTTTATATCCCTAAATACCTCAGTGCATATTTCGTAAGAACAGGACATTTTCTCACATCTAACCACAATGTAGATCTTAATAATCTGGAAGTTAGGATTAATACAATACTTTTTTCTAATCTATAGGACTTACTCGTATTTTAGCGGTCTTCCCATATTTCCAGAGGAAAAAGATTTTCCAAAGTATCATCTAAGATCACGTACGGCATTAGCTATCATCTCTGGTTTCCTTTAATCTGGAGTAGTTTTTCAGTCTGTCACTGTCTTTCATGACCTTAATATTTTTGGAAAGTATAGGCCATAATTTATGAAGTTTTTAACAAATGTTTTCAATTGTGTTACATTCAAAGTCATTTGACTTAATGCCTTGAATATAAAATATAAAAGTATAGGCAGATAATTTTAAATAGATATTGAGTAGGAATAAGTTCGTAGTGTATTTTTATCTGTTTTATGTAATTGAAGTTTAGGGATAGAGCCTGTTGACAAAAGCATAGTATTATCAATATGAAGTCTGACAAAATGGTTGGTATCTGTCCACACGCGCGCGCACACACACACACACACAGACACACTCACACACACACTCTGAAGAAGACAAAGTTTCTAGGAGATGATTAAATGTAGAAGGATACAGAAGGACTGTTCTGTCCACTGTATCTGTTTATGAAGTTTTTATTTTTTATTAAAAAACAAATTTAAAAAAAAATTTTTTTTTTCAACGTTTATTTATTTTTGGGACAGAGAGAGACAGAGCATGAACGGGGGAGGGGCAGAGAGAGAGGGAGACACAGAATCCGAAACAGGCTCCAGGCTCTGAGCCATCAGCCCAGAGCCTGAGGCGGGGCTCGAACTCACGGACCGCGAGATCGTGACCTGGCTGAAGTTGGACGCTTAACCGACTGCGCCACCCAGGCGCCCAAAAAACAAATTTTTTTAACATTTGTTTTTGAGAGAGAAGAGACAGAGCATGAACAGGGGGAGGGCAGAGGGAGAGAGGGAGACAGAGTCTGAAGCAGGCTCCAGGCTCAATGCTGACAGGCTGACAGTAGCAAGCCTGATGTGGGGCTCGAACCCAAGAACTGTGAGATCATGACCTGAGTCAAAGTCAGACGCGTAACCAACTGAGTCACCCAGGTGCCCCATTATTTATTTATTTATTTATTTATTTATTTATTTATTTATTTATTTATTTATTTTTAATTTTTTATTTTAGAGCAGGGGAGAGGGGCAGAGGGGGAGAGAGAGAATCCCAAGCAGGCTCTACGCTCAGCAGGGAGCCCAACATGATGGGGCTCAATCCCACGACCCTGGGATCATGACCAGCCCTGCATCAGGCTCTGTGCTGGCAGCGTGGAGCCTGCTTGGGATTCTCTCTCTCCACACCACCCCCCCCTTCCTCCCTCACTTGCACGTGCACTCTTTCCCAAAAACAAACGAATAAGCTTAAGAAATGTTTTTAAAAAAAGTTAATTGAAACCCCTCAGAAAGTAATTTTAGTGAGACTCTAAGAAGTTAATCAGCAGCAGTTGAAATGATTGGGTTGACTCAAAAACTATTAAACTGTCCTTGACTGAGTTGATGTTTCTATGGAGAAATTAAAGAGACATTTTTATATTCTTACAATTCATTTGTCACTATACATGTTTTTTATCCTGAAGGGAGTGTTTTAAATATAAACCTCTTTGGTTGTCTAATTGGAATAAGGTTTTTTTAACATTGTTTTTCCCTCTAGTTTTGGTTGAGAGCTGTTGTATTCTTTGGTGTCATCCCGTCCTCCCCTTGTATAACCGAAATCCTTGCTTTTTATTTATTGTATTGAGCTGTAATGTGTATTTTCTTAAATATTAAAAATATTGTTTAATGTTTAAAAAGATCAAATGTTTAGTTGGTTAAAAACACATGAAATGAGTCTCAGATTTAATAAGATTTTAACTTTTTAGAAACGTGTATGCAACACCAGTTTTGTTTTCATGTCACTGAATACTGTGTCATTTGTTTAGGTCAAGAAATTTTGTTTTTGGATAGTAATGCTGTTATTTTAAGAGACTTTTTCCTGACCTCTTTTTGGCGTGTATGCGTGTGTGTGTATTTTAGTAGTTCCAGTGGCAACATAAGCAGCAGAAAGGAGGAGGCAAATGCCCGAGATACTTATGTTTCGTCTTTCCCTCGGGCACCGAGCACTTCTGATTCTGTGCGGTTGAAGTGTAGGGAGATGCTTGCAGCCGCTCTCCGAACGGGAGGTAAGTTTAGTGTGCCCTGTTCCATCGCCGAGTCCTTTGTTTGCGCCACCTCTGCCGCGGCCACCCCTGTGTGTCTGCCTCCCCGGCAGCCGCCCCGTGCTAGCTACGTGCGCTGCTCAGTGCAGGAGGACGTTGTGGCAAACAGGGCTTACTGCTGGCAGAGAGGTACGGGCATCGTGGGGCCTACTGTGTAGTTCCAGGGAAGAGATTCCTTCTCGTCTATGGATGTTTCCTTTGTTTACAGTAACTTAAAGGGTTTTCGCAAATCTTTCCCCTCCACTTGTAACCTGCAAGGTATAGTTGCCCTTTGAACACTGGGTTTGAACTGCGCAGGTTCACTTATAATGCAGATTTGTTTTCAACACAAACAGTACAGTCCTATAAATGTATTTTTCTCTCGCGATTTTCTTAATGGTATTTTCTTTAGCTTACTTTATTATAAGAATACAGTATATAATACATATAACATGTAAAGTATGTGTTGTTTATGTTATTGGTAAGGCTTTTGGTCAACAGTAGGCTATTACTAAGTTTTTGGGGAGTCAGAGGTTATATGAGGATTTTCTACTGCATGGGGTGTTGGCGTCCCTAACTGCTGTGGTGTTTGAGGGACAACTATAATTACTCTGCTCCCCAGATTGAGCGTTAATGATACTGTATTTGGGTCCTGTTGTTAAATGTTAGTATGAAATGTGGTATTTAAGTTTTATATTTGTAATTCCATTTTCTACCTTTTTTTAAGTGAAAAAGAGATCTTGATTTATATATATGCGAGCCTTAATTTAATTTGAAGTTATCCATTCTTATGTAAAATTTTAACTTTTAAGTTTTACATATAGAAATATTTATCATCTTATACAAGTTCATTCTTTTTCTTTTCTATTATACTTGATCCATAGTTAGTATGGCCTGTTTTTCTCCTTACTCTGCCTTTTCTATTTTGATTCCCTGTTTCTTTATATATTTTTTCTTTTTTCTTCCTAGTTTCTTTTTATTTCCTTCTATCTGTTTGAATATTTGCATAGGAGTCTTCTGAGTGTGTCCATATATGTGATTGGCAGATGAAATGAATGGTTTCTTTGCATTGAAGCCTGAGTCACAGGAGACAAGACAGTTCTTTCTATAACTTTCTCTACTCTCTGCTGGAGCAACCAGAATTTATGGAGTTGTGAAATGAGGAATTGCCTGCTAGATCAATTACTTCCCCACTCCTGAGGGATAAGGAGTCATCATTGCAGGAGCACTGTGGACATTAGGTGAATCCAGAAGAGTCTAGTGGGTAGTAAAGAGACCAGATTCTAATGAAACTAAACAAAAAGGACTCTTTATTAAGGCAATGGGGTTGAAGAAATAGGAATGCAGTTTAATTTACTCTGTATTGAAATTTTCTTTTAATATGTCATAATCACTTATTCTTGACAATTCTTTGTGCCTGTGTTTAGATGACTACGTCGCTATTGGAGCCGATGAAGAAGAATTAGGATCTCAAATTGAGGAAGATATCCTTTCTGTGTATATTCATGATTGTTTTAAATAATCTGGTATAGATTAACTTTTTTTCTTCCTGTATAGAATTTAGAGTTTCATTTTTCAGTTTCTATCTTGATTGTATTGTTTTGCTGGGAAACAATAGGGCATGTCATTTTATTGTTGTTTTCTTGTTACTCAAAAGGAAAACATATGTGTTGATAGTATTTTTACTTCTCTGCCTTGCAAACTGAGAATATAACACCCCAGCTGAAGTCGTGCAAAAGGGTGCGGAAAACATACACACCACGTGTGAAGTAGGGTCTCATGTTTGAGGGAACTCAGCAAAGCATATGAGGTCCCCTGACTTCATCATCAGGAGGGAAGTGTGTTTGTGCTGAGCACCATTGAAAGGGCTTTGGAAGAGGGGACTTGCATGTCTAGGTGACAGTGTGACCCTGGAACTATCCATGGCCTTGTTAGATGGCATGCTGTGCTTGGGGCTTGCTTTCTGTTGAGAGGAAAAGAACCTGCTAAACTAGCTTCTTGCTGAGCTGGGGCAAGAAGCGATCCTTTGGGGCCACCGTGAATGGGTTTCTTCCCAGGGTTCCTTCCCAAAGGAGCTGTGTCATCAAGACTTTTAGGATCCTTTGTAGAATTCAGATTTGGGCAAGCAAAAGTTTATATACATTCAGGCTTCTTTTTACAAGTTTTCTCAGACTGAGTGCTTAAGTTACTTTTTGAAACATTTCTAATCTGTGTGCTGCTGGCATTAAACATTATGAAAAAAGTATTGCTAATTCTTGATATAAAAGTAGGATCACTATTACTTGCCAGTTTCAGATCAAGCAACGAGGTAGAAGCAGTGCCTTGTTAGCTTAATCTAATGTTGGAAACTTGTGGAGAACTGCTTAGAAATTTCAGGTATTCTTATTTTGGTGAACTAGGGAAAAAAATACCTTACTTCTATAATTTAACCTTTTTTCCTTAACAGCCTAGTACCTATATATCAAGAAATAAGGAATACAGACATGAAATACAAAAATAGAGTACGAAGTAGGATATCAAATCTTAAAGATGCTAAGAATCCAAATTTAAGGAAAAACGTACTGTGTGGAAATATTCCTCCTGACTTATTTGCTAGGATGACAGCAGAGGTGAGTATATGTAAAAATAATGTTTCCATGATGTGACTACATGATGCCAAGTAAAGTCTGTCTGAATGATGAATTACTATATAAATACTATATTTATAATAAATCCTTATTAGCTATTCTGATATTTATGTGTGTAACGTACTAGACAAATATGTAAGGTGATTGAATCAGTTGGTATCAGTACTTCGTTGCTTACACAACTGTCCCATGATCTTTGGTTGATTGCCTTAAATCATTGTCAAAAAGCAAAAGTGTTTTTACTTACTTTGGATTCACATGAAATTGAAGATTTGAGTATCTAGTTGCAAGCAGACTTTGTAACTTCTGAGTTCTTTTCATGGTTAAACCCCATAAAACTGGTCACATCATATCGACTATTCCTAAATTTTAGGGAATGATGGAAAAAAAATTCAGAGCTTGCTATTTATAGACATAGCTGTTCATACTCTGCAGTCTCATTATTTTATTATGCATCCAAGAGAATGAATTTGTCTCTATAGCTAATAAAAATTGTTATATTTTTAAAATTTATTTTTTAAAAAACCTCATTAAAATAACTTGAAACTTTAGAGACCAGAGTGTAATGATCGTCTATATATCTATCACCCACGCTTCTGATAGTTTCAAGAGTTTGTCACCCTTTTCACCTATCCCTTTTTTCTTTTTGCTTCTTTTCCCTCGAGACATTTTATCTTTTTAGTTTATAAACCTGTGAGAGATAACCTTTAAAAATATAACTTTCTACATTGTCATCACTGCATCCAACAAAGCTAACAATAATTCCTAATTTATATTCATATTTTCCTGATTGTACATTACTTTCTGTCAGGATCCAGATCAACATATTGCCTTTAGTTTGGTTTCTAAAGATTCTGTATATATGCATTTAAATCCATAGCAGTCTCTTCTCTTACCCCTGCCCCCTTTTTTCCTTCATGACACTGACCTGTTGAAGAAACCAGTTTATTTCTTCTGTATCCCACGTTATGAATTTTCTTTTTCTCCCTTATGATGTTATTTAAGTTTTCTGTAAACTGGAAACTAGCTCTCTAGGCTTGATTACACACAAATTCCGCTGTTTTCCCCACAAAGACTTGGTAACTGGTGATTTTTGCTCCATGTTGCACCACATCAGGAGATGCACAGCGTCTTACTGCTTTGGACTGTTAGGACGCGAGATGGGTCAGTGGGTTTGGATGCGGACAGTCCGATGCTCCCGTTGTAAAGTTCTCCTTTGACCTTTCGTCTCATGTTCGTCTCATGATGCTCCTTGCCTGAATTGGTTATTTTATTAGGAGTTGCAAAATAGTGACTTCTAAAGTTCTGTCACTCCCTTCACATCTTTAGCTAGATTTCTTTGACAAAGAAGCACTTTCCCTTATAAGCTCAGGCACTTAGTTACTCTTTTGGGTTGGATAGGAAAGGCAGGTAAATGTGGAACTGTTGCCCTGTAGTTAGCAGTTTATCAGAATGAGGAGTTGGTGCCGTAGTAATGGCCACTGTGGGCTTTTGTTTCTGTTTTTGCGTCCTTGTGCTCTCCTTTTTCAGTATCATCATGGATTTGTGACATTTTTATTTACCCAGTGGGGATTGCTTCTGTACAGTAATTTATTTTGATGGCTGAAGAAACTGTCCTATCCTTGGCTAATGGGAGCTCCTTCGTCTTAGCCCCTCTGTCCGTTTGACTCGACTGCAAGAGTCTGTGGAGGCTTCCGTGCTTCTCTGGCACAAAAAGATGACCCTAGCTTATCCTGTGCATTTCTTGACTCAAAATGGGAACCGAAGATTCCTCCAAAGGTCCCTGGTTCCTTTTTGGGGAGGGCGATGGTAGAGACCATAATCTGGAAACTAGAGGTGCTCATTGCTACAGGATTGTTACGTTGTTTATAAACCTTTAAACAGTAAATCTCATTTTCACATACAAACTTACAAGTATTTGAAGAAATTTTAAAAGGAAGCAAATTTACAAGTTCTATGAGGAAAAATACTAATTTTTCACTTTTAAAACTTTAGAAGTTGATTTTTGTTCTATTATTATTAAGCTAATCGAACATAAAAAGCAGTCAGGATATATATAGAAGGTGCCTATAACTGAGTGGTATTGCCACCTCCTTGACAGGAAATGGCTAGTGATGAACTCAAAGAGATGCGGAAAAACTTGACCAAAGAAGCCATCAGAGAGCATCAGATGGCCAAGACGGGTGGAACCCAGACTGACTTATTTACATGTGGCAAATGTAAAAAGAAGAATTGTACTTACACACAGGTTTGTGATTGTTTATAGATTCTTATTTTCATATTAAGAATGCTTGAGGGTATTATGCTAAGTCAGGTAAGACAGAGACAAATACTATATGAGTCACTTATATGCAGAATCTAAAAAACAAAGGAAATGGATAAACCAAAAATGTTTGAAACACTCAGATACAGAGAGCAAACTGGTGATTGTTGGAGAAGAGGGGTGGAGGGGTGCATGAAATAGGTGAAGCGGATGAAGAGGTACAAACCTCTAGGTATAAAATAAGTCACAAGGATGTGGTAACATACAGCATGAAGAATACAGTCAGTAATGTACTAACTTTGTATAGTGACAGAGGGTAACTAGACCTATTCAGATCTTTTTATAATGTATAGAAATGTCTAATCACTTGTACACCTGAAACTAATCACGAAATTGTATGTCAGTTATAATTCAATTAAAAATAACTAAATGGAATGCTTGCAACTCTTGTTTCAAAGCAAGTAGTAAAGATAATTACCAGTACTTTGATATTTCTCAAGAGGAGATGTGGTCTTTGCAGTGTAAGAATGCTCTTTTAAAAAAATGTTTATTTTGAGAGAGCATGCACGTGCACAAGCAGCAGGGAGAGGCAGAGAGAGAGAGAGGGACAGACAGAGAATCGCAAGCAGGCTGCATGCTCTGTGGAGCCTGACAGGGGGCTGGATCTCATGACTGTGAGATCATGACCTGAGCTGAAATCAAGAGTCAGACGCTCAACCACCTAAGCCACCCAAGCGCCCCGGAAATGCTTTCTGAATACTAACAGATTTCACTTAATTGAAAATAAGCTGATATATTTATACTTTCATGGAAATTGTTACTGTGAACGCTATATGAATTAAAGAAAATTAATAAAACACATTATAGGATTTAATAAAATGCCCATATTCTTTTTCTAAGAGTCGAGCAGCTGATTATTGGTTAGCATATAATCAGGTTATAATTCTTTTTATTTGGCAGGATCATATAATTTAAGGAAAGTTCTTCATTGTTCCTCACTTGGAGCATGGCTACTTTTAGCTTAACTGCTTTCCAGACACCGATTCCTTTTCTGCCACATATTGATGACTTTTATCTTCAAATAGAATGTGACTAACCCTTTTTGTTCTTGAACAAAAGAGCTGTGAGAAGAGCCACATGATTATTTTTGTTGTATATGTGTGTGAAAATGGTTTATCAAAGTATCATTAATTTCATTTGTCAAGAAGGTATTTTTGTGCTGTGTCTGTAATCTACTAAATTCAAAGTTTTCCCGTTAGAGAATAACTTACAATTAATGTTTCAGGGTAATAGATTTAGGGAATTGAATTTTCTGATTGACAGAAAATTAAGCTGTTAAGAAAGTAGTATTACGAAACTCTGTAAGTTACAGAAAAGATCCTTTAGTTAGTTTGTTCTTTAACTTTTAGAGGATATTCTGTTCTCAAGGTTAAAAATTCAAAAGGTACAAAAGATTATGCGTAGAAAGTTCCCTTCCCACTTTCGCCTGCAGCTACTTGGTCCCACCTCCCTGGAGGTAAACCAGGATTACTCGTTAGTTGTGTGGCTTTCTATGTGTTTTATGCGTGCATATACAAATATGAATATATTTTTGTTTTCCATTTTAGTGTGTGTGTGTGTGTGTGTGTGTGTGTGTGTGTGTTTTGGTTGGTTCGTTGGTTTATTTTGTAATCTCTACACCCAACGCAGGGCTCTAGCTCACGACCTTGAGATTGAGAGTCATATGCTCTTCCGACTGGGCCATTCAGGTGTCCCTGTTTTCCCATTTCATAGAAATGTGGTAGCACACTACATAAACTTCTGTCTCTTAGTTTTTTAGCACTGCATGTTCAGATATGCTCTGCTTAACCAATCTAAAGTCCTCTACCTTTTTGAAGTCTTTCATTTAATCATAGTTATATATCTGATATTTCAGTATTTTATTCTGTGAAAGTATTACTACTGATAGTCACTAAAATACATTAACAAATGAAAATGGCTTCAGAAATATCTGAGTTTGGATTGCTGTGTTTTCTTTTAATCATGTAGAAAAATCTCAGCAATGAAAATTCTATCCTGAAAATGCTGCATAGTAGGAAGTATTAAGTGTAAATAGAAAGGTATTTAAAATAGAATAAAAAAATTCTGTCAGTAGATCTAAAACTTCCCAAGTTGTCAGAGTAACAGATATGAAAGACTTAAGTTTGACTCTTGGGTTAACATGTATCTACCAGGAGACCAGATTTTTTCCAGAGAGCAAGAAGTTCCTCATACTTTTAGGGCCCCAGTTTAGGAAGTATTTAGATATAAATACATGAGAATACTTCAGAAGGATTTTTCAAGGCATTTTTTAATCTTAAAGCCTTAAGTAAACAGAATGCTATTCTTTTGAGAATGCCTCTTCTGTATCTTCCTTTGGGCTTTTGAGTTAAAAATCATGTTGATTACAGGTATTGTGAGCTGCTCATCTTTGAAGTGGTAACATACTGGATTTCATCATCCCACATTCAATTTAAATATACGTTATTCAGAATACAGTATTTAGGTTCTTGCCTTCATCCATTTTCCTTATCTCCCCTATACTTAAACCTAAGAATAACTTAAAAAAAATTTTTTTTAACGTTTATTTTATTTTTTGAGACAGAGACAGAGCATGAATGGGGGAGCGTCAGAGAGAGGGAGACACAGAATCTGAAACAGGCTCCAGGCTCTGAGCTGTCAGCACAGAGCCCGACGCAGGGCTCAAACTCACGGACTGCGAGATCATGACCTGAGCCGAAGTTGGCCGCTTAACCGACTGAGCCTCCCAGGCGCCCCTAACTTTTTTTTTTTTTAATGTTCATTCATTTTTGAGAGAGAGCCAGATCTTGAGTGGGGGAGGGGCAGAAAAAGACAGAGACACAGAATCTGAAGCAGCACAGAGCCAGACACAGGGCTCAAACTCATGAACCGCGAGATCATGACCTGAGCCGAAGTCGGACGCTTAACCGACTGAGCCACCCAGGCACCCCACCTAAGAATAACTTCTAACTTTAATAATGTATTGTCAGCTTCATTCCGGAATGCTCACTTGAAAGAGATAATCTTTTGTCTTTGGAACCTTGGTTTCAGGAATTCTCTTAAGTGGAAAACTTCAGAAGTCTGTTATGTTGCTAAAATTTTTAAAAATCATATTAGCTTATTATTTTTTTTCCCTGAGTTCTCTTTTTAATTAAAAATTTTTAGTGGTGGTAAAATACACATAACCTAAAATTGAGCCTCTTAACCATTTTTAAGTATACAGTTGAATAGTAGTGCATTCATAATATTGTGCCAATCTCCAGGATTCTTTTTCTTTTGTAAAACTGAAACTCAATACCCATTAAAGAGTAACTGTACATTTCCCTAACTCGTGGCAACCACCAGTCTCCAAATTTGGCTACTCTAGGTAGTCAGAAGGATAAGTGGAATAATACAGTATTTGTTCTTTTCTGTCTCTGGCTTATTTCTGATATCTATTCTAAGATAGTAATTAGAAACACAAATAAAGGTCTGTGTGCAGAGCAACATCACTAATCATCGGGGAAATGCAAATTAAAACCATATAGTATTCATAAATGGTCATCCATATTATAGCATCTATCAGAATTTCCTTCCTTTTAAAAGCTGGATAGTAATCATGGAATGTATATATCACATTTTGTTTATCCACTCATCTGCTGGTGGACATCTGCTTCCACCTTTTGGGCTATATTGTGAATAATGCTGCTATGGACTTCTGTTGTACAATACCTCTTTGACACCCTGCTTCCCATTCTTTTGAGTGTGTTAGGAGTGAGATTTCTGGATTATATGGTCATATTAGCCTTTTAAAGCAATGTAAAGTACGTATTCATAGAAAAATTGGAAAACACAGGAAAATATGAACAAGAAATTTAAAATCACCCATTAATCTGTGCTCTCAGAGAGAACAGTGGTCAGTATTTTGGTACCTGTAGTTGTGAATTTTTTCTTATCTAGTTGCAGCCAATCATTTTAGATACAGTTGACCCTCGAGCAACACAGGTTTGAACTGCGTGAGTTCCCTTCTACACAAAGTTTTTTCAGGAAATCTATATCCAGTGTTGAAAATGTATTTTCCTTATGATTTTCTTAGTCACATTTTCTTTTCTGTAGTTTGCTTTAAGAATTTAGTATATAGGGGGTGCTTGGGTGCCTCAGTTTTGTCTGACTCTTGATCTCGGCCCAGGTCATGATCTCATGGTTCGTACGATAAAGCCCCATGTGGGCTCTGGGCTGACAGCGTGGAGGCTGCTTGGGATTCTCTCTCCTGCTCTCTCTTTCCCTCCCCTGCACGTGAACACACATGTGCTCGCACTCTCTCAAAGTAAATAAACATTAAAAAAAAAAAAAAAGAATTTAGTATATAGTATGTAAAACACACAAAGTATGTGTTAATTGATAGTTTCTGTTATTGGTAAGTAAGGCTTCTGGTCACTAGTAGGTTATTAGCGGTTACGTTTTGGGGGGAGTCAGATGTGGATGTTCAACTGCATGAGGAGTCGGCAGTCTTAACCCCCACATTGTTTAAGGGAGGAATGTACTTCTTTTCACTTAGCTACTATAAAACGTAAGCCTTTTCCTTTAATTATTTGAAAAAAAAAATACAAAACCTGGGTAAACATCTTAATAGCTATATAATGTTCCATCAGATAGGTATGCTCTTATTATTTCCCTGTTGGATATTTAACGTGTTTCTAGTGTTTGTGCTGTTGTAATTTTACAACAGTCCTGTATGCAAATTTCCAACCCCCCAACTTTATGAGGAATTGGCGTATAATTTTGTGTATTTAAAGTGTACAATGTGATCTTATACACATATACATTGTGGAATTATGACCAAGATCAAGATAATTAACATATTCATTACCTAGTTCACTCTTCCTTCCCTCCTCCCTCCTTCCCTCTCTCCGTCTCTCCCTCCTTCCCTTCCTTCCTTCTGATGAGAATGCTTAAGATCTACTCTAACTATAGTCACCGTGCTATACATTAGATCCTCGGAAACTTAACGTTTTATAACTGAAATTTATACCCCTTGCCCTATATCGCTCCATTTCCCTCTTCTCCCAGCTCTTGGCAACCACCTTCTATTCTCCGTTCCTCTGAAATCATTTTTTCTTTTTTTAAGATGCCGCATATAAGTGATACCATACAGTATTTCTCTTTCTCTGTCTGGTGTATTTTATTTAGCGTGCCTTCCAGGTCCATCTGTGTTGTCTCAAATGGCAGGATTTCCTTTTTAATGGCTGAATAATATTCCACTGTGTATATATATGCCACCTTTCTTTATCCATTCTTCCATTGAAGGACATTTAGGTTGTTTTCATAGTTTGGCTATTGTAAATAATACTGCAGTGAACGTGGGTGTGTAGATATCTCTTTGAGATACATATTTCCTTTCCTTTGGATATAGACATAGAATGGGATTGCTGGATCATGTGGTAGGGTTTCTTTTCTCTTTTCTTTTTTTTAAAGTCAAGTCTACCCCTAATGTAGGGCTTGATCTCACAACCCTGAGATCAAGAGTTGCATGCTCTACCAACTGAGCCAGCCAGACACTCCTACAGTAGTTGAAGTTTTAATATTTTGAGGAACTGCCATCCTGTTTTCCATAATGGTTGTACCAGTTTACATTTCTACCAACAGGGATCCCTTTTCTCCACATCCGTAGTCTTTTTTTTGTTTTTTAAATGTTTGTTTATTTTTGAGACAGAGACAGAGCATGAGCAGGGGAGGGGCAGAGAGAGAGGGAGACACAGAATCCGAAGCAGGCTCCAGGCTCTGAGCTGTCAGCACAGAGCCAGACGCGGGGCTCGAACTCCTCAACTGATGAGATCATGACCTGAGCCGAAGTCAGATGCTCAACTGAGTGAGCCACCCAGGCACCCCAGTCTTTTTGATATTAGCCATTCTAAATGGCTGAAGTGACATAAAGTGGTGTATCCTTGTGGTTTTAATTTGTATTTCCTTAATGATTTAGTGATGTTGATTTGTACACAGGTCTTTATTTGTGTTTCTAGTTACTATCTTAGGTCAGATACCAAGTTCTTAGGTCATAGAGAGTGGATATTTAAGGCTCTTACCTTGTTGCTGCCTCACTTTTACAAAGGTGGTGGCAGTTTATATTTTTTAGAATGAAATTATAATTTTTACATCTCTGCTAATTTATAAGAGAAAACTGATGTATCTTTTAAGTGATGATGAAATTTTTCTATATTAGCATTTATGAAAAATACAGTGTGTGACTTAGATGATTTCCACTTATCTGGGAGAAATTAAACATGAAAAGACAAATACGGAATGATTTAGAAAAATGGAAGTTTTGAAATATGTGTCCCTTTGGCATTTATTTCGCTTACCTGAACTTGTTTCAGGCTCTTAAACATTTTATTGTGGTACTATTGTGGCTATTGTATCTCCTAATATAGAATGTTCTTATTGAGATTGGACTTCTTACAGTATTGTAAAAAGTAATATTTTTCGCTTGATTTTGCTGTAGGTACAAACTCGTAGTGCTGATGAACCAATGACAACATTTGTTGTCTGCAATGAATGTGGAAATCGATGGAAGGTATGGCATTATTCTTATATTCATATTTTACCCATTTAGAATAGATTTCTTCACATCGTTTTATTAGACTACCTAGCTATCTAGATATATATATATGTGTGTGTGTGTATATATATATATATGTGTATATATATATATACGCTCATACTGTTCAGTGTTCTGCAAGTCAGTGACAAACTATTTGTAAAGGAATATACTATACTATACTCTTAGAAATTAAGAATGTTAATTTTCCTGCCTAAATATTGTCTTGGTGCAGGAATAACAGGATTGAATCTTAAATGTGCAATTACTGTGTCATAGTCCTGTGTATACTATATTCATTCAGTTGCTTCCACTGTTGTACTTCCAGAAAATCTGTGCATGAGTATTACCTGTCCTCATGGATTTGTGATTCTGGGAAGATTACTTTACCTTGTTGAAATCCATTTGCCCGATGGTTTTAGTGTTTATTTTAAGAATTAACAGATGAGCACTGCCATGGTTTTGGTAGGCTTTTCACTGAGCCTTCTTATCACCTACATACTCCTGAATTAGCCCCACATAGGCAAGCTTATGTTTAAGTGATCCCTTCTTGAGTGATTTTTGTGAGCCACAGAAATGTAATTTAAACGTGAGAGAAGATTTACACATCACTTCTGAGACCAAATAGAGATAAGGATGTTCAGTTTGTTTGGTTGGAGAGCTCACCTGGTAGGAGTATAGTCTTTGGAGCTAAACAAGTTTTGAAGTCCTTTGTTGCTTATCTTTTTAGTGTATTGTAATTTTACGTTCTGTTAAGTGTAAGTAATATCTACATCATAGGCTGTGGTGAAGAGTACAGATAATATATTTAAAGTGCCTGATAATTGTTGGTATTCCAAAAATGCTGGTTGTATTTATTAGTTTTTGAGAAAGCTTGTTTGATGCTTTTTTTTTTTTTTTTAAAGCTATACTTAGCTTTAGACCTTTTGCTCTAATGCTTAAATTATTTACGTAAGTTAAAGCATTTCCTGAAAATCAGAGGTGAATTAAAAGTAGACAGGTGGGAGTATTCTCCACAAATATGGTATAGGATTTGGGCCCTAGACATTATTTTAGGGGTTGAAGTTTTCACATTGGTTGAAGAGAGGGACATTCATTATTTTCAGTCCTGTTGAGCAAGTCTGGCTTTTCCAGATAGCTCTTTGGTTTACTTTGCATAATGGATGATGATGATGATGGTTACTATTACTGTGCACATTGCAGTTTGTTTTGAATGCAGGCTGCGTGCAACATAGCTGTGACATAGTACCTGCTGGATTTTAGGAGAGTTCAATTTAGTGTAGAACGGTGATGCATAGATAGGGTGGCTTACTCTAGAAGTGTAAGTTTGAAATGAGTTTTTGTTTTGGAATTATTTTTTTTAACATAAAACATTAAGGGCACTTAATAAAAAATATTTTATACTATTTCTTCAGTTATATATTCCTACTGATTCTAAGTTGGAAAAGTCAAACACATAAGATAGGTGACTATTCATGTCTGAGAAATAGAGCATCTTTTTCAAAAATGCCTCTTTCTTCAGCAGTGTAAGGTGTATACTGTGTTAAATAGGGGTGGGGTATACACTCCATTGTCTGTATTTAAAGGTCTCATGAAATACTTCTCTTTTTTTTTTTTTTTGGCAGTTCTGTTGAGTTGGAAGAAATGGCAAAATGCCTGGACCATTAAATGGATTTTCTAATTAGCTTTAAAACTAGGCCATCTAGTTTTCCTGCAAATCAGATTTTTAAAGTAACATACATCCCTTGGGTTAGTCTTGGTTTTTGACATAGCATTCCTTCCTTAAATGCCTTCTGTAGTATCAGATCATTAGGGAGACCACATAATAATTATATGGTATCTGTTTCAAAACTTTTTTTTTTTTCATTTTTGTAGTAAGTTGATATTAAACTTTTGGCAGTTTATTTTTACCTTTTTTTTCCTTTTAAAAGGAAAACATACCTTAACTTTTTTACAGTCCAAAACATACACTGTAGAAATGTTATTCTTCTCAGTTAATACATAAATGGAAATTGCGTTTTTTCCCCATATTGGCACATACCTGCAAATAACAAAGGAGAAGAAGAGGTAATATAAGTTTATCAGATGTGTGTGTATTCAGATAATACTTGACCAGCTTATCTAAATTGTACATAATATTTGAACTAGCCTATGAGATTGAACTTAATTATTATGTTCACAAGTCTGGGATAATTAGATATTATTTTGCATTTGTAACTAACCGTGATAATCATTTCTTGTAATTTCTTGTACATGTTTATGACTTGTTCTTAATAGATTTTACTTTTGGAAACATGACTTGACTTTGTTGAAATCAGTTTGGTTTTGTTGTTTATTTACCTGTTTGACTTTGTAGTGTATTTTGGTTTTGCGGAACACTGTTGTAGTTGAGTAGGTTTTTCAAAAATCCCAGCAAAGGCAAAGAATGAAATCTTCTGACCATTTTCCCCTCATAGGAAGACATACCTGGGAAGAAAATGTTAGTGTTTTAGTGCAGTATAGTTACTGTAAACAGTTTATGACTTGATTTTGATTTGGAAATCTTTACTGACCAAGGATTAAGTTTAAGGACTATATATATAAATCATTAAAGCTGTGGTCTTTCCATATGGAGGTTGATAGAAAATACTTTTGTCCTGAGTCCAATTTCTCGACTCTTTTTCTGTCACACAATGAATGAGGTTGTTCAACAAACTGAATATATGGGCTGTAATGCAACTGGTGTTACAGTACAGATCTTAGAATTAAATTTTTTTTAAGTGCATACCATTTGTTTTGTTAGGAATAAGCAAAAATGATTTCCACGTAGATTCCTTAGGGTACACTTGCTCTAGCACGTCTGAGAGGCCACTTTTACAAAGCCCCCATTTTTATCATGCTAAATCGATATTCTATCAGACTCCTGTAGAAAGACTTCAGTATATGCTTTGCACTCCCCTTTGCTCCCTTTTCCCACTTTTTAAATGCAAATCAATTTGATGTAACACAGAAGACAACATTAAAGGTCCATGTTGGGGCCCCATGTGTGAGCATTGACCCACTGGTACTGCCCTATCTCTACTTTGTCAGTTCTCAGATTAACCTTTATCACTTGAAAAATAAAGTGCATTTTTGGAAGAATAAAACTAAAATAGTACCACTTTTAAATTAAGTGATCCATTTTTAAATTTGTAATCCAATAAAGTTTCTTGTTATTAAACATGTATCACATTTTGTCATTTTATTTAGACATGGACACTTGCTCTACCTTTGGTTTCAAAATTTCTCTCCCGATTCCTAAAGTGTTTTTAAAGGATGGTTTTAATTAAGTGATGCCTGCCCAGTTTTAAGTGAAAACTGGTGTTGAGCTGTAGTACAGAGCATGCTTTTCTCTTCTCTTTTCCTGGACTCCTGGGGAGGGAGGCAGGAGCGGTTCCAAGTAGAGCCCGCAAGCATAGGCCGTGTGTGCACTTAGCGTGATCTGAGAGACCGAGACTAGTGAAAAATACTAGCCAGTTGTAAAGCCATAGGAAGGAAATGTTATCACAGGTAATACTCAATAATATTTATTTCCAGGACAAAGTAATTGTGTTAATGAATACACATAAGAATTAAATTAGACCTATGTGGTAGGAATTAATGAAGAACCATCCTAGGAAGGCAGAAAATAACCACCTTGGTTTTCTTGCTCAGAGGTGATTATAAGCATTGGTTACCCAGTATTGCTAAGCCATGGCAAAAGTTCTGAAACATTTATGTACACCCAAACATCGAAATCTGTTTATATCTTAAAAATGGGAAAATAAGTTTAAAGTACTAAGATAGCAAAAGAAATAACAGACTATACTTTGAATTCTTATAGGTGCACAGTGATCGTCCTTAGAGGTCAAAGTTTAAATTGAGGGTTTGAATTTACTTCTCAGAATAAAAACTACAGTTAAAATGTTGGGCTTTAAAGAGTTTTAATCTGAACTCTCCTCCTTCCATACCGTCCCCCCCTCCCCCCACACACTCATTTAGCTGTAGAAAATTAGCCCTTTAAGAAGAGATATCCCACTGGGAACTGTGATGTGAATAATCACTGGCATAAAAATCCACATATTTTTGTCAGTTTCAAAACTAAGAAAAGTACCAACATCGAAGAGGCTGCTTCACAGTGAACAGTCGGGCTCTGTGCCAACAGCTCGGAGCCTGGAGCCTGCTTCAAAATCCGGGTCTCCTTTCTGTCCCTGCCCTTTGCCTTCTCTGTCAAAAATAAATAAGTAAACATTAAAAAAAAAGAACACAGTTACTGGTTTAAAGTTCCTAGGTAATAATGGAAACATTATGTTGGAGAAAGGTGAAGTCAGTTGAAGTCAGTCGAAAGTAGTAAGAGCTGTGTATTGGAAAAATCTCATGTGGCTCTCCTAGATAACCAACAGCTGTGACTTCCGAAGATGGAGGTGGAAAGTTTCTATGAGACACTTGTTCCCTGCTGTATCTTTAACACCTAGAATACTTGTCACATAGTAGATGCTCATGTGATAGTTTTTCTTGGTTATATTTGTGTATTCCATTTGTTCTTGACCACATAGGAGCTGAGATGTAAAGTATGTTCCACATGTTGAGGACCCGTGGAAGCTGGTTAGATAACCACCGGTTGGCAGTGTTTTGGACTCCCGACCGACTGACTGATTGATTGCGAGAGCAAGTGGGCGAGGGGCAGAGAGAGGGAGACTGAGGATCTGAAGCCGGCTCTGCTGAAGGCAGTGAGCCTGACGGTGAACCGCAAGATCATGACCTGAGCTGAAGTCAGATGCTTACCCGACTGAGCCACCCAGGCACCCCTAGACTCCCAGCTTTAATTTTTTTTTTTTTTTTTTAATGTTTAGTTTTGAGAGAGACAGACACAGAATGCGAGTGGGTTAGGGGCAGAGAGAGGGAGACACAGAATCTGAAGCAGGCTCCAGGCTCCAGGCTCCAGGCTGTCAGCACAGAGCCCGACGCGGGGGTCGAACTCACGAGCTGTGCTGTAAGATCATGACCTGAACCGAAGTCGGACGCCCAACCGACAGCCAGCCAGGCGCCCCTAGACTCGCAACTTTAAAGGAAGAAATGTAATGAGTCAGAGTCTTGGGAGTTCTCTTTTGGTACCTTAATTCTGCAAAGTGATGCAACAGTTTTATCATTAATGGAAACAAGCTTTTTTCAAATTGACTTGTGTACTCTGTACTTGTTTACCCAACTGGTGGATGGAAAATGAAAGCACAGGTGACTGCCTCAAATGACTTGCTCTGATTCCTCTCCCTGGGTGCTATAAAAAGACAGCCAATTAGTATTATTATTTTTTCCCTTAATGGCCTTGGCTACAAAGATAGCAACATTTCATATGTGATCTGCCGTATGGTCAGTTAAATTAGCCCAAGCGTTTCCAAAATTGGGGAACTGAGCTACTTTGAAATAAAAAGATTCCTTTTCTTTTTAAACCCTTAAACGTGGTTTACGGCATATATCCAAATCATTTTTATAATAATGCCATTTGAAGGTATAGCTGATGTAAAATAAAAAAGCAGGAGCCGCGAGAGGCCTGGAATGGAATGCCCTAGCTACCCCTGTCGTCTTTTTGGGACTAGTGCCCAAACATCTTGTCCGAGCCACTTAGCCTTCTTCCTTCCGTGTGACCCTGGGGGTCGGCCGCAGTGTTCCCCTCCACTCCACACTCCTTCCCTGAGCCTGCTGTCTGAAAGATGGGAGAAACACTGTTTCTACTGGGATAGCTAAACGAGCAGGAACTGCGTCTAGGGCTTCGCTCTGCCATTTTGCCTACGATATGCACAGGGTCTCTGTGTGATGAAACCGAGGGGAGTTGAGATGGAGAGACAGTGTGGAGAACACTGTGTGTCTGGATCCAATCCCGGGGAAGCAGGAACTACCCTGGACTTCTCCTCAGGAAAGCCATTCAATTTCCTTTGTGTTTTGGCCAGTTTGATCTGCGTTTCTCTAACAAGCAACTGAACAAATGTTTTTTGGGCGCCTGGGTGGCTCAGTGGGTTAAGTGTCTGACCCTTGATCTCGGCTCAGGTCATGATCTCACAGGTTTAAAGTTTAACTTCTCAGCTAATGGATATGTATATTCAGAATGATAGATATTTCCAGATTGCTTTCCAAAAAATCAAACTAGGGGCGCCTGGGTGGCGCAGTCGGTTAAGCGTCTGACTTCAGCCAGGTCACGATCTCGGGGTCCGGGAGTTCGAGCCCCACGTCAGGCTCTGGGATGATGGCTCAGAGCCTGGAGCCTGTTTCCGATTCTGTGTCTCCCTCTCCCTCTGCCTCTCCCCCGTTCATGCTCTGTCTCTCTCTGTCCCAAAAATAAATAAACGTTGAAAAAAAAAATTCAAAAAATCAAACTAGTTTACCTACCTGTCAACAGGATAGAAAGGCCCATTTCCTGACACGTTTGCTAATAGTGGATCCTAGCAAACCTTTGGTTTTGGCAAATCTAGAGGGGAAATAGTAACCACTATCCTCTCGTTTGAATTTGAATTTGAATTTGGTTTAATCTTTTTGTCTTTATGACCATTGTTTTTAATCTTTTTAAATAATTTTTTAACGTTTATTTATTATTGATAGAAAGAGACAGAGCGTGAGCAGGGTAGGGGCAGAGAGAGAGGGAGAGACAGAACCCGAAGCAGGCTCTGGGCTCCGAGCTGTCAGCACAGAGCCCGACGCGGGGCTTGAACTCACAAACCGTGAGATCACGACCTGAGCCGAAGTCGGACGCTTAACCGACTGAGCCACCCAGGCGCCCCTATAATGTTCTTTTTTTAAAAAGCTCTTATCTTTAAACCGTCCCGGAATTTTTATTTATATATCAGTTTTTTTTCCAAACGGAGCGCCATCCACCCCAACAAACTCTTCAAAGTTTACTTAAGAATATTCAAAAACCTTGGAGTTGCATTGAATTTGAAGGATACTTTTGGAGTGGCTTCCGGATTCTTTCGTATACATAGATGTCACTACCCATTTACTCACTGGATTAGTAGGTAGTAGTCGTGAGTTCCATAGCCACATGGGCTGTGATGATCTCTTTCTGAGATGTGACACATTGTGAAACAAACTTGGAATGGAATGTTTGTTTTTTTTAATTATGGAAAATTCTGCTTTCATGGTATAACTCCAGTTCTACAAACATTTATCAAATACTGTTCCTAGATTATATATATAATGAGCGATAAGGTTTATTTCCAATGCCACTGGAGCTTACGGTCTAACGGGACAGATTGGTAATCATAATTTGTAAACTCAGGTAAGTATCTGTATAGGAAAATCCTGGAATCCTAAAGAATGGCACCCAGCACAATGGAAGTATGAATCAGGAGGTCAGGTAAGGCTTCTTGGAGGCAGTCGTGTGTGGGTAAATCTTAAAGGAATGGCTGGAGTTAGCTGACTGAAGGGTGGCGTTGTAGAGAGGGGTACGGGTAGCGGAGAGTATGAACGGTATGAGTGGTTATGAAGGTAAGAAGTGCCTTGTCTGTAAGCATATATTCTAGGATCTAAACCTGTGTGGGGTTGGCTAGGGAGCCGTGGCCCGACTATAGAGGCCGTTGCTTGTACGCTGTAATGAGAATTTGGTATTTGTACTCTGGGCAGTCCGGAGTTACTAAAGATTCTAAGGAGTAGAGGGAGGGTGTTGGGCTGATTTGTGTGTAAGAAAGATGTGGCATTTTGGAAGGTGGATTTGAAAGGCTGAGCTCGGGGCAGGGAGACCAGTTAGGGGGCTCTTGGCAATGATGATGGCAGGTGTGAGATCAAGGGGATGGGAAGAAGGAAGAAGAGACACACGAGAAATATTGAGTAAAGATGAGCCGGGCTTGGCGATTGTGTTTGCGAGGAGAAAGCAGGGAAAAGTTAGCACCTGGATAGGAGCGTAGGTGGCTGGCTGGGTGATTGGGGAGGGGCTTGGAGGTGGGGGGCCAGTGGGATGAGAAGTCAGAATCTGGATGAGTTTCACTCCTCTGGGATATACGAGGGGAGGTGTCCGGCCGGCAGCTGATTGTGACGTGCTGGAGGAAATCTACACCGGGTCCTAATTTGGGAGCCATGAGCATGTTGGCAGTAATTGAAACAATGAGAAGGGGGTAGAAGAACCAGGGGACCCCTACAGATTAGTAAGGAAAGTAGTAAGCCAGAGCCTAAACCTCGCATGTAACCCTTCTTATTTAATCGGACGTTCCCAAATATTGACATGTGAAAAAAAAAAAAAGAGATAAAACTCTTGTGCTTTATTTTTTTAGAGTGAAAATGCCCATATTTCTTCGAATAATAAAAACGGAAATATGCTTATTTGAAAGTTTTGTTACGAACACGACTAAGCTGTGAGTTAAAAGTCCATTCTTTAGGCTGGCAGATTGCGATGATAAAACAGTGACTTGTCAACAAAAGAATTTTCTAAACACTACTTCCCTTACGGAACAGGAGACCGACCCACCTAAGAGCACAGTTCCTTACATTATCTGGTGTAGATACACATGCACCTATATGTATCTGCATACGCGTCTTCTGAGAGCGCAATACGGTCCTTGTGAGTAGTGGGGACACATCTTGGTCAGATGGGAACTGGGGTCCGGTAATGGCAGTGATCAGCAAAACATTCAAGACAGCCCGACGGAAGGAAGGAGTAGCTAAGAAACACTTGAATGCCTTTTCTTTGGGAGGAAAGTCATCAGATACTGAACTCAGACAAAACGAAAGCAGTCCTGTTTGCTCCAGTGGACGTACATGCCCCAGGCAGGATAGTCTTCTAGTACATTCTTCGCCATTCGCGACATGCGACTGTTACTGTGAATGTAAACATACTATCTTTTTCTAAGGCGGCCGTACCCGTCGTTTTCCAAAAGTGTCACTAACGGTGGCTGCAGCTGACATTATGAATACACAGCCTTCTGTGGAAGGAAGCATCTGTTATTAAAATAGCCCGCGGATGACTCTAGCAAGGAGATACTACTGTCTCTAAGTTCCCTGTACTAGACATAGTCCATGAGTTCTTTTATTATTTTATTAATAATAAATACATTTGATAACATCCTATGCTTCGACTGATTTCTCAGATAAGGACTGAAGCAAATCTTTATAGAGGGCAGAGTTCATGAACCGGGGATACGAGTCTCTGTGCATTAAGGTGTAGATCTGAAGTTGGGCGTCATCGAATATGTGTTGGGAGGGCTCTCCCATGTTCCTGTTGATGACTTCTCTTACGCGGGAGTCCAAGCTGACCTGCCAATCGAAACAAGTAAGAGTTGTGTTAGATCTGTTTCTCTCCGGAGACCCATCCCAAACTCCCGTGGCTTTTTTTTTTTTTTTTAAATCCCAAACCAAACAAAGTTATCCGAAAATCTAAATTGCTGAAAGAGAAACGGAACACACAGTGAACAGGGGTTCTCTAACTTCAGCGGCATCAGAAGCCACTTGTTAAACAGATTGCGAGGCCCCACCTGCAGAGTGTCTGATTCGGTAGGTGTGGGGAAGGCGTGACGATGTGTATTTCTCACAAGTAATGCTAGTGGGGATCGCGATGCTTCAGAAAACCCCAACCTTGTCTTCCTTATTTATTATTTATTAAATTATTTTGAGTTCATTTATTTTGAAGGAGAGAGAGAGCACACGCATAAGCTGGGGAGGGGAAGAGAGAAGGAAAGACAGAATCCAAGAAGGCTGTGCCATCAGCACAGAGCCCCATGTGGGGCTCGAACCCACACACTATGAGATCAAGAGTCAGATGTTCAACCAACTGTGCCATCCAGATGCCCCCGTTTTCCTTCTTTAAAATGTACAATGTCCTTGGAAGAAAAAAGCATGCACAAACTTATCCCTTGCTAATTTCTTAACACCATTAGGGCTAAAACCTGGAGGTCCCAGGCTGTAGCCAGCTAAGAACACAGTCAGATTTCCAGGAATGTCCAGCCGGCTGCTGTATGGAAGCTAACTCAGAGCACTGTGCGAGGGTTAAAAGCGCACAGCGCCTGTGTTTAAATCCCAGCTATGCCACCGCTTAGTTTGGGGACTTAGGCAAAGTAAACCGTGCCCTAGCGAACTCCTCCACAAAGGGGATGATGATGACGATAGCTGGGGGGTGGGGGGATTTAATGAGAATTTATTTAAACTGCGTGGAATTCAGGAAGTCCTCAGTAGATGTCGGCTCCTTCTCTGATGTCTGCCTCGTCCTAGAGAAGGCTGTCTCCTAGACCAGAGCAAGCCGCTGGGCTCAGACTTTCCCCAGGCTGAACTGAACTCACACATCTTCCCTGCTGCGTGAAGAACCTTTACTGGCCCCTGGCCCCCAAGCTTATTCCTGCGGCGGCCCTCAGCACGAGGCAGTCCTCTCGTAGAAGCTTCCCGAGTGTCAGGCCCGGGGGCCCAGGGGCACGGCTCCTGCCGAAGGAGGGGCTTGATACATATCATTGGCTGGAAGGAAGAAGAAATCATCTGCTCTTGTTGGAGAATTAAACCGAAGTACTACAGAAACCACTGGGGACATTCTAGCTCACACACAGATGCGGCACACGGAATTACTTCGTTCTCTGCGGCCTCCGCACGAAGAAGGTCTCTGGGAGCGTCAGCTCGGGATGACGGAACGGACACAGACGGTTGCTTCGTGAAGGGGCCACCCAGGGTGTGACGACTCTGCCAGGTGCTGTGTTGGGGCTCTGCACCTGTCCCCCTTGTAATCCTCCCAAACGAACAGGGACATGGTGATGTCCCCTTTGTACAGATGAGGAAACAGACGCCCAGAGAGGTGTGGAAATATACCAAAGGTTACGGAGCCACTAAACGAGAGAACCAGGGTTCAAACTCAAGTGCATCTGACCCCAAAATCTAAGCTCTTAAAAATGTTGATGCTGTTATATTTCAAGTAATAGATGCCTACTTTGGGGAAGAAAGGGTCATCTTTTCATATCCTTTTTTGCTTCACACGTTTGCTAACAAGTGTTTTGGTTCTCTGATGCTTTAAAAGTCAGTGATGAAAAATCGCATCTCAAAAAAAGGAAGCAAAATCATGACTAAATAAGAATGTGTAGAAGCCATATACTGAAGGACGAAAATTCTTCTCTTGCTTTTGTTAACCCAAACTGGAAATGACTTTTCTGAACTCTACATTCATACGTCTGTCAACGGAGTAGCTCCAACTTAAAAACACAAACTTAAGCAAAGTGGAGCCCCGCTGTCTTTCTCCCAGGCATGATCCCCGTCTTGTCTGCCCAGTTTCCATGAACTATGCCACCGTCCAGCCTGCCCAGACACGTGGGAATCGTCCAGACGCTGGGATTCACCTCAAATGAAACCCCGCCTCTCTGGTTTCCCTCCAGCTGACCCCACTATGGCTCATCGTGTCCTGTCTGCAGTAATCAGTCTGGTAGCTTCCCCCGCCTCTCGTCTCCTCCTAAGCCACTGTGCAGCTACGCTGGTCTTTTGAAAATCCAAATTCGACGATGTTGCCAGGCTAACATCCGAGGGCTTCCCAAGATGACCATCAGAAAACCTCACCATGGCCCCCAAACGCTTCGATGCTCTTAGACCGCCCCCTTTCCTGAACTCTCTCCCTGCTGTCTACCAGCAGCCCTAGTGGTTTGGGAGACGTGTCACGGTCAGTGTGCCAAACTACTGACGTTCTCACAGTTCACGGGACTGCATGCTTTTACCCTTGGCACATCGAGTCCCGTCCTCTGGGATGTCTTCATCCCGTTGTGTTCCTGGTCATTTCCTTTTCACATCCTTAGTTCGTCCATGGCATCTCCTAGTTCCTGTGCCTCATTCCTGCCCCACCCCCCCGTTGGTGGCTCACTCCGCCAGCCCATGTGGCACACCAGGGACTCCATGTCTGTCTGCCCCCTTGACCGAGCTCCTTGACAGGAGAGGCCCTGGTTTATTGACTTGATATTCTTAGGGGCACGTAGGAGGAAAGAACGGGTGATTTTACAATTAGAGCTACAAGATACTAGGGTTTGAGATCAACCTGACCCCCTAGATTTTAGCTTTGGAGGAACAAAAACTGGGGGGTGGAAACTTGATTGATTTCACTCATCTGATAATTTCTCTGCTATAAGGAAAGGACCCCCTAGGGAAAACCTACGCGGCCTCCGTATTCTATCAGTGATGCTATTTCTATTAAAATAAAAATACCTGTAAAAAAGATTTTGCTCAGAATAAGGGGATACTTTTCTTTAAAGAAATGCTTACAGGGTAGAATAGTTTTAGGCGGTGTGTACAATAAAATGCACAGACTCCCCCTCCTGGAGAATGTGAGGAAAGTCATGAATGCTTTTTTTCCCAGAAAAAGGCACAAAATCTTTCACAGAGTTTAGGGGGCACTCAGAGCCCGCTTGTGAGACCACAGTCAAAGGCACCCGAATGCCACGAGTCTGGGTGCAGTGTGTTCTCTATTCTGGAGTAACTGTAACCGTGTCAGGTGACCAGACCCTGAGGGGGTTCATTTGACCAACGGCCTCCTGGGAGGAAACCTCTGGAGTAGGGTACGTACCTCTTTCGGAGAAAGAATGGAAATGTAGTCTTCGTAGATTGTCCTTGCTTTCTCTTCGATGACGGTCTTATTAGCTTCCTTTTTCAGCTCCTCACACGCCATCCAGAAAAGCATATTTTCTTCACTGAATTCTGTTCGGAGGAACTCCCGGAAGGCATTCCTTCCCGCCGGGGTAAGCATCACCTTGTCGAACGACTGAGCCCAGGCGCTGACTTCTTCCAGAGTGGGGCTTGGGCTTCGGTGGAGACAGAAAGAGAAGGGCCAGGGGGACCGCGGTTACCGGTCTTCGCAATTCATCACCGGAAACGCACCTTGTCCCCAACCGAGAATGGACATGGGCGCCTAGGAAGAGAGCGCGAGCTGTTCCCATTTCCTGGCAAAAACACGTGCGTGTGAAATTGTTCTCGCTGGAGGGCATGGCCACTGCCGGACTGCCGGGAACCAGTCGCTGGGATCGCTGCTGAGAACGCGTGCGTTTGCACCTAGAGGAGTCCCGGCAAAGCTTTAAAATTGTTAAATTTTAAAGCTTTAAAATTGTTTAAAATAGTGAAGAAAAATCCTGGAAGCAGCTGACCACTCTCCAGTCCCCCGCGACAGGACTAAGGCAGACCTCAGCACACTGCCTTCCAGAACAGCAACGGGACTGTGTCTCCTTCGTGGTTTTTAACACTGGAAAGAGACGGGGGGTGGGGGTGGGGCGCCTGGGGGGCTCAGTCGGTTGAGCGGCCGACTTTGGCTCAGGTCACGATCTCACACTCTGTGAGTTCAAGCCCCATGACGGGCTCTGTGCTGACAGCTCAGAGCTTGGAACCTGCTTCGGATTCAGTGTCTCCCTCTCTGTCTGCCCCTCCCCCACTCATGCTCTGTCTATCTCAAAAATAAACAAACATTAAGAAAATTTTAAGAAAACATAAAGGAAAAAAATTAATACAGAGGGATCCCATGTACCATGTGCCCACTTTCCCCGAGGTGACATCTTGCAAAACTACAGTACTCCACGGTCCTCCTGGACATCTTTGATAGTTGAATTCTGCTCACTTACTTTTGTGATTCCACCTTTAATCGGTTTAAACATTTCAGAGACGATTATTTTACATTGTGTTACAGATAATTCTCATACCTGAAGTCCTTCAGGCTCTGAATCCAAGTATTCTTTCTACTGCCTGTCATTTGGGGGCTGTGTCCTTTTAGTTTTAGTTTAGTTTCTGGTTGGTCTTCGCCTTTAGAAAATGGAGAGTGAAAATTGGGGAGATTTTCTTTCCTCTAGAGAGGGTGGGTACCTGCTTCTTTGGAAATAAATCTAGGAGGTGTCACTGACCCAGGGCCACCAGGGCTCCTTTCATAGGTCAGGGCTTAAGCTGCGATGTCCCTTTCAACGCCCTGTCCCCACCCTGCTCTGCACTTATTCTTAGAGAAAACCCTCCTGCCCGGTGCTTAGCTGTCACCACTCAGGGTTGTGCTTATTTTTCATTTGGTTTTGTTTTTCGGGCACTTTGTTGTTTTCCTTACTGTCTATGAGTCCAGCAATGCAAAAACTTGAGAATCATGCAAAATCTGTTGTTCTGCACCGGGCGGAGGGGGGGGGCCCTCCGATAATCTACTAGTCCACCATGCTGCCGAAAGTTCTGTGTTCAGTTTTGAGGGGTGCGGGCTGGGTACCCAAAAATCGGATATGTAACTACTTGCCCTAGTTATTCATAGAAAACACACACTCACATATACAGAGGTTCGTGGTGTAAATTCTGTGTCCCTTTCTTGAAATTGTATCTGGAAGATGGATTATAATGACCCAGCAGTGAAGCACGCATAAAAGCTCAAGACCGGAGGAAATGGGTTATAGCAAGTAGTCAGCAAACAAAAAAGAACATAGATGTTCAAACCATACTTTCGAGTTTAGTTTCTAAATTAGATTCACTGTGTATAGAAGGATCCCATTTCAATACAACTGTGTATAAATGCATCGAAAATTCCTTTTGAGGATATATAGAAAAACCACTGATGGCAGTTATATCCGGAGATCGGGGCAAGGTCTACAAAAAAAGGAAGACTGGGTTTTTACTGCAAAACTTTTGTAGTGTTGGGGTTTTGTTTCCATATTGGGTAGATTTTTCATCATGAAAAAAAAAGTATTGTGTATGAAAACCTAAAGTAGCTGTCATAACTAGGAAAATTCGTTTTTTGGAAAATTTTTAATGTTTATTTTTGAGAGGGAGAGAGAGAGACAGAGTGCAAGGTGGGGGGGGGGGGCGTGGTGGGCAGAGAGAGAGGGAGACACAGAACCCGAAGCAGGCTCCAGGCTCTGAGCCTGTCAGCACAGAGCCCGATGCAGGGCTCGAACCCAAGGACCATGAGATCATGAGCTGAGCCCAAATCAGATGCTTAACCAACTGAGCCACCCAGGCGCCCCTAGGAAAATTTGTTTTGCAAGAAAATGTTTTAAAAGATGTTGAAAAGATTATTTAAAGCATAATAATTTAGAGTAATCTGCATAAAAATCTTGGAGTCTTTTCAGAAAGGTTAAACTGGTGTGGCTGACTAAAGTGTGCTAACTTATGTCTCCTAAATAGGAGCATTCAAAAGATACCTTTTTACTCCTTCAATTTAAGAAATATATATTAAAGAATGACTTTGAAAAACTTAAAGGCAATCGGTAGTAGATGTTTATTTATTTATTATTTACTTATTTATTATTTTTAAAATAGGAGAGAGCAGGGGCACCAGGCCGGCTCAGTTTGTAGAGCGTGCAACTCTCGATCTCAGGATCGTTTAGTTGGAGCCCCACATTGGGGGTGGAGCCTACTTACAAAAATAAAAATGTAATAAAAATAATAAAAATATTTAAAATAAGAGGGAGCATATACTTTCTGTAGTACTGAAGAACCTAAAAGCAAAGAAGGCACAGTTCATGTAGCAAAAGCCAAAACCCAAACGAAACAAGCAGAAATTAAGGAAATAATTAGGAGGTCTTACCAGGATTCAAAGAATATGCTGGAAGATTAAACTTACCAATCATCATCAAAACAACTGACCCACTGTAACTGGATTCTAATTCCCCATTTAGAGACAGACCGACCCTGGGCCAAAATCCGGCGTAATGCTATTTTCAGGAAGCTTACTGAGTATTTAAAAAATTAAGAATAAATAGACAGGCAAAGACATACGAGGCAAATGCAAATAATAATGTCTAAGGAGAATGGGAAACACAAGGCATTAAGTTAGAGTCATTTCACGTTATTGAATTTAATCGAGAGCAAGTAATGGCCAGCAAATATTGCGTGCTCCCAGGCTCACGACAACAGCCACGATAAACTAGTATTATCCCCATTCCACACACAAGGAAACTGAGGCAGAGTGTGGCTAAGTGCCCGAGTTCACACTGGCAGGATGGGTACAGCCAGGCCTAGATGTGGGCATTCTGGTTCCAGACAGAAGAGCCTTAAAGCTTTGGTACAGAATACAACATACTAGAATACGTAAGATAAAAGTCATTTTTTAAAGTTTGTTTGTTTTAGTAATCTCTACACCCAACATGGGGCTTGAACTCACAACCTCCAGATCAAGAGTCACACGCTTTTCCAACTGAGCCAGCCAGGCGCCCTCAAGATAAAGGCTATTTTTAAACAAACTCATAAATTTTGCCAGATTTAAAAAAAGTTTTTATTTATTTTTTTAGTAATCTCAGCATCCAGTGTGGGGTTCAAACTCATGACCCTGAGGTCAAGAGCCTCACACGCCTCCAGCTGAGCATGGCAGGTGCCCCAAATTGTGGAATATTTTAATATGCTTCCCAGACTTTGAGAAATCTGGGTAAGGATAAAGAAGATAAAGAATGAAAAAAAAAAAAAAAACCCACACACTTAAGTAACCTTTTAGGCTACTTGTTTTGTTTTCCCTTCAAAAATAAGCCATGTAATACAAGACCTATTTGAACACAACTTTTAGGGTATTTGTCTAGTATCTGTAATTATACAGGCATAATACCAAGAAAAAGTATTAGAATAGGGAAGTGAAAGTAAGTCAGTACAGGAACAAGAAGAGGTAATTTGGGGTGCCTGGGTGGCTTGGTCACTTAAGCATCCAGCTCTTGATTTTGGCTCGGGTCATGACCGCGTGGCCATGAGTTTGAGCCCCAGGTCAGGCTCCACGCTGGCAGGGCAGATCCTGCTTGGGATTCTCTTTCCTTCTCTCTCTGCCCCTCTCCTGCTTTCTCTCTCAATAAACTTAAAAAAAAGAGAATTTAAAAATCTGACATGGAAAGGAATTTATGTGTTTTCTTCCCGACTTCCCCCCCCCCCCAAAACACTTAAATTACAACAGTAATACATTAGCTGAAGTATAAATTTATAGTTAAGAAAAAAACAGACCTTTAGAACTTTCCTGAAAACCAAATATGTGTGTTTCACTATGGTCTTTTTACATTTTTTTAAAAAATGTTTATTCATTTTTTTGAGAGAGAGACACACACACAAAGCACAAGTGGGGAAGGGGCAGAGAGAGAGGGAGACACAGAATCCGAAACAGGCTCCAGGCTCTGAGCTGTCAGCCCAGAGCCCAACATGGGGCTCGAACACACGAACCGCGAGATCATGACCTGAGCCGAAATCGGATGCTTAACTGACTGAGCCACCCAGGCGCCCTTCACTATGGTCTTTTTAAAAGTCTACTTTATGAAAATAGGATATCGTCATGTTTAGTCAAGAAGCATCGATTTATATTTGTGATTAGCAGGGATGAGATTAATAACGGAACTAATTTTTTTCCCTGTCACATAATGAATTCCGCAGAGAGAAAATGTGGTGATGTTATTAAGTTGCAGTTAGAGGAACTGTGTGTTACAGTGCAAAAAAATCAAAATGATAAGGCTAGCATTCTGTCAATTTGGCAAGCTAAACAATAACGAGACTTTACCTTTCTTCACAGGTTGGAAGGTCTTCTCGTCTGAGTTCATGGGAGGCCCTCCTGGGTCTCTGTTCTTCTTGGTTTCTAACAGTAAGACTGCATGAAACAGGACATTTAAATGTCACTTGAGATCATTCTGTATCAAGGAATATGTTAAAGGTTTTCTTTTTAAGTAATCTCTACACCCGTGGGGCTTGAACCCACAACTCCCAAGATTAAGAGTTGTATGCTCTATTGACTGAGCCAGTCAGACATATCAAAGAGTATATTTAAAAAAAATTTTTTTTAATGTCTATTTATTTTTGAGAGAGAGAGAGACAGAGACAGAGTGAGAGCGGGGGAGGGGCAGAGAGCGAAGGAGACACAGAATGTGAAGCAGGCTCCAGGCTCCGAGCTGTCAGCACAGATCCCTACGTGGGGCTCGAACTCACGAACCGTGAGATCATGACCTGAGCTGAAGTTGGACCCTTAACTAAGCCACCCAGGCGCCCCCTCAAAACATATATTATTAAATTTTGTTTAATGTTTATTATTTGTTTTTGAAGGAGGGAGGGAGAGAGAGAGAGCACAAGTGGGGTAGGGTCAGAGAGAGAGGGAGAAACAGAATCCGAAGCAGGCTCCAGGCTCTGAGCTGTCAGCACAGAGCCCGACGTGGGGCTTGAACCCACGGACTGTGAGATCATGACCTGAGCGGAAGTCGGACGCTCAACTGACTGAACCACCCAGGCGCCCCCATGAATATTTTAAAGAACTCCAGGTTACCAAGTAGAATTTCTTTCTTTTCTTGAAAAAGACTGACCCAGATTGGTTTCCTTAAGAAAACCGAAAGTATGATGCTAAAGTATTAGCAAAATCAATGATCATATTGTGGTCTACACTAGTTGAGGGAGAGTTTATGTTTAGAATAGTTATTTTCATAAAAACATGTCCATTAGAAAGTAATAAAAAAGGTCAGGGTTTTCATTTCATTTTTGCACCTTGAAAAAAAGTGTATGTTCTCCACTCAAAATGGAGGTTTTAGACCTTCATAGGCACAAATACAAAAGTGTTGGAGAAAACCAGGAAAGCATACAATCAAAGTTTATTATCTTCCACGAGATTTTAAATTTCCTTATATCCTATACATTTTTTTTTGGTAAATTTATTCCAGTTATTTTTGTTGTTACTGCAAATGCAATGTTCAATTCCACCTAATCTCCTAACTGGTTACTGTTTGTACATATCAACTGATATGCACTGTTTGTACATATCAACTTTCTTTTTTTTAAGTGTTTATTTTGAGCGAGAGAGCATGCGCAAGAGAGAGCGCACAAGTGGGAGAGAGGCTGAGAGAGAGAGAGGGAGAGAGAATTCCAAGCAGGCTCCGAGCTATTGGTAGAGAGCCCAGCGTGTGGCTCAAACCCATGAACAGCGAGACCATGACCTGAGCCGAAGTCAACAGTCGGACGCTTCACTGACTGAGCCACCCAGGCACGCCAAGGCTCTTACTTTCTTAATAGCTTTATTGAACCATCGTTGACACATCATGAAGTTACTTGTTTAAAGTGCACAACTCAGTTGTTTGCGGCATAATCAGAAGGTTGTGCAACCATCACTCCAGAAGGAAGCCCCGTGTAGCAACCCCTCCTCATTACCCCCGACATCCCACGTCCTCCGGCCCTGGACATGTGCTACCCTATGTCCTGTCTCTCTAGATACACCTCTTTTGAATGATACAGCATGTTGTCTTTGGTGACTGCCTTCTTTTCACCTGGCATGTTTTCACGGTTCCTTCATGTTGTAACGGGTATGAGTACTTCATGCCTTTTTGCAGCTTAACCACCTTCCGCTGTATGGTCATATGAAGTTTGCTATCCATCAATCAGTTGATGAATATCTAGGTTATTTGCCCTTTTGGGCCATTATAAATAATGCCACTGCACACATTCTGTGGATGTTTGTTTTTCTCTCTTGGGTAGATACTTAAGGATGGAAATGCTCTCATATGGTAACTCCGTTTTTAACAGTTTGAAGAGGTCCCCAAACTCTTTTCCAAAGTAGCACCATTTTGCATTCCTACCGGCAATGTTGGAGGGACCCCGTTTCTCCACATCCTTGCCAACACTTGTTACTGTCTGTCCTTTTGATTCTCGCCAGTTCAGGGGGTATGAAGCGGTATCTCATTGCGGTTTTGCTTTGCATTTTGCTAAATGGCTAATGACATTGAGTATTTTTTCATGTGTCTATTAGTTATTTGTACGTCTTCTTTGGAGACCTGTGTACTCAGATCCTGTGCCTGCCTTTAACTTGGTTTGTTTTTTAGGGGCTCCTGGTTGGCTCAGCCGGTTAAGGTCCGACTTCGGACCAGGGGCATGTGACTCTTGATCTCAGGGCTGTTGAGTTCAAGCCCCACGTTGGGGGTAGGGATGACTTCAAAATAAAATCTTTAAAACGTTTTTTCCAAATGGATTATTACCGTTATTTCAGTTTGCTTTATCTGACTATTGACACTGTACTATCTTTTCTATCCTCCTTATTAAATATCTTTCCTTTCCACTCTTTCTACCATTTTATAGAAGCAGTTCAGCCTATTTTCAGCACATCTGCTTTATGGATTTTCAGTAATGGCGTGTGTGCGCGCAGCTCTGTTTTTCTTTAATGCAAAGTCATCAGACGCGCAGGACGCTCCCGCCTTGTTGCTTCCGCGATGCCAGTTTCAGTAAATAACGGTTTCTGAAAACAAAAACAAACTTAGGAGGCATCTGGAGGGTGTGCTGGCTGCAAGATCGTTAGTACTGCTTGACTTAGGCTTCTTTTGTTACGCAGAAAACATCACTACACAATGGGTACGAAAAATCCAGGAGGAACAGAAAGGATGAATTTGACACAAGGTTTCTAAGAGGCCCGGAAGTTATATTGTGAATTGAATGACACAGTCTTCATTTAAGCTTTGACATTTTTTCCACGTCTCATTGTTTTTAGAAGTAGGAATATATATATATATATATATATATATATATATATGTATATATGTATATATATATATATATATTTTTTTAACGTTTATTTATTCTTGAGACAGAGAGAGACAGAGCATGAGTCGGGGAGGGGCAGAGAGAGAGGGAGACTCAGAATCGGAAACAGGCTCCAGGCTCTGAGCCATCAGCCCAGAGCCTGACGTGGGGCTCGACCTCACGGACCGCGAGATCGTGACCTGGCTGAAGTCGGACGCTCAACCGACCGAGCCACCCAGGCGCCCCAAGAAGTAGGAATATTTCTTAATGAGATAATGTGTTCCTAAAAAAGTGAGAGGTATATTTTGCGTCAGTTTTTAAACCTGAGTTTCTTGTTAATTGTCACAGTAGAACAAGCCAAGAAAACGTTGCCGGCGGTTACCATAGTTCCTCGCCACGTGGAAGAACTATTCAGTGAAACAAGTCCCATGGTTAGATATATTTTGGTAATTTTTTTAGTTCTGAAGAGGAAGAAATTCTTCAGTCTTCTAGAAGGGGAAAGAAAAAGTTTATGTTTTAGGGATCAAGCATCTGAATGACTCCTTTCATAAAACGAAATGCCGTAAGGCCATGAAGCAGAATTCTGAGAGAGTAACAAGGGCTTACAAGACATACTGACATTTACCCTTCTTAAAAATCGACTCTACTATGTGTTAGCAACAGGGATAAATCGCAAGGGCATGTCGGGGGAAAAAAAAAAATCAAGGAGATTAAACATTGAGACGCTTGAAGTTTGCCGTGTACTTTCTTCCGTCCCATTTCACCCGTCTACTCCAGAGAGAATACCATCCTGAATCTGTTCTCGCTCCATTCATAGCTATGCTACTCTATGTATATAAATATAAGTATATATAAATACAAAAACATATTTCAAATTTTGCAAAGGTATTATTTATACGACATGCACTGCTTTACAATCTGTTTTCTATTTTTAATTTTTCCTCCAGCACATGAATTTCAATGCTGTGTGGCGTTGCACTGTAACTACACTGCAAAATACCCATTTTCCTGTTCATGAACCTCATAGACATTTTCAGTTTTTGTCAAACAGATGCATGCTTCCATGAATCGTCTCATACGTGTCTCTCTTTGCATGTGTGCAAGAGTTTTTTTTTTAGGGTAGAGTGTTACATTTAGAAGGCTATGTATTTAGGGGCGCCTGGATGGCTCAGTCGGTTGACTGTCCGACTTTGGCTCAGGTCACGAGCTCATGGTTTGTGGGTTCGAGCCCCGCGTCGGGCTCTGTGTTGACATCTCAGAGCCTGGAGCCTGCTTCAGATTCTCTGTCTCTCCCTTTCTCTCTGCCCCTCCCCTGCTTGCTCCCTCTCAAAAGTAAATAAACATAAAAAAAAAATTAGAAGGCTATGTCTTTAACTGTCATATATCTGATCCTTGTTTGTAGGAGCACAAGTGGATTATGTTTCCTGTTTTATTTCATTTGCTTATTTTCCTTTTGGTCATTATGTTCTTATTTGTCTCCTGAAGTTCTTTCTCTATATGCTCTAGGTTTAATTTCTTTCTTTGTTAAATCCACTGTAATTATCTTCTCCCAGGATGTTGTGTCTGCTCATTTTATTTCTGATATATTTTGTTAAACACATTTTAAAAACTGTTTTATCCAAATATAATTCATACACCATACAACCCCCAACTTCAGTGGTACCAGTCAGTGGTTTTAGTTTATTAATACAATTGTGCAGCCATCACCATGGTTTTAGAACAGTTCATCATCACTGTTAAATGAAGCTCTGTATACATCAGCACTAACTCCCATCTCCCCTAGTCCTAGGCAACTGCTAATCTATTTTCTGTCTCTATTCTGGACACTTCACGTAAATGGAATCACAGTAAGTGGTCTTTTGTTTCTGGCTCCTTTCACCTAGCATCATCTTTTCAAGGTTTATCCATGTTTTAGCAGTTTTAATACTTTACTCCTTTGACGGTCAAATCCCATTCCACTGTATGGATATACATCACGCTTTGTTTATCCATTCGTTAGTTGACGGACATTTAGATTGCTTCCGGTTTGGGGCTAGTATTAATCACACTGCTATAAATATTCGCGTACCAGTCTTTGTGGGAAATAGATTTTTTATTTCTCTTGTTAGGCACATTTTAACCTTCTAATGTGGCCAACTTAATGGATCTTTTAAAAAAGTAATTCTTCCCAGTGCCAAGATCACAAAGATATTATCCTATATTTTACTCTCGGCCTCTCACCTTTAGGCCTGTAACCATCTGGATGAGTTGATCTTGGTTTTTTGTTTTTGTGTTTTTTTTGTTTTTTTTGGGGGGGGGTAGGGAGAGACTGATTTTGTAAGTGATGCAATATAGGAATATGAGTCTATTTTTGTGGATTTGGATACCAGGTAGGGTGACCAACTTTCCTGGTTTGCCTGGACTCGTGGGTTTTCTGGGACGTAGGGCTTTTCACTGCTAAAACCGAGACATCTCAGGCAACTGGGTTGAGCTGGTCACCCTAATACCAAGTATCTTGGGGTTTGCTGAATAGTTTATTCTCTCTTTTGTCAAAACCACTTTTGTCCTATGTTTATAGTTTTCTGTATTTCTTTTGTCGTCTTCCATTGGTGTGGAAACTATATGTTGTACTTCTGACTAATGAAGAATACCATTAATTTGGGAAGAAAATGTAACTTTGGTCTAAGTTACTTGGTGTGTCTACCATGCACATGAGGTTATTTGTTTATGACTCTGGATTTATACTTTTTAATGTTTGTTCATTTATTTTGGGGGAGAGAGAGTGCGAGCAGGGCAGGGACGGAGAAAAGAGAAAGAGAGAGAATCCCAGGCAGGCTCTGCACCGTCAGTGCAGAACCCAGCGTGGGGCTCGAACTCACGAACTGCAAGATCATGACTTGAACTGAAATCAAGAGTCAGACACTTAGCCGACTGAGCCACCCAGGTGCCCCTGTACTGACACTTTTTAACACACAATTAAATATGACATTTTATAGCTATATTTGATCAGTCTTGTGTCCATCATTGTTACTTGTTTCCCATGACTACCCTCTGGGTTCCCTTTTTCTTCCTGAAGTATATCCTTCCTTATTTCTTTTAGGGAAGGTCTGAAGGTAGTTGGCTCTCTAGGCCTTTGTATGTCTGAAAATGTCTTATGTTCTCCACACTCTTGAATCATAGTTTGACTGACGTTTTCATTACTTTTCTTCCATTCTTTGAAGACACTGCTCTCTTATATTATTTTAGTCAAAGTTATAATTAACATACAGTGTTGTATCAGTCTCGGGTGCACAACTGAACAATTCAACACTGTTTCTCATTGCTCCGTTGTCTGTTAAATACACACACAATATGTGCTACGGAAGTGTTGGCTAGGGCGATGATGCCTATGTACGGCTTTATGATTTATTTGCCGTGGCCGGTGCCAGTAGAAGCCTACTCTGGGACCTGTGGCCACCCGCTGTGTCTACTCCATCAGTCCCATACATTGTGCAGGCCATGGTCTCAGCCTTCCGTGTCCCTCTAAAGCAGCAGAGAAGGGAGGGGTGACGGGGTAAATGGGGGTCTCACCCACACCGGGATATCCCTGCACGTCTCTCGCACAATCAGCTTTAATTAGCTCACTGAAACTGATTAGCAGAGTGAAGGCTGGAAGGTGGGGCCTAAACGTAGTCCCTTCACCATTGGCGGGTATCCTCCCTGGATACCCATGTGTGGAGGGTGTGCCACCCGTGCTTCTCCTCCAGTTTCCAGCCGAGTCCTTTAGACGCCCCTCGGGGCTGAAGCCTTGCCTTGACCAAGCCAGACCGCTTGGCTCCTGCCAGCCCCATCTCCCCCATATTCCCACCTGCTGTACAGACCAACCACCCACCACCATGGTTCCATCAGTCCTTGGAGTGTCGTGTTGCCGGCTCCCATCTACCAGATCGGAACTTTCTGGAAGTTAACGCCGGCCCAAATCAAGCAAGAGATCAAACTCTCCTGGACATTTAATTTCAGCCTCCACTGGCTTTACCCCAGTTATAACGGTCCTGTCACTGTTCTCGATCAGCTACACTGTCACCTGGTCGTCTTCTCCACTGGGGAGTGAGGTCTTGGCTCAACATAAATTTACAATAACTTAATTTCCAATAATTTTAATTGCCTAAAGTCAGGCACACATTTGGTGGGCAATAAGCACTTTTCATAGTCACGATTTCAGAAATGCCACCTAAAGTTCCTACGATTTCTAGGTGTAAATTGTATACACTTCTCCAGAACTTTAACAGGGACTCAAATGGTCAAGGACATTTTATATTCAAGTTGTGTCTCTCTCTTTTTAAGCAAACGCTGTGTATCTTCCTGTACCAGTAAGTTATCTTGTGTTTTTACGTTCTTCTCTCTGTTAAGCATAGATTTTGACATTTCTCTTTATTAAAAATTGAAGTTGATAAAAGAGAGGCAGAAGATAAAAATCCATGCTCTCTCTACTTAACCTTTTAGACCCACCGTGACTTCAAACACTTCTATCAAGCCTTTATTACCAAGTAGAGTGCCTGAGTTCATTCCTTTCTAACCATCTAGTTACTGTTTTTGCCCCCAAAGTAATATTTTATCACCAACCGCCTTAGATTATTCTTTAGTTGTTTAACACACTAAACTGATTTCAGGGATTTGAATAGAAAGTCCCTTAAAAGCTAGGATACGTGGCCCCTTTGTGTGTGTGTGTGTATGCATATGTGTGCATGTGTGCATGTGTGTATGTATGTGTATATGTGCGTATGTGTGTGTATATGTGTGTGGATGTGTCTGTCTCTGTGTATGTGCGTGTGTGTTTATATGCATGTATGTGTGTACATGTCTCTGTGTGTGCACGCATGTATGCATGTGCATGCATGTGTGTACATGTATGCATATGTGTATGTATGTGCATGTCTCTGCATATGTGTCTCTCTGTGTGTATGTGTATACATGTATGTGTATATGTATGTGCATGTGTATATGTGTCTCTGTGTATATACGTGTCTGTGTGTATACATGTATGCATGTATGTGCATATGTGCATGTGTTTATGTGTCTCTGTGTGTGTGAGTGTGCATGTGTCTCTGTGTACGTGTATATATGTGTGTCTGTGTGTCTCTGTGTATATATGTGTGTATATGTCTGTATGTATGTATGTGCATATGTGTATATGTATCTGTATGTGTATCTCTGTGTGTATGTGTATGCATATGTGTGTGTCTCTATGAGTGTGTGTATGTGTGTGTATGTGTCTCTGTGTGTATATATATGTGTATGTGTGTGCATATGTATATATGTGTCTCTGTGTGTGTGCATATGTCTCTGTGTATGTGTATATATGTGTGTGTATGTGTCTGTGTATGTGTGTATATGAGTGTATGTGTGTGTCTATGTGTCTCTCTGTGTGTATGTATATATATGTGTGTCTGTGTCTATGTGTGTGCATGTGTATATATGTATGTATCTCTGTGTATGTATGTATGTATATGCATGTGTGTCCCTGTGTGTATATATGTGTGTATGTGTATATATGTGTGCGTCTCTGTGTGTATATGTGTGTGTCTGTGTCTCTGTGTGTGTCTGTGTCCCTGTGTGTGTGTCTGTGTCTCTGTGTGTGCGTCTGTGCATCTGTGTGTGTGTATGTGTCCCTGTGTGTATATATGTGTGTCTCTGTGTGTATATGTGTGTGTCTGTGTCTCTGTGTGCATGTGTTTGTGTCCCTGTGTGTCTGTCTGTGTCTCTGTGTGTATGTATATGTATATATGTGTGTATGTGTATATGTGTGTGCATGTGTGTGCACATGTGTCTATGTGTATGTGTGTATGTGTATATATGTATGTATCTCTGTGTGTATGTATGTGTCTCTGTGTGTATGTGTCTATATGTGTATAGGGGTGTGTACGTGTCTCTGTGTGTGCATATGTGTACGTGTATGTGCATGTGTGAATGTGTCTATGTATCTCTGTGTGTATGTGTATGTGTGTGTGTCTGTCTCTCAGTGTGTGCGTATGTGCGTCTGTGTGTGTATGTGTTCCTGTGTGTATATATGTGTGTGTATGTGTATATATGTGTGTGTCTCTGTGTGTATATGTGTGTGTCTGTGTCCCTGTGTGTATATATGCGTGTGTATGTGTATATATGTGTACGTCTCTGTGTGTATATGTGTGGGTCTGTGTCTCTGTGTGTGTGTGTCTGTGTCCCTGTGTGTATATGTGTGTGTGTCTCTGTGTCTGTCTGTGTCCCTGTGTGTATATATGTGTGTGTATGTGTATATATGTGTGCGTCTCTGTGTGTATATGTGTGTGTCTGTGTCTCTGTGTGTGTGTCTGTGTCCCTGTGTGTGTGTCCCTGTGTGTATATATGTGTGTGTCTCTATGTGTCTCTGTGTCTCTGTGTGTGTGTGTCTGTGTCCCTGTGTGTGTGTCCCTGTGTGTATATATGTGTGTGTCTCTATGTGTCTCTGTGTCTCTGTGTGTGTGTGTCTGTGTCCCTGTGTGTGCGTCTGTGCGTGTGTGTCCCTGTGTGTATATATGTGTGTGTCTCTGTGTGTCTCTGTGTGTGTCTGTGTCTCTGTATGTATATATATGTGTGTATGTGTCTATGTGTGTGTATGTGTATATATGTATGTATCTCTGTGTGTGTATGTATATGCATGTATGTCCCTGTGTGTGTGTATGTGTATATATGTGCGTGTCTCTGTGTGTATATGTGTGTCTCTGTGTGTGTCTGTGTCCCTGTGTGTCTGTGTGTGTGTCTGTGTCTCTGTGTGTGCGTCTGTGCGTGTGTGTGTCCCTGTGTGTATATATGTGTGTGTCTCTGTGTCTCTCTGTGTGTGTGTCTGTGTCTCTGTGTGTATGTGTCTGTGTCCCTGTGTGTCTGTGTGTGTGTCTGTGTCTCTGTGTGTGCGTCTGTGCGTCTGTGTATGTGTATGTGTCCCTGTGTGTATATATGTGTCTCTGTGTGTATATGTGTGTGTCTGTGTCTCTGTGTGTATATATGTGTGTGTCTCTGTGTGTCTCTGTGTCCGTGTGTGTGTGTCTCTGTGTGTCTGTGTCTCTGTGTGTGCGTATGTGCGTCTGTGTGTGTGTATGTGTCCCTGTGTGTATATATGTGTGTGTCTGTGTCTCTGTGTGTGTGTGTCTGTGTCCCTGTGTGTATATGTGTGTGTCTCTGTGTCCCTGTGTGTGTGTGTCCCTGTGTGTCTGTGTGTGTGTCTCTGTGTCTGTGTCCCTGTGTGTATATGTGTGTGTGTCTCTGTGTGTGTGTCTCTGTGTCTCTCTGTGTGTGTGTCTGTGTCTCTGTGTGTGTGTGTCTGTGTCCCTGTGTGTCTGTCTCTGTGTGTGTGTATGTGCGTCTGTGTGTGTGTAAGTGTCCCTGTGTGTATATATGTGTCTCTGTGTATATATGTGTGTGTCTGTGTCTCTGTGTGTGTCTGTGTCCCTGTGTGTATATGTGTGTGTGTCTCTGTGTCCCTGTGTGTATATGTGTGTGTGTCTCTGTGTCCCTGTGTGTCTGTGTGTGTGTCTGTGTCTCTGTGTGTGTGTCTGGGCGTGTGTGCGTGTCGTCCTTCAGAGATCCCGTATCAGCGGCAGGCACGCAGTGCTGTCTAGAAGGAATCGGAAGCTGGCACTACTCAGGGGCGCCCCCTCCCGGTCGGCGTAGTGACGACAGCGGCCCAGGGCTTACCAGGAACAGCTACAGCAGCAGCACCAGCAGAAGCAGCAGGCGTTGGAGCCGCGGCTCCCCGCTCCGTGCTGGCCCGGCGCGGGGCCGGTGGTCTCCTGGGCCGCGGGCATCTGCCGTTTCCGCACCTCCGTCCGCTCGGATCCCACGGGCTGCAACAGTGCAAGAAGGGGAGGGGGCGGTTACCGCCACACAAGGCCAGGGAGTCCGCTGTGTGGACCGCTGAGAAGATGCACCGTGCCTCTCCCCACGTCATCTCCGCCAATTCTGGCCAAACCTGCTGCTTTTAATCCGTGAGTATCGCCAGCATTCACGCATGTCTAGCACCTGCCAAGCTCTGTGAAGAGACTGATGAGTGGAGGGTCCCCGCCCTAACGCCCCCGGGTCAGTGGGGGGCGTCAGACGAACACTCACATCACCTACGTGACCACGTGGCGGCGGGGTCTACGAGGAGGGTGTTTCTCAGCCTGGGTGGTCCCTCCGGGCTGAACCACAGGGGCGCAGCCCCAGCCGACAGCTGAGCTCCGGATGTCCACGAGGCCAGAACACGGACGTGGGAGGAAGCCAGGCCGAGATGTCAGGCATGCTACCCAGGCAGGAGGAGGAATTGTCCCAAGAGGGAGGCCACAAGTCCTGAGACCCCACTGACAAGACAGTCAAGTCTTAATTAGCTGCAAAACCTTGAAGAAGCTACCCCCCTTGGGTATGCGCAAAGCCCTCGGCCTCTGCCTGCTAGTGAGTGTTGGGCAACTATTCCCAGGAAGCAAGGGAGGGCTGTGGCCTGTGGCCTGCTCCGACCTATCCTGGCATCTGCAGGGACGGTCTCCTTGGCCCACCTCAGTGGAGATCAGGCCACTGTAGGCACGTCTATGCCCCTCAACTTCTCCTCTTCCCGAGGACCACAAGAGTGGTTGAAGGAGACACGCAAAAAAGCGGGGGAAGAATGAGAAATTGCTGGGTGTGCTTTTGCGTTTGATACTATCATTCAATTGTTGGTGAAGTAAGAAGCAAAAAAATACCAAAGCTACATTAAAGAACCTTAAAGAGGCCTTTGGGATTAAATTCTGCATGTGTTACTCTACTCCAACACTAGATTTACCTCTTCCTACTGTGACCTATTCTTATATTCTATTGAACTTTGCCTTAATTATTATAGTTTCAGTGTATGTTTTCACACTGGGGAGGTGAAGTTCTCTTCACGAATTACAAAAAATTGTTTCTGGCTATTCAGGTCTTTTTTCATCCAGTTGAATTTTGGAATCAGCTTTTCAAAGTCCAGAAATACCATGTTGGGGTTTTAATCAGGACCACACTGAACTTATAGATTTATGGGAAATGACACCTGCTGTAAAGGAGGCTTCCTGCCCAGTGCAGAGCCCAACTTGGGGGGGGCTTGAACTCACAACCCTGAAATCGAGACCTGAGCTGAGATCAAGAGTTGGTCGGTCCACCAACTGAGCCACCCAGGCGTCGTGGTAATTGTTATTTTCTAAGAGATACTGATGCAACTTGCCTCATTAAAAAAAAAAAAAAAAAAAAAATCCCAATAGCTTCCCAGAAGAAGAAAGGATTATGAGGTGGTAATGTCAGTAGGTTTCAAGGGACTATGTTTCCAACATCTTTGCCAACACTGGGTCTCCCCAATCAGTACCTGAAATATTTGTTCATTTAGAGCCCGTCTTCTGTATATTTTAAAGGCTTTCCTCCAATAAGTCGTGCATATTTTTGACAGGTTTATTTTGAGTATGTTATAGATTAGTTTTTGCTGCTGTTGTAAACAGCAAGCTTCTAAATAGTTATTTTGGTGCATAGGAAGGCTAAGTGTTCTATACCTGCCTTCCTGCTGAATTCTCTTATGAATTCTAGTATTCTTATGAATTCTTTCTACTGATTCTCTTGGGTTTCCTAGTTGGATGATTATACTGTCTATAAATAGTCACACTTGCCTGTTTACTTTCTGTACCTTTCCAAGTACAAGCATCTTTCCTCTCCTTGGTCTTATTTCACTGGCCAGGAGGTTCCATAAATATTGAAAGTAGCAGTATTATTAGGTAACTTTGTCTTCTTTAATTTTTAAAAATGTTTTATTATTTATTTTTGAGAGAAAGAGAGAGAGAGAGAGAGCAAGAGACAGAACATGAGCCGGGGAGACACAGAGAGAGCGGGAGACACAGAGTCCGAAGCAGGCTCCAGGGTCTGAGCTGTCAGCAAGAGCCCGACGCGGGGCTCGAACCCAGGAACCGTGAGATCATGACCTGAGCCACAGTCGGACGCTGAACCGACTGAGCCATCCAGGCACCCCACCTTTGTCTTCTTTAATGACAGCCCTTTGCCCACATGTGTCATGTGTGCTGGGGGTTTCCGGGAGAAGATAACTTCAAGGATTGAAGCGAACTTCCTTCTATCATTTACATAGTACAACATAAGTTGTGCCTGCCTATCTTATTAGTTAACATATTTCATTTGTTTGTACATGCCTCATTTGTTAAATCTCGGGAAGACTTTTAACAATTAGGGAGCAAACGCGGAGAGAACATCATCTGGTTGCTCGTGGCTAAATATAGTCTTTAGAAATCAAAGGCAAATGTCATCGAAGTCTGTTACACGTCTTTGAAAACAGCTTTATTGAGGTGTAACAGACATACAGTCTGCACATGTTTAAGGGATAGAATTGTAAGTTTCGGCATGTACGTGCCTGTGAAACCGCTGCCACAATCCAGACCACATTATCAACTGCAACCTTCCTCACACCCCGTGGGCGTCCCTCCCTCTGGCCCCTCTCTCCTGCTTCTGACCATCACTCACCTTTCTCCCACCATATGCCAATTTGCATTTTCAAACAATTTTATACAAATGGAATATTTTTTGTCCGGCTTCTTTCAATCAGCATAACTATTCTGCGATGGGTTATGTGTATCAATCATTCATTCCTTTTGTAAAAATTTCTGAGCAGTATTCCATTGTCTAGAGGTACACAATTTGCTTATCCATGTACCTACTGCTGGACTTTTGTCATATATATATATATGACATTGTCTTCTTTTAAAAAATTTTTTAATGTTTATTATTTTGTTTTTGAGAGAGACAGACAGAGTGTGAGCGGGGGTGGGGCAGAGAGAGGAGACACAGATCAGAGGCAGACTCGAGGCTCTGAGCTGTTAGCACAGAGCCTGACATGGGGCTTGAACTCACGAGCTGTGAGATCATGACCTGAGCCGAAGTCGGACGTTACCCAATGGAGCCACCCAGGTGCCCCAAGACATTGTCTTCTTTTGAACATGGAAGTCTTTCATCAGACAAGATGAGAAGTGTATGTTGCTGAGACGATATTAAAATTTACAGCATGGGGTTCAGTTGGAACATGTTTCTAGTTTGTTCTTCCACATTGAATAATACTTGATGATTATGTTCTTTTAGTATTTCTATTGGACTAGTCATGGTTGTTAACCATTTTCCTAACTTATAATTCTTTCTTTTCTCAGTATTCCACATTTCAATTCATCTTTGTAGCTTCAACTTGGTCTCATAATGTATTTAATTTTTCCTCCATTTAACGTTAGAATCTCTTGTATGGTTTCTTGGAAACCTTACATGTGATTCAGTAATTTTGACATCTTGAATCACTTAAAGCTTTGGATAAACAAGAAATATATGCTATTCCTATAAAATCTACAAATGACCTATGCCCTCTTAGCTCCAAAATTTCTAGATGAACAGCTGATGATGAATGATGGTTCAATAATTTTGACATCTTGAATCACTTAAAGCTTTGGATAAACAAGAAATATATGCTATTCCTATAAAATCTACAAATGACCTATCCCCTCTTAGCTCCAAAATTTCTAGATGAATAGTTGATGATGAATGATGAAATCCTAGATGAATGGTTTTCACTCGATTACTAGACGCTGGAGTGTTGGGTGGAGGGAGCAGTTAGCCTTGACGATTTATGCCCTGCTGAGCCGTGGTGGAACAGGAGAGTGTGAGAAAAAGCAAACAATGCTAATAAAATCTGAATGTTAAGGATCAGCAACATGTTGATAATTGTTGAAGTTGTGTCATTAACACGTGGACTGTGTTGTACCTTCCTCTCTACAGTTCAGTAGGCTTGAAAATTTTCTTTAATAATTTACTCTTCAAATTTAAGATGTTGAATTCTATCACAGTTACAAATCTATTGAGAATACGAATCTATTAAGAATATGAATTTCCTCCTCTGAATAGTTGATGAAGTAAATTAAATTAATGAATGTCTTAATTTTGAATCACCCTTCCCTTACTAAGTAAACTCTTCTTGGGTCTAAAAGATGGTTACTCCTATATTATACTGCTGAAATGGATTAGGTTAATATTTTATAAGGGATTTTTAAAAATCTATCTATCTATCTATCTATCTATCTATCTATCTATCTATCTATCTATCTTCATTAGGAAATTATTTTCGTCCTGACGATTTGCAGTTTGCCTGTAAAATTACTGGAATCTTCCAAGAGTGGCTGGTAGATGATGTTTGCAATTTCTTCTCTGACTTCTGTTCTTCTTCAGCGTCTTTCTTTGAGCATCAAACACATGAATTAAATGGATTCGACCTATTTACAAGATTTTTAGAATAAACCGTGGGTATGAATTAGCTCAGCCAGTCTTTCATATGACAACATACGGTCTGATCGGCCAAACTAGCTTCATGGATCTTTTTTTTTCCTTTGCCTTCATTGTATCTGTGGCAGAACTCTGTACACATTTCGTTTCCATTTGTTCTTCCCAGCTAACATGGAATCAGCGCTTCTTCATCGTGGCTACTGTCTTCTTCTTTCGGTAGGTGCCTGGTATAGACTGCTGGGCATCACTTCAGTGTCTGTTTGGGAGACTCAAGCATAGCACAGGCATAATGCCCCAGTAGCTGGCTGCCTTTGCCTGAGGAGTTCTATGAGTGCAAGACCAATGTCAGTGGCCTCAGATGCTTTATTCTATCATTTATGGCATTTCCTCACCCTGAGGAAATGGGAATAACACGGGTTGGCAATTTATTAAATATTTAGATCTTAACCAAAGGATAATCCTACTCAAACATGGCTTTTCCAAATTCCCAGGAACCTGGCATTGAAGAGAATTCCTTCAAAGTTCAAGTAAAAGCCAAGGCAAACTCTTAATGTTGACCACAGTCTTTCAGTAATTTGGGATAAAAAGACGTATCTTAGAAAAAAATTTTAACCTACCCATAATTAGCTCAGGAAGGTTATTTCTTATTTTCTGGTAAACTTAAGCCTGGTGGTTGGATTCCATTAATAGCTGCTTATTTCCATTATAGTTTCCAACCTCTGAGAACAGCCATTTCTTGAACTGCATGTTGGGAATATGATGACACATCAAGTATTATATGAAAACAATCTTATCTCTAAGGCCTAAGACCCGAGCTCCTGTTAGAATCATGGACAACGGTTGGGGTGCCTGGGTGGCTCAGTCGGTTGAGCATCCGACTTTGGCTCAGGTCATGATCTCTCTGCTTGTGGGTTCGAGCCCCACGTTGGGCTCTGTGCTGACAGCTCAGAGCCTGGAGCCTGCTTCGGATTCTGGGTCTCCCTCTCTCTGCCCCTCCCCTGCTCATACCCTGTCTCTCTCTCTCTCTCTCTCTCTCTCTCTCTCTCTCTCTCTCAAAAATAAACATAAAAAAAAAAAAGAATCATGGGCAAGGATACAGATTCATAGAACAGATCCCAGTGAAGGAGAACCAAGCACCTTAAGGGACATAAATTCAAAACCATCCTGAGCAATTCGTAGAAAATGATCCTACCATCAGGGGACAGTTCAGGCCCTTAAAGAGTTAAACCAATATACAAGGAAACTTGAGAGGACTAAGTCCCATGAAGGTAACCCCAATCCCAAATCCATCTACACAGCCTCTGAGTTCCTTTTTCTATCACAAACCTTGGCTCTTGAAGTATGTTCCCTCTGGGCAAGTACCCCTCTGTAAATCACACGTGAAAATTAATAAAGGGAAACCTCACTAAAATCGAGTCAGGGGACCAGAAGGGGGAGCTCTCACCCCTTATGGCTCAGTGTCAATTACAGCAAGAACTGCCAATTACAGACCCCAACAGAAGACTCCTTAACAGGAAAGAATCATCAATTACATGCCACAACAGGAAAAGATACACATTGTATCTCCTACAAGAAACTGACGACCCCAGCAACTCAGCCAATGGGAAACCATCATCACCATGAACTCTTGCTTTTCTCAAATGTGTGTATTTTCAAAACAACCCCTCCCCCAACTTCCTCCTTCTCCATAAAATAACATTATTCCCCTTTGTTGGACTAGCCTATGGTTTTTTGCGTGGCTTGCCTGTCCTGCATTGCAATTTTCTGCTATTCTCGAATAAACCTGTTTTTTGCTGGTAAAAGAACTTTTACTTTTATCACGGTAAATGTCCTTAATTTCTGTTTTCATTTCTACTATTCTTTATTTATCTACTTGCTTGAAAACTATTTTGTCAGTTTTCTCCTCACCTCTGGCACTAAATTCGTAGTTCGTTTATTTTCAGTCATTGCTGTTTTCTAATTAATGCATTTTGGGCTACACATTTTTATCCAATTACTGCTTTGATCATAGCCATGAGTTTTGATGTGTGGCACTACTGTTGAATTCTAAAGAGCTCAAATCTAATTTCAGCTCAGATTTTTTTTTATCCAAGGTTTTTAGAAGTTTATGTAAAAAATTTTTTTTAAATGTTTATTTTTGAGAGAGAGAGAGACAGAGTACCAGTGGGGGAGGGGCAGAGAGAGAGGGAGACACAGAATCCGAAGCAGGTTCCAGGCTCTGAGCCATCAGCACAGAGCCCGATGCGGGGCTCGAACTCACAAACTGTCAGATCACGACCTGAGCCGAAGTCAGACACGTAACCGACTGAGCCACCCAGGTCCCCCTTAAAAATAAACTTCTGAGGGGCGCCTGGGTGGCTCAGTCGGTTACGCGTCTGACATTGGCTCAGGTCATGATCTCGTGGTGAGTTCGAGCCCTGCATCGAGCCCTGTGTTGGGCTCTGTGCTGACAGCTCAGGGCTTGGAGCCTGCTTGGGATTCTGTCTCCCTCTTTCTCTGCCCCTCCCCTGCTCACACTGTGTCCTACTCTGTCTCTCTCTCAAAAATAAACATTAAAAAAATTTTACAAGTTTATTTTTAGTTTCTTGACTAGCCTGTCACTAGCATCTGTATATTTTTTGCACTGATTAGAAAATGTAGCCTGACTTTACGACTTCTGAATATATTGAGATTTTGGGGTAATCTTCTTCGAAGTTTAAAAAGAGGTAGCTTTACGTACAGTTCTGCATTTTTCAGAATATCATATAAACGAGATGATACAGTGTGTAGCCACCTCTAGAATTTTCCATTCGTGTTCCGGGATCATAATGTCAATGGATCCAAGAACCTGTTAGTCTGGGCACTTGCGCCACAGCGGGAATGGGGCGGACCCAGCACAGGACACTCGTCCTCGCGACTAACAACTCCATCATTCCCGCGACGCTTTTGTCATCCTATGTTGCAGAAGCAACCGATTTGAGTTTTGCCTTCTCTCTGCCTTCACACTGAAGAAGCTACTAATGAAGTCAAAACGGGGTGGGAGGAGAAGGCCGAGAACTATTTCCGGTATTTTACCGCTTTAGGAATTCCAAGGACACCAACCCTACTAGGTCATAGGTTTGGACTACAAACAAGCGTGAGACCCCTTTTGCACTAACCACACCGCCACCCTCACCAATTGTGCCTTCTTTCCTGTCATGCCCTATACCTGCCTTCCCCGATATGTTTTTCGAGCCCGTTCAAGCGACTGGAACAAAGCTCCCTTCCTCAGGAGCCACTTCCGGTCATTTAACTTCCACTGCTCGCTGAGCTGCCACTGACAGTGGCGCTGAGATGCACGAAAAGAACGGCGGTGATACTCCAGGAACATTCTCCGTGCTGCGGCCTTAAGAGAGACTCCGGTTTTTTTGTTCTCTGCAGGAACATTTCTGAGTTCTTAGCAGAATTTGCTCCTGATTTTTACCCTTCTTGTGGTCTTCCTGCCTTTTAAGTTTCCGCAGTCCGGAAGAGCTTTTGTCTAACATTATTTTGCCCTGGATGCAGGACGGGTTTTCACAGATACCACCTGTCCTCGTATAGTCTACACCTCGATCCTGACACGCGGGGCAAGCACACCCAGGGCGCGCTCGATACGTGGCGCAGGGCTGAGTGTCAGCCTCCCGCAGGTTCTGCAAATGTGTGTTCTTCAGGTTGGGTGCTCACCGCAGGGTGGGGGCAGGGGAGGGAGCTAGGACCCAGGACCCTCTCAGACGGTGCCTAACTTCTGAAGAACTAGAAGGATTCAAGTGAAGGGGCTGGGGAAAGGGAACTGGTAAACGTCCTTACACGCGTTGGAGGGAGATGCAACTCCGGTGTGATGGGCTCCGGGCTTCTGGGACCTGAAAGGGGCGATTTCTGAAGGTGTTTGGCTTTGAGTGGGGTTAAACCCCATGGGATGTCTCTTTCATTCAAGAATCTGTACCATGGGGGCGTCTGGGGGGCGTCTGGGGGGCGCCTGGGTGTCTCAGACTCTTGACTTCACCTCAGGTCATGATCTCACGACTTGTGAATTTCAAGCCCCGCCTCGGGCTAACAGCATGGAGCCTGCTTGGGACTCTGTCTCCCTCTCTCTCTGCTTCTCCCCTGCTCATGCTCTGTCTCTCCCTCAAGGTACATAAATAAACTTAAATAAACCCCAAGAATCTACCCCATGAAGTTCGACAAACAGACCAACTGAAATCAGCAGGGTCCATTTTACTACTCAGCTCTCCCTGGGGTTAGCTTAGCTGCTTAGTCTGAAAACAGCAACAGGAGAACGCGGCTTTCTCTGAGTCACACAGTCCAAGCGGTAACACCGGATCACCTGATGCTAAGTAAGTCACAACCAGGCCCACTGCCCATCGAAGGTTTCCACCCGTTATTACTAGCTACTGGGAAAGAAGCTGAACCCAGGTCAACAGTGATATTTCTGTTTTCTTTAGCTGGATCCTGAGATAAACCAATTTCAAGTCTGAGGGAATGGCGGCACATTGCCCTGTGGTACAGTCATCACCACAAAGTCCAACTCATTCTAGCTCATGAAAGATTAACGAAGAGCTGGAAGCTACTTGCACTGACTTCGACATGGTCAAATGGACCAAACTCCAACCAGAGCTGTGTCTTCTATTTTATATGACCCAGAGAGCTAACAGTTTCTAGTAGCTCATGGGTTTTGGTGGGAGATCTGAACTCTTCCTCTGTGTAAAACTATGAGCTCTCAAAAATTTCTGTCTTGGTTTTATTGTCTGAATGATTTGGGGGCTATTTTAAGACAAAACCGGCTCATTGTTCTAGAAGGGGAAGTCAACTGAAAGCGTACTAATAACAATAGACATTTTAGAATTACAATCACTTCCAGATGGATGCTTACACATGTCCTCACCTCTTAAAAACGTACTTAAGTATGTTACCATCTGTTTTGCAGTGACTTTGCATGGAAATCTTTACTCTTCTGTTTAAATAGCTGCGGCCAAGTTTAAGACTACAATAGTCATGTCTTTCGCTTCTTTTCTGTTGTTACTAAATGAACATATTGTGTAACTCAACTTTTATGATGGCTTCTGGGAAATATTAGAAGTAGTAAGAGTATGATCTGAAGGAAATTAATCAATTATGCATGTTTAAAGTTGTTCTTTCTTAATGCCAACCAACAGTTCAAGAACATCTTGCGAGTACTGATTGAAATCTTCATCCTGGGCTTTCCTTATCCCAGGAGACCATGGGAATTTCTCAAGGAGATTGTAGATGGGTGCATTCCCCATGATAACTTAGCCCAGAGGCACCTCTCAAAGTACTGAATGTGAATTGAAATGCTTGTGGGGCTGCTTTGGGGAATCTTCAAATCATTAAAGAATGTGTCAAGTCAGTCATTAATGGTGCGCATGAGAACTTCTGCCGGCTTTTTAGTGTTTCTCAGCAACGAAGAGGCCCTCTAACAAGAATTTATGAGCAATCACTGCAAATTACAGGGGAAAAAAAAGGACAACATATTTGCAACATGGAAAAATTAATGCCTACATTCGAACTTACTTCAACGGACAAACCTACCCATGGTCTCCCTCTTCCTGTCTCGATAGCAACGCTGTTGCCTCTCCAGTTGTCTACGAAAGCTTGAAGCCACCCTCCGCCGCTCCCACTCACAACTCCTGGCAAAGCCAAATGAAGTCTGTCCCCAGGATGCCTTTCACCTCCACCCCCCACTACTTCTCCGCGTGCCTTAGGTAACGTCTCCAGCCTTGGATTATGAAGGAAGTCTCTGCCCTCCATTCTGGCCTTGGCTCACTAGAAAAAGGGTGAAATTCTGGAAGGAGCTATGAGAGAGTCGTCATTGCCCTTCCTCCCTCTATGGTCTTTCTTTTTTACTCCTTCTGAGACACTATTTTAGGTGGTACTTGGTAGGGAAGGAGTTGACTTTGCGATGAGTGTGCTTTTGCTTGGGAGATCCATTTTCATTTTGGATAGCTGGGAAGGTGAGGCTGGGGGAGCAGCGAAGCAGAGGTTATCGAGGGCACCTGGCTGGCTGTCAGAAGAGTGTGTGAACTCTTGATCTCAGGGTTGTGAGTTTGAGCTCCATGTCGGGCATAGAGATTACTTAAAAAAAAGAAAAGAATAGGTTTTCTTTTTTTCTTTTTTTAATGTCTATTTATTTTTGAGAGAGAGAGAGAACGCAAAGGAGGAGGAGCAGAGAGAGAGGGAGGCACAGAATCTGAAGAAGGCACCAGGCTCTGAGCTGTTAGCGCAGAGCCCGATGCGGGGCCCGAACCTATGAACCTCGAGATCATGACCTGAGCTGAAGTCAGATGCTGAACCGACTCAGCCACCCAGACGCCCCAAGAACAGGTTTAAGGGAAGCAGCATGGACAGTGCTAGGTCATCAGGGTTAGAAACCTGACAAAGACCATGGGCAGAAACTGGGCAGGACTGTGGTCTGCTTCTCGTAGTTTCTTGTCTGTTATGTCGCAGGGACCTAACTGCTGTGGAAGGTGGCTGGCCGGAGAGCTGATGTAGTCAAGATACAGTTCATATGAATTCTGGGGCTATGTTAGCTAGCATTCCAGATTAGTCAAATTTGACACACTTTTCTAAACTGGTATTTCTTTTCCTGTAACAATTGTTGGGTGTCTCATCTGTTCACCATACCCAAACATTTTAAAAAGAAACCTACATCAAAACATCAATATAGTGTTTTTTTCCATGATGGTGGAATAGGAGTGCCTAGCATATAGGAGGCACTAGAAATAATAGATGCAAAATATATGGACATACCTATATGAACATACATACATGCACGCGCACACACACACATGCACAATATTGATAGCACAGCGGCTCCATAGATTAACCTGCCCATTTTCATTTAGAGGAAATTAATTCCCAATGTATGAACAGATTCCACCTGATCCCTCTGTCAAAAATATAAAAATGAGGGGCTCTTCGGTGGCTCAGTCAGTTAAAGCAACCGACCATGGCTCAGGTCATGGTCTCATGGTTCGTGAGTTCAAGCCCCGCATTGGGCTCTCTGCTCTGAGAACAGAGCCCGCTTTGGATCCTCTGTCCCCCTGCCTCTCTGGCCCTTCCCCTCCCCCCCAAAAATAAAAATAAAAACATTTAAAAACCATAAAAATCAGTCATTTCTGGGGGTGCCCGGGTGGATCACTCCGACTCTTGTTTCGGCTCAGGTCATGATCTCACGGTTTGTGAGTTCAAGCCCTGAGTCGGGCTCTGTGCTGACAGCGTGGAGTCTGCCCGGGATTCTCTTTCTCCCTCTCTCTCTCTGCCCCTTCCGCTACTTGCTCTCTCGCTCTCACTCAAAATAAATAAACTTTGAAAAACCAGTCATTTTTGTTTTGACATTTAAAAGTTTAGCTTTTTCTTCATTTTCACAGCAAGGTCCCTAATGTAATAGTCAGTGTAATGATACCATTGCAGACACAGCCTGGAACAGCTGAAATAAGGAGGAAATACCAAGTGATGGCGGTCACATTGCCGACGGGAGTGCAAACTGGTCCGACCACTGTGGAACACTCCCAGAATCCACAAAAGCTGACCGCATGTGCACCCTCCATCCCAGCCGCTGCAGTGCTTAGTACACATTCCCCGGAAAAGGTGCACCAAAAGCATGCGTTACTAGGCTACTCTTGGATGCACTATACACAGTAGCCTCAAACTACTCAAATGTCCATCAATGGCGGGATGGCTAGATTGCGGTGTGTGCATCCAATGGAGTATTACTCAGCAATGAGCATGATCGATCTACAATCACATCGACACACACAAGAATCTCACCAACAGGGGCACCTGGGCGGCACAGTCGGTTGAGTGACTTCGGCTCAGGTCATGATCTCACGGTCTGTGAGTTCGAGCCCCGCGTCAGGCTCTGTGCTGACAGCTTGGAGCCTGGGGCCTGCTTCGGATTCTGTGTCTCCCTCTCTCTCTCCCCCTCCCCTGCTCATGCTCTGTCTCTCTCTGTCTCAAAAATAAATAAAAACATTAAAAAAAAAAAAAAGAATCTCACCAACAACGTGGAGTAAGAGGAGCCAGACGGAAAAAGACGGTGCCCTGCGTGGTGCTGTTGCAAGAAAATACGAACCCTGGCGAAACCGTCCTGTGCGGTCAGGGGTCAGAGCAGGGCTTCGCCTTGGTGAGGACGTTTCTGGGAACTTGCGGCGCACGGTCGCCACAATCTGGATGCCGGTTACAGGGGTGTGTGCAGGGGGTACATGCGTCAAACCATAGGCGTGCTTTTCTCTCTGTCTGGCATGGTTTTAAAGAAAGCGAGCACAAAAACAGGAAAGCCGAGAAGACACGGGAATGGAAGGAGGGTGGAACAGAGGTTTATAATTATCCCGGGTGTCTGCCACCTGCCAGGGCGTCCTGACTTCCCGCGCCCAGGAGGCTCCAAGCAGGGGAGCGCTCGCGGGAAATCTTCCCAGAGCTAAGAGCGTGCACATGGGCCTGCAGGTGCTGGCTCGCCTCCGCTCGCCTCCGCACGTGTTCCTCTGCGATCCACTCTCGCTGCCAGGGGTCTGCCCCGTGCTTTCAATGTTTTTGACCCTGATGTCGAAGAACCAGAGAGCGTCATGGAGGAGGCGTGTTTTAAAGCGTGTAAGAGGGTCTGAGATGCTGTCCATTTCACACGGCAGCCCTACAAAGTTCTTGGCAGAAATCTGGAGTCCAATGAGCGTGATCGTGGCCTTGCACGCGATTTTTGTGTGTGCCGCAGCATCCTGGGGCATTGTCAACAAGACATTGTGAGAAATGGTTGACATCCTTCCTGGCTGCTTCGTTTCACGGTTTCTCAAAGGTGGAAAATATGTCGAGTCTTTGTTTGACGACTTATCCGGGGGATCAGGCAAAGAAAGGGTCAAAAGGTTAAAAATATGACCACGTTGTTTGTTTTCAAAGGGTTTTCCTGCTGAGCTGGTCACACTTTTATTGAGCTCCCCAGTGAAGCGGTCCGGGGGTGGGGGTGGGGGGCCGCGGGGTGAGCCTGACCGTCTCTGCCACGGGGGCATGTTCTAGTCAAAGAAGCAGACAAAAACCATGACAGCGAACAGGTAAGAAAACTTCGGGCACGAGATGTGCTAAAGGATGCTAAAAGGGTTGACACCCCCCTGTAGCATGATGAGGGTAGTGGCCAGGGAAGGTCTCTGAGAGGGGGACCTGAGATGAGACCAACGATTTGGAGGCAGGCACACAGAAATGTTGGGGGTGCTTCTAAGAAGGAATTGCAAATACGAATGACACTGGCACGTTCCTGGAACACGCAGGAAGGGTGGTGAATGATGAAAGGTGGAAGGCGTTGAGCACACGTGAGTCAGGGGGATGAGAAGGAACTCAGAGACCAGGGACCTCGGATTTCTCCAAGAGGACTGATGGAGAAGTGCCAGAGTGAGCCAATGGGCCATGGGCGTGGGTTTCGGGACGGGGTTTCGGAGGCGGAGCAGCGGGGGACGGCTGACTCCAGGGATGGTCACATAAGTGAGGGCTGAGGTGTGGGAGAGGAAGAGACTTCTGGAACCGAGAAATTAAGGAGCTGAGAGGCCAGAGGGTGGCACGGGTCATTTACAGGCAAGTTGAAGAGATCAGGAGTGATGACAGGGCCAGTGTTGGAGGGGAAATGGCACCCAGATGCTGGAGTCTTCTACTCCAGAGCAGGGACCAGAGGCTGCACAGATGGCTGAAAGGGGGCAGAAGCAGGCTCCAAGGATATGCTTTCAAGAGAAGTACGTGTTTTTTAAAATTGTGGTAAATTTACATAAAAGTTATCATTTTCATCATTTTTAAGTGTAGAGTTCAGTGGCACTAAGTACATTCACACTATTGTCCAACCATCTGTCTCCAGAAATTTCTCCTCTCCAGCTGAAACTCTGAATTCGTTGAACACTGACTCCCCGTCCCCACCCACCCCCGGCCCCTGACAACCACCATGCCACTCTCTGTCTCAAAAGTTCCTCCAATAAGTGGGATCATCCAGGATCTGTGCTTTGGTGTCTGGCTTGTTTCAGTCAGCCTCGGGTCTTCGAGGTTCAGCCATGTTGAAGCACGTGCCGGAACTTAAGAGGTAGGGTTTTGAGGGAAGAATGCTTTGGAAGTGGCCACAGACCCCTGTCTTAATTCTAAGGATGGAAGTAATAGGTACAATTTCAGGGGCGCCTGGGTGGCTCAGTCGGTTAAACACCCGAGTGGGGCTCAGGTTATGATCTCGTGGTGCGTAGGTTCGAGCCCTGCCTCGGGCTCTGTGCTGATGGCTCAGAGCCTGCAGCCTGCTTCGGATTCTGTGTCTCCCTCTTGCTGCCCCTCCCCCACTGCGCATTGCAGAAAAAGGCTGCAATTACCAGGGCCAGGGCGGGAGACGTGCTGTCTGAGGAAGGAGCCAGATTTCAGGGGGAGAAGGGAGACAAGGGCCGTGGAGACGTTGGGACGTGGAGACAAGGGCCGTGGAGAAGCTGGGACGTTCTGCCGATGGCACAGTGAGCTCCAGAGAGCACAGCAGCTCCGCTGAAGCCAGACCACAAGGTGACCACCTCGGTGGGGACTGGGATCAGACACCCAGTGAGCATTCCAGGTTTATTTGGGGAAGGCCTGCAAATCTTGGGCTGGTACTTAAATAGTTGTTGGGGGCACCTGGGTGGCCCAGCTGGTTGAGCATCCAACTTTGTTTTTATTTTATTTTTGAGAGAGAGAGAGAGAGAGAGAGAGAGACAGAGAGAGCATGAAAGGGGGAGGGGCAGAGAGAGAGGGAGACACAGACTCAGAAGCAGGCTCCAGGCTCCGAGCTGTCAGCACAGAGCCTGACGCGGGGCTCGAACTCACAGACCGTGAGATCATGACCTGAGCCAAAGGGACGCCCCACCGACTGAGCCACCCCAGGCTACCCCTGAGCATCCAACTTTTGACGACGGCTCAGGTCATGACCTCACAGTTTGTGAGTTCAAGCCCCACGTCAGGCTCTGCGCTGACGGTGTGGAGCCTGCGTGGGATTGTGTCTCTCCTTCTCTCTGCCCCTCCCTCGCTTGTGCTCTCTCTCTCAAAAGAGATTAAGTGAACTTAAAAAAAAAAAAAAAGAGTAGTCGTTGAAAAATAATGAGCAACTGTTCCAGAACTTCCACAAGTGTGTGTGGTGGCCTGGGGCGTGTTGGGAAGAGAGACCAGGGGGTTCGAGTCTGAGGCTACTTCTATTCTGACCTTTGCCACGGGTGTGGCCTGGACCCTACTGCGTCATCTTCCCAGGCCTCTGCCTCATCTGCACACCAGCTACCTGGCGATTTACTGAAGGTAGTAGAGAGATAATGGAGACCAGAGGTCTCCGAAGACTAGACGGTGCTACTCTAACACCGTTCTTATTATTAGCTTAACTTAGTACTGACTGGCATTTAGCGTAACAGAGAGAAGGAGTAATGTGGGAGGGAGGCCTTTAGATTGTGTTCTAAGTTCATAAACAAATCCAGCCTATACCTTCGTATCCGTATCCACCCAGGCCCCCACTTATCCAGCCTCAGACACCTGGCACCTGAGCCTTCACAAATCTAGAAACCGAAAATGGCTCCCGCTGCTCGCAGGTGGTAACAGAAGAGCCGAGGGAAGCGGGAGCGGGGAGACCAGAGAAGAGGGGGGTAGGTGCCTCAGCTTGCCCCCAGGAGCTGGGGAGCGCTTCTCGCGGGTTCCCCGGGGAAGGCCGGCGGGGACCTGCCCGAGGCCCGGGCAGGGGGACGGGGTCCGGCCGGCACTCTGCCCCGGGCGGGCCCGGGCCTCGGTTTCCCCACCTGCAACCTGAAGGGGCAAGGTGACCACTAAGCTTTTCTTCTTCTCCGAAGATGCTGCTCCATCGGTGAGACGTGCAAACGCTGCCTGCCGGGTGAAAAAAGCAGGATCCAAAGGATCCAAAGGCCACCTCCGGCAGGACGCCTTTCAGGGGAAATACCTAACGAAGCTGCAGAGACAGAGGTGGGTCAGCGGCTGCTAGCGGCTGCGGGCGAGAGGGCTGAGTGACAGCTAGGGGGCGTGGTTTCCTCCTGGGGAACGAGATGTTGGGAAACGGATTTGTGGAGATTGCCACGCGCTCTGAATCTATTAAAAGCCATCGAACTGCACGCTTTAAATGGGCAAACCGTCCGTATGTGCATTACACCCCAATGAGATGGTTTCTAAAATGCCGTTGCCTTACGTAGTCTTGTCACCTGAAACGAATGTAACATTGTGTCAACTATACGTCAATTAAAAGCTTTTTAATGCTGTTATTTTCTCTTTATATATATTTTATTTTTTTTTTATTTAAAAATTTTTTTTAACGTTTATTTATTTTTGAGACAGAGCAAGACAGAGCATGAACAGGGGAGGGGCAGAGAGAGAGGGAGACACAGAATCAGAAACAGGCTCTGGGCTCTGAGCTGTCAGCACAGAGCCCGACGCGGGGCTCGAACTCACGGACCGCGAGATCGTGACCTGGCTGAAGTCGGATGCTTAACCGACTGAGCCACCCAGGCGCCCCTCTTTATATATACTTTAAAGCTTATTTATTTTTGAGAGAGAAAAAATGTGTAAGTGGGGGCGGGGCAGAGAGAGGGAGACACAGACTCCGAAGCAGGCTGCAGGCTCTGAGCCGTCAGCACAGAGCCCGACCCGAGGCTCGAACCTCCGAACCATGAGATCGTGACCTGCGCCGAAGTTGGGCGCTTAACCGACAGAGCCACCCAGGTGCCCCCCTAAAATGCTGTTACTTTAATTGACTTTAAAGGCAGTCTGTGGGACTGCAGACGTCCAAAAGAGCAAAAGCACTGGCTGTGAGTTCGATCCTGACCTCCTGGCGCTAAGGTCGTGAGCCGACCCGAGTCATTTGCCCGCTGGCCAGTCCCACCTGCTGTTTGACAGAGGTAACTTGCCCCGGGCCTGGTATTTAATCCGAGCTGTTAATCTGGTTAGGTGTGACAAAGCAATTCCCTGGCTTAGAGCCCAGACACATCAGAAAAGGAAAGAAAAATACCCAGGGGAGAAAAATAGGAGGGAGAACCCTGGTGGGGAACAGCAGCTGCGGTGTGCGGGGGCAGGGGAACCGGGTACACGCGAAGAACGCGGGCTCCGAAGTGGCCAGGGGGAGAGGGATACAGGGCATCACACAGCACTGGGTGGGGTCGGCGTGGGGACCGGCAGCCCGGTTCTGGAAGGAAATGCTACGTCCATAGCCCAGAGCTGTGTGCGGTTGCTAACATTTAGAGGTCTTTTTTTAATGTTTATTTTCTATCTTTGGCGGGGGGTGGGAGAGGAGGGCAGAGAGAGACAGGGGAACAGAGGATCCGAAGCAGGCTCTTCTGACAGCAGTGAACCTCATGGGGGGAGGGGGGGGGCAGGGGGCTTGAACTCAGGAACTGTGAGATGTTGACCTGAGCCAAAGTCAGACGCTTCACACGCTTGGAATTTGTTAAAGTCTGTATTTGAGGAAAAAAAAAAAAAAAAAGAGAAGAAGGTGCCATGAAAATACTTCCCCAAACATCATGTCACAAGAACGTGCCAGTCACATTCTGTGGCAGCATTTCAGGGCTCGCTTTTACACGGAGGGGGGTTGCTACAAAGATCAGGAACGCAAGCTGTTTCCTTGGTTGAAAGCACAAGTGATCTTGACTATTACGTTCACGGTCTTTCCTACATGCAACAGTGGAGGCGTGGTTCCCAGAGCGCACATGGAGAAACAGAAACGCATAAAGCTTCACGGGTTACATTTCGGATTTTATTTAACAGAGAAGACAGTGCGGAAGTGCAATTCGTGCCACATCGGCCCTCGCTGTTCCGTCTTCTGCCTACCGCCCCCCTCTCTCTGGTTTTGAAGGCTGACTAAATCTAGAGCCCAGAGGGTATCGTGTATTGTACTGTACGTGCCTCCACGTACCCCTAAGAATGTGAATCGAAATTCGATGTGGATTTAAGTCCTCTACGCCCTCACTCACGAAAGCGTCCGAAGCATGGGCTGTTAAGAACGAAGCCAGTTTCTTCTGTGGTCCTGAGGGGATACAAGGAACATATCCTCCCAACAAGGAAAAGGACAAAGCCCCTCTCTGCTCCCCTAATTGCCACCCCTGCCCCATTCCTCGCCACACTCGGATTCCCTTCAATACTAGGACAAGGGTCTGGGAACATCTGGTCTCCTCAGAAACATTTCTGGAGGTGCCACAGTTTCCTCAACTCAGAAGACTTGTCCTGATTAACCACGCAGAGGGGGAAGCGCAACCTTCCTTGTCGAAGCCAGCCAGGGAAACTGAAGCTGGGAAAAGGCCGTGCAGGGGCGAGGGTGAGGGGGCTAGGGGGCTGCCGATCAAGGAGGCACTCCCTCCAGAGGGACAGGGCATCAGAGGGCAGGCCTGGAGCTCATACTGTCAAGGCCTTTTGGTGGCCAGAAGGCTCCTGTTATACCTGCCAAATGTATCCAGACACACCTTGTGCCTGTTAGCCGCTCTGTGAATGGTGAGCTGACCTACCGAGCATCCAAAAGGCCCTTAGGAGGGGCGCCTGGGTGGCTCGGTCGGTCAGGGTCAGGGTCAGGCTTTGGCTCAGGTCACGATCTCACGGTCTGTGGGTTCGAGCCCCGCGTCGGGCCGTCTGCTGTCAGCACAGAGCCTGCTTCAGATCCTCTGTCCTCCTTCTCTCTGTGCCCCTCTCCCACTCATTCTCTCCTTCTCTCTCTCTCAAAATAAATAAACTTAAAAAAAACCCACAAAGGCCCCTAGGAAATAACATTCTTAGCATCACTAACAGGGGTTGGTCATCCAGACTCGGTGCCCTTCTGATGCGAGGAAGTAGAAGTTCAAGCACCATCCATGAAGTGGTCTAGTTAAGTCACTGCACCCACCTAAGTCGAGTCCAGCCTTTGGATCTAACATCTAGTTTGCAGAAATTTAGGGAGCAGAGGAACAAGTTAAGCATCATGAGGAAGAAGCAAATACATTCGTGATGTAGGACAATCCATGGGGCAACGGGTCCAGTTTTTTCCAAAGTTAGTACGTGAAAAAGATGAAGGGTGGAGAAGGCAGTCGGGCAGAGACGAAGGAGAAACAACATGATATGGTCAGTGTTAGGGACTAAATTGTGTCCCCCAATTAAAAAATTTTTTTTATTGTTTATTTTTTTTATTTATTTTTTTTTTAATTTTTTTTTTCAACGTTTATTTATTTTTGGGACAGAGAGAGACAGAGCATGAACGGGGGAGGGGCAGAGAGAGAGGGAGACACAGAATCGGAAACAGGCTCCAGGCTCTGAGCCATCAGCCCAGAGCCTGACGCGGGGCTTGAACTCACGGACCGCGAGATCGTGACCTGGCTGAAGTCGGACGCTTAACCGACTGCGCCACCCAGGCGCCCCTATTGTTTATTATTTTTGAGAGAGAGAGAGAGAGACAGAGAGCAAGCAGGGAAGGGGCAGAGAGAGAGGAAGACACAGAATCGGAAGCAGGCTGCAGGCTCTGAGCGCTCAGGACAGAGCCAGACGCGAGGCTCGAAGTCACAGACCACAAGACCATGACCTGAGCTGTCGTCGGCCGCCTAATTGACTGAGCCACCCAGGCACCCCATGTGTCCCCCAATTAAAAAAAATTTAATGTTTATTTTTGACAGAGAGGGAGAGAGAGAGAAAGAGAGAGAGAGAGACAGACACAACAAGGGGCAGGGGAGAGGGGGTAGGAGCAGAACAAGGGGCAGGGGAGAGGGGGAGACACAGAATCCAAAACAGGCTCCAGGCTCTGAGCTCTAGGCACAGAGCCTGACGCGGGGCTTTGAACACACGAACCATGAGATCATGACCTGAGCTGAAGTCGGGCGCTCAACTGACTGAGCCACCCAGGGCGCCCCAGTCTCCCCAGTTTTTATGTTGAAGTCCTAATCCCCACTACTTTAGAACGTGACTGCATTTGGACACAGGGTGTTTAAAAGAGGTGAGTAAGTTAAAATAAGACCAGCAGAGTGGGGTCACGATACAATCTGACCGGCATCCTTATAAGAAGCAGAAATTTGGACAAAGACAAGGAGGATGAGCACGCACAGAAGGAATAACACGTGAGGGCACCGAAGAGAGCTGCGAGCTGCGCCAGGGACAGGGGCCTCGGGAGAAACGAAACCTGCCCACACCTTGATCTTGAACTTCTGGCCTTCAAACTGTGAGAAAAGAAACTTCTGTTGCGGTGGTATTTTGTTAGCAAATGTTAAATGATGCAGATGTTAAATGTTAAGTAGATGTTAAAGGATGTTACAACAGTGTTAATTTTGGTGGGTTCGGTATTATACCGAAAAGGTATATATACAGAAAAGTTATTCTCAAATGTGCTTAGTAAAGGTTATTAGGTTTCTTAAAGTGACATTCATTTTTATTTTAAGTGTCTTCAATGAATAACAGTTGTAATGAAGCTTCCGATCATGCCCCCCGACCCCCCCAAAAACCATTTGCTGGAACTATGGAAATGCTAAGGACAGGGCATCCTTTTTTTTAATCACAAGTGAGAGTAAGACCTCACCCAGGGCCGTGGAAGCCTCCACCACTCGGGTCCAGTCAGCTGGGGCTCTCCTAATGCATGGTTTATGCTGGCCACAAATCTTACGGACATCAGATTTGCTAGCTGAAGAACGAATTTTCCGCCGGTCACAGCAGATAGATTGTGAAATGTGCGGATGGACGTGAAAATTAAGGATAACCAAAGTGTACAAAAACCTGTGCTCGTAAGTAGCTAACCACTCTTCTCTACTCCTTCCAGGACTATCTGGGCAATTTTTTCCTCTTCTTTTTCACAAATTCTACTTTCCTACATAGAAAATTCTCCACGATCCTTTAGTGGATAGTAGCACTGGGTCCTCAAACTTTGACTTCCATCCGTGGTCAGTTAGACTTTTTCATCCTGTGACAATGACAGCAAGCTCCCATCCTATTTAAAGCTTTTAGGGGGGCGCCTGGGTGGCGCAGTCGGTTAAGCGTCCGACTTCAGCCAGGTCACGATCTCGCGGTCCGTGGGTTCGAGCCCCGCGTCGGGCTCTGGGCTGATGGCTCAGAGCCTGGAGCCTGTTTCCGATTCTGTGTCTCCCTCTCTCTCTGCCCCTCCCCCGTTCATGCTCTGTCTCTCTCTGTCCCAAAAAAAAAAAAAAAAAAAAACAACAAAAAAACCCAAAACGTTGAAAAGGAAAAAAAAAAAAGCTTTTAGGTTGTAGGCAATTTGAGCCTCCGAAAGCTGCTACCATTGAAGTTATACACACAGGCTTTTGTTTCCCTCTGGCCCTTGTTCATTAGTACTTTTGAGGCTTGTTCAATGTCCCTAAGTTTTCCCCCTAATGCGAAAATGCAAAACGTAGAAATGGTGGATACCATTAAGGAACCTTAAGGAAACTTAAGTTAGATCCTCTGACTTCATTTCCTATAGGAGATTGTCTTTAATTGAAGTTTTGGTCTGTCTTTCTAACGTTTTTTTCTTAAGAGTGCACAATTTTGGGGGCGCCTGGGTGGCTCAGTCAGTTGAGCGTCTAACTTAGGCTCAGGTCATGATCTCGCGGTCCATGAGTTCGAGCCCCACGTCGGGCCCTGTGCTGACAGCTCAGAGCCTGGAGCCTCCTTTGGATTCTGTGTCTCCTTCTCTCTCTGCCCCCACCCCTCCACTCTCTGTCTCTCTCGCTCTCAAAAATAAATAAACATTAAAAAAAATTTTTAAAACGGGTGCACACTTCTTCTAAGAAATAACATTGCTAGAGGTTGAACGTCACATAGAAACTTTCATATAAACTACAAAAACGCAGTCAGACTTCATTCACACTTACATTTAGGTTGTAGATGAGAGGTAGGCAAACATTTTCCAGAAAGGACTGGAGGGTGAATATTGTAGCCTTTGCCCGCCATTTCGTCTCTAAAGCAACCGCTTAGCTCTGCTTCCATTAGCACAAAAGCAGTCACGGACATCACATAACTGAACGAGTACGGCCGAGTTCCCATAAAACTTCACGGACGTTAAAATTCAAATTTCAGAATATTTTCACGTGTCACGACACATTACTCTTCTTCCGATTTTTTTCCTCCAACAGTTAAAAAGTGTGAACATTGAACCTCTGGGCCAGTGAACACATCTAGCTGCTGGGAGGGTGGTGTCCCCACAGAGGGTATGGAGGCCCCATGCCCCTTCCCCATGCCTTGCCCTCCACATCTCTTGCGCTTGGCTGTTGCTGACTTACTGACCTCCGCTGAGCAAGAAGGAATGCTACTAGCAGACTGCCTTGGATTTGAACTGTAACTCTTCCTGAGTCCCCAGCCTGCCAGCCTAGCCCTGCAAGAGTCTGGATGTGCCAAGTTTCCACCATCGTGTGAGCCATTTCCCCAAAATAAGTCCCTCTCCCTCTCTCTCTCTCTCCATATATATCGATATATGGATATATATGGATATATATGGAATATATATACAGAAAATAAAAATATCGCATTTTTATTTATTTTTTAAATGTTTATTTTTGAGAGAGAGCGACAGAGCAGGGGAGGGGCAGACAGAGATGGAGGGGCAGAGAAAGAAAGAGAGAGAATCCCAAGCAGGCTCCATACTGTCAGTGCAGAGCCTGACGCGGGGCTCAAACCCACGAACCATGAGATCATGACATGAACTGAGATCAAGAGTCAGACACTCAACTAACAGCCACCCAGATGCCCCAGGATGAATAAATGATTTTTTTAAACGTAAAAACCATATTTAGGGGCGCCTGGGTGGTTCAGTCAGTTGGGCGTCCGACTTTGGCTCAGGTCATGATCTCACGGTCCATGAGTTTGAGCCCCGCGTCGGGCTCTGTGCTGACAGCTCAGAGCCTGGAGCCTGCTTCAGATTCTGTGTCTCCCTCTCTCTGACCCTCCCCTGTTCATGCTCTGTCTCTCCCTGTCTCAAAAATAAATAAATGTTAAAAAAATAAATAAAAAAACAAACAAACCGTATTTAGCGTGCAGGCCATACAAAAACAGGCAGCAGTCTAGATCTGGCCCGTGTGCCTTAGTTTGCTGACCTGTGTGGTAAATATATAGAAACTCTTCGTAGATTGTTTACAGTTTTAGAAAAGAAAAGTCCAGACCGATTCTAGGGCAGTGACATCCCATTGATTATGCCAAAGAATTTCCCACCATAGCCTTATGAGAATTTAGTATGCTGTAGCAAAGCAAGCTACGTATCATGAAGAGCCTACCAAATTTACATTTCTGCCTCTGGCCCAGGCCAATCCTTTCATTTCAAAACACATTAATCCAACCGCCTACTTGCCGCCACAGTTGGACCTCTGTAGACATCTCAGGCTTTAGGATCTAAAATGGACTCTTGTGTCTCCTCTCCTGCCCCCTCTGTTTCCTCTCCCACCTTCTCCAAGTCCATACATGGTGCCCCTATTCACCCATATCCGAGGAACCACCTCGATTCCTCTCTCTGCTGCTTACTCATTGGCCAGGTTGCCAGATCTCCAGAGTAGACATCGGGTCTACTCACCTTTCTCCAATTCCACTGCCCACCCGGCCCAGGTGGGCATCATATTTTGTGTGGGACACTACAATGACCCCCAATCCACCCCCTTCTACTTTACCCCCCTACCCCCCCAGATTTTCCATTACAGTGGTAAGAGCTGAGTAGGTGCAGTAGAGACCATATGGCCCACAATGTCTAAAACATCTACTGATTACAACAGAATCCACAATTTTGTGAGCCCCCTCCTGTGGTCTTCAGTGGCAATCTATGACACTAGAAGGAAATCTAAACTCCTTATCAGAGCCTACTTTTTCCACTTATGGCTTCCAACGAATCCAGAGTTTCCCCGTCGTCTACATGAGCAAATGGAGTTGTCATCACATCTTACGTGTAATTTGTGAAATGATTCCATGGAGATTTCCAGATCCCATCTTATCAAGGGGGAAAGTCAGACTCAGAGAGCTTCTGTGATGTGCCCAACTTCCCAAGTCAGCCCCCAAAGAGACTGGGGTCTAGATCATGAAGAGACTGGGGTGTAGATCAGGAAGAGACTGGGGTCTAGATCATGAAGAGACTGGGGTGTAGATCAGGAAGAGACTGGGGTCTAGATCAGGAAGAGACTGGGGTGTAGATCAGGAAGAGACTAGGGTCTAGATCATAGAGACTGGGGTCTAGATCATGAAGAGACTGGGGTCTAGATCATGAAGAGACTGGGGTGTAGATCAGGAAGAGACTGGGGTCTAGATCATGAAGAGACTGGGGTCTAGATCATAGAGAGACTGGGGTCTAGATCATGAAGAGACTGGGGTCTAGATCATAGACTGGGGTGTAGATCATGAAGAGACTGGGGTCTAGATCATGAAGAGACTGGGGTCTAGATCATGAAGAGACTGGGGTGTAGATCAGGAAGAGACTGGGGTCTAGATCAGGAAGAGACTGGGGTGTAGATCAGGAAGAGACTGGGGTCTAGATCAGGAAGAGACTGGGGTGTAGATCATAAAGAGACTAGGGTCTAGATCATAGAGAGACTGGGGTCTAGATCATGAAGAGACTGGGGTCTAGATCATAGAGAGACTGGGGTCTAGATCATGAAGAGACTGGGGTCTAGATCAGGAAGAGACTGGGGTCTAGATCAGGAAGAGACTGGGGTCTAGATCATTCGGCTGGAGGCTCAGATCCATCCACCCCACAGTGCCTTGGTCTTCACACCACACCTGGGCCTGGGCCACAGCTAGACGGATTCGGGTTATTTTTGGAGTAAATGCCTCTGGAGTCCTTTTTCTCAGCAGGGCTGCTTCAGGTGGAATGGAAACTCCAGTGTACTCCCTTGGGCCCATACTCCCTCAGTGTCCCCAGGACAGTCTCCGGGGGCTGAGCTGACGGAACGTTTTTGTCTGCTGTTCCTGGGGTGTGTGGGGGAGAATCTCTGTTCCTCAAGGTTCTGGTTTTCTACAGTGTGTGCCAAAATAGCTACTGAATGTTAGGTTCCCATCCCCCCTTGGCAGGAAGTGTTAAATAGCTAGATATATTGAACAAACATCTAAAACCGAGAAAATTGCAAAGAACCAAAATATTTAATCGTTATGCATTTTGGCCTATCTGTAGAGCACCATGGCTAATTTGATAATCTTTTTTGTGAGACAAATAGGCAGTTAGATACAGAGATCCAGAAATGAAACCCCCATCCTAAGGGACGCATACAAAGACTCAGAGAAGACCAGTTTCCATTATGGAAATATAATCTATTTGCATCTCCTGATTCTCAGAATAGAGTTATTTTATTTTTAAAAAATTTTTTTAAATGTTTATTATTTTTAAAATTTTTTAATTCTTTATTTTTGAGAGAGCGAGAGAGAGCGCGTGCCGGGGAGGAATAGAGAGAGAGGGAGACACAGAATTCGAAGCAGTCTCCAGGCTCCGAGCTGCCAGCACAGAGCCCGACGAAGGGCTCAAACTCACCAACCATGAGATCATGACCTGAGCCGGAGTCGGACGCTAAACCAACTGAGCTACCCAGGCACTGCATCATAATACACACACACACACACACACACACACACACACACACACACACAAATATATGTATATAATATATACACGTATAATATGTGTATATAATATATACATACATATTTTTTTCACGGGTGGAACTTTTTTTCTTAATTTATTTTTTAAGAGACATCCGAATTAGCATATACTGCCACAATGATTTCAGGAGTAGGTTTCTTAATGCCCCTTCCCCATTTAGCCCATCCCCCCTCCCACAACCCCTCCAGCAACACTCCGTTTGTTTTCTATATTTAAGAGTCTCTTATGTTTTGTTCCTTTCCCTGTTTTTATATTATTTTAGCTTTCCTTCCCTTATGTTCATCTGTTTTGTCTCTGAAAGTCCTCCTATGAGTGAAGTCATAATGATATTTGTCTTCCTCTGACTAATTTCGCTTAACATAATACCCTCCAGTTCCAACCACGTAGTTGCAAATGGCAAGATTTCATTCTTTTTGATTGTCGAGTAACACTCCATTGTATATATATATATACCACATCTTCTTTATCCACAGAATACATATATTTTAAACAAATATATGCTCTATGTAAATTAGTATTTATAGTTTTAATACCTGCATGATTTGGAACATGTGACTGAAAGATACAGAAAAGAAATAGTCTTTTGTTTCGTTTATGACGTTTGTTTAACGTGCCCAGGTGAGTTCTTCACTTTATTAGATTTTGCAGAATTTTACCTTTTTGCCTCTTTGTACCCTTTCATCCACCCTCCTTTAACCTGAATTTATTCACCAAGTTCTGGTCAGGATATTCAGATGTTTTTGTTACTCAGTCCTTCATTTCCCCAAAGAATAATAGCACAGTCTAACAAGTCACCTAAAGGGCCAGAAGTGACTTGCCTTCTTTTTAAATAATTTTTTAAAATGTTTATTTATTTTTGAGAGAGAGAGAGAGCAAGAGAGCGTGCACGGACACACACACATTAGTGGGGAAGGGGCAGAGAGAGAGGGAGACAGAGAATCCAAAGCAGGCTCCATGCGCAAAGCGCTATGTGGGGCTTGAACCCACGAACTGGGAGATCATGACCTGATCCAAAGTTGGCCTCTCAACCAACTGAGCCACCCAGTGGCCCATGACTCAACTTGGTTAGCAAAGCCTTCTCTCTGGTAGGAATTAGATAAATTCCAGTTTGTTGCATGACCAGATCCTACACTTCTTGTGCCTTGACTGACACCTGCCCTCACACTGGAAGGACAGCAGTCTCCTCGGAACGTGGAGGCCAGACCACTCTCACTGCGCTGAGGAAGTTAAAGACTGAGACAGGCCTGCGGCCTCAGGGACACAGACCTGAGGTGCCATCCTGCTTGCTCTGGTCAGGGGAGCCCTGTGTATCCCAGAAGCACCCATCTGCCTCCAGGCATACTATTTTCATCTCCTATTTAAAGATTAAGAAAGAATTCTGTCCACGTTTATTTAGTTTTTTGAGAGAGAGAGAACGCATGTGTGTGCAAGTGGGGGAGGGACAGAGAGACAGGGAGACACATGATCTGAAGCAGGCTCCACCCAGGTTCTGAGCTGTCAGCACAGAGCCTGACCTGGGGCTTGAACCCACGGACCGTGAGATCATGACCTGAGCTGAAGTCGGATGCCCAACCGACTGAGCCACCCAGGCGCCCCTCATCTTCTATTTAGGGCAGAATCTAATTGTTTTCATGTACTAGTACAGTCTTTTTTAAAAGAAACAGATGCATAAGTCAAAATAAAAGTGCAGCTCGGTAACAGAAAATTTAATATGAAGATTAATTGTATTTAAATCATTCATGAGGATAATGTTAAAATTACTCCTAGCCCCCACACAGACTCTCCTCTGCAAAAATAAACCAGCTGTCCTTTCCAGAGAATACTGGCAGACTTCTTAAAGTATTCTTAATATTGTTTTCTTATTGGCAACATCTTGTAATAAACCCTACTGGATATGACACCAAGTAGTCAGATGTGGGTTTTAAGGAGAGATTTTACTTTGGATTATAATTCTCTGTTACTAAATTTTGTTTGTTTATTTTGTGGTCTACAAAAGATAAAAGTGTTGGCAAAATAGGAATTCATAAGCTTATTTAGTTATATTTTCACAGATATTAAGACATAAGCATAGGCCTTTTATATTAAAAAACCTTTCAGAACCTTGTTTAAATGGTAGAAATCTTAGAATCTGTACCAGATATAAATATTATCAAAATATGAGTGTTTAAAATCAAATTATTCAGGAGTACCTGGGTGACTCAGTCGGTTGCTGGCTCAGCTGACTTCGGCGCAGGTCATGATCTCATGGTTCATGAGTTCGAGCCCCACATTGGGCTCTCTGCTGTCAGCACAGAGCCCACTTCAGATCCTCTGTCTCGCTCTCTCTCTGCCCTTCCCTCCCGCTTTCACTCCCTCTCCCTCTCTCTCTCTCTCTCTCTCAAAAATAAACATTTAGAAAAATAAATAAAATCAAATTATCCATGTTCAGGGGCCTAAAATAATGACGGATAAATACTATAGGAATACTGATAACAGGTTCCATTTACTGAATACTCTCTTGAATGCTTTTTGCTGTACATTTCTTACCAGAAAGTAAGTGTAATTATCCATGCTATATATATTCAGAATTAGAGGTTCAGAAAACTGAGTAAAGTCAAGATTCAAACTGAGCTTTCTTTCATCCCAATGCTCATGCGTTTTATATCACATGACTGCAATATGAAACGTGAAGAGTTGCAGGGATTCTAACATATTTCTTTTCCGTCTAACATTTTTAAGCTCATGAAGCATACAGGACACTTTATAGTTGTGAATGGCAAGATTTTTAACGTTCACTTTCTGAATTACATTGGAAACAAATGTAATAGAAAGATACAAATGTGATCCAAAAGTAAAAAGAAGAAAAAGAAAGAAATGAAAAAGAAAGAAAAGAAAAGAAAAAAAGAAAAAAGGAAAAGAAACTTAATCGGGGAAAAACATTTTCAAGAAAAAAGGCAACAGGTCAGGGCAGACCGCTGTTCCTCTGCACCAACGAAAAACGTCAGGTAAGTAACTAGAATCACATTTTTCTAAAGACATCAGAGAGCCATGGAAGCAAAAAGATTGAATGAGCTAAGGTTTCTGAGAGGCAGAGCTCTTGGAAAAGTGTTTTTCCCCACTGAGGGCACTTGCCCCCTGGAGGCGGGGGATGAGACTATATAATGGGACACCGTAAGGTCAAGTGGAAGACCCAGTGTCTGTCTGTAACAAGGTCTCCTCAAACACACGGCTGGCCTTCTCAAGACATCTACCCAATGTGCAAGTCAGCCGGGGAAGGTGGGGGCAGAAAGCCAGCTCAAAACCTCTGGAGGGGGCAATGGATGTCTCAGTCTTTCAAGACCCAGGACATAGAAACCCACTAGGCTCTGACTCTGGAGCCCAGGAGGAAATACCCGAGGAATGGGGGAAAGCCAGAGGTTACCTACATCTTATTGAAATTGCATCTGTCCCCAACTTATCTCAATACCTGTTAGTAGTCAAGTGGTGAAGCCCCTCATCCTCCCAGAGGAAATCCCTCCAAGGGAGATTGCCGGCTGGTGGATGCTATGACTCAACCTACACAGTCTCTTCATATGCAATGTGCACCTACAATAAAAACTGGGGGGAATGTGTAGAGACAGAAAAATGTGACAGAAGAAGCAAATAACAGATACAGGCTCACAAACGCTATCAATATTGGATTGAGTAGCCAAGAATCAGATGGACAGAAATGATGGGGGGTTTCACTGGAGAATTTAAGTGTATTGAAAAGAATCAATTGGACATACTGCTTTGAGAACAAAACACTTTCTGAAATTAACAACTCCCAAATGGTTTGACAAAAGACTGGGCACAGCAGAAGACAGGCTCAGTAAACTAAAACAAGGTCAAAAGAAAATATTCAAATTGAAGGAGAGAACGACAGACCAAAAATAAAAAAGAAAAGAAAGAAGGAAGGAAAATGGATGCAACAGAACATCAAATAAGACACACAAGGGAAGAAAGGGAAAATCTAACATGTATGGTTTGAGTCCCAGAAGCAGGAGAGAAGGAAACAGGTAAGAAGCAAAATCTGAAAGATGCTGAGTGAAAAATTTCCAAAATTCATGAAAGATATCAATCTACAGATATAAGAAAATGAGGGAGTTGAATGCAGGATAAATATAAAACCACACCACCTTTATTCTAACTGTGGCAAGCCAAAACCAAAGAGAAAAACTGTAAGTCAGCCAGAGGAAAAAGTCATGTTGCCTTTGGAGAAGCAGGACCTTACAACAAAAACTATAGAAGACAACAGATAATGGTGGGAGATTGTAAAGGCAAGGCACAGCCTGGGATGTGACGTACACGTAGACACATGCACATTTTTGACTTATATCCAGAATATATAAAGATCTCTCTTTTTTTTCAAAGTAGTTTTCATGCCCAGGGTGGAGCCCAACACAGGGCTTGAACTCACGACCCTGAGATCAAGACCCTGAGACCAAGACCTGAGCTGAGATCAAGAGTCAGATGCTTAACCGACTAAGCCACCCAGGTGCCCCAGAATGTATAAAGAACTCTTATGGATCAAAAAGAAGACAGACAACACAACGGAAGAACGGGTCAAAGGCTTGTAGAGGCAGTTTACAATAGATGACATATGAACGGCCAACAAAAAGATGGTCAACATCATTAGTAATCGGGGGAATACGAACTACAACCACAGTGAATTACCACGACACTGCCACCAGGATGACCGAATTACAGGGGTGGACGACACTAAGTGCTGGTGAGGATGGGGTGTAAATTGGCTTGGGGTGTAAAACGGTTTGAAAAACTGATAGTATCTAGTATCTAAACATATACTGGATCCATTATCTGGCGGTCTCACTCCTGGGCATCCAATGGAAACAGGGCTTAGGTTTGTCAAAAGACATGAATAAGAATATTAATATTAGCATTATTCTCAATAGCCCCACACTAGAAAACAACTCAAATGTCCTTCAAAAGTGAAACAGTTAAACGAACTGTGTTGTGTTAACACAAAGGAACACTGGGCAGCATTGAAAAATCACGAGTCACAATACGCAACAATGAGCGAATCTCAAAAAAAAAAAAAAAAGCTGAGTTAAAGAACCAGATGCAAAGATTACGTACTATGTAATTCCATATGAAGTTCAAAAAAAAAAAAAGGCTCAGCTAATACAGCTGACCCTTAAACAACATGCGGGTTGGGGTGCTGACCGCCCCCATACGGTTGAAAATCTGCCTATAATTTTTGACTCTCCCTCAAACTTCACAGCGTCCTGTTGACTGGCTGCCTCACCAACAGCATAAACAGTCTATTAACACATATTTTGTATGTTATACACACTATATACTGTATTCTTACAATAGAGTAAGCTAGAGAAAAGAAAACATTACTAAGAAAATCATAAGAGGGGCGCCTGGGTGGCTCAGTCGGTTAAGTGTCTGACTTTGGCTCAGATCATGATCTCATGGTCTGTGGGTTCGAGCCCTGCGTCGGGCTCTGTGCTGACGGCTCAGAGCCTGGAGCCTGCTTCTGATTCTGTCTCCCTCTCTCTCTATCCCTCCCCGACCAGTGCTCTGTCTCTGTCTCTAAAGAATAAATAAGTGTAAAAAAAAAAAATTTAAAAAAAAAAAAAAGAAAACCGTAAGAGAAAATACTTTTAGAGTACTATCCTGTATCAAAAAAAAAAAAAAAAAAAAATCCATGTGTAAGTTGACCTAAGCAGTTCAAACCCACTGTTCAGGGGTCAGCTGTATATGGTTTGAGAACTTAAAAGAGCCGTTGGTTACCTGTGGGAGTAAAGACTGGGAGGCAGCAAGAGGGGGCCTTATGGATAGCTAAAATTATCCTGTACCTTGACCTAAAGCAGTGGGGAGTGATCTTGCCCCCAGAAAACATTTAGCAATGTCTGGAGACATTTGTCATTGTCCCATCGAGGGAAGGGTGCTATCGGCATCTAGGGGTAGAGGGCAGGGATACTGCTCAACACCCTACAATGCACAGGACAGTCTCCCAAACAGGGAGGTAGTCAATCCAAAATGTCAGTGATGCTAAGGTGGAGAAAGGCTGGTGTAGATAGTTACATGGCGGTATGCTCACGTAAGGTTTATTAAGTTGTACATTTAAGATGTGCACACGGGGCGCCTGGGTGGCGCAGTCGGTTGAGCGTCCGACTTCAGCCAGGTCACGATCTCGCGGTCCTTGAGTTCGAGCCCCACGTCAGGCTCTGGGCTGATGGCTCAGAGCCTGGAGCCTGTTTCCGATTCTGTGTCTCCCTCTCTCTCTGCCCCTCCCCCGTTCATGCTCTGTCTCTCTCTGTCCCAAAAATAAATAAACGTTGAAAAAAAAATTAAAAAAAAAAAAAGATGTGCACACTTTACTGTAACTTATGACTCAAATAAACAAAGGTAAAAGCAATAACAAATGTCACAAAAGTATATTTAGCTCCTTACTGAAATTTAGCAAACTTCTGTAGAAACTTTGTTTCAGTGTTATAAACAGTCTAACTCAATAGCGTCCTAATGACCTGCATTTGCCAGGAATTACATTAAGTGAGAACTCTTTTTGTACCGTTCCCATTAAATACCCAGAAGCATCTATACACTCCTATATAGGAGAAGACATATGAATTAGTATCTGGGTTATTGCTAGGAATGGATTAGAGATATAATAAAGGTCCAGTTAAAATCTTGGATTGGGAGTAACCTGTTCTGCGAGTGTTCTGCAAGACGAGCAAACATTTCTAATAAATTTTAAGTTGATAAACGAGAGACGTCTAGCAATACGAGTAGTATGCGATGCTGAATGCCACGTGATCACAAGTGAACCAATGGTTCTTCTCTCCCTCCCTCCCTCCCTCCCTCTCATACTGCAGGATTGTGCGTGATCATCAATGCAATGCCACATTTCCACAAAATCCTCAAAAGGAGGCAAAAGCAAGTGTCATTGGACAGGTTCCTTGTTAAAATTGCATAAAACAAGAAAGATTCCATTGAGCCAATAGATAGCAGTGATTCCATTATGATAGTGGAAGTTGTCCTACACGGTAATGATCCTCTCTCTTGTCTCCCTCATATCAGTCACAAGGGTCTTCAAAGGTAAGTGGAGGTTAATTTGCTTTTCTTTATATTTTGTATTTTCTTTATTATTTGTATTATATTATGATATCGTAATCATTTTTTTAAAAATTTTAATATTTAATCTTGAGAGAGAGAGAGGGAGAGTGAGAGAGCGCGCGAGCATGCGGGGCAGGGGCAGACAGAGGGAGACACAGAATCCGAAGCAGGCTCCAGACTCAGCTGAGAGCATACAGCCTGACATGGGACTCAAACTCATGAACTGCGAGATCATGACCTGAGGCGAAGTGGGGTGCTTAACCGACTGAGCCACCCAGGCGCCCCTGTAATCATTTTTACATGATTATTTTGGGGTTGTGGAATGAATCATGTGAGTTTCCATTATTTCTTATGGAGAAATCCTCTTTGATACACAAGTGCTTTGGATTACAAGCATAAAACCGGAATGAATCATGCTCGCAAGCCAAGGTTTTACTGTATATGGTATAAAGTCCACACTTTTGGGATTTTCTTGGAGCCGTCAGAAGATAACAGAAAAACAAACGTGTCCTTTTAAGCAGTAGTCTAAGCTTGGTTCCAAAGGTAATAACTTATCACTGATTACCAAGAAATTAAGAAATCTACTGGTACCTTAAGTCTCATTCTTACTCCGCCCTGAGATGTAAAATTCATTTGCAAAGGTGGGTAAGGCATACGATGCCTCATGCTTTCCGCTGTCTTGCCATAAATGCAACAGCTCTGTAAGTTTCTGTTGGTCTAGCCAGCCAGCCCTAGAAGGGTGACAAGTGCTAGGTGTTGCCAGCCTCAGAACTGCACCACAAACCTGTGTTCTAGCTCTTGAGCAGATACTGCTCAGGTAGCGTTAGAGGCGATGGGCACCTAACGGAGATAAACCAGACAACAAAGGATACTCCTCTACTTCACTGCTGGGTGACTAACAACCCGCTGCTGGGTTGTAACCCAGGACCTCGGGGAGTCAAACTGCTAAGTAACCGCATGAGATGCCATTGTCTAAAATCCAAATGCTAACTGTATTTCAAAAGGGTTCTACAGTTTAGCATAGAGTTAAATAATTAGTAGAAATTGAGCACTTCCAAACCAGAACAGTTAACTGGCTTTAAAAAAAAAAATCAGTGAAATAATCGAAGTAAAACATCACTGCTGGGCAACAGGGCTGATGATGCCTACTTCACAAATGAGTCCCCATGCAAATAGCTAGAATCTAATCAGCCGGATTTGAATCAGGGTGATTTCTTCTATGACTCCGTAACATATACTATCACTTCATGCTTTCACTCATATCACACTCGCGTGTGAATGGCTGCTGCAAAAGCTTATTCAATTGTACTACGAACTGACTCACCCATGCAGGGTTGTCTAAACTCTCGAGCTGCTCAAGGTAAAATTCAGGGACCATCTCGATAGCACCGGGTAGTCAATGACTCACACATTATACTAAAGGCTAAGCTCTGACTCAGAGTGAACCCTGTTAGTTGCTGACTGACACCATACGTAGTTGAATAGAAGAAGGTCACATTGTGAGTCACCTGGTGGTGCACCAAAAACCAACCTGAAATATTCCCAATTGGATAGTGATTCACATTATAATCAGATCGGGACTTGACTTAACACATGTGATTTCAAAACTCAGTTCTGCTGAACTGGCTTGGGAGACTGCTACAAGGTCACTCCCTACTTAATGCCCTGTATTTCTGTCTAAGAATACACGGTAGGGGAGGTGTACAGAAGTGCAAAGTCAAGGGTAAAATATCCAGTTCGCGCACTGGAAAGAACCATGGTCTCCCTCTGCGAGGATGCAAGCACAGTTCCCAGAAGGGCCTTCTTCGGAAGACACATCGTTCTTATAATCTTAAATGACTCTGCAGGGCCAGATGCTTCCTTGAAAGGTTCTGCCATAGAATTCCTAAACTGTTCTGTGAGGGCTGGGCCTTGAGGCCACCAGCTGCATCTGTCCATGGAAGGTGAATGTCATTAGTCATTAGACTGCCACATGCAGAAATGAAAGAACTGTAGGATTTGGGGATTGATATTCAGGTGCCTGGAATGGAAGTCATTTAAAAGTGACTGCATTAAAATCAGAAAGCTTTTTTTCTCTTTCATTCTTGCTTGTCCACAAAGTCTGGAACAATAAAACCTCCTTGCTATGTAATTTTGAAGGCCTTTCCTAAAAAGCTCTCTTAAGTCAGCAGGAGGGGAGATTTTAAGAATTTACAAAAAGCTCAGAAGTGATTTCTAAGGTAAAACTGCTCCAAGGGATTAACAGAACATACAACCAAACGCAGACTTCGGTGGGACCCTGGATTCCAATGCTGGCTCTCCCTCTAGCTTGATCTGTGATCTCAGTCTACCTTAGGTAAGTTAGGAGGGTCTACCTTCCGCTGTGAGAGACCATAATCAAGCTGCGGGACACGAAGAGCCAAATTACTGCCCGGTCTTTCTTGTGTTGTATATAACACATGGCTTCTAGTTTCCTATTTGTTAAAGGTTCATAAATCTGTAGCAAATAGGAAAACATCAGCCTGGTTATGTAGGAGCCCTAAGGAGCGGGTCAGGAGACCTAACTCTAATCATATTTGGGGCCTTATTTATTTATTTATTTATTTATTTATTTATTTATTTATTTATTTTGGGGGGCCCTATTTATTTTTAAAAAAAATTTTTTTTCAACGTTTATTTATTTTTTGGGACAGAGAGAGACAGAGCATGAACGGGGGAGGGGCAGAGAGAGAGGGAGACACAGAATCGGAAACAGGCTCCAGGCTCTGAGCCATCAACCCAGAGCCCAACGCGGGGCTCGAACTCCCGGACCGCGAGATCGTGACCTGGCTGAAGTCGGACGCTTAACCGACTGCACCACCCAGGCGCCCCTTGGGGAGCCCTATTTAACTGGAGATCTTCAGTAAGGAACTCTACCCTCTCTGAATGTTTCCTCAGCTGTAAAGTGAAGGAATCTGACTTTTATCATTCTAGGTATTTTTTCTTTCTTTCCTCTTAAAGTGATCTCTGTGACCAATCTGGGGCTCAAACTCACAACCCAGAGATCAAGAGTTGCATGCTCTAGGGACTGAACCAGCCAGATGCCCCTATCTTTCTATATTCTTTTTGGCTAAAATGTTTATAATCTCATCTTAGAGGAGTCAGCATTTCTAGCTCCCAAGGTAAGTTTCCAGATGCTCTTATATATAATTGACCCGGTGCAATATTTTAAGGCAGACATTGGATTTTCTGTATATACTATGACCTAACGTGTAGGTTTTATACCTACCTGTTTTACAAAGTGAAGTATTTTGAAGGTTAGAGATAATTTTCTTAAAATGCTGTTTGAAATGTGTATGCAAATATTTCATAATTATTTGACATAGAGTCGAGATGATGTAGAAATGCATTGTATCTAACATTTACATATCAACATAGAAAATATTTACTGTTGGGGCGCCTGGGTGGCGCAGCCGGTTAAGCGTCCGACTTCAGCCAGGTCACGATCTCGCGGTCCGTGAGTTCCAGCCCCGTGTTGGGCTCTGGGCTGATGGCTCAGAGCCTGGAGCCTGTTTCCGACTCTGTGTCTCCCTCTCTCTCTGCCCCTCCCCCGTTCATGCTCTGTCTCTCTCTGTCCCAAAAATAAATAAACGTTGAAAAAAAAATTTTAAAAAGAAAATATTTACTGTTTTTCTAATTTTGGTGATGGATATCTTCTACTTTATTACAGCATACCAAAAAAATGCATTTTGTTCCTGATCTTTTTCTATACTGTTTTGAAGGCGACTTAGCCAATTTAGCATAAATACAGTAACAGTAATAACAGCTTTTGTTTGGCATGTGGCAGAGCTCTAATGTATTAATTTACAGAATGTTGGCAGCTGCCCTATGAGGTAGAGCTTTTTTCTTATCCTCATACTAAGACGATAAAACAAAGGCACTAAACGTTAAGTAACTTGCCTGAGGTCACACACAGAGGCTGGAATTTGAATTCGAGTTTCAGAGCTCAGGACTCAGACCTATCGGGCAATAGGGCCTCTCATACGCATTACTCAAACGAGATACAAAAGATGCCACCTACTGAGAAGATAGGATGAGGCACAGCAGAGGTTATGAACAAAAATTAGGTTAGGAGCAAAACCAAGAATTTCCAGAGAGTCATGTCATTACAAACGTCCTTGCCAAGTCTGGGGAGGAAATCAGTTCATTTCTTGAACTCAGGACCCTTGTTTAGTCAATTCCATAATCTGGAACCACTAGAAGTAAACTGAAGCCAAGCCACGCAAGGGCCCTGGGCCCCGGAGGAGGGGGACAGACCCAAGTGGGGTGAATGGAGACTGGTGCAGGAGCTCAGGCTCTCCCCATACTCCAGGGGCAATACGGAACCAAGAGGGCGGGTGACTGCTTCTGCCAGGCTGTGGACGACAGGAGTCCAGCCCGCACACAAGGCGCCGGGCGCGGTTGGGACGCCCAGCCAACTCCAGCCAGTCCGCCCGGTTGGGACAGCCGGGGTCCAAAGGCGCGACGGGCCTCCGCCGGATTCGGAGAAGCAAAGCAAGGCAGGCGAGAGTTCCCCTCGAGCGCGCTCCTTCTCCGGGACGGAAACCATTCACGTTCACTCCTCTAACCTGGCGGCCGCGGGCGCAGCAGCTGCAGCAGCAGCAGCACGCCGGGTTCCCAGCCCGCGCCCCCGCTCCGGCTTCGAGCACCATCCACCGCCGCGTCCCGCCCGCTGCTCGGGTCGCGCGCAGGGCCTGGCCGCCCGCCGGGATCTTCCTCTGAAACTCGCGAGTCCGGAAAACCCACTCCCGTCTCCGAGCGCCGCCTCCACCGGGGCCCTCCCCGCCCACTCACCCCCACGCGGGGTGGGCGGGTCGCCGAGCGCAAACCCCCCCGGGGCGCACCGTTTCCCGCCCACTCCCCGGACGCCGCGCACGCAGACCCCGCCCGAAAACGCCCACCCGCTCGCGGCTCGCAGCCCCCTCCGAGGCCCCTCCCCCGCCCACTCCCCACAGCTGGGGGAGGGGAGTCGCCAAGCACACAGACCCCCCCCCCCACCCCGCCCCATGTCTCCCGGTGCCCTCCTGCCGGCGCGAGGCCCCTCCTCGGTCCCCGGCGCGCGCACGCCCCCTTCCAGTGCCCGCAGCCGGGGCGCCCCGACTCGCTCCAACTTACCGAGCGCAGCTCCGAGAGTGCGGAAGACCCAACCGCCAGGGTTTGCTCCAGAAAAACACCCGCGGTGCCCGCACCTTAACCGCCGTGGCCAAGGCTGGGGGCACAGTTCAGTCCATTCCGTTTTCAAGAGCTTAAGCGCAGACCCTCCAGGGTCCGGCTTCCCGCGCCCACCTGCCGGGTCCCCCGCCTGAGTTGCGCTTTTCCTAAAGGGAGGCTCTGCGAGTCAGGGAGTGTCTCCTCTTCCTTCCCACCTGCGCTCCAGCTGCCCGCCTCCAGCGCCCGGCCGCTTCCTCGCCCTTCTCCCTACCGGTGAGAACGCCGACGTTTCCACCGCCTGGAGTTCCCCACAGCTACTTCGGGGCTCAGTACGCATTTCAGGCTTCAAAGGCCACCCTCCCGCGTCCTCTACCCACTCACTGACCTCAGGCCACGGAGGTTGAGTCGTGCGGACGCCCGGGTGGACCCGGCAGAAACTGATCCTGGGGGCTGGACGCCCCCCTGGGGACCCAGGCACACCCTCAGTCCATACACCCCCACGGTACGCACTGACCAACCTACGCGGCTGGACCCGCGGATGAGGCGACCGCTCCGCTCCCGCCACCGCGGCGACAACGAGGGCTCCGGGCCCTGCGTGCGCGCCCCGCTCCGCCCCGGCCACTTCCCACCCCGAGGCCTTAGGGTGAGTCCGAGAGGGGGCAGGGGGGCTGGGGATGCGGGGTACTCACGCTTCCACCGTCCGCGCGGCCAGCCGGAGGGGAAGCTCCGGCCAGCTCGCCTCCGTCGGCCGTGCGCATGCGTCCCGCGTGTGCCTTATTTCTTATCACAATACCAACTGGTGGCTTTACTACGCCCGCGGTCGCTCTCCCCGGTTTTCCTCTTCCTCCGGCTCGGTCTTTCCTCTCGCCGCCTTCTCCCTCCCTCAAGCTCCCTCCGCTCTGCCTCCTCCCCGCCCCCTCACTCCCTCCTCCCGGGCCGGGCTATCCCGGTCTCGCCTCCCTCTGGCGGCGGCGCGCTCCACTGCGGCGGGGGTCCGGGGGTCGCCCCAGGCTCCAAGCCGGACCCAATCCGCGGCGGGACTGTAGCCCCCTCCTCCGGCCCGGGATTAGGCAGAATCGAGGGTGTGGGCGCGGAGCCGGGCGAGCGCGGAGGTCGTCTGCAAACCCCCCCTCTGCGCTCCCTCCGCTTCGGCGCGCGGGGGCCGAGCGAGACTCCGCTGTGCCGGAATGCTTGCTCAGACCTTGTGAATGAAGGAGGGCGGAGGGAGGTGCGAGTGTGAGTGTGCGGGGGGTGCGCCCCGAGCGGAGGGGGTGCTCACGCCGTGGACTCCCCCGCCTCTGGAGGGCAGCCCCCTACCTTCTCTCTTTCCCCGGGCTTCTCCTAGCTCTGCCCTCCCCCTTCCCCCCGTGCAGCTTCGTCCCACCCCCGTGCAGCTTCAGCCTCTGCTGGTCCCTCTCTGGAAAGGGGTTCCACGCCCTCTTCCTGCCGCCGATGCCGGACGCCCCACCGGGGTGGGGGTGGGGAGGTGGGGGCTGGCTGGCTCCGGATTCCGGATCCCGCTGAGACCCCAGGCTCCTGCCTTCCGTCCCCAGGGGCTCCGAAGTCTGGGGGTAGGGAGAGCCCTAGAAGGGGGGGTGGGGGTGGGGAACGCTGCCGCCCAGCTCTGCGGGCACAGAGCATCGAGTGTCCCTATACACCCCGCCGCGTGCCCTCGGGAGCGAGGCGCAGGCGGAGGCCGGAGCCCTGCGCCGGAGCTCGGAGGGCTAAACTGAAGCTGGAAGCTGACCTGACACAAAAATAACATCACGTCATTTCCTCCCCGGCCTCCAGAGCTTGCAGACGCTGAGGGCAGGGGAGTGGGAGCGCGAGGTGGGGGCGGAGGCGCGTCGGGGGTAGGCTTGGAGGAAGGGGGTTGAGCGACGCGCTGAGAGCGAGAGTTTGAGAAGCAGGCTCAGGAAGGGCGAGGGCTCCCTCCCGCTTGCATTGACACTGGAAGGAAATGGTCCAGGGAAAAGTAGCTTCGAGGGTCTACTACGGAAAGGGGGTGTCAGGCGAGGCACCGGCGCCTTTTCCTTGAACGTGCTCAGGCCTCTCGACCTTACCACCCAAACTCTCTGTCCCGCGCCCCCCTGCCCCTTGCTGGCCAGAGCCCCTGCTGGCCGGCCTTGGAGTGGGTCAGTGGGGGTTGGAAGGAGCAGGGGATGCTGGCGTCCCAGTGAGGCCGGGGGTGGGGCATGGGTGGAGACATTGGTACTCACGGGCATGGGCGAGCTCTGCCCCGCGCAGGCATCCTCTTCCTTGGGCAGGCGTCCCCCTGGGGGCCTAGGCAGTGCCAGAGCTGCCCGGAGCAGGAGCGAGAGGCGGCCTGGCCGCTCCCCGTGCCCCCGCGAGAGCCCAGCCGCCGGCAGGGCGCAAGCGGGAAGCAGGAGGGAGAAGTCCGGGTGCCGCTGGGGAGCCCCAGAAGGGGGTCGCTGGAGAAGGTGAGAGAAGAATCGCGCGAGGCCAGAGAGCGTGCTAAAAAGCAGGTTGAGCAGCTTCGGGGCAGCGGGCGCGTCTGAGAGCTGTGCAGGGCCGGCGGCAGGAAGAGCAGAAAGTAGGGGGAGAGAAACAAAACCAACACGCCATTAGTGTTGGGTCCAGCTACAGACTGAAAATGTGCTTTTAGTGCCATTTCTACAGCATTTAGAGGCTGTACATTGGGGTGCAAGAGAAGGTCGGCGAGAGCAAAAGGAAAGGCCTTTGGTTAGATTGTCCTTCCCCTTTCTCTCCTTACCCGCCTTTCTTCTTCCTCTCCCCTTGCCCTTTCTAACTTGGCTCCCCTTTGTCGTTCTTGGACCAGCTTCAATAACAACCTGGAGCTTGTTGGAAATACAGAATCTGGGACCCTGTCCTGAATATTGCATCAGAATCTGAATGTTAACATTCCCAGGAGTTTCGTGTGCACCTTAAGTATGAGATGCCTCTGTGTTCATATCTCTTGGTTCTTTAGAATCTCCTATGAATGCAATTCTCCTAGTTCACTTAAAAATTTTTTTTAATGTTTTATTTATTTTTGAGACAGAACATGAGCCGGGGAGGGGCAGAGAGAGAGAGCAAGACAGAATCCGAAGCAGGCTCCAGGCTCGGAGCTGTGGGCACAGAGCCCGACGTGGGGCTCAAACTCACCAAACGTGAGATCATGACTGAGCCAAAGTCGGACGCTTAACTGACTGAGCCAAATCGGACGCTTAACCGACTGAGCCACCCAGGCGCCCCACTCCTAGTTCACTTTCGCAACTCTCGCTCTCTTTCCCTCTCACCTTTCCCACCTCCCAAGGTGCCTGGAGCTCTTCCTGCTGGAGGCACAGAAGTTGGACTTGGTTACTACTAACCAAGTGTCTAGAGAGGTGTCTGGGGAGAATTGGGTAGTGGCAGAAGACTGAGGGATCCCAGACCCTGGCCGAGTGGAAGACAGGGCTGGCTCATTTGACTTTGGTCATGCTGGTGAGAGTGGGTGGGATACCAGGACTGTTTTGGGGGCTCATGAGGGCACAGTATGCAGGGCCCCTTTCTGCACCCTTATGTATCCATCTTATTCTCAGGAACGCAGGCCTTTCCACCTTCCACTTCTTGCTTAGGATATCTACAAGGCCAGTGTGAAGGTAAAATTATTGTTACTATTTTCTTTGAAAGTAGAGGCAAGCATTCATTTAGAAGTCAGAAGCCCAGGGTTCTAGATTCAGCCTTGCAACTAACACCACGGCTAACCTTGGGAAAGTCTCTTTATTCTTTGAATTTTTCTGCTTCACTTGTGAAGTAAAGGGGTTGAAGTCAGTGGTTTTTTAAGGTCACCTGCCTAGTCAGACTCTCATTTTTGAGCTCTTAGAGCTTCTTGGTCCACTAACATTGAGTGAAGTTGCGGTCCAGAACCTAACTCAGCCAATCCAAACAGCCCCCTCAAGCAAAACAAAAAGACAGTTTAATCTGTTTGTGAAAAACAAGAGTGGTGGTTGCCAAGAAAAGTGAAGATGGAGGCGAGAGGCAGCGAATAGAAGTGACTGGGTGGCGAGGCGCGGGAGGGGACTAGGCTAGTGGGCGGGAAGGGAGGGAGTCCCAAGGGCGCGGCGGCCGCTCTCCAGGGTCCTGAAGGCGGGAGCGGCCGCGGGCGGCCTCGTGGGCTCGGCGAGGATCGCCCCCCCACCCCCACCCCCGCTTTGTAGTTGCCAGGCCCGGCATGTTTTCTTTGGGCGGTGGAAGTCTTGTGGGAAGCGACTGTCGGGAGGGAGGAGGGAAACCTAGCAACCTATTCTCATTCATGAGACCCTTTCTTGGAAGCCGCCGAGCTTGTTGGCTGATTTGTCTTTCGGTCGTTTGTATGCGCTCGGGGAGAGAGTGAAGCTTGGTTTGCATTTCCGAGTAAGTTCACACTGTGTCGCTTCCCTTATTACCTTTTCCTGGAGAATGGGGTCTTTCTCCTAGTATTCTCATTGTCCCCGTTCGTTGCTGCTCCCCCCTCCCCCGCTTTCTGGCATCGTGCGTTTATTTTAGGGGTTGGAGCTGGGAGCCCCGGAGGCTTCTGGAGCAGCGCCAACAGCTCACTCGAGGCTGGGGGAAATGAGAGATTTGGAAAACGCTCAGAGCCGCCGGCCTTGCCTTGGCGCCCAGCATTCGTCATTCAGGGGAGGAGGGCAGAGGACGAACCCCTTGGTCTGGGGGCCCAGTCGGCGCCAAGTGAGCTCAGACGCTGCCGCCAGCTGGACCTGGGCGGGTCTCAGCTAACTTCGCGCGCACCTGCCAGTTACGGCCGGCCGGTGGCCGGCCGTGGCAGTGTATGCCTCCCGCGCTCAGCTGGATGGCAGCAGAAACCTAACCGGAGGAGGGCACAGGGTCCTGAAGGACCCTGTGCAAAGGAAGCCAAGAAAGAACCGGGTCGGTCCCTGGTTACCCAGAGCTTGAGTAAGCCCACCCGCGACCTTTCCCGACCCACCTTCACTTGGGGGCTTGAACTGAGTTTAAGCTGCTGAAAATGAGCAGCAGGCACGCTTCTGCGACGCATGCCCCACGCCTAGGGGCCTGAAGGAAGCCTCCTGGGACATCCACGGGTCCCAGAATTTCTGTCTCAAGTTCATATTTTCATTTTTTTTTTTAATTTTTTTTTTCAACGTTTATTTATTTTTGGGACAGAGAGAGACAGAGCATGAACGGGGGAGGGGCAGAGAGAGAGGGAGACACAGAATCGGAAACAGGCTCCAGGCTCTGAGCCATCAGCCCAGAGCCCGACACGGGGCTCGAACTCACGGACCGCGAGATCGTGACCTGGCTGAAGTCGGACGCTTAACCGACTGCGCCACCCAGGCGCCCCTCAAGTTCATATTTTCAAATGGTCTTGTGAGAATGTCTGAACCTGTAACCTGACCCTTCCCTCTTCTCCCCTTCCAAGTCCTTCTTCTTGGGTCGTTTGCACACACACACCCCCCCCCCCCCCCCCCACGTTCGCTTCATTAGGCATTTTGCTTCGGTCCTTTGCTTCAAGACAGAGACGCTTGTGAGGGAAAATAGTGGAAATGTTCAGGCAGAATAAAAGTCTGAAACTCAGCCCCAGAAACACAAAGCCCGGCTCCACTGCTCCTTTGGAGACATTCAGCTTTTACCCTTCCCTGCACTGGTCTTTTCTCTCAGGATCAGCAGCCTGCCCTCCAATGCTGGCTGGTGTCTGGAGTCACAGGGAGTCTGGGGAGGGACCGCTGGCTTCTCCAACAAGCAGGGATGTGAAGCATGATAGGTGTAGGGTGCTGAAATCTGACTTCCTCTGGCCCTCCTGGCAAGGACAGAGCTCTGGGAGTATTAGTGTAGCCACAAAATTCGATCTGAGACAAGTTATCTGAGGAAAGACCTTCACCTGCCCGCAGTACTCTCGAGATCCCTGTCTTCCTGTTAGGCCAGATTCTAGATGACAGTCAGACGATTTCACTAATATTAGCCGCAAAATGGAATCATCTTGGAATCTGTATTCTTGGAAGCACTGCTCCTTAGGGATCCAAAAGACTTAGGGAATACTTTATGAAGATCGAATGTCCATTTCCCTAATTAATCATATTGGCTATTGAACCATGTCGAGGAAAACATCACCACATCCAAATCAATATATGCAAAGTGTCATCCCTTTAGAAGGCAAATTGAAAATTTTTATTCACCCCTAAATAGCATCGTTTCATAAAAGAAACATCCATGGCAAGATTAAACTCCTTTTAACGAAAAATTTCTGAGAGGCTTCAGAATAAAAATCACAGTTAGAATGCAATTTGAAATTGATTTAGTTTTATAAGATGACCTATTTTTTCCCCCTGGATTCTTTTTTTTCTCTTCAAAATTCTGTTTTGGTGTGGTTTGACCATATTATGTATTTTTATTTTACGCTATTTGGAGAGACAGTTCCTCCACTTGGATCCAAGAATCTAATTGACAGTGATTTAAAGCTATAATGGCAAGTCTTTGCTTGTGCTGACTACAAACCATGCAGATTGGAAAATGGCAAGATATAAGATAGACAGATCATGGATATTAAAGTCACAGGTTAATATGAATTTGAGGCCAACCAAACTGTTAATAACATGTTTCTATTAGGGTTCACTTCAAATCTCAGTGTTCCTAGTGAAAGTACAACTGTTAAAAAGAATATCCCTGTAGCTCATAATTAGCTCTGACTTCATACATTCTTTTAATAACTTTTTAAGTGGATCTATGCTTAGGGCTTCTATGGAGGTGTTATAAGTAAGTGTCATATAATGGAACATTGATAGTGACGAAGGCGGGGCTAGGAACAGAAGTGGAGGGGACCAGAAATGAGGACTACTTAGGTGACATGGATGTCTGGGGAAGGGACTTACTGCAGATTCTGTCTGCTCAGTTCCTTCAGAGACACCTGGGCCCTCTGCCTCCCGCTGATGGTGTCAACCACAGGAGGAGCTTAGGATAGGAGGTGGGTCTTTATTTGAATATACAGTGTATCCATATATTTATTGGCATTATATGCAAAGCTGAACTCTTGATTTTCCCCTCCAAACTTTCTTCTCCATCTCCGTGAATGGCAACTTGATCATTTTCGTTTAGGTCGAAAACATTGGAGTATCCCTGACTTCTCTCTCTCTTTCATACACTTCAGCAAACTCCCAACTGCTTCTTATATTCGTAGCTATCACTCTGTGTTGTAGGCTGAATTGGGTCTCCTCCCAAAATCGTATGTTGAAGTTCTGAACCCAGTACCCCAGAGTATGACCTTGTTTAAAAATAGGGTGGTAGCAGATATAATTAGTTAAGAGGAGGCATGTTAGAATGGCGTAGGCCCCTAACCCAGTATGACTGGTGTAAAATAAAAGGCAGAAATTTGGACAGAGACACACACACACACAGGGAGAATTCCACGTGAAAACGAAAGTAGAGATCAGGGTGATGCATCTACAAGCCAAGGAATGCCAAAGATTGCCAGCAAACCATCAGAAACGAGGAAGAGGCATGGAACAGATTCTCTCTCAGAAGAAATCTGGCCACAAGACTGAAACACAGAAACCCTTCCTCAGTTTCCAGCCTGTTGGCCTGCTCTGCGGATTTCAGACTTGCCAGCCAACACAACTGAATGAGTCAATTCCTTAAGATAAATCTCCCTCTCCCTCTCCCTCTCCCTCTCCTCCTCCTTCTCCCTTTCTCCTCCCTCCCCTCCCCCCTTCTCCCTGTCTCATAATCTACCTATCACCTATATATCCTATAGTTTCTGGTTCTCTGGAGAACCTTGACTAGTACTCTCTGGTACAGGTCTTAACCATCATTCACCTGGACTGTTGGGTTATCCTCCTAGCTGGTATTTCTATTTCCCCTTTGTCTCATTTTGCCTCATTTTGCCTCATATTCCCTTAATACTGAAGCCAGGATTTTTCTTTAAAATGTAGGTCAGGTTAGGTCACTCTGTAACTCCAGACTTCGTATTGGCTTCTTATTTCAGAGTAAAACCCAAAGACCTTACACTAGCCCTCAAGGCACGACATGAACAGCCACATCCTACCACGAAGGTTTCCTCTTCCTATAGAGCTAGTCTTGCAATATTGGTTTTCCACAGCACTTCTTACTGTTTGACATACTATATATTTACTTCTCTATTTGTGTCACGAACGCAGTAACTTTTTGTTTTTTGTTCATTGCTATATGAATAGGGTCTAGAGCACTGCTTGGACCTTAACAAAGTGCTCAGTAAATATTTGTTGGACAAATGAATGAAAAAAACAAACATAAATATTAATCACTCATAGAAAGGGGTGCAAGTCTGACACACGCTACCACATGGATGAACCTTGAAAACATTATGCCAATTGAAAGAAGCTGGACACAAAAGGACAAATATTATGGGATTCCACTTATATGAGGTACTAAAAATAGGCAAATTCATGCAGCTAGAAAGTAGCATAGTGGTTACCAGGGGCTGGGAGGAGAGGAGAATGGAGAGTCACCGTATAATGGATGCAGAGTGTCTGCGTTGATAGAAGAGTTCTGGCAATAGACAGCGGCGTTGGGTCTACAACCTTGTGAATGTATTTAATGGCACTGAATCACACACTTCACGATGGTTACAATGGTAAATTATTTTGTTATTTATATTTTACCACAGTTGAAAAGAAAACATTAAAACTCTTCAAGATGTGAGCTCAGAGGAGCCCGAGAACGTCCACCCAGTGGGGAAAAATGGCGAAGTGAATCAGTCCTGATTCTGCCAGAGTTTTCACCCATCTCTTGGGCTTCTCTTGTTTTGATTTCTGCTGCCACCAGCTAAAAGTGGCTCAAGGTAGGCATTGCCAACTCTCATTCTATTCTACAATGTAGTGGGGCTTAGACTGTAATATGTAGAAGTAGACCGAGAATAGCTGAAGCAGGGTCCAAGAAAAGTCTTGTAAGCCACTCATTTATTCATCTTTTCAGCATTTGTCACATGTGTCTCAAGTACCAGGCACTGTCCTAGATGCTCTGCAGTCAAAGTGAGTCAGGAAGAAAATGACCTGCTGTTAGAGTGTGGTGAATGAGGGGATAGTAAGAATCCATGTAGACTTGCCCCACGGAGGGCAAGTAAGTCACGGCAAGGATTTTGGACTTTATTTTAAAAGCAGTGTTAAGTCACTGAAAGGTTTTAAGCAAGAGAGTGACATGCACTGATTTATATTTTTAAAAGACTCCTTTGGTGCTTTGTGTTGGAGTGAATTGGAAGGGGACACACACGGGCATAGTGAAACAGGCTTGGCGATGGTCCAAGTGAGAGAAGATGATGACTTAGACAGTAATGGGAAGAAAATACAGAGAAACGGATAGACTGAAATATTTTAGAGAGAATTAATTGCACTTCAGGTGGATTGAAGTGCAGGCTGAGAAAAAGGGAATTAAAGATAATACCCAGGTTTTCTGAGTTGAGCAGTTGGGTGGCTTGCTGAATTGAGGAAGATGGGGAGGGAAATCAAGAATCCTGGTAAACACATTTCTTAGATGCCTATGAGTCATTCAAATGGAGATGTTAAGAAGGCTACTGTAAAAGAGACTTGGGCTCAGGGTAGAGGTCTGGGTGGGAGTCTAGGAGATGTAAATGTAGGAGTTATTGGCATAATATGGTATTTAAAGCTGTTGGAATTGGGTAGGATTTCTAGAAAGAGATGAAAAGATAGAACAAGATTGAGTCAATTTAAGGAATTTGAACCATGTCCAGATGGAAATGGGGAGTCATTGACAAAACTTAATCAGGGAGTTCACAGGATCAGGCTTGTATTGTAGAAGGATCTCTCTGTCCTCTGGTGTTACTTAGAGGCAGGCATGATTGGAAAGAGGGATCAGGAAAGATGCTGTTGCAATAATTTTTTTGGGAAATGATCTAGAAGAGCATTCAGTGGGATGGAGATAGCTAGATGAACAGATCAAGAGATACTTTTGAATAGTGTGAACAAAACCTGGGGATTGATTAGAGGTGGGAATGAGAGCAAGGGCAAGGTTATGCCTCCCAAATTTCCGTTCAAAACCAGATGGATAAGGTGCCATTTTACTGAGATCGAGAACTTAGGAGACGAAGAGCTTGGGGAAGGGTCAAGACATATTGTTAATTTTGAAGTACTTACTAGACACGTAAATCTAGACGGTCAGTAGGCTTTTGTAAATTCATGTGTGAGCTGTAGGAGACCCAGCTGAATGGACTCATCAGTCCATAAGCTGCCTCAGAGCCTTTGACACTGCTCAGATTAGCCAGGGATGATGAGTCCAGTGAGAAGAGAAAAGGGCCAAGGATGGAAACCTAGGGAACTTCCAATATTTCAGTCAATAAAGGGAGAGGAGTTTGCAAAAGAGGCCGAAAGAGGGCAGCCACGGAAGTAGAAGGAAACAAGGCAAAAGGGACATTCGCTGTTACATTCCAGACGCTGGCTATTTCTTTCTGTGAACCCCACAAGCAGGTATTGGCCTCATCTCCCTTTTACAAAAACTATATTGGGACTCAGGTGAAATAACTTGGCCCAAGACACTTATCTAGAAAACAACAGAAGTTTGAAGGAATTTAAACAAAACCTTGGAGTATCCAGTGACTAACTACCCTTTGATCTTTAGCAAAAGGAGTGAATCGTGTGTGTGCATGCTCGCACATACGTATATTTGTATATGCATAGCCTGTCTCTGGGAGGTTCCAAAGCCGCTGGTAAGACTGAAGAGTGGTTGCCTTGGGTGGATCAGGGAGTGGTGGTTGGCCACTGGCCAGATGGATGTACTATATGGTATACACTTTTATGCTCTGTATTATTGTCATAGAGTCTGTACTAAAGAGTTTGGCTCCACCCCCTTTTTTCATGCTTGATTGATGGCTGACAGCTTTCAGTCCCCACTACTCTTCTTCCCTTTTGCCCCACATCTGGGCAACCTGATGGGACGGCCTAGATGCTTCCTCCTTTGGCACCTGCAGGACCTTCACGCAGTGCAAGTCCTGGCTCTTGCAGAGCAGAACCCTCAATTCCCACCTTACCATGAAATCCCAAGCCACTCTCCTGCTCTCTTAAGCCATTTGGACCTGTTAGCATCCTGCCCTGCCCTCCTCGGAGGGCCTCATTATGTGAATAATAAACCTTTCTACGCTCTCTTGGTGTTCGTGTGGCCTCATTGGTCTGGACGTCTGAACCAAATTTGGGGTGTGTGTTGGTAAGGCTGGACTAGTCTAATCCTGAATTTTCTAATTCAAAAATACAAATTAACTAAAAGATTTTTATTTTCTTATTTTATTGTTTTATTTTTATTTATTTATTTTTTAACGAAAACATTTTTAAATGGTGGGAATAAAAAAGGTCCATGTACCAAAGTCCGAAGATTTTAAGATCTACATGGGCCTTCTCCTCCATCTTTCTTGTTTGTTAGCTCATTAAAAAAACTGGAAAAGAAAAAAAAAAACTAAACTAAACTAAAACCTGTGCTCTTCCTTCCATACTCTTCCATATCTCTAGAGATCAGGAAGGGGATTATTATTACGTAAAATATCAGAAAATTGAAAAGAAAAATTCCAAATGAAATTTTGAAGCTTTAGTGATGTTTTATGGGCTCTCCAGCTCTATAAAAATTTCATTTGTCCAATTTACTCTATTTTAAAAAATAATGGATGCTTACAATTAAAAAAAACATATATGTGTGTATGTTGGTATGTATATACATATACATTTGTGTATATGTGTGTACACACACACACACACACACACACACATATCCAAGCAAGCTATTCCTAGGGAATAGTAAGCAGTACTCTAAGAAAATCCCAATTATATTTTGCATACTTATTTTTATCATAAAATAATTGCCATGTTTTACCCCAATGTACAAACACAAAATGTTCTCATACATGCGTCTCATTACTCACCACGCCCCGTCCTTACAGCTATTTGATGAGGAAACTACAGACCAGTGAGCTCAGATGATTTGTTAGGACTGGTGGGGAGCAGAACTGGGCCACCGACCAATGCCTCCGACTGCCATACTTCTTGACCCACATCCAGGAGACATGGTCATTATTTACTGATGTCAGTCATGATGATTGACAAAGACAGTAATTGAAGACAGTGATACTGTTGATCCATATCCCTGAATGCCCCTGATAGTCGCTAATTGTAGTTAAATGCCTTTGACCACATGATTTCTCTTAGACCAAAATTCCAATTTCCCCTCCTTGTCACACCCAGCAAGTAATGAGAATTCCATGACCTTTAGGCTTCCAAGCTGCCATTGGAGATCGAATTACTGAGGTCTCTAGGCACTGGCTCAGTTAATCACATGGCTGCTGATTCTCTACTTTCCTTAGTAATACAGTTAGTTTGCTGAGGTCCTAAAAGGACAATACAGCTTTTGTAATAGCCTGATTTACCTAAAACTTCAGAACAGTATTTTGATTCCTAACAGAGAAGCCCTAACATTTTAGACAGTAAAGAATAACACATCAAGTGAAGGCTTTAGGAGAATGTGCCTCACGTAGTGTCAGACACCTTTCCTAAGTTAAATCCATGGAGTACAGAATATTGTTATTCTGGAATGAAATACAATACAGTCGAAACCCTGTATAATTTATAAAGTTTCTCTTTAATTATTTATTTTTTTCAAGGAAGCTTGTAGTCTTCACGCAGCCAAGCTTTCCACAATGATTGACCAAGTCTAATAAACTTGTAAATCATACATTTATTAATTTCACTTCATATGCAGTTTCTCTTCAGCGGATATAGAACAGGTTAACAAGCGTTCATATTGTAATAGTTCGTCCTAAGGCTTTTCAAGGATTGATGTCAGTAACTATGAGAAATGAAAAGCACTTTCATCAAAATCCTATGAGTTGGTAGAAGCAAACAAGCTTGGAAAACGCAGGGGACAGGGCTGCTCATATAATTAAAAGTCTTCTTTTTCTTTTTAATTAATTTTTTTTTCTTAGACGGAGAGAGACAGAGTGCAAGCAGGGGAGGGGCAGAGGGAAAGGGAGACACAATCTGAAACAGGCTCCAGGCTCCGGGCCGTCAGCACAGAGCCCGATGCGGGGCTTGAACCCACAAACTGTGAGGTCGTGACCTGAGCCAAAGTTGGATGCTTAATAGACTGAGCCACCCACGTGCCACCAAAGTCTTGTTTTTCTTAAGTTGTCTGTCTATAAAAGTTTCCAACACTGCCATCATTTGAATCCTAACATTTCCCCTGGGCTCGGTTGCTCCACTAAGGTGCTTAGTGGAAAGAAGGGAGAAGAGAGGTGAAAGCACAGAGCAGGGGAAAGGCCGTAGTTGGAGGAAGGGGTGGCAGTCAGGAGAGGGAGGTTCTACCAGCCCTTTGCCTTGTGACTTTGAGTAAGTCTGTGCTCATCTGGGCTGTACTCTTTTTCTGTACAGAGAGGTTTAGTGAAGATGGTCTCTAAGGCTTTTAACAGCTGATTTCTGGGTTCAGTGTGCGTGCCCTTTTCTGACACATAATCACTTTGCACTGTCCTCTCTTGGGACTCCCTTCCCAACACACGTAAACGTGTACACACAACACACACACACACACACACACACACACACACACACACACACAACCGTGTACCTTAGAGCAGAGAAGCAGAGCAGAATCCAGAGGGAGTTCTGGAGCCAGCATGCCTCCCCAGGCGAACGCTTTTCAACATCCCCACTGTGACTCCCCCAGCTCGCTTAATTAAATTACAGCATCCTCCCAAACAGTTTCTGCCTTGGAGTCTGCACAGCGCCTGAGTCCACTCTGATCTGCTGCCCCCCGCCCCCCCTGCAGAAACACTGATCTTTCTAAGAGGCAAATACAGTCATGTTACTGCCCTCCCTCTAACCATTCACTGGCTCCTCATTTCTCTATAGGTCCTAATATGGCATGTAGACCTTTTGTGATTTGATCCGTACTCTGTTTACTTGCTCACTTTTCTTTCTCACTATTACTTTGTACTCAAAGCTCCAATCATGTTAAAGTTCCCCAGTTCCTAAAATCCCCTTGTTCATTCTCATTCCAGGTATAAATTCTCCTTCTGGTGAATCCTTACCCATTCTTTTTTTTCTTTTTTCTTTTTAATATGAAATTTATTGTCAAATTGGTTTCCATACAACACCCAGTGCTCATCCCAACAGGTGCCCTCCTCAGTACCCATCACCTACCCACCCCTCCTTCCCACCCCCCATCAACCCTCAGTTTGTTCTCAGTTTTTAAGAGTCTCTTATGTTTTGGCTCTCTCCGTCTCTAACCTTTCTTCTTCTTTTTTTTTCCTCCCCTCCCATGGTCTTCTGGTAAGTTTCTCAGGATCCACATAAGAGTGAAAACATATGGTATCTGTCTTTCTCTGTATGACTTATTTCACTTAGCATAACACTCTCCAGTTCCATCCACGTTGCTACAAAAGGCCATGTTTCATTCTTTCTCATTGCCACGTAGTACTCCATTGTGTATATAAACCACAATTTCTTTATCTATTCATCAGTTGATGGACATTTAGGCTCTTTCCATAATTTGGCTATTGTTGAAAGTGCTGCTATAAACATTGGGGTACAAGTGCCCCTACTCATCAGCACTCCTGGATCCCTTGGGTAAATTCCGAGCAGTGCTATTGCTGGGTCATAGGGTAGATCTATTTTGAATTTTCTGAGGAACCTGCACACTGTTTTCCAGAGTGGCTGCACCAGTTTGCATTCCCACCAACAGTGCAAGAGACTTTCCCATTGCTAATCTGCTCTTCATCTTCTCTCCCAGGGCAGTCTCCTACTTAGCCTTCAAATCTCAGCTTAGGTGCCATTTCCTCCAGGAAGCTCTCCCAGGTTGGGTTAGCTGCCCGTATGCTTGCTCTTGTCACATCATTTCCTGCACTGAATTGTGATAGTCTGTGAGGGTCAGGACTTTGCCTTGTTCAAACCTGTGTCTCAAAAAAACCTAAAGCCGTTCTGAGACATAATGGGTATTCAATCAATATTTGTTAAACGAATGAACTTAAGAAATGACACGATCTAAACAACCTATCTCAAATCTTCGTAAACCGCAATAGACGAGAAATAGCAGGATAGAAGCGGCCACAGTTCCATGCGCAAGCCTCCAGGGCATGGGGCTTATTAAAATGGGTGTTCAGAGAAGGCGTGATGCAAAAGGGAACACGGGCAGGTCTTTCTTAAGGAGCCTGGCCTCCGTGTGTCCCCACGGTCCCAGGCCAGACCCACCGATTTCACGCTGACGGAGCGCAAAAACCAACAACCAAGATGGCAAGAACAAAGGAAGACACTGTTCGCCTCAAAGTGGAAATTTGTGACAGGGCCCAGGAAGTCTGCCTGGGCCTTGTAGCTCTTCCAGTGGTTTCTAATAAACCAGGCTTTGTGTGAGTCTCACTGAGGCTGCACAGGGCCCCGTCCCAAGGCTCGTTCTCTCTCTGCTGGCCCGGCTGCCTGGCCTGGCTGCTGGGAGAACTTGTTAGCCATCATTGATTTCTTTGAGTTGGACTCCACTGAATTGGATTGCTTTGCTCTGCATTTTAAAAGGGGTGTTTTTCTTGAGGTTGGAAGTTGGCACTGACTTGAAATTACAGAGTTTGAGACCATTCAGGATCCATAACTATCATTAATGTCCTTCACAGCACATGAGATTCTAACGATGGTCTTTTTTTTTTTAATTTTTTTTTTAACGTTTATTTATTTTTGAGACAGGGAGAGACAGAGCATGAACAGGGGAAGGTCAGAGAGAGGAAGACACAGAATCTGAAACAGGCTTCAGGCTTCGAGCTGTCAGCACAGAGCCCGATGCGGGGCTGGAACTCACGGACCGCGAGATCATGACCTGAACCGAAGTCGGCCGCTCAACCGACTGAGCCACCCAGGCGGCCCCTAACGATGGTCTTAAAGAGGTAGAGAAAACTCAGTGTTTCACCCATGTGGTGGGAACAGAGTAGGGAAATAACACATTTCTATCTACTAATCAATCAACAAATCAGCATTGACTGGGCTCTTACCATGTGCCCAGTACGTGTGAGGCTCTGCCCGTGGATGGGAATAATGAAGTTAACAACTGTTGTGGGGGAAACTGGGTGCAAGTCAAACATGCAGGTCCCAGGGGTTCCTCAGGACAGCAGCGCGGGACCAATGGGAAGCCTGGACCCGTGGGTGCAGATTGTGTTTTAAAATTCAAAGTATTGATTAAAAAAAAAAACTACTAAAATTATGTATGAGAGGTATCATGGTCTTGATTTTATAGATGAAAACTAAGGCTCAGAGAATTAAACCCGACGTGGACCCGAATTCGAAAACCAGTTCTCGCCATGACAAAGACATTGCTCTTATGTCATCATACTGCCCGGTTTGTACCTGCGTACCAAAAAGATGCACCCAGCTGAACTTTTGCAGTTGGGATAAAGGATGCCTTCAAGCACTCAGACTTCCTTTATTTCCAACGCAGTGTTAGGTTTTCCTGGATGGCAATCCTGCAATGCCATAACGTCCAGCAGATGTCAGCATTTACCATTCTTTGACTCCCTCGGGTCTTGGCGTTTGCAAAGTTTTAGGGCTCAAGAGCCTGTCTTGCTCTTGGGCTCCCCAAAATTGCTGTTGCATCTGGGCGCGAGGTGGGGAGCTGTGTGCCGAGAGGGTGCAGCCGAGCGCCGAGTCTTGACTCCGTGAGAAGGCATTTGAAACTGTCACGAGCCTTCATTTTTTTTCTCCTCTCTTTTGTGATTTCATGTTTCTAAAAACCAGCTCATTTCTCTTCTTTTTTTTTTTTTTTAAAGATGTTTATTTATTTTGAGAGAGAGAGTGAGAGCGCATGCTGTGCGAGTTGGGGAGGGAGAATCTCAAGCAGGCAGTGCGGAGTCCGATATGGGGCTCGATCCCATGACCCTGGCTGGGATCATGACCTGAGCTGAAATCAAAGAGTCAGAGGCTCAAGTGACTGAGCCACCCAGGCGCCCGAAAACCAGCTCATTTCTGGTGGATGAGCCAAGGAGACTTCTAACCTGGCCTGTGGCCAAGGCTGCACAGAGAGAGAGGAGGCTCTCGAAGTGCCAAGAGGACGCTGGGAATGCCGCGGCGTCTCTGTAATCAGCAGCAGCAGCCGGTGCCAGATGCAGCTGGGATTTGGCCCAGCCTGGAGTGTGGCTTCTGAGAAGGGGCCAGAAATAGCCCCAAACACCAAGGTTTCTCTTCTGCTCAGCTTTTAGATGCCTCAGGTTACACCCCTGCAAGGTCTTCCTGTGGCCCTAACCTTAGAATGCCTTACAGATTTGGTGAGAAGGAACGATCTATTAAATATATTTACATCTAAGTGCAAATGAATTTGAACTTTAATTTTTTTTTTTTTTTTCTAGTGAGAAAAACCAGGCCAGACTGAGAAAATGAGTTGCCTCAGGTATGCCTGGAAATGTGAGAGAAGCGTCTCGGGAAGGGGAGAGGGGAGAGTGAGAGTGGCAAACTGCCCTGATCTCCCAGTCTGTGCCTGGGAGACCTTCTTTTGCTTCCTGTCTCCCACACCCTCCGCCTCTTCACCTTGCCCATCTCAAGTGCTGTAAAGAATGCACAAAAGGCAATGATTGGTTCCCCAAAGCCTGGACTCCCTCAGGGGCCACCACAAGGTGGAAAATGCTGGCTTTCTTTTCCAAAATTGCAACTCTGGGACAGGGGAAGCTTGCCGACCTTAATGACACCAGTAAGTTGTTGGAAATAGTCGGTTTGCCGCTATTTTAAAGAAAAGACAAACACAGAAAGAAGGAAGCAAGAGTGCCTGGCTTTTATTTGCTAACCGTGTATGCTTATTGTTCAATCCGGCCACCTTCTCTGTAACGAACGTGTCTACACAATTAAGTGCATGTCCTCCTTGGATGCTGCTGATGGTAACAAAGCTCTCTCCTTGACTGAAAACTTAAAACAATATACCCTTCAGAACATGTGACAGTCACAGATGAAAGTCTTAAATAAATGGGGCTCGGTCCAACTTGCAGAAGCAGAGAGAGCAGATTCATCACAGAATGGAGAAATGTGGTGTGAAATTGGTAATATCAAATGCTTTGATCATTTCTGTCTAGTAATGTTTTATTCATTCCATTTGGTCCTTTCTGCTTAACCATTCTTACATAACCTCGAGCAGCCTTTAATGATAATTTGTAGGTAAAATTATTCACGTAGCAGTGTGTCTGGGCTATTAGACACACTGGACCTGAACTGGATCAATCTGGCCTGACTCAAGGGAGCACGGAAGGTCACATCAGACCTCACCGTCCACCGTGTCTGGTGGGGGAAAGGGTTTGTCTGGGACTAGGCTCCAGTCGCTGGGGGAGCCCACCCACAGATCTTTGCTAAATAGGGGATAAACAGAGGAGATGTGTGGTGCTGAACTGTCTTTCTAGCACCTTCCACAGACTCCTAGGCTCAGGTGCCTGAGTGGCCGGGCTCCTGCCTTCCCGCTGTTTCTTTTTATCTTCTGGTCACACACAGTCTGAAAAGTTCGTTACCAAAATGCGTTGAGACTATGCTTATGATATTTCAGTTCACGTTTAGGTCTGATTTCAAATAAAAGCCCTTGGAATGGTCTATCCGTTGAAAATGAAGCCTTACAATTTTTAGTGCTGAGAATTCAAAATTCTATAAGCAAAATATATATTCATATGGAAAAACATATTTGGTTACATCATTGATGTCAGATTCAATTACTTATGTACTCTGCAATTTGGGTTTCGTTATTGAATATTTGAAATCTATTCCAACAGTCACTGCGTGGCTTAAGCTGAATATTGTCTGTCAGCATATTTGCTTCATTTAAAAATTCCCTTTCTCGGTCATTTTAAGTGCAGTAACTGTGAAACCATTCTACCAAAGTTTCTAAAATAAATAGCCAGATGACACAAACCTGATCTGAATTGCTTTTACCCACAGAATAGAGATACATGGTTCAGACAGAACCTATAACAACAAGTTTACAATCAAACGTTCCCAGTAAAGTTCACCTACCTTGCAAGAAGGCAAAACTTTAATGTAAATTTCCTAAGATATTTGCAGTGATTTTATGGTTTTGTGAAGGCTGGCTTGATTTACTTTTATTTGTTTACTACACCCAATGTGGGGGTTGAACTCACAACCCTTAGGTCAAGAGTCATGTGCTCTTCTGAGCCGGCCAGGCGCCCCAAGGCTGGCTTGGTTTTGACAGGAAAGCCAACAACATGATTTTATGAGATCCTTTGAATAGGGAAAATGAGCCTTAGATATCTTTTTTTCCTAACCATTAATTTAAAATCTGAGCATTGGGGCACCTGGGTGGCTCAGTCGGTTGGGCGGCCGACTTCGGCTCAGGTCAAGATCTCGCGGTCCGTGAGTTCGAGCCCCGTGTCGGGCTCTGTGCTGACTGCTCAGAGCCTGGAGCCTGTTTCCAATGCTGTGTCTCCCTCTCTCTCTGACCCTCCCCCGTTCATGCTCTGTCTCTCTCTGTCTCAAAAATAAATAAACGTTAAAAAAATTAAAAAAAAAATCTGAGCATTTATGAGATTTGGGGGGGGGGAGGGGGGAAGCCCAAACAGTATGAGGCCAACCAGGACAGTATGTTTTTTTAGACTTCCAGACAGGATCTTTTGCCATTTTTAAAGATTTTCCTGAAAGGTCAGGATCAGTTGTGCTATCCAGTGGATGTCTGAACCGTGTGCTAACAGCTCCCACTGTGGTATAAATAGATATATGGAAAGTTGTATTTGTGTATTTATGAGTCTGTTTGTTGCTTAATTTCAAAGGGTAAATTCTAACCTCCAGGCTTTGAGATGAAATCCCTTTATTATGTGTATTTTCAAATAAAACCCGGAGCGAATATACTCGTGAACTCTGGTAGGTATCACTCAGTATTAGCATTATTGCCAATTCTGCTTCATCGTTCCCCTGACTCCCCACTTCCCCTGTCATTTTGAAGGAAGTTGAAGGTCACATGTCTTTCTTCTGAAACCATTTCCGCTTGCCTCTTAAAGGATTTTTTTTTTTTAAGCATAACCACAGTCTCTTCTGACTTCCTTTTACTGGACGTGAGGAGTAGGACCCATGTTTCCGATCTCCCTTCCTCTTGTTGTATCTGTGAATCCAAATGGAATTGTAAGCCCCTCCCCCCATTTGTGTCTCCTTTTTATAATGTAACCAAACTTTTAAACAATAACCACCTTTTGCAGTCACTTTTTACATCGAACACCTCCATCTGAGGGACCGTTTCAATAATTACCATCAATCCTTCCCAACCGGGACTGCCTCATATTTGAATTCTTATTTTGCCCTCATTTATCATGGCTCTGAAACATATTTCCACGTGATTTGTGCAGGAAGTGTGGCTGTGTCAGAACCCATACACTTGCCTCTCTTAAAATGTCTCTCTCTCTCTCTCTCTCTCTCTCTCTCTCGAGCGAGTGAGCAAGGGCAGGAATGACACTGGCTTGGGACATAAAGTTTTTTTCTTCAAAGCTCTCCTGCTGTAAATCAGTTTGTCTTCAGTTATTTAGTGCTTCAGAGATTTATAAGATCTATAAGATTTCCAAGAAGAGGAGCGCTGTTAGTGCTCGATTAGGACTCTGTGGTGGTGCCACAGTACCCTGGAAGTTAAGACGTTTCCTGCCAAGTGAAATAAGTGAGAGAAATAAAGATACCGTATGATTTCATTCATATCTGGAATTTAAGAAAAACAAGCAGAGAGAGAGAGAGAGGCAAACCAAGAAACAGACTCTTAACTATAGAGAACAAACTGGTTCCCAGAGGGGAGGTGGTGGCGGTTGCTGGGGGAAACAGGTGATGGGGATTAAGGAGGGCACTTGGGATGAGCACCGGCTGTGGTCCGGAAGTGGCGAATCGCTATATTGTGCACCTGACGCTAATATTACACTGTATGTTAACTAACTGGAATTTAAACAAAAACTTAGAAAGAAAAGAAGCATTGGGGAATTCCGGGACACCTCCAAGGAACAGGGACTTACTGCTGCACGTCGTCCCCGGCGCTGAGTGTTGTGTGAATCATAACGCCCAGGAAGCCACCCAGAGGCATCAGTTTTAGAATCACCGCCCCGTTCATTTGTGTTTTCAGGAACTCTAGGTTTCCATTCTCAAGAACAAAAGCAAACTTGGGCTACATGAGAAAACTACCTAATGCCAGATATCCTTTAACCCATTCTCATTCAGAAAAACTTCCGAAGAGCAAAGAAATACCTTAAAGTACTATTGATCTTTGCCAAAACAAATCACTTTGCAGCACCAGTGGAGATGTTGGCCTCTGAAAATAGAATCCAATGACAAAAACCTAATTAAAAAAAAATTTTTTTTACATTTATTTATTTTTGAGAGACAGAGAAACAGACCACAAGTGGGGGAGGGGCAGAGAGAGAGGGAGACACAGAATGTGAAGCAGGCTCTGAGCCATCAGCACAGAGCCCGAGGCGGGGCTTGAACCCACGAACTGTGAGATTATGACCTGAGCTGAAGTTGGACGCTCAACCGACTGAGCCACCCAGGCACCCCCAAAAACCTAATTTTTTTTTTCTCAACGTTTTTATTTATTTTTGGGACAGAGACAGAGCATGAACGGGGGAGGGGCAGAGAGAGAGGGAGACACAGAATCGGAAACAGGCTCCAGGCTCCGAGCCATCAGCCCAGAGCCTGATGCGGGGCTCGAACTCACGGGCCGCGAGATCGTGACCTGGCTGAAGTCGGACGCTTAACTGACTGCGCCACCCAGGCGCCCCCAAAAACCTAATTTTTAATGTAAAACCCTCAAAGACAATTATTTAAATGTCTAAGTAAATGGCAAACATGACCAAAACTTGTATTTAAAATTTTTATCTGAAACTTTGAAGAATAGAACTCATGTGGATTTTTCTGGTACATTGTTATTTTCAGAATAGAAGAATCTTTAGTTTTGGGGCACCTGGGTGGCTCAGTCAGTTAGGCATCTGACTTCAGCTCAGGTCATGATCTATCTCACAGTCGGTGTTTTTGAGCCCCGTGTCGGACTCTGTGTCTCCCTCTCTCTCTCTCTGCCCCTCCCCTGCTCACGCTCTGTCTCTCTCTCTCAAAAATAAATAAATATTAGAAAAAATTTTCGAAAAATCTTTAGTTCCAGTGTGGAAAATAAAACGTTGGGTGTTAGTAAGCAAGCACTTGGTTTGTAGATATTCCCACTGGAGGGAAGAGTCGCATTTTCTCAGAAGCCTCCTTTATGATAATTCATGACAAGTAATTAATGGCTGGTTTTTAACTTCAGAGGATTGGCTTTTTGAAATCAATTGAAAAGCACAGATACATATTATACATTCTTTCATGTATGTATGCATATGTACATATTTTTAAAAAATATACATGCTTTTCTGAAGTATAAGGAATGCCGTACTCCTTTTGTAGTCATCCGAGTTTTCTCTTACAAGTGGGGCCAAGTGGGAGGTGTGGTGGGAATGGTGAGGCCTCTCAGTACCTGGGTCATCTCTGTGATGTAATGTAAACCTACTTTGCGATCACATTGGCCACGTGCCCAGCTCTGATCAGGGTGAACGTGAATGGAAGTAATGACATTCACCTCCCTCAGAGGGAGTTAAGCTTCCTTTCCCACTCTCCCTTTCCTAAGTATGCCTGGAGAGTGACTTTGGATCCACTACGTGACAGAGCCACCGAGATGGAAGCGGTGTGAGTCCGGGGTCACTGGGTAGAGTCTGACCTACCCCAAACTGTGGCAAGACTGAAAAATATGCTTTTATTGTTAAGTCACTGAGATTTGAGGGGTGTAGTTGTTACTGCAGCATGAACTGGCCTACCCGACTGATACAGACTGAGTTGTCTGAGTTGGGCTGTTTGCACTAAAGATCTAATATTTCGTGGGATGCCTGGGCGGCTCAGTCGGTTAAGCGTCCGACATCGGCTCAGGTCATGATCTCGCGGTTTGTGGGTTTGAGCCCCGCGTCGGGCTCTGTGCCGACAGCTCAGAGCCTGGAGCCTGCTTCAGATTCTGTGTCTCCCTCTCTCTCTGCCCCTCCCCTGCTCACGCTCTGTCTCTGTCTCTCAAAAATGAATAAACGTTAAAAACAATTTTTTAAAAATCTAATATTTTGTGTCTGGTGTTTTTGTCAGCCAAGTGGAAACATTTATTTGTTATTTGTGAAAACATTTTTTTTTTAATTTTTTTTTTTCAACGTTTATTTATTTTTGGGACAGAGAGAGACAGAGCATGAACGGGGGAGGGGCAGAGAGAGAGGGAGACACAGAATCGGAAACAGGCTCCAGGCTCTGAGCCATCAGCCCAGAGCCCGACGCGGGGCTCGAACGCACGGACCGCGAGATCGTGACCTGGCTGAAGTCGGACGCTTAACCGACTGCACCACCCAGGCGCCCCTGTGAAAACATTTCTTAAATTTTATGAAAATTATATGAGGGATTTTAGCAGTTACTTTTTGCCATTCACTTTGGAATCGATCACTGTTTCACTTCTTACTTTGGAAGGCATGAGCTGGTGGTCTCTTAGATCTTCATCAAGGTAAGAGAGAGTCCAAATGAGCCACATAAGCAAAACTGTGGGATGGTAACCATACGCTTTATGATGAGCTGAAATGTTATTTGACTTTATTTTTGTTTGGCTCTTAATGTGACACGATTGCCCTGGGTTCTGTGAGCTAGTAATTGAGGAACTTTTTCACCTTTCCGAAGACTACACCCATGGGCTTCCTTAAGGCCCTCATCAAAGGAAGACAATACACAGATGGCTCATGGAAAGCCCTGAACCTGGAGTCTGGTGAGCCATCCGGCCTTTGAGTTAAAGACAGTCATGCTCGTGGTGAGCATAGCATAATGTATAAAATTGTCAAATCAGTATGCGGTACACCTGAAACTAATATAACATTGTACTTCAACTATACTTCAATAATAATAATAATAATAATAACAATAATAATAATACTTTGCTATACTCATCTAGAGACCCCCTATCATAGGTTCTGGAGGATTGCCAATTAACGTTTACATGCGAACTATAGAAGATATAATCACAACAACATGCTTCCAAATGAACCTTTTTCTCAAGAGGTTTGTGAACATCTTAAGTGTTAAACTAATTACTACAGGAGTCTTTTCAGAGGGCTGTCAAAAAAAAAAAAAAAAAAAAAAAGAACTAATTTTATCCCTACCGAACTTACTCTTTCACAAATGGAGGCAGGACAAAATAATTTTGTCTTTTGAGTACATTCATGTTGAGGTATTGGATACTAGAAGCATAATTCCTTTTTACTAAGATTTTTTTTTCTCTTCTTTTCTGTATCCTTTTCATCACACAAAGCACCATTGTCTTTGTAGCTACCCTTTGGGGCCTTGACATTTATTTTTCTCCTTTCAGTGTATAACGTCTCGAAACAAGTGCTTTGATCAGCTGCTCAGGGGATCACACGTCTGGAACAGGAGGGCACTTAGAAGCCTGTGCTCTTAGAGGCGCATTGATGTTGGAATGATATGAAAAATAATTTCGTGGAGGGGTGCCAGGCTGGCTCGGTCTGTAAAGCATGCGACTCTTGATCTCCAGGTTAAAAAAAAAATAATTTTGTGGAAGGAACTTTCTTGTCTAAGCTCTGACCATTTTCATTACTGAAGAGGGATGCCTACACATATACACACATAAATCTGTATCGATAGATGGATTTGACTTCTTGCCAGTGTGGCTTTTTACTTTCTCTCTTTCTCATGTCTGTCACTTAGGAAGCGATTAGCCCAGGGGATACCCTACCTTCCACTAGCACTCCTTGTCCTGAATGAAAGAAAGGAAGCAAAAATCCTGATGGAGAAAAATATGATGATGAAGACAGGTGCGTAATTATAGATGCTGGGGTATGAATTTATTCTGTAGTAAATTAGTCGTGCATGTTGGAGTACTTTAGGCTGAATGCACAAAGAAAACCCTATTAAGAAATCTGGCTTCAGGCCCGTGAAATTATGGTCTGCTTTGTAAATCACTGTCAGAAGCCACTGAATTAGTAAAGAAATCAGTACCAAAAAAACCTAGGTTCAAATCACCACTCAGCTGACTTCATACAACGTAACCAACCAGTGTTTCTGAACTTGGGTTCTCATCTCTAAAACAGGTCTAATGACATCAGTGCTACTGATCCAGTGAAATTAGTTCGAAATGAAAAGAACAACCAGAAAAACCACGACGAAACACGCAGGCAGTGCTCTGTGGGTATCATCAGTCTACCGGCCTTTGGAGGTTTGTTTTCTTTTAACTTTCTATTTTGAAATCATTATAGATTCATAGTAAGTTCCAAAAGAGAACGTGCAAAGTGGTCCCAGGCACTTTTCACTTAGCTTCCCCAGTGGAATCTGCATGACTGTTGTATAACATCAAAGCCAGGAAACCCACATTGGTACCATTCATAGAACTTACTCAGATTTCGCCAGTTTTATAAGCACTCACTTGTGTGTGTGTGTGTGCATGAGCGCGCGTGTGTGTGTGCACTACTCCCAAAGAATCTTATCACATCTGTACGTTTCTGTCCCCACCACTGAAATCAGGAGAAAGAACTGTCCCACCCCAAAGTTCCCCGAATCTTTGGCAACCATGAATCCATTCTCGAACTCTATAATTTCATTTCAAGAATGTTGTAGAAATGGAATCATACTTTACTCGGCTTTCTGGGATCATTATTTTTTTTCACTCTGCATCATTCCTTTGAGATTATCTAAGGGACACATATCAATAGTTCATTCCTTTTGTGTATCAACAGTTGATTCTTTTGGTTGTTGTTGGTGCAGGGGTTTCCTTAGTATTCCATAGCGTGGATGTACCACAGTCCTTCATTCAACTTTTGAAGGACTTTGGGGATGTTTCTAGTTTTTGGCTGTTCTGAATGAAGCTGCTGTGAGCGTTAGCATACAAGATTTTGTGTCAACATGCGTTTTCATTTCTCTGGGATAAAGGGCCACTAGCAAAATAGGTGGGCCATATGACGGTTGCATGTTTGGGTTTGAAAGAAACTGCCAAATTGTTTTCCAGACCGGCTGTACCACTGTGCATTCTTACCAGGAATATATGGGTGATCTAGTTTGTCTACATCCTTGCCAGCACTTGTTTTTTTTCAGTTTTTCATTTTAGTCATCCTGATCGGTCGGAAATGATATTTGATTGTGTTTTTAGTTTGCGTTTTCCTTGGGGCTATGATGTTAACTATTTTTTCACGGGTTTACTTGCCATCTGTATATGCTCTTTAATAAAATGCTAATATTCTAGTTGGATTGTTTGTTATTTTATCCCAGAGTTCTGAGAGTTCTTTACATAGTCTAAACACAAGGCCTTTGTGAGATATACGGTTTGCATATATTTTCTCAAAGTCTGTAGCTTGTCTTTTTATCCTCTTAATAGGCGTTTTGGCAGAGCAAAAGTCTATTTTTGATATTTTGAGGTTCGACTTATTAATTTTTCCTTTATGGACTATACTTAAATTTTTTTTTTAACATTTATTTATTTTTGGGGCGCCTGGGTGGCTCAGTCGGTTGAGCGGCCGACTTCGGCTCAGGTCGTGATCTCGCGGTCTGTGAGTTTGAGCCTCGTGTCGGGCTCTGTGCTGACAGCACAGAGCCTAGAGCCTGTTTCGGATTCTGTGTCTCCCTCTCTCTCTGACCTTCCCCTGTTCATGCTCTGTCTCTCTCTGTCTCAAAAATAAATAAACGTTAAAAAAAAATTAAAAAAAAATAAACATTTATTTATTTTTGAAAAAAAATTTTTTTTAACGTTTATTTTTATTTTTGAGACAGAGAGAGACAGAGCACTAACGGGGGAGGGTCAGAGAGAGGGAGACACAGAATCGGAAGTAGGCTCCAGGCTCCAAGCTGTCAGCACAGAGCCGGACGCGGGGCAGGAACCCACGGACCGCAAGATCATGACCTGAGCCGAAGTCGGACGCTTAACCGACTGCGCCACCCAGGCGCCCCTAAGATTTTTTTTAATGTTTTTATCAATGGCCTCTAGACATCTAGACACGTTCTAGCCCGATCTCTCCCTGCCTACTTTCCTACATTTCTAGACATTATTTCACATTCCATCTCTTTCACTCTTTCATTAGGCCATTTTCAGTTGCTCATACACCATCCTAACTTCTTACTTCCTTAATGATTGAAAGATTGTAATTACGTGGATATCCTCTACTGTTGACGTAAGTCACGCCGATAATATGATCATATGCTGATACGTTTGTCTTTCCCACTATATTGGAAGTCTGTTGAGAGGAAGGAGCACATCTTTCTCAAAACCTGGCCCAGGTTTTGCAGATCATGTGGATACAGTCATATTTGTAGAATTAAAAGATGAGTTCTACCCTCCTTGTATATGCTGGACGAGGGACGTGTTCACCTATGTGACTGTCTCTATTCAGATGCGACAAAAAAAGATGTTTTGAAGAGGCAGAACTGATTGGAGAGACCAGTAGCATCCCGGCAGGATCACTCCTCACTGCTCACACCTGGGCTGTACAGGCTGGAACCTGTTATGAGGTCAGGATGGCAGCTAGGATTGCCTGGTGTTGGTGGTACATTTGATTCCAGGATGCTGTGGGAGGAGGCTGCTGACTCACAAATGCTTTTCCAACTCATTTGTCTAGGATTCTGCTTAAAGCGTACCCCTCCATACAATGAGAACTTCGCAATTACATGTGTGTGCGCACCTATGTGTATATCACGTGCACACACAAAACGTACATTGCTGTTCCCCAGAGTAGCCTCCAAGGTCTACCTTTCAGAAATCTCTTTTGCATTTAGGCTTAGATGCCCATCAATGAAGGGCTTCTGGCCGGTATATCCATTTCATTTTAGTTTCCTAAAGACCTAGTGCTCAGGTGATAACAGGGGCTTGAAGTTTCACAACATCTGTCTGAAAGCTCAAAAATGAAGGTCAGTACATTTCTACAGAAAAATCTTTTTAATGGCTTAGTAAAAAACACCACACTTGGGGCACCCGGGTGGCTCAGTCGGTTGAGTGTCCGACTTCGGCTCAGGTCATGATCTCGCGGTTCGTGAGTTTGAGCCCCACGTCGGGCTCTGTGCTGACAGCTCAGAGCCTGGAACCTGCTTCGGATTCTGTGTCTCCCTCTCTCTCTTTGCCGCTCCCCCGCTTGTGTTTTCTCTCTCTCTCAAAAATAAACATTTATAAAAACAAACAAGCAAACAAAAACACACAGCACTTTCCTTCGTCTTGTGCCAGTTGGTTAAAATAACATGACTGACGAGAAATCATGATTATGATCAGGATATGAGCCATCGTAAAAGGATAGATAAATGTTTTGGTGTTAAAGTATTTGGATAGGTTTGCAGTAGTACGAGTGCAGCATTTAATTCTGAGCTCTGATCATGGGAGGACAGTAACACATACTCATCCCCCTCCACTCTGAATAATCTTTTACGAGATGATTCTATTAATAGTTAAGAGGATTTACAGGCTTAAACTGCAAGGATACACACAACACTGAGCAGGGAAATTGTCACTGTTTGGGGAAATAATGTTATCTATTGATAGACATCCACGCTTTGAAAATTCACCTTAAGAAATTGTGAATTTAGGAAAAACATCCCTTAGCTTCTTAATGTTCTTACGTTCCTGCATTATTTTATCAGTTTTTTCTCAAGCAATTTCTGTAGAAAGTGGTCGATAATTTTTCTTTCATTACTACACGCGATATGATTTTTATTTCGGAGAAAAACATCTAAGCCACAATAGCCACAAAACATCAATACTCAAAAGAAACTATGGCTGAGTTTCCTGCCTTTGAAAACATTACCTCCTGAAACAAACAAATAATAAATAGGTAAGCATTTGTCTTAGTAAAGGGAAGCTGCATAGGTTGGAGAAAACTGGACAGAGAAGTTAATTAATTATCAAGGTTCTAGTTTTTCTCTTGCGGTCGGCTTGAAAACATTTTGATAAATTGTCAATAAGATAGAGTAATAGCTCACTGAGCCAAAGCTTGCTTATGGTTTTATAATCTTTCCAGATAAACCTTTTCCTTGTCAAGAAAGCATCATGGATGGTGGAGATCATCTTACCTTGACATCACGCATAGCCTCGGGGCTTCCTTCATTTTCCATGGTCTGGTGAATATTTGCATTATATCCCTCAGCCCTAGGCAGGGGCAGAAATTGCTTCCACATAGATGGCCTGGAGAAATGTTTCTGGAGGCACTCTTGGTTGTCTTGGGAAGGACTGGGCATGTTTTTGCAGTAAAGCTCCAAATGAGTCCTGCAGCCTGATTTTAACAACACTAGCCCAGGGTCCACTCTATTTCTCTTCGTTTGGCCAATGCTGGGCCATCCGTCAGTCAGCCAGGGAACCTCTCTGAAAGTTACACTATTTGAAGCAAAAGGCTTATCTGTTTGGTGGATCAGCAGTTTATCCACGGTTCTTTAGTGTTCTATTCCAGGTAGAGCCTCCTATTTTGAATGTCTAGGTATGTTATGACTGCCCCCTACTGGCAGAAATATACTACTAATTCAAATTTAATCCTAAAATTGAAAGAAATGATTTAAGCGATCTATCGCTTAGGATATAATGATAAAATACATTGCTTCGCCATATTCTGCATTAGTTGTGTGAGACATAGACTAGGGCCTGATAATCTTGGGCTATGCAGTCGAGAGACAGGTGGTCTGCCTTAATCTATGTAGGTTTCTTAAAAGGTCATTTTAGCAGGAGTCAGTTTTGTGGCTAGAAATGTATGCTTAACTCATACCCAAACTGAAGTCCAAGGATTATTACACTTCTTGATTGGTGTCATGTAGGATGAAAGTGATTTTTCTTATGAGGTAACTAGTCATCTAATGATTAAGCCAAGAGTTGGCTTCTAACATCATACTGCACATTTGTAAAGTGTGTAAAGTGTGTAAAATGACCCCAGGGCCCCAGAATTGGTATATGAAACAAACACAATCCCTATAAACATCTTGGCTTCCTTTTTTTTTTCTTTTCGCAGAAATTGATGAATTGATTCTAAACTTCACATGCAGTTGTAAGGGACTTAGAATATCCGAAACAATCTCATAAAAAGAAGAGCAGAGTTGGAGGATTCACATTTCTCAATTTTTTTTAAACATTTATTTATTTTTGAGACAGAGAGAGACAGCATGAACGGGGGAGGGCCAGAGAGAGAGGAAGACACAGAATCCGAAGCAGGCTCCAGGCTCTGAGCTGTCAGCACGGAGCCCTACGCGGGGCTCGAACTCACAGACCACGAGATCATGACCTGAGCCGAAGTCGGACGCTCCACCGACTGAGCCACCCAGGCACCCCACACATTTCTCAATTTTAAAACTTACTATAAAGCCACAACAGATCAACAGAATAGAATTGAGTCTATAGGTAAATCCATACGTCCACGGTCAGTTGGGCTTTGACAAAGTGCCAAAATAATTCAATGGAGGAGAGAATTGTCTTTCCAACAAATGGTGTGGAACCCCTGGACAGCTCCAGGCAGAAGTTTAAGTTGAAGTTCTACCTCACACCACATAAAACATTAACTCAAAATGGGCACCCGGGTGGCGCAGTCGGTTAAGCGTCCGACTTCAGCCAGGTCACGATCTCGCGGTCTGGGAGTTCGAGCCCCGCGTCGGGCTCTGGGCTGATGGCTCAGAGCCTGGAGCCTGTTTCCGATTCTGTGTCTCCCTCTCTCTCTGCCCCTCCCCGTTCATGCTCTGTCTCTCTCTGTCCCAAAAATAAATAAACGTTGAAAAAAATTTTTTTTAAAACATTAACTCAAAATGAATCCTAGACCTTCATGTAAGAGCTGAAGCTATAAAACTCATTTTCTTAGAGGAAAATGTAGGGGTAAATCTTCGTGGCCTTGGATTAGGCAAAGCTTGCGTAAGTACAATATCAAAACTCAAGGCACGAAAGAAAAAAACCGGTAAACTGGACTTCATCAAAATGGAAAACTTTGATTTTCTAAGAACATCATCAAGAAAGTAAAAAGATAACCCACTAGGAGACAATATAGAAAACCACATATACATAATAAAAGAATTTTATCCAGAAAATATAAAGAGGTCTTCCAACTAAAAATCAAAGGGGCACCTGGGTGGCTCAGTTGGTTGAGTGTCCAAATTCGGCTCAGGTCATGATCTTGTGGTTTGTGAGTGAGCCCAGCACAAGGCTCGCTGCTGTCGTGCAGAGCCTGCTTCGGATTCTCTGTCTTCCTCTCTCTTGGCTCCTCTCCTGCTCACACACTCTCTCTCTCTCCAAAGTGAAAATTAAAAAAATTTAAAAAACCCCAAAAGTTAACTAAAAATGGGTGATGTGTCTAAATAGACGTCTCTCCAGAGAAGGTATACAAATGGCCAAGAAGCCCATGAAAAGATGCTCAACATCATTAGCCAGTAGGGAAAAGCAAGTCGAAATCACAATGATTTTACATGTAATAGGTTGGCTTTAATCAAAAAGACAGACAAGGACAAATGTTAGCGAGTATGTGGAGAAAATGGGACTCTCATGCATTGCCAGCGGAAACATAAAATGTTGCAACCACTTTGGTAAACAGTTTGGCACTTCCTCAAAACGTTCGACATAATTACCCTAAGACCCAGCAATTTCCTCCTACGTGTCTACTGAAGCCAGAGAAGTGAAACGTGTGTTCACATAAAGGCCTGCATAGAAATGTCCAATAACTGGAATCAACCCACATGCCCATCAACTGATGAACCAAGTGAAGTAAATCTGTACAATGGAATATGACTCAGCAACAGAAAGGAATAAAGTTCTGACACAGGTCGTAACATGGATAAGCGTCAAAAACATGCATAGAAAAGCCAGTCACAAAAGACCACATCGCGTGTGATTCCATTTATGAGAAAATGTCCGGAGTAGGCACATCTAGAACGTAGATTAGTGGCTGCCTGGGGCAGGAGGGTTTGGGGGAGAAATGGGGAGTGACTACCAATGAATCAGAGGTTTCTTTTTAGTGTGACGAGATTACCAATGAATCAGAGGTTTCTTTTTAGCGTGACAAGAATGTCATAAAACTGATTTCAGTGATCGTTTCAGAACCCCGTGAATACCCTAAAAACCATGACATTTGTATACGTTAAACGGGTGAATTAATGGTGTGTGAATTCGATGTCAATGATGCTGTTGAACTTTTTATGAAAAGAGAGGCAACTGCTTCAAGCGACCAGATGTTTCAGCGCAAGTGCGGTACGTAAGTATCTGGATGGGTCTGTTCCCTGGGGTCAGTTGAATGAAGATATGGTTGAACCATATCACTGGTCGGGGGTGGGGGGGTGGGGGGGTGGGGGGGTGGGTCCCAGGACCTGATTCTGGACTCAGAATGAAAATAGGATAGGTGGTATTAGTTATTTCAAATTGACCTGTGCCGTTTTTGGAGCTGGAAGGTTATTTTGTCCTCCTGCCCATGTTGTCTTTGTGCATTTTGTGCCTGGGGAAACCTACCTGAGATTTTCGGTGGTATGTTCGCGGGCTCCATCCGTGTAGTCCTGCAGTTGGGACCAGCCTCCCCGTCTTCACATCCTAGGGCCAGAACACATAGTCCCGAGCCACTCTGCAAACCGAATCGTTCACGTTTCTCTTTTTCTTTAATGCTGTCTTTTTGGTCCACCAGGATTTTTCTCTTGCTCTTTCGTTTTTGCACACTCGATTTTTGGTGTCAAACCTTGGAGGAAGCATTTCTTTCTAACGTTCATGACGTTCTCCTTAGCATTTTCCCCACGCTTGTAAAAATCCTCGTTTTTGGAAACTTCTTTCTAGTTAATAGCCATTTGTATGAAAATTATTTCATCTTAAATCGTATTTGTTAATAATATTATCTAGGTCTGCGAATAAAACGCCTCACGCTCCGTTCTTGAGAGATCCTCGTAAACATTATTGTTTCATATTCAAGGAAGGGGTGTGTGTATAGGGGCACAGTAGCACCGACTGGCCTCCCTTGGCATTCTGTGTAAACCCAGTTTGCTAGAGATTGTAGTGAGAGGAATTTGCATGAAAAAAGAATTTTACAATCTGTCCAAGTTGAGTAAAGTACTTGTTGGCAAATATATCTATTTTCTATTACTTCAAGAAAAAGGGCATCTCCTAAAGGGTCAATGTAACCGAGAGACCTGTGTCTAGGAAGCATAAACAGCTGAGAGAGTGGCGAGAGGAGGGAGATTAGTGGACCATTAATCTATTCGACTCCGACTTGGTCGTTAGCTCTTGAAAGAGGCAGAAAGCTGGTGGATTGACAGCCGATTGAGTAAATGTTAATGGAGATGAACAGATAAACCCTAAGCCTGGAGGAGCCCAGCCAACAGTCTTCCCTCATGCAAATGAGACTGATGATAGGCGGGTCCGGGGAAGGAAATCCTTACTGGGGTCCATCTCCAATTCCAGACAGTCCTGGAAGACCCAGACAGGGAACCTTCCAAGACTGCCCGAGTGGTCATAGCTCAGGTTGTGGATCCCGGCATTTGCTCTACTGGTAGGAGAATTGCAGTCTTTGCTGTATGTCATGGATCCAAACGGTGACCTTGTTTTTCCTCCATTACTGTGTGTTAAAAGCGTTAGAAGAGTGGTAGAGGACTCCGTTAACCGTGGATCGATAGCCTTAAGGACCCACACGTGGTCCAGATGGAAAGGCGTGCAAATCACTAAATGACCCTTGACTTTCAGCCAGATGCAATAACTGGAAAAGATTGTGGGTTGTTCCTTTAGAATAAGTGAATACATTCTCTCTCTCTCTCTCTCTCTCTCTCTCTCTCTCTCTTTCTCTCTCACCTATATATCTCAGAGAGAGAGAGACAGAGAGGGCATAGGCACACATGAGCAGAAGAGAGGGAGAGGGAGAGAATCCCAAGCAGGCACTGTGCTGTCGGCGTAGAGCCCAGCACGGGGCTCGATCTCATGACTGAGATTATGTCCTGAGCTGAAATCAAGAGTCAGACATTCAACCAACTGAGTCACCCAGGTGCTCTAAGAATGAGTAAATACGTTTAAAAAAATTAAAAAATTTTTAAAAATTTTGAAAGTGCTTGACAAGAGCTGGGGGAAAAGGCTTTTATAGAACAGATGTGGCAGCAGAGCAAGGAAATCATGTGATTGGCTACAGCTTAGGCAGGTGACTAATTTGGGAAACCTTGTTGGCTATTTGTGATTGTTTAGCGTCATTGTCTATGGTACGAGTGCGTTTATAGGAATTCACCCTGGGTTACACGGGCTACCAAGGCATTAGAGGCAGCTTAGTCTAATGGCCTCCTTGGTTAATTAATTACTTTCACAATTCCCCCTTTTGGCCATCTTCCCGTACGTGATGGATTGATAAAAAAGTTTTCTATTAAGGACCCCCTCCCCGGTCACTGTCAGGGTTGAGGTTTTCGCTGTGAAACTCCTAGGTTATCATGACAGTTTTATGGAAATTTTTGCTATTCATTTCCTTGTTCATCTCGTTTCTGTCCTCCCAGCTCAGTGAGACCATCTGATGGCTACAAGCATGTGTTTAAGGCTTTTGAGAGATACTACTTAAAAAAATTTTTTTTTAGTGTTTATTCTTTTTAAATAATTTTTTTAAATGTTTATTTATTTTTGAGAGAGGGAAAGACAGAGTGCAAGCTGGAGAGGGGCAGAGAAAGAGGGAGACACAGAATCTGGAGCAGGCTCCAGGCGCTGAGCTGCACAGAGTCTGACTTGGGGCTTGAACTCATGAACCATGAGATCATGACCTGAGCCGAAGTCGGATGCTCAATCGACTGAACTATCCAGGCGCCCCTGAGAGATACTACTTTTAAGCAGACCTAACATAAACATGATTATTGTTGAAAACTCCATGTATCAACTTTTACTTACAGCTATCCAATGCATTTGTTCATTAAAAAAAAATTTTTTTTAATGTTTATTTATTTTTGAGACCAAGAGAGACACAGAGCATGAATGGGGGAGGGTCAGAGAGAGAGGGAGACACAGAATCTGTAGCAGGCTCCAGGCTCCGAGCTGTCAGCACAGAGCCGGACGTGGGGCTCAAACCCATGGACCATGAGATCATGACCTGAGCTGAAGTTGGAAGCTCAACCAACTGAGCCACCCAGGTGCCCCATTTGTTCATTTTTTTAAAAGATTTCTTTTATGTTTTATTTTTAAGTAATCTCTATACCCAACTAGTAAACCTAGGTAGAACTAAAGTTCTATGTTTGCCTTATATTTAATGTTGATAACTCTGAAGACACGAATGTTTTCATTAAACCAACCAAACTTAGACTAACTTTTATATACCAAAGATGATCCCAGATCATGTGAACTTGAGAAACATTTGGGTTAGTGTCTATATTTCTGAGACGATACTTAGTTTTTATGTAAATACTTAATTTATTTTTCTTTAAGCCAATTAAATAGAGTGTCTTTACAAATTAATTTTGCCAATACCATCTGGAGTAGAAAAATCACACATATAACACATACACATGCACACACACACATAGAGAGAGAGACATAAATATATAGCAGACACTTTTTAAAAATTTTTTTTTTCAACGTTTATTTATTTTTGGGACAGAGAGAGACAGAGCATGAACGGGGGAGGGGCAGAGAGAGAGGGAGACACAGAATCGGAAACAGGCTCCAGGCTCTGAGCCATCAGCCCAGAGCCCGACGCGGGGCTCGAACTCCCGGACCGCGAGATTGTGACCTGGCTGAAGTCGGATGCTTAACCGACTGTGCCACCCAGGTGCCCCGAGCAGACACTTTTTAAATTTTAGCTATGAGACAAGTCTAATAACACAAAACTCGCTAGTTTCCAAAGGAACTGTTGGATCCAAATTGTGTTTCTGGCAGTTGGAGTAAATCAAGATTACTTGCTCTGGTGACTAAAACTTCTTACTAGTGTTTGTGGAGAGGATTTATGATACTTCCAGTTGCTTTTTGTAAATAACTTTTGAAGAGGCAATTTTTAATTCATTTAGTCTCTTAGAAGCTTCTGCATACCAATCAAAAGATGTATCCCATTACTTTGGGGAAGCGTCCTTTTTCTCTAGGGCACCTTGCAAATGGATAAGGTTATCTAGGTTAAAAGTTCCCTACTGTGGCCACTGTAATTCAAGATTATCTTTGGTAAGGTTCACCCACTCGTTCAGACAAACGTATGTTCTGGGATCGTAATTTTTCTACACGTTCTCAGCCAGAGTTCTAGAAGGAGGAGCCCCAGACTCTTTGGGCTTGGAGGGACCCATTTTGTTTTACCTGTGGACCGAGTCTGGAAAGAGGAATGCTCAAAGCTGGGGAGCTCACAGTGCAAAAGCGGCAGAGCTCAGATCTGGGAGGAACTTTCTGCACCCTCAAGGAAAGAAGTGGTCACGGTAGACTCTGCAGGTATCCGTGCCTGATTGCTCCCCGAGGGCCACCAAAGGTCTCCTTTGGGTCCTGTTTCTGACACCGGAACTCTAAAAAGACAAACGGAGGCATCCTAACATTTTGAGGAGTTTATCTGAGTTGATGTAGACTCGAATCAGGGAGTGCCAAACCAAACGTGGTTAGGGGTGCCCGGGGACAGGGGTTGGGGGAAAGGCTTTCATAGAGTGGAGGCAGAGGCGAAGCAAGGGAATTATTTGCTTGGCCACGGCTTAAGCCGTGGCCTCATTTAAGAAAACCTAGTTGGCTGTTTTGATTCCTTGCTCTGAAATTTTGTTGCCTGGAAGGATACAAGTCCATTTATGGGAATTGACTCTGGCTTAGGTTTCAGTTTGCTCACGTAGGCTGCCGACGCATGATAGCCATCTGGGCCTAATGGCCTCCTTCAACAATGGCGTATTAAGGCTACAAACTGTGGAGGACCAACTGGCTGACACGCGCCCTCGAAACAAATCGGGGAGTCAGGCAGCAGTCCAGGCAACACTTGGCCATGCTCTGTTTCCTACCCTTTGCCTCCTTCTAATTAGGATCTGTATTTCTAAGGGTAGCGACTCAATGGTGGTCCCTGGAAGACAGGCCCACCTCAAATCCGGGGAATCTGTGGATGTTTCCTTGTTCAGAAAAGGGTCTTTTGCAGATAAGTAATTAGGCGAAGGCTCTTGAGATGAGGAGATCATCTTCAGGTGGGCCCTAAATCCGATGACAGGGTCCCCACAAGGCACAGAGGTGGAAGCAGCAGTGTGACCAGGGAGGTCGAGATTGGAACACCGCAGCCGCCAGAAGCTGGAAGAGGCAGGGACTGGATTGTCCCCCCAGAGCCTCGGGAGGGAGCATAGTCCTGCTGACACCTTGATTTCAGACTTCTGGCCTCCAGAACGGAGAAAGAGTACACTTCTGGAACTTCTGGGGTCTTTTAGCCTCCAAATTTGTGACAATTTGGTACAGTGGCCCGAGGAAACGAACACCGTCAGAAGTCCTTCCTTTTCTCAGTCCGAAGCCGTGTTTCTCAACTTTTTCCTTCATTTTTGCCCCATCCAAGAGAGAACAAAAATGAAGCTACAATTTAAAGTGAATTTAGTTTCTCCCTAACAAAAGAAGTTAAATACTAAGAAAATTTTGGTAGACAGGGTTGAGTCATTATGGGTCTCAGAACATTGGAATGTCCATGTTTTTTCTCAACCTCAAGGACCATTTGGCTACCTTGAAGACAATATTATGTCCCCAGTTTCCATTGAAAGTACAAGGTCTAGGGGCGCCTGGGTGGCGCAGTCGGTTAAGCGTCCAACTTCAGCCAGGTCACGATCTCGCGGTCCGTGAGTTTGAGCCCCGCGTCGGGCTCTGGGCTGATAGCTCAGAGCCTGGAGCCTGTTTCCCATTCTGTGTCTCCCTCTCTCTCTGCCCCTCCCCCGTTCATGCTCTGTCTCTCTCTGTCCCAAAAAAAATAAATAAACGTTGAAAAAAAAATAAAAAAAAAAAAGTACAAGGTCTAAAAATATAGGAAATGACTAAAAAGGAGAAAATTACTGGGGAGGGAAGCATTGACACTGTAGACAGAAATCAGTGGAAATTTAGGCCGACTAATCTTTTTTTTTCTTCCTTATTCATTTTGAGAGAGAGAGAGAGAGAGAGAGAGAGAGAGAGAGAGAGAGAGAGAACCTGTGCACACAAGTGGGGGAGGAGCGGAGAAAGAGAGAGAGAATCCCAAGCACGCCCCACGTTGACAGCACGGAGCCAATGGGGGGCTCAATCCCACGAACCCAGTGAGATCAAGACCTGAGCTGAAGTCAAGAGTTGGACACCTAACCACGACTAATCTTTTGTTTTAAAAAAGGTATATTTGGAGAAAAAGCTATTAAAAAGTCAGTTTGTGACCTCTTGGTCAACTTCCAAAAGTTTCCTGAGAATAATAGTTATTAAAAAGAACATTATAGGGGCGCCTGGGTGGCGCAGTCGGTTAAGCGTCCGGCTTCAGCCAGGTCACGATCTCGCGGTCCGGGAGTTCGAGCCCCGCGTCAGGCTCTGGGCTGATGGCTCAGAGCCTGGAGCCTGTTTCCGATTCTGTGTCTCCCTCTCTCTCTGCCCCTCCCCCGTTCATGCTCTGTCTCTCTCTGTCCCAAAAATAAATAAAAAACATTGAAAAAAAATTAAAAAAAAAGAACATTATATTGCAGGCAAACTTTGATAGCAGTGTAATAGAAGAATATAGAGAAATGTTTAAGTTTGGATTAAACGGTGACTGAATGATATAGATAGTGTTACAGGTAGGTTCTGGACTGGGGCTTGATTGATAGTTGGGGTGACTAGCGGAGGAGAGCCAAGAAGGCACTCCTGGTATAAGGAGAGAGGTGGAGTGAAGGAAAGGACACGAAACCTATCAGGTCTCTTAAGCTTGTGATAACAGTTGGACTTCTCAAGAGAAGTAATGGTGTTGGGTCCACATTGCAGGGAGCATTGAATGCTAGACCAGGAAGTCTAGATTTTGTTACACGGGAAATAGGGAGGCAGTACATATTCTTCATCAATGTTTATGTCCTAATCTCTTCTTTTTATAAGGACACCAGTTATATTGGATTAGGGCCCACCAAGGACCTCATTTTAACTTAATCACCTCTTTAAAGACCCTACCTCCAAATACAGTCACATTCTGAGGTACTGGGGATTGGCACTTCGTCATCCGAATTTTGGGGGGAAAGACACAATTTGGCCCAGAGCAATAGTAACATAAATCAATTTTATGGCAGTGGTTTAACTTCTTACATCTGCGTTTTCAATGTATTTCCCCCAGGAATAAATACAAATTCAATCTTTTAATCTTTTGATTTTCTTCCTCTATTTGTACTCTTGACACATTGATATGAAACTTAGATATTTTCAGACTCAACATACAAGAAACTGATGATAGAATAAAATTTCTTACTCTCTCCTCTAAGCTTTATAATTAATAATTAATGAAATTAATGTTAATTAATACATTAATACATAAATCATTACATAACAAAATATATTTTTATATATGTAATATTGTTATTACATAACAAAATAATACAATAATAAATAAGTTAAATAAATTAATAAAATTAGTGTTTTCTACTATTTGTAAAAACTGTTTGTATGTGTTAATCAAAGATATTTTATTATAATGAAAATAACCTAAATTGAATTCCTTGATTTTGATCGAGTTTAATTTTTGGTTAATTCATTGACGTATGAAAATTACCCATGGAATTGTCACCTGTTCTGGTTTATGATTTTCTCTAGTCCGACCAAAAATACACGTACAGTATATGCTGCAGTTTGAATAATTTCTAGATCTACTGACATTCAATTCCTTTCTGTAGCATGACATTAAGCATTCATTTTTATGATATCTTAAAGTATGATATTTAAAAACTATCTTGAAAATGAAGCCCTGGACCCCTTTTCACTATCAGACCTAATAGGATAATAGGATGTGTGTTGATGTGGGTCGGTGAAAGCCCTGTTTATCTGAGTGCCTCAGAAAAAAAAAAAATTCTGCATGAATAAAGTGAAAAATTTCTTGATTTCTCCACTTGGTTTACTTTGAAACCTGGCCAGTGAATGAATACATTCAATTGATGGTAGTGAGAAGTCATCCTTATGAAATTTTAGGGAGATTATAGTCCGGATATTAGCTCCTTGAGATATGCAAGAGAAGTTAAGGGGTGCCTGGGTGGCTCAGTTGGTTAAACATCTGACTTCAGCTCAGGTCACGATCTCACGGCTTGTGGGTTCGAGCCCCACGTCGGGCTCTGTGCTGACAGCTCAAAGCCTGGAGCCTGCTTCCGATTCTGTGTCTCCCTCTCTCTCTGCCCCTCCTCTGCTCATGTTCAGTCTGTCTCTCAAAAATGAATAGACATTAAAAAAATTTTTCTATCTATCTAATCTTAAATTCCACTATAGGGAACATACAGGGTTATATTAGTTTCAGGTATGCTTAAAAGCGAGGCCCAAAAGGATTAAACTGTGGGTAATGTAAGTATGTTCTGGAACAAAACTCAAGAATAATGATAGAAATAAAAAAACACCCTGGCACCCAAGTAAGTAAAATCCACCAGTTCTGGCGTTTAATAAAAAATAACCAATACCTTGTAAATTGTAAGTGTTGCACATTGTCTCTCTCCCTGCACCGTGTGTGGACACAGTGAGAAGGTGGGTACCTCCAAGCCAGAAGGAGACACCTCACCACTAACTGAATGGTCAGCACGTGTTCTTGGACTTCCAGCCTCCAGAACTGTGAGAAATAAAGCCCTGTCGTTTAAGCCACTTGGTCTGTTGTATTTCATTTTGGCAACGTTAGCCGACAGAGTTTTCTTTTTTTTTTTTTTTTTTTTTTTTTGCTATTTAAAAAAATATTGCACGAAAAATCCTTGCACATTTATCTTTGCACGCTCATGCAGCAGACGTTCCCAGAAGTTTGATGGCTTGCTTATGGGGTGTGCACCCGTAACACTGGAGTAGATACTTACGCTATTCTTTCTGGCAGGGCCTCTTTGTGTTCAAATGCGCCACAATGATGTCCTTCTGTAATGGTAAGGCCGTGTATTCCCGCCACAGCCTAGAATGTGCCTTCATATTTGGAACGACAGATCAATCAGATACAGATAGGCATTCTTCTGCTTTCTCCATAGGAGCACCACTGACATTTTTGGCTAGAAAATGCCTTGTGTGTGGTACCGTGCTGGTATCCCTCCCCAACATTCATCATCCGTAGTCCCTGGGCATCAAACGCCAGAACTCCATCCCTAATCATTGCAGTAAGCCCAAAAGTCCCACAGAGTTTCAAAGACCCCTGAGGGGGTTCCTTTCTCCACTCTCAGAAGCTCTGAAACATGTATCAAATTTAAAATATTATAATTAATGTTGTATGTAAGTAATGAATCACTGACTTGTACTCCTGAGACCAATATTGCACTGCACGTTAACTAAAATTTAAATAAAAAATTTTAAAAAGTAAAAAAAAAATATTGTAAAGAAATAGTTTTGGGACTTACAGCTTTGTTACCAACGAAATTTTTTACTAAGCTATTATTGTGGTTAGTACCTGCAATCTTTCTTTGATTCCAATTCCACAATTTTCTTCGTAAGCAAGTCTTTGATTAATTTCGGCTAGAAGCTCGCATGTAAATGGACTCAATCTATAGCATCAAACTTATTAAAAGAAAATTTCAAGTAAGAAGAACAAACACAAGGAATATCCATGTACATTATTCAGATTGAAAAAGTTTAACACTTTGCAGTATTACGTAGAGTTTTTAAAAAAAACTTTAGGGCGCCTGGGTGGCTCGGTCGGTTGAGTGTCTGACTCTTGATCTCGGCTCAGGCCATGATTTCATGGTGTGTGGGTTTGAGCCCTGTGTCTGGCTCTGTGCTGACAGCATGGAGCCTGCTTGGGATTCTCTCTCGCTTTCTCTGCCCCTCCCCTGCTCTCTCTCTCAAAATAAAATAAAACTTAAAAAAAATATTTTACTTTAGAAATACAACATAGATACGACGTAGGGCCCCTCTGAACATTTATACTAGTGTTTATCCTTTCCTCTATGTTTGTGATAGAATAATGGCCCCCTAAAGATTCTACTTTCTAATCTCTGGAACCTGTCAATATGTTAGCTTACATGGCAAAAGGGAAACATGGTGACATATGTCATTAAAGTCAAGGACCTCGAGATGGGGAGAGTTGCTTGCATTAGCCAGGTGGGCCCAATCTAATCCCATGAACCCGGAAAACCAGAGAACCCCTATCAGCTGTGTTGACTGAGTCTCAGAAGGCGCTGTGACGTTGCTGACTTTGAAGGTGGAGGGAGGAGGACATGGGCCAAGAAATGCAGGCAGGTTCCAGAAACTGGAGAATACCGGGAAATGGATTGAGACCCACGTCAGGCTCTGACCTGGAGAACTGTAAAAGACTAAATTTGTGTTGGTGTAAGCCAGCAAATTTGTGATAATTTGTTAAAGCAGCAATAGAAAAATAATACATTATATCCTGTTACTATGTGTTTATTCACAGTGCTTTAAAACTTGGCCGAAATTTAACATTTTTAGTAAAATGTCTTGGTTATACATCCCTATGAGTGCTGATTAATTACATATATCTGACTCTTTGCAGTACTGAGTAGTATTACTCATGATCTTAAGATAAACAGGGTAGTTGAGGCCTGGACTGGGGCAATCTTGCTCAAGTCAGGATTGTCAAATTTGCATTTTCAGTAAACACAAAGTTTTTAGTATAATTGCAAATACTACGTGAAATATTATTTGCTCAATCTGCAACCCGAGGGCAACGTAACTTTTGTGACCCACGTCTCAGCATCAGTTTCATATTTAAAATCCGAATAAGAATGCCTGCTTCATGGAGCTGTTAAATCCACGTGGAAGTCCATCTATTTAAAAGCATTAGATGAAATATTTCAAAAGAACGGCGGTTAAGATTAAGTTTCGGCCTGATTCTCTGCCTTGGGCTGGGGGCCTCGACCGCCCCCAAACGGGGCTCGGGGTTTCCGGGCGCTGGTCCCCACGTGCCCACCTGCTCCCCTCCCTCTGGAGGGGCCAGCCTGGGCACAAGCTCTGCGTCCCTCCGGGGCCTGTGTCGCCGGTCGCGCGGACTCCGCCAGCCCACCTTGAGCGAGGCCCCCCCCGAGCGCAGTGCGGCTCCCTGAGCTGTTTTGGATCCTCCGGGCTTCCGGCTTCCGCCTTCCGGGCTGTCACGTGCCTCCGCTCACGTGACCGGCCCTTCTGTCATTCCGCTGCCGCTCCGGCTTCTTTCCACCTGGGCCGCCCTCAACGTCTGCTGGGTGTGGGGACGTCTGCCCTTGCCGGGGCCGCTCCGGCTGGAAACCCCGCTCGGCTCCGACTCGGCTGGCGCCCCCAGCCGGGCGGCGCCCCCGACGGCCCACACCGCCGCGTCCTCCTCCCTGCCGCCTTCGCGTGCGTTGTCGGGTCCCCTGGATTCGCGAAGTAAGCCCGCAGTCGCGCCGTTTCGTCTCCCGCCCCGGCCGGAGGGAGGCGACCCCTTGCGCTTTCCCCAGCTTCTCTGGCGCCTGCCGCTTTCTCGCCGCGCAGGCCCGGCCAGCCCTCTTGCGGCCCCGGGCTTCCAGATTTCTGTCCTTCCAGGCCTCAGCTGGGTTTACGGAACTGGAGCTCCTTCCCCGCGGGGGCAGGAATTGGGGGGGGGGGGGGAGGACAGGTATACTGTATACTTTCCCCAGGATTGGGCCTCGGCCTCGGCCTGCTGCAGGTTCGAGTTGTTCGGGGACCCAGAGGGCCATCCGGAAGCACCTTCACCTACCCCGGGGGAGGCCGCTGCGCCTGAGTCCACTCGGTGTTCAGGGTTCCAGCCTGACCCGGCCAGAGCCAGTTTTCCCTCCGCCCTACCTGTGTGTATTGCTTGGGTTGTTTAGGAAGCAAACCCTCAGATGTAGAGATTAAGTTCCAGACTGACTAAGGTCATTGGGATTGCAGAATAGAATTTTGGGTATGGTTTTAGCTGCTTTGTGGCCGTGGCAGCGAACGTCTGTTCTGTGAACCAAAACCTGGATATTTCGTATCGAGAGAAAATCAGGCCTGAGCATTTACGAGTAAATTTGGAAGTGAGAATTACGTGAAAGCTCAATATTGTAGGTTGTTGTCACCAGACCAGAATCCCATTGTTGCTTGTACCTAAATTGTAATTGGTATTTGTTCCAAAACTTCCTCCCCAAATTGATTTTGAAAATACTCTCAACTTTGGTTGAAGAAAGAAAATTACATTCCCACTTTAGGGTTTTTAATTTGAATGAGTAATTTTAGAAGGCACTTGTAGTAGTTTTGTTTTTTTTTTTAAATAACGACGCTTCAAAATGATGGTTAGTAAATGTAAAAATAAATGGTCTTCTCTCTACTGTACAGGTTCTTATTTTTTTCCGTGTCAGGAGAAACTTGTTCCCAGTTGTGTACATTTAATCTGTATACCTATTTTATTGAAGCCAGACTTCTGATGTTAGTTTGAAGAACTTAAAAGAGTTACTTTGAAAAACCTTACTGCAAGATTAGTGCCAGTAATTAAAAAACTTTTCCTGGAAAAGTAAAAATCTTTAGAGAACACTTTTATGGAGCGGGGCATAATTAGGCAAGTTTTGAAATCTAATGATTTTCATACTTAGGACATCTAATATATTTAATGTTTGAGTTGAATGGGGAGAATAGGGCGATAACGATGATGTTAATAACAATAATAATGATAGCAGTAGTTGTTAAAAAATGGTAACACCTAGTATTCTCAGGTTACTTTGCCTCAAAATTGCAGATCTGTTGAAAAAACATCCAAGATCATAACATTTAGATGACCAAAATGGATATCCGAGGTGCCGTAGATGCTGCGGTTCCGACAAACATTATTGCTGCCAAGGCTGCGGAGGTTCGGGCAAACAAAGTGAACTGGCAGTCCTACCTTCAGTAAGTACCGATTTGCTGTGAATCAGGGATAATCATGTGCTTTTGCATCGGACTTTTTCGTGATCATGCCTCAATGAGAGACATGATGGAAAAATACTACCAGACATGGAAGAAAACACTTCCTCCTTTAGAAGTCTTACCCGCCGTAGGGAGACAGGATAGTGTGGTGGAAGGAGCTCTAGCAGGGGAGCAGAGCCCCTCAGAGCCCTTTTGATCTTCCGTGTCTGGAAAGTTGTACCTTTTGAATGAGCGGGAGAGGTGGGAGGCGTGTTCACGGGATTTGGAGGGGGGAAGGGGAAGCCAGCCTGCCAGACTGGCTCGTTTTGCCTGGGTGATCAACGTGGGGAAGCCGGTGTTGCAGCATGGCTCATACAACTAGTAAAAGGTGTAGATGTTTGAATTCCAAGGCCTGGGTTTGAAGTCTGGTTCTTCTGTCTACTAGTTTGGTAATCTTAGGGGAATCGTTTAACTTCTTGGCGGTTCACTGAAGTAAAATGAAATGGGGAATACGGATCTCGCAGAGTTGTTGCTGAAAGAGCATATTTAAAGGATTCGCACAGTTGAATGTATGTATGCAATAGTATGTTGAATGCACTCTCCATAAATTTTAGTTCTTTTCCCTTCTTTCTTTTTTTAAAAATGTAATTAAATTGTTTTTGATTTACATCCAAATTAGCATCCAAATATAGTGCCTCAATGATTTCAGGGGTAGATTCCTTAATGCCCCTTACCCATTTAGCCCATCCCCCCTCCCTCCACCCCTCCAGTACCCTCTGTTTTCCGTATTTAAGAGTCTCTTATGTTTTGTCCCCCTCCCTGTTTTTATATTATTTTTGCTTCCCTTCCCTTGTGTTCATCTGTTCTGTGTCTTAAAGTCCTCATATGAGTGAGGTCATGTGATATTTGTCTTTCTCTGACTGACTAATTTTGCTTAGCGTAATACCCTCTAGTTCCATCCACTTCCCTTCTTTCTTATATGTATTAAGATTTAGCATGCTGGTGTTCCGTATTTATTTGTAAAGTAAGGGTTCGTTTCTTCTTGACCATATTTTATCATATTGACTTCATATCTGTCTTGGTATATTTATAACAGTGATTTATTAAGGAAATTCAGTTCAGGTTTTCAGATACGTTTTGAAAAACAAATCGAGGAATCTTTAGTTTTATATTTACGAGTCTGCTGTAAGAGGGACATACGGCATACAACGATGATGCACTTATTTCGGTTAATTTAGTCACTCATCAAACATTTATTGTCCACCTTTCAAGTTTGAGGCCTATTTCGAGGCTTCAAAAAGATAAACTTATAGTCTGGTGGGGAAGTCAGTTATAGAAACAGATCATTTGGTATGTTAACTGAGAGAGTAGAAAGGTGCACCGGGAATGATGGGCGCACAGAAAAAGGACAGCTAATCCTCCCTCCAGGAAGTTTTTCTGGAGGGAATGTTCAAACGTAGGGAATTAAAAGCAGCGTGCTGGGTGGGGAATAATACACGTTTTGGAGGCAGGCAGTGGGGTGGGCTGAGGCTGGAGAGGCAGCCGGGAGCCAATTGTGGAGGCTCCCCAAGGAGCACAGTTTTAAAATCCCTGTTGTAGGAATTGGGAATGACCGATGTTTGTAAGTGGGAGTTGGATGTCAGGTTGCCTTTTGATTGGATTGTTCTACTGACAAAACGTAGAGGGTGGGTTTGTGGAAACAAACCTAGAGCTATGATAAGGCTGTAGCCGTATCCAGGCTGTTGGGATGTATAGAATTGGATAGATTTGAGAAAGTCTTTGCGATCGATTTAATCTATGAGGGTGAAAAAGAATCTAGGATGATTCTGGATTCCCACTTTAAGGGACTAGATTATTGTGGGGCAGGAGGAGGAGGGACTTTCTGATATTCTCTCTGTTCATCTATATCTGTATAATTTAAATTTAAATCCCGTGTGAAATTAGGATTTTGAGCTCTGTTTCCTAGTTTTAGTCCAGAGTGTGTTTGGACTAGAGAACAAGGGGTTTCATGTTTATAAAGCTTGTCCCTGTGTATAACCTAAATAGAATGGTATTATTATTAATCAGAAAGCACTGGCTGACTGGCAGAGGTTCCCTAGCATTGGTATCTGGAACATTTTTAGTTCCAGGGGGATATTTAATTGCTTTCTCCCTGTTCCTCCTTTTCAAAGGCCTCTGTACTACTAAGTTGTAGTCTCTCTCATTCTTTTTTCTGTCCTGTATTCTACTGTCCGTCTCATGCGTTTCTTTTATAAAACCCTTCTACTTTGTACGTCTGTGCACAAATGTTCACCAAGTGTTAACTGTGTGCCTGCTGTTGAGCCTCACCGCCCTGAGACGTACACTTCCATCTGTAAGTTCCTCCCTAGATCACATGGCTCATTAATTCCCTTCAAGTGGGTGTCTGCCCGGGTGGCCTCAGAAAGGACTTCACTGTAATCTACCCAAAAGCTATCCTTTCCTCTGTTGTCACTTTCTAGCTCCTTACCCAGCTAAAGTTTTCTTCATAGCATTTAGTGTCCTGGCATTGTGTGCGTGCATGTGTGTGTGTGTGTGTGTGTGTGTGTGTGTGTGTGTGTGTTAAAAAATTACTTATTTTTGTGTTTGTGTGTTTTTTGTTTTCCCCACTGCAGTCCAGGCTCAAAGAGGGATGTTTAATTCACTGCTGTGTCACCTGTTCTCACAGGTGCCTGACACACAGTAGGCTGCCTGTTGATCTTGGCTGGTTACATCATGAGTGAGCAGAGTAAATGTTGGGCAGTGGTGGAGACAAGTGTTTGGGAAAGGAGTACCTTACTCGGCTAAGTCACATACTGTTTCACGTTACTTTCATGGCAGCACTGTGACCTAAGGTTTTCTATCCCTGTCTTATGGAAGAGTAGATAGCTCTTCAGATAGGTTAAATAACATGTACATACTGATGTAGGTTTTAACTAGTTGATTAAAATGATTTTTCTTTCTTTCTTGTTTTTTGTTTTTGTTTTTGTTTGTTTTTTTTAGAGAAAGAGAGTGTGAGCAGGGGAGAGGGGCATAGGGAGAGAGAGGGAGAGAGAGAGAGAGAGAGAGAGAGAGAGAGAGAGAGAGAGAGAGAGAGAGAATCTTAAGCAGACTCCACTCTCAGCGAGGAGCCCAGTGCAGGGCTCCATCCCACGACCCTGGGATCTTGACCTGAGATGAAATCAAGAGTTGGGTGCTCAACTGACTGAGCCACCCAGGTGCCCCTAAAATCATTTTTCTTGAATGCCTCTACCTTGGTGCCAGGTAGAACTGCCATTCAAGTTCGCAGTGACTGATATGAAGGAGTAAATGTGGTCAGATGTGTGCTTGAGAAAGCTGGCTGGCACTAGTAAGAGGGGTGTGGAGGAGGGGTGGATTGGAAGCAGGGAAACGTTCGGTGGGTTGTTACCTTAAGGCTGAGCTGTTCCAGAGGCAGAGAAGTTGAGAGGAGAGTGGTATTAGGTGGGAGGATCGTTAGGACTGGTGCCTGAGTGGTTGTAGGTCATGAGAAAAGAGACCCCCGTTCCTAACTTGCTAGGTTATGGGACTGTCAAAAGAAGATTCAGAGACAAAAGAATTTAAGCAAGAAAAGAAAAAGGTTACTTACAAAAAAGGAAAGAAATTCAGACCTCGGAAGAACTGGCTTACTGCGGAAAACCACAATTATTTAAGTGGAAAAGAAAGCTGTGAAATGATAAGGTCACCAAAGGTAACCTTCATTGTACAGTTTTGTCATGGTAGAACACCACAACTTTTTCTCATGATTATCCTATAATAATATGCTTTAATTTGTTAGCATGGCAAAATCTGGGGGTGAAACTGTTTTAGCTGGGAAGTTCAGGCTTATGAAAAAGACTGTATGTATTTTGGGGCCAGAACTGGACCTTGTTATCTTGGTCTACCCCAGGGTACGGAGTGCCTTTTTTCCTGCCTGGTGTATGAAGTGCTTAGCCACAGGGGAAACAGGGCAAAGTGTCTTTTTTTTTTTTTTTTTTTAATTTCATTATCCCATTAGCCAGGCTGGGATGGAATGTGGGTAGGGATATGTGTTAGTGACCTCTGCTGTGCCCCTCAGGGTCTAGGGTGCTTGTGTGCTTGCTCTGTGGGAGGAGAGGTCCCCACGTGTAAGTGGGGACTGTGGGAGGTCGGCCTGGGCCGCAGCTCAGACTGGCGCAGCTCAGGCTGGGCCTGAACTCAGCAGCACGGAGGGTAGCAGGGAGCACTCAGGGAGGATTCAGGGAGCGCAAATGAAGACAGCCCCCCACAGAGCCTGAAGCACGGGGTAAGAGACAAGGAATCTGTGAAGAGCACTAATGAGAAGTGGCCTGAGAAGGGCAAGAAGAATCTGGAAGCTCAGGACGAGAGGGTCAAGAAATGGCCACATTGCCACCTGCCTCAGAGATCTGGAAAGATAAGGGCTGGAAGTTCCCCTTTGGGTTGGTAAGGAAAGGATTGTTGGAAAAATCCAGCAGGTGAGAATAGTTCACACACACACACACACACACACACTCACACACACACACAAAGAGCACATGTGAAAACAAAGTTACAGTGCTTGCAACTGAAGAACTGAAGGGCAGTAGATTCCAAAGTCCAGAAGCAAGTGAAAAGTATATAAAATAGTGTTCAGTAATAGTATATATAAAACCGAGAAGGGATAAAGTAAAACGCTGAGATTTTGAATACTCAAAAGTCAAGATCTTCTTTGGAGGAGGGTCGGGTTGTGGGGAGGGGTGTCAGGAAGTATGAAAGTTCAGCTCCCTTGTCTCGGGGAGGGCCCGGCTCTGAGGACCTCACCTTCCCAGACTCCCCTGTGTGCTCAGAAACCCGTTCTCTTCAGGACTTTGCCTGAGTCTGGGCTGGGCTCCTAACCTTTCGAATCCTGTGCCCCCCCTGCCCCATCCCTGGTCTCCCCTGGGAGCGCTGCCTCCATTAATCTCCTGCACCCCAATCTCCGTGTCGAGACCTGCCACCAGGAAGCTGGCCCAAGACTTCTGAAAAAGGACTCCCATTTCTGTAACTGTGCATATGGTGAAACCTGCCTCAAATTCAGTGTTCCTTGGTTGGCCTTTTGGGGAACAGTAGCCTCTCAACATACTCCGGGGCAGGGGGTGGGGAAGGGCGGTTTTTTAAACCACTCAGTTAAAAGACATCTATTGATGCTATTTGAACGGCAAAGCACATTACATTTTTTTATTTTAAACTTGCATTTCTGTCGTGCTTACGTACGTCAGGTGGTGCTTCTTGCTTTCGTAACCGCTCAGTGGAGTCGGGCAGGTACCATTGTAACGGCCATTTTATCGGTGTGGCAAACATTGGTCAGAGGGATAGCGACCTGCCGAAGTTTCACAACTGCAGTTAGAACTCTTCCTCAGACTGGCACAAATTCCACACTTTCCCCACCAGACTGATGGTCCGACAAGGTCGGTGTGTGTCCCGAAGTGCCCGGTGTCAGAGACTAACAAGGATGTTTTGCTGACAGATCTTTTCACAAGGAAGGGTCAGACACGGGTTTGCCGTGGCCCGTTTGTGTCGTTGATGAGTGTGTCTGTGGCGAGGCTGGGTTGGAAGAAGGTGACGATGGTTCCGTGGTGATGATACTGAGTGTATCTCAGTATGACTCTCTTGATGGGAATCTCACTGAAGGAAAGAAGTTGGGAGAGAAAAGGAAGATTCCAAGGACTGAGCTTGGAGAGAAGTCTTGCGCTGCGAGGAGCCACTGAGGAAGGAACTCCTGAAAGAAGTGGGAGGGAAACCGGGTAGTGTGGGGTGATTGCTGTTAGGACAGCGTGTCAGGAGGGAGGGGTTATTTTTTGAGAGAGGGGGAGGAGCTCATTTTTCCGAGTCTGGAGGGAACATGAGAAAATGCCGGAGGCAGTGATCGTAGAAGTTCGTGTAGAGTGGCTTTGGTCTTGATGGAGTGGAAAGCCGAGGGAATTGGGTGGCTGGGAGGGGGGTAGGGTGAGACTTCGGACGGTGCTGAGAGGCGTCAGTTATTCGTTGCTTCCTGGGCCAGGCGCCACTCTAACCACCTCATGTGGGTTATTTAATTTCATCCTCAGATCAACCCCTACTGGCAACGTGGACGTTGTTTCCATTTTGCAAATGAATTCACTCAGGTCCAGAGAGGTTGCATGTTCCATACCTGGTGGAGCTAAGCTTGCACCCGGGTCTGTGTGATGCGGGGGCCTGTGCGCCGACCCCGGTGGTTAACCACCGAGGAGAGAGGAAAAAGATGGGGAATTCCTGTGTCCCTTTGTCGCAGTGTCAACTCAACTCTTATTGAAAAAAACCAACTTCCTCTTACTTTCTAGGGGGCAGATGATTTCTGCTGAAGACTGTGAATTCATTCAAAGGTTTGAGATGAAAAGAAGTCTTGAAGAGAAGCAAGAGGTGCTCCAAACTGAAGGCAGTCAGGTGATGGATATGAACATATTACGAACACCTTCCTGTGTCCCTGAAAATTCGAGAACAAAATTTTAATGACTTGGTGATATTTTCTTGTAGGTGTGCGTCATGATTTATCTAAAAATCCTTTTTTATTGGAAGATGTTTAAATACTTTCCAAATCCTCTTTTTTGGAAGACGTTTAAATACTTTCCAAATCCTCTTTTTTGGAAGACGTTTAAATACTTTCCAGTTTTGTTTGTTCATTTTGGGAAAATGTTATGTTGGGTGTGTGTATTCAGTTTATTCCTCCACCCTTTTTGATATGTTTTTCATGGCACTTTCCTTACGGTTCCACACATAGGGTTTTTCTTTTTAATTTTTCTTTAAATTTAGTTAACATACAGTGCAATATTGGCTTCAGGAGTAGAATTCAGTGATTCGTCACTTACATACAACACCCAGTGCTCATTCCAACGAGTGCCCTTTTTAATACCCATCACCCGGGGCGCCTGGGTGGCTCCTTCGGTTAAGCGTCCGACTTCAGCTCAGGTTATGATCTCATGATCTGTGAGTTCAAGCCCCGCATCGGGCTCTGTGCTGACAGCTTGGAGCCTGGAGCCCGCTTCGGATTCCGTGTCTCCCTCTCTCTCTGACCCTCCCCCATTCATGCTCTCTCTCTGTCTCAAAAATAAATAAACATTAAAAAAAAAATTTTAGTACCCATCTAGCCCATTTCCTACCCACCTCCCACCGTTCAACCCTCAGGTCTCTGTTGTTAACAGTCTCTTGTGGTTTGTTTTCCCCCCTCTTCTCTTTTTTTCCCTTTTTCCCGTGTGTTCATTAATTTCACATATGACTGAAATCGTATGGTATTTGTCTTTCTTTGATTGACTTATTTCATTCAGCATAATACATTCTAGGTCCATCCACATCATTGCAAATGGCAAGATTTCATTCTTTTTTGATGGCTGAGTAATATTCCATTGTGTATATATATATATATATCACATCTTCCTTATCCATTCATCATTGGATGGACATTAGGGCCGTCTCCATAATTTGGCTGTTGTCAGTGGTGCTACTGTAAACATTAGGGTGCATGTACCCCTTTGAATCTGTGTTTTGTATCCTTTGGGTAAATACCTAATAGTGCAATTGTTGGATCGTAGGGTAATTCTATTTTTAGTTTCTTTTTCTTTAAAAAAAAATTTTTTTTAACGTTTATTTATTTTTGAGACAGAGACAGAGCATGAACGGGGGAGGGTCAGAGAGAGGGAGACACAGAATCTGAAACAGGCTCCAGGCTCCGAGCTGTCAGCACAGAGCCCGACGCAGGGCTCGAACTCACAGAGTGAGAGATCATGACCTGAGCCAAAGTCGGCCGCTTAACCGACTGAGCCACCCAGGCGCCCCTCTTTTTCATTTTTTTAAAGTTTATTGTGAGAGAGAGAGAGAGAGAGAGCGCACACACACGTGTGTGCGTGCGAGTGGGGGAGGGGCAGAGAGAGAGAATCCCAAGCAGGCTCTGTGCCCTGAGGTGGTGTCTCATTGTGTTTTGATTTGTATTTCCCTGATGATGAGTGATGTGGAGCATCTTTTCGTGTGTCTGTTGGCCATCTGGGTGTCTTTGGAAAAGTGTTCACGTCTTCTGCCCATTTCTTGACTGGGTTGTTTGTTTTTTGGGTGTTGAGTTTGATAAGTGGATAGATACTGGATACTAACCCTTTATCTGATATGTCATTTGCAAATGTCTTCTCCCATTCTGCCAGTTGCCTTTTAGTTTTGCTGATTGTTTCCTTTGCTGTGCAGAGTTTTTTATCTTGGTGAAGTCTTAACAGTTCATGTTTGCTTTTGTTTTCCTTGCCTTTGGTGATGTGTCTAGTAAGAAGTTGCTGTGGCTGAGGTCAAAGAGGTTGCTGCCTGTTTTCTAGGATTTTGATGGTTTCCTGTCTCACATTTAGGTCTTGCATCCATTCTGAATTTCTTTTTCTGTATGGTATAAGCAAATGGTCCACGTTCATTCTCCATGATGCTGGCCAGTTTTCCCAACACCGTTTGTTGAAGAGACTGTCTTCTTTCCACTGGATATTCTTTTTCTCATTTTGTCAAAGATGAATTGACCGCATAGTTGTGGGTCCATTTCTGGGTTTTCTATTCTGTTCTGTTGATCTACGTGTCTGTTTTTGTGCCGGTACCATACTGTCCTGGTGACAACAGCTATCTAATGTAGCTTGAAATCCAGAATTGTGATGCCTCCAGTTTTGTTTTTCTTCTTCAGGATTGCTTTGGCTACTCGGGGTCTTTTGTAGTTCCATACAAATTTTATGATTGATTGTTCTAGCTCTACGAAGAATGCCGGTCATATTTTAATAGGGATTACATTTAAATGTGTAAATTGTTTTGGGTAGGATAAACATTTTAACAAGATTTGTTTTTCCAATCCATGAGCATATGGAATGCTTCTCCATGTCTTTGTGTCCTTTTCAATATCTTTCAGAAGTCTTCTATAGTTTTCAGAGTATGGATTTTTCACCCCTTTAGTTAGGTTTGTTCCTACATATCTTATTATTTTTGGTGCAGTTGTAAATGGGATCATCAGGGATATTGGCCTATAATTCTCCTTTTTAGTGGGGTCTTTGTCTGGTTTTGGAATCAAGGTAATGCTGGCTTCATAGAATGGGTTTGAAGTTTTCCTTCTATTTGTTTTTTGGAGTGGTTTGAGAAAAGTAAGTATTAACTCTCCTTTAAATGTCTGATTGAATTCCCCTGGAAAGCCATCTGGCCCAGGAATCTTGCTTGTTGGGAGATTTTTAGTTACTGATTCACTTTCTTGCTGGTTATGGGTCTGTTCAAACTTTCTATTTCTTCCTGTTTCAGTTTTGGTAGTTTGTGAGTTTCTAGGAATTTGTCCATTTCTTCCAGATTGCCTAGTTTGTCGGCACATAATTTTTCATAGTATTGTCTTATAATTGTTTGTATTTCTGTGGTGGTGTTTGTGATCTCTCCTCTTTGATTTCATGATTTTATCTATTTGGGGTCTTTTTTTTTTTGATAAGTCTGGCTAGGGGTTTATCAATTTTGTTTATTCTTTCAAGGAACTAGCTCTTAGTTTCATTGATCTTTTGTACTGGTTTTATTTTTGTTTCTATATCATTTATTTCTACTCTGATCCTTATAAATTACCCTTCTTCTGCTGGTTTTAAGCTTTATTTGCTGTTCCTTTTCTAGCTCCTTTGGGTGTAAGGTTAGGTTGTGTATTCTGCTTCCTGAGATAGGCCTGAATTGCAGTATACTTTCCTCTGAGGACTGCCTTTGCTGCATTCCAAAGGGTTGGGAGTGTTGTTTTCATTTCCATTGGCTTCCATGTATATTTTAATTTCTTCTTTAATTTGCTGGTTAACCCATTCATTTTTTAGTAGGATGTCTTTAGCCTCCATCTATTTGAGGGCTTTCCAGATTTTTTCTTGTGGTTGATTTCAAGTTACATAGTGTTGTGATCTGAAAATATGCCTGGTACGAGCTCAATCTTTTTGTGCTGTTGAGGGCTGATTTGTGACCCAGTATGTGATCTATTCTCAAAATGTTCCAGGAGTGCCTGGGTGGCTCAGTTGGTTAAGTATATGACTTCAGCTTGGGTCATGATCTCATGGTTCATGAGTTTGAGCCCTGCATCAGGTTCTGTGATGACAGCTCAGAGCCTGGAGCCTGCTTCAGATTCTGTGTTTCCCTCTCTCTCTGTTTCTCCCTCGCTCATGCTCTGTCTCCCTCTCAAAGATAAATAAATATTTTTTAAAAATTAAAAAAAAAAAAAAGAATGTTCCATATGTACTTGGGAAGAATGTGTACTCTGTTGCTACAGGATGAAATGTTTTGAATATACCTATTAAGTCCATCCGGTCCAGTGTGTCATTCAAAGTCATTGTTTCCTTGTCGGTTTTTCTGCTTAGATGATCTGCCCATTGCTGTAAGCAGGGTGTTAAAGTCCCCTACTATTATTGTATTATTAATAATGAGTTTGTTTATGTTTCTGATTAATTGATTTGTATATTTGGGTGCCCTCAAGTTGGGGGGCAAAAAATATTTACAATTGTTTGATCTTCTTGATGGATAGACCCCTTAATTACGATATAACGCTCTTCTTCATCTCTTGTTCCAGTCTTTATTTTGAAGTTTAGTTTGTCTGATACAAGTATGGCTAATCCGGCTTTCCTTTGATGTCCATTAGCATGATGGATGGTTCTCTGTCCCTTTACTTTCAATCTGTAGGAGTCTTTAGGTCTAAAATGAGTGTCTTGTAGGCAGCATATAGAGGGGTCTTTTTTTTTTTTTTTTATCCATTCTGATACCATAGGTGTTTTGATTGGAGCAGTTAGTTTATTAAAATTCAGAGTAATTATTGAAAAATATGAACTTAGAGCCATTGTGTTGCCTGTAGAGTTGGTGTTTTTTGGTGATGTTCTCTGTTCATTTCTAGTCTTTGTTGCTTTTGGTCTGTTTTGTTTTGTTTTTTCTCTATTCAAAGAGTCCCCCTTAGAATTTCTTGCAGGGCTGGTTTAGTGGTCACAGACTTCTTTAGTTTTTCTTTGGCTGAGAAACTCTTTATTTCTCCTTCTATTCTGAATGACAGCCTCGCTGGGTTAAGGATTCTTGGCTGCATGTTTTTCCCATTCAGCACGTTGAATATATCCTGCCACTCTTTTCTGACCACGCTTCTGTGGACAGGTTTGCTGCGAACCTGATCTGTCTTCCCTGTAGGTTAAGGACTTTTTTCCCTTGCTGCATTGAGGATTCTGTGTATTTTGTGAATTTGATATGTCTTGGCTGTGGTCTACTTGTTGAATTTAATTGGGAGTTCTCTGTGCTTCTTGGATTTTGATGTCTGTTTCCTTCCCCAGATTAGGGAAGTTTTGCTCACATAAACATTCCCCCCCCCTTTTCTCCTTCTTCATCTTCTGAGACTTCTGTGATACAAATGTTATTCCTCTTTAATAAGTCACTGAGTTCTCTAAGTCTTGTGTCATGATCTTTGGCCTCTGTATCCCTCCTCTCTTCAGCTTCACTATTTTCCATAATTTTGTCTTCTGTATCACTCATCTGCTGCTCTGCCTTGTCCATCCTCGCTGTCATGGCATCCATTCGAGATTGCATCTCTGTTATAGCATTTTTAATTTTAGCCTGACTAGATTTTAGTTCTTTCCTCTGTAGAAAGGGATTCTCTGGTGTCTTCTATTTTTTTTCAACCCCAGCTAGTATTCTTACAATTGTGGCTTTATTTTTAGTTTATTTTTATTTTTTGAAAGAGGGGGTGCAAGTGAGTGAGGGAGGGGGAGAGAGAGAGAGAGAGAGACAGAGAGAGAGGCAGAGAGAGAGAGAAGCAGGGCTCATCCAAAGTGGGGCTTGAGCTTATCTGATTCAGGACTAGAACTCAGGAACTGTGAGATCATGACCTGAGCCAGTCAGATGCTTAACCGACTGAGGCACCCAGGCTCCCATAACTGTGGTTTTAAATTCTATTTCAGACTTTGTCTGCATTTCTGAAACATTTTTTAGAATAGATTCCTAGAAGGGCAATTAAGTTTCAAAGTAAGTATTATTTTTAAAGTTGCTTAACTGTTTTTTTTTTTTTTTTTTTTAGAAAAAATTTTCCACTTTGTATTCTTACTAGAGTATAATGCAATTCTGCTGTCCGTCAGATTTTCTGATATTGGGTGGGGGGGCTACTGATGACTGAAGGAGCTTATACACAACTCAGCCCGATTCTCACAACAATCCTGGGAAATCTGTGAGGAGACATACTGATGGCTACGTTTTTTGTTGAATTCCAGAGATTGTCACACAGTTGGTAAGATGTAGGATGGGGACAGGTCATAGCCTTCTGATTCCAATCCTTAGTACTCTTGTCGCTGGAGTCTTCTGCTTCCCAGTAAATGCAAAAACAAAACAAAAATAAAAGCCAAAATCAATGATAATTTTTGGTTGTCTTCATAGCTTCATGTTTATGTTATCATGGGCAATCAAGAGTTACCGTTGCTAGGTCTATTTGAAAGTAGTAAACGTTTGGAAATTTATCACTAAAAATGATCACAAGTCTGATGCAAGTCATAGTATGTTCCTCCCCTACTTCATCACAATATTTGTAAAGCATGTGCATTTTCTATAATTGAAATCTTTTAGTTAATAGCATTTGTGTTATAATTTGTGCAAGAGAAATATTTTACTGAAATTCCATTAAAATGCTGTGTTTGTAGTTGAAAATGAGAGTTCACATTACTTTCATTTTTTTTCCAGTGTGCTAAAACATTTATAAATTTGATGACTCACATCTCCAAAGAACAGACAGTTCAGTATATACTAACTATGGTGGATGATATGCTGCAGGTAGGTATATTCTTTATTTAATCCATTTGGTGACTTCGTTGTTTTATATCCTGCGCGGTAACAACATTTTTGTACGGTGTCACTTATACCGTGGATTTCTTCTGAGTTGGAATTGCTAGTAGTGTTAAAGATGGGAATGCCTCCACACAGGCTCTTTTTGTTGTTTTTCAGGATGTCCAGTAATTAATTTGTATTTTTTTCATAATACCTCGGAATTCTTTGTTCAACACCAGTGATATTGGGTAAATCATCTGAGGCTCTCTGGGTGCTCTGTGTCCTTCCAGGCAATGTGGCTTCTTCTCTTTCAGTCATTCAGCAGATTTCGGTGCCCCTGCCGTCCTCCAGGCCAGTGCCAAGCGCTGGGGGTTCAGTGCTGAATGTAGGCAAGGTGCTTCCTCTCAAAGATCCTGTCTCTTTGGAGAACGTTTTGCTTATCATCTGAGACTTTTCCAGTTGCGTAAAGTTCCTATTTACTGTTTTACTGTCCCCGAACACAGAGGGGCCTCCCTTAGTCATAGTTTTGTATGTTCCACCAGAGTATAGTCTAGATTGAAATTGTTGGTGTACAGAGCAGTTCTTTTCGAGAAAGGCCACCTGGGCCGCTAAATCCAGTGCCTGACCACTTCTTCGGGACTTGAGGAACGGTGCCAGTGTGGTTGCTTGTGTGGAGCGTTGTTCTGTCAGTTTACAAAGAAACACTTACTGATGGCCTGCTATGTGCCAGGCGCTGTACAAATTGTTAGTGAAGGTACAAAAGTTAAGAAGAATGGTGTTGTCTACCTAGGACCCTCATTTATAGGAATGTAGTGATTTTATAATGCGGGTAAGGATCCGTGTCCAGCCTGGGCTGATGCAGGCCTGTCTGAGAATGACTTCGGTCTCTCTCAGCGCTTTTTTCTTCCATAAAGTTAAGAAAAATGAGGAATGATGTGGTCTGCCTTGGTTATCCTGCTTACTGGATAGGATTGCACCTAGAATGAGCAGGCTTGAGTTCGCGTGCAGACTTTGCTTTTATTTATATGTGTATACGTATGTACAACACACACATGCGTGCACACACAGATATCCTCATTTTTTATACATATATCTGTAAATTAGAAACCAGGAGTTCACACTATCTCCAGTTTGATTTCAGCTCAACACCAGAGTTCATTCGAGTCTGCCCTTTCCACGTTCGTAACTCTCTCCTGTGGCAGTGAGATCGTGATCCCTTCTTATCCTTTGTGTATTTACTTGTCTGTTCCGCCCTATAGCACAAGGAAAGGAGTTTCAGAATTGCTGACCCATACAACTGTGAAAAATGAGCCCTTTAACTAGAGTTCAGTATTTGTTTGCAGTACTTTTTCTTTAAGCCGAGAATATGTAGTCAGAGTATTGTATTCAGAATAGTTATATTATTTTTCTTGAAATACAGTTAGATTCACTTGTGTTTTTGGGTATTCTACTTATCTTTTTCTCGTTCTTGTTGATTTTTATTATTTTTGATTATGTAAAACACCAACATGCTTCCAGAAGTCAAAACTATATAGAAAAGATACAATCAGAGAAATGTCACCAAACCCTAACTCCCCATCCCTGCATTCCCACCTGTCTCTTGTTAGGTAACCAGTATCATAGATTTCTGGTTTTATCCTTCCTGGTTCTTTTCTCCTCCTGCAGAAATAGTCAGATACATGTAATACGTTTTTATTTCCTTCTCTTTCTTTTTTTTTTTTTTCAAATGTTTATTTTCAAGAGACAGAGCATGAGCAGCGGAGGGGCAGAGAGAGAGAGGGAGACACAGAATCCGAAGCAGGCGTCAGGCTCCGAGCTGTCTGCGCAGAGCCCGCGCGGGGCTCAAACCCAGGAACTGTTAAGGTCGTGGCCTAAGCAGAATTCGGACGCTTAATGACTGAGCCACCCAGGCGCCCCATATTTGTGTCTCTTTCTTACAGAAAACATGTAGTAAATATAATCTCTTGTATTTTGCTCGTCTCACCTGACAGAATATGCCAGAAATCATTCCATGTCAGTTCATAGATATTTCCCATATTCTCTTTAGATAGCAACAGAGTACTGTTTTGTTTTTTTTTTTCTTTTAAGATTTTATTTTTAAGTAGTCTCCACACCCAGTGTGTGGGGCTCAAATTTCCAACCCCAAGACCAAGCGTCACACGCTGACAGCCAGCCAGGTGCCCCGCAACGAAGGACTCTTTTAGTGGATGTACTGTGGTTTACTTAATAGTCTCTGATGTGATGGACATTGAGGTTGGCTCATATACATATTTATTTTGGTTTAATAAAGTTTTTATTATTTTTTTCATTTTTATTTTTTTAAGAAAGAGAGAGCAAGTGAGCAGGGGAGGGGGCAGAGGGAGAGAAAGATAATCCCAAGCAGACTCCACTCTCAGTGTGGAGTCCGACGCACAGCTTGATCCCACATCCCTGGGATGGTGACCTGAGCCAAAAGCGAGAATCAGATGCTCAACTGACCGAGCCACTCAGGCGCCCCTAAAGTTTTACGTTTCAAAATGTCCATTGGTTTGGGCCGCCTCATGAATCTTCACCAGCAGCTGGGACATCTCTGACTTTGGTGTTTCTGGTGTAAATTACTTGGGCTCTGTTTTGAAACCAGTTAAGAAGTCCTTTATAAGGAGCCCTTGAAGGACCTCCCTGGCCAGGGAACCACGAATTTCAGTCTCAGGTAACAACTAGGGTTTATAACCTTTATAGTTGGGAAGTTGTTTGGGGTCTGTCATGTGTCAAACGAGACAAGGTTATTGGGCATGTCCCGAACTTTGCCTTTGGACCACGTCTTTTTGGCTTTGCCTTCAGATTTGTTCACTGGGTCTTTGTCTTTCTTGGCCAACTTTATGGTATCTTCTTCTTCTCATTGTCCTTGGGTGGTATCACAGAGCTGGGGGGAGCACCCTTGCAAAGATGTTGGACGAAGAGTGGTTCCAACGTTTTGTAATTAGAAATAATGAGGCCCAGAATAACCTTGTGCAAATGTATTTTCAGATGGTCAGGAATGTACTTCATGGTAAATGGCTAGAAATAGGCTTGCTGGGTAGAAGAGAACTACATACGTAGTTTTGTTAAGATATTGCTGTATAATTCCATTTTGCAGTCCCACCTACGTACGAGAACACCTGTGTCTCTACAGCCTTGCCGACAGAGGGCATAGTCAGACTTTCACATTTTTGCCAGTCAAGATGGATCTAAAGTTGAACACCTTCAGATGTATAGTTTTATTTCTTCTCCTTGTTGGCCTGTTTTTATGAAGTGTATGTGGAGGGATGAGACTTAGGTAGCTGACATTATCCTCGGCTATTGATTAAGCATATTTTATAAATTGATTTTATTGGTACAATTTTAGTAACCTTGAGAAATTTGCACATGACCCCTATCGTTTGATTTCTTGTGCTGTTTAAAAAATACTGTAATTATAAATGTTATCCTATTTTTAACCAGTCATTTCATTCTTTAATACTTCTGGGTAGAATACTTTCGGACAGAATTGCTTGCTTTTCCTCATGTGTTTAGTGTTGGGCACATAATTTTGAAGATGACGTTGTTTTCTGTCCTCAGCTATCAACAGGAATTGTTAAATGCCTTTGAGAAGAAGGGCTTTTCCCATATTCTCTTAAAGGTTGGTAACTTGAGTACCTGGAACAGTGATGAATGGAAGATGCATTTTTAAGCAGGAATTGAAACCACAAAGGACTAGTCAAGGGAGATGGGTTTTAAACTTACTTAAAATGTAAAAAATAGTGTCTCTTCTTTCTGTATGTAGGGTCCTTGGTTCATTTGTGTGCCAATGATAATTACCGTTTTAACTTGAGAAATAATCCACTAATGGAGTAAATGATGACTTCTGCAAATTTTGAATCCCTTGATAAAATCATTATCGTACCTTGCAATTGTTATTCCAAACTGTGATGACTCATCACTTAAGGAGATGTTAGTCTGCTCCCCAAATAGGTAGGTAACTGTAAGCACAGACCAAAATTTAAACCAATGTGTTGAAAAAGAACTAAATGATCTGAGAATTGTTTGTGTTTTTTTGTGATTTTACCAAATATTGCTACTTGGCAACCATATTCATTTAGTGAATCAGAAAGTATATTTCAGCCAGTGAAACGTACAGAAAACTTAGGTGAGAGGTAGCGTTTGCATGATGTGAACTAAGAATTAATTGTTCCTCAGATCCTGTCTATCTGCCTAGTGTTCCATGCTGTGTTTTGCTGTCTTTATCCGCCCTGCTTTTCTGTCGTGATTGTCAGGAGTAACCCGATTTTATTGGTGTGGAGACAACATTGGGAAGCGCAGGTCAGAGGTGCAGGCTCAGAAGTGTAACTTAAATTGCTTTTCCCCGCATGGGTGCGGTCTGCTAGCTTGGCTCACTTGACTTAAAGCTAATCATGATAATTAAAGGTATTTTGAAGTATCTATGCCTGCCCCGTCACCACCCCGACCCGTAATAGCAGCTGGCAGAAGAAGACACACTGATGGGACCCGGAACGAAAAGTTGAGAAACAGTGCACAATAGAGAGATGCATTCTGATGAGTGATATCATTTCTTTTCTTGTTTCAGGAAAATCACCAGCGGGTCAGCATTTTCTTTGACTATGCTAAGCGCAGCAAGAACACCGCCTGGTCCTACTTTCTGCCGATGCTGAACCGCCAGGATCTCTTTACTGTTCATATGGTAAATTTTGAATTGATTAAATTTCTGATCTGGGGAAGAAACACTCTTGGGCTATTTATGACTTAGTAACCTCCCAGTTCCCCCGAGGAGTAACGGCTGTGATGTTAATTTTTCAAAGCAGTGTTTCCATTGATGTTTAGTAATCTGGGGGTATCGGGAAGACAGAGGAGATGGGGTTGCTCTGAGAGAGTTAAAGTTTCGTAGAGTATTTGTTGAGCTCATGAGCATGAAAGCCTTTGGTAATTGCATGTGCAAAGAGCTTTTGATTGTCTGTGACAGGATTAACCACATTTTACTATAGAAATTAAATTTTGTTTAGTTGTGTTTTTTTAATGTTTATTTTTGAGAGAGAGAGAGAGAGAGAATATCTTTATTTTTTTATTATTATTATTTTTTAATATCTTAAGCAGGCTCCACGCTCAGCACGGAGCGTGACGAGGGGCTTGATCCCACGACCCTGGGATCGTGACCTGATCTGAAATCAAGAGCTGGACCCTCAACTGACTGAGTCACTGAGGTGCCCCCCAAAATATATTTTCACAAGTGAAATACAAACTTATTTTGGAGGAGTTGGGTATTAAAAAAAAATCTTGCAGTAGAATGGTTATAAGAGTCCTACTTTTTAAGGTATATGATGTGATTTTTAGAATCAACATGGCATTCAAGGTCATTTCTTATTTTTCAGGCAGCAAGAATTATCGCAAAGTTAGCAGCTTGGGGGAAAGAACTGATGGAAGGCAGTGACTTAAATTACTATTTCAATTGGATAAAAACTCAGCTGAGCTCACAGGTACAAGATACTTTTTCTAGTATCTTTGAAAGGAATGTGACGCCCATATACAGATTCTTATGGTAATTGTATAAATGGTAAATAAAAAAAACGTTATATTAAAATAATGCCATTTTGAACTACTCTTAGGTATGGTAGTATGCTTCACTTTTTCTTTCTTTGACCACCTTCAGCTCAAACTTTTCTGTCTTTTCTGCCACTTGGGGTTTTCCATTCATGCTTTTCAGTGGATGAGGAGGATCTTCCCTCCTGGGGGCTAACCACCATCACACAGGCGGGGGACCGGAAAGGACTTGCACGGCTCCAGAGGGGGGACTCACGTAAGGCTTGCAGGAAGTGGAAAGAAACAGTGTAGCAGGAGACGGGGTGCCGGCCCCGAGGCTAAGAGACTTCAGGTGCAGCTCCCACGTCTGCCGTGGGACCCCAAACCTCCGAGATTTGTGTGGGAAATCTTGGATTTGGGGAGAGCTCTTCATTAGTCTGTAGCTGGGATCGTTTATGTCCTTCTGGTCACAGGGTCACGGCAAGCTGTCGACCAGTTACACCAGTACACAGAATGGCGCCGGGTGCCGCCAGGGACTTTTAAACTGCAGACAACCCGTTGCAGATCAGGGGTCAATCCAGTTATTCTAGTCTTGCCCAAGAGTCCATACAAGGCTGCCAGGCGCCCCCCGGGTAAGCCTGGAGCTGCCGGGTCTAGCTGCGAGGTAACCGTTACTGTGGCACCTTCCCGGATGCACCGTATCATCGTGGGATCGAACATTTGGGCCTGAGGTTAGACGTGAAGCCTGCTTGTGGCCATCTTGGTTGCTTTCAGACCTTTCTAGCTCTACTTCCCCACGGAGGAAAACAGCTTGCTGGTTGAATGACGGGAAAAATGAAAGGTTTTCTGTTTTTGTCGTCATGGTTCCCTAGAACAGGCAAAAGATAGGACAGTTATGGTGGCCCGGTGGTTCTTTCCTTTAGGCTTCAGTGACTGATAGCAGTGATAAGAGGGAGACTGGGAATGGTTCGCAGAAGAGGGGTGAAGCGAAGGTGGGTGGGGGAGGAGTAGTACTGTGGGGAAGAAAGGGTAGAAGAGAACGAGATTTTGGCGTGGGGATGGCTCCCGTGAAGAATGGGACCAGGAAAGTAATACTGGTAGTGTTTTGTCTGTGTTATAAAGGTCTATTTGAAATAAAGTTTTGGAAAGTTGTAATTCAGATCTCAGGTGACGTTTTAATAGATTCTAATTTGAGGCATAAGAGAGAGACACGATGACATTTTCCTTGGGTTTATTTTTTGTCTTATCGTTGTTTGCCTTTTTGGGGAAGTCTAATTAATTGCCCTTTATATTTGGACAGGGATATTTTGGAGTCTCTTGAACACGATTAATTATTTTTTATACCAGTAGCATAAATTTTAAGTCTTTTTGGCTTAATTTTTAAAAGTATTTTTTCTAAGAGCCACAGACTGGCAGGTTTTACTAAATTTGGGAGGTACTTAAAAAACACACTTAGAACACGAAAAGTAGGGAACACGAAAAATAGGTGTGCAAGGATGAGATTTTACATTTCTAAGCGTATGGCATTTGGGATCCGAACGCTTAAGCTTCCCCTCTCCCCTCCCTTTTTTTTTTCTTTTTTGAAATTAGTCCTTCCTTTGAACAAACTTTATTTGTTTTGCGTTAGCTTTTTGGTGATGATAGTGAGGCTCTATTGTAACTGGATTCATAAAATGAAAATTGGGAGGAAGAATGTATACTGCAGTTTGCCACTAACATTTCGGGTTGCTTCATGCTAGATTTTTCCTCCCAAGAATAACATTTATACCATGCCTCGCAGATGATTTGTCGCTTCTGGAATGATTACGGTTATAACTGTGTCCAGGAAATATCCTTATCGTCGCTAGTGGAAGCAAAATATTTCAGTGTCTAGAACAGTTTTCATTAGAACTAAGCTTCTTGGTATTGGATGAATGCTTTTCTTTATCTTTCTGGCGCATTCTTTTTTATCACCTAGTCTTTGGCTTTCTTTGGTTATGGTATCGCGTTTCTGCTTTGCACGTCCTGCTACGCGGTGACTCCTCAGAGTGCCAGGCCCCGTCTGGCTTTGCTTCTCAGAGTCTGGCCACTCCTTCTGCTAGGATCTGAACTGCATTGTCTTTCTTGCCACGGGCAGACACTTCTTCCACAGCCTTCTATCAGGGTCCAATTACCGACTTCTTGTTTAAAGAATGAAACAGGATTATTTGGGATTCTATTTGCTACTTTGCTTAAATGTCATGTGATGGCACTGTATCTGGAAGGTCTCTTCTTTTCTACCATCGTTAGTGTTTTCTCTCTCATAAAAAGGACCACAGTTTCATAATTTTAATAGAAATACATTTTCAAAAGCCCAAAATAGTTGCAAGTTTGGGTTTTTGGTTGACTTCATAGTGACATTTAGGAACTTTTTCTTTTTTGGTAGTTTAAGCATCGTGTATATAGGTTGGAGGGCTTCATGCCTGGCATTTAGTACATAATAAATAAAATTAGTTTGAATAAAACTGAATAAAAATATCCTTTCAGAAATTCATTACCACTTTTCTCTTGCACATTTAGCCTTTGACCTTCTACCTTTCCTTTAGTCATTTCTGTAAGTCATTTAGACATTATGTAACGTGTGAATTTCTGATTGTCATTATAAACTTACTAGCATTGCTATGGATAATCTAATTTTAAGTTCTGTGTAGTATCTTCCCATTAATTAGGCACCTGTTTTGAAAGCATTGCCACAGAAAAGAGTGTAGGTAGTTCAGCTTAAGACAATCATCTTACCTGAAAATCAGTTCAATAAGTAAATCCTGAGACTTGGAAATTTGCACCAGCTTCACTTAATGAAATTTAGCTGGAGCTTAGTATTCAGTTTATTATTGTTCCTTTTTTAATTATTAAGTTATCTGGGAGAGTGTAATATTTAGAGTATTTCATGTCGCCCCCATGCTTTTTATTAGCTGATGATGTTCCATTAAGTAGGGTTAAGAAAAAGAATTATGAAATTTGCTTAGCTCCCTTTTATAAGCTGATAAATTCAGATAAAAATTAAAAACAAAACTAAGTAATAAGTTATTTATTTCGTAATAGAAACTGCGTGGTAGCGGTGTCGCTGTTGAAACAGGAACAGTCTCTTCAAGTGATGTAAGTATATTCCTTCTTAATTCACTGGCCTCCTAACACCATGAACATAAGTTATTTTGAGTCATTTAAAATTTTAACGATGTTTTCTAGCTCCGCAAATGTACATCTGTGGATTTGATATCGCCTCCGGTTAGGGTAGTAGCATTGTAAGAATCGTATGTGTGTGTGTACATAGGCACACGCACACCATTTATAAATATTTATGGTCTCTTGGGAGACTGGAGACTTGTTCTTCCTTGTTGCTCTTCTTTTCGGGTCACTTCATCTCGGACCCGAGAATGAAAGCAAGAGTCTGAATTCAGATCCACAACTGGAGTGAATAATTGTAAAGTTGCTGACGTCGAGCTTCAGTTGTCTGATAACCTCTCCAATATCTGTCTAACGGATACGTGAACAGTATGTCAAGCAGTGGAAAACAGTTCAGTGATGGCTTTGAAACTCGTTACTTGCACTGTGTTTCTCAAGGCTTTATGTAGGGGCTACATGGTGGCCAGAACCCCACCCGCCCCCTTGTTTTTTTTGGCCAAACTCTCCCCACATTTTTGTAGAGCCAAAAGGCTAGAGGTTGAAATGAATCCCGTCTCCCCAAGTTTCCTTCTTGATTAGAATTATCTTCCCCACTTGGGAACAGCTTATCTTTGTTGCACTCAGAATAGCTCAAGAACAGGCAATGAGTTTGGACAAGTAAGGGCCGGCCTGAGTAGAGCCGGTTGAGACAAAGGGACAAAGAAACTTAGAAATGTAGGTGAGGCGCGTCTGTCTTCATTTGTTGGAAATATATCTGGGGAATTAGAAAAAGTCTTTAGAGGGCAGTGTCTACAACCTGCCTATAGTACCTAAATGAAGCTCTGTGGAAGCCATCTAATGTTCCTACTGATTACCAATACGCCCATAATCTGCATGGGATGTGTTTGTGTGCCCTGAGACTGCAGATGGTTGCGGAACCCATTTTCAAAGCCGAGAGCAGGGCTTCTCTTGGGGCATGGGTTGAAGGATTTGACAAGTAGCATCTTAGGCCAGAAAATAGCTGTTAGCCTTCTGAAATGGAATCAGAACAAGGTGAGCAATCTTGTGGTCAGAGTGGGCTAAGCAGGTGCTAGGTTAGAAGTCCAGATATTCCGCCATAAGCGCATGTTTAAATTGAGAGTCTTTATGACTTGAATTTCTACCAGTTTGAACTTTTGAAAAGTTATTTAATTCATGTGTTAGACTTACTGGTAAGTTTTTTTAAAGGTGTTTTCAGAATCATGTATCTTACAAACTTACTTGCTTGTTAATGTGTTTGTAACTTATTAAAGCTTACACAATGAGTTGCAAGCTCCGGTGACATGGCATTCTCATTTTGTTCTTTTCTGTCCAGTGTATTGGGGGAAAAGAACTAATTAATTCAGTTGGCAGCGTATTAGTCAAAGTGGTTTACCTGGTAGACTCCTCTCCATCCCTCCCTAACAGAATTAGCATCGGGTAATTGTGAGTGAGGAGAAGAAGGCCTTTGATTTTGACCTTTTTCCCTTTCATACCCTTCAAACTTGAGCACACTTGCTGTCTCTTCCTGAAAGTTCCTACTTTTTCAGATGGCTATCAGCTTGGAAGGCAGACTTTACTAAGTTGAGCATAAGGTGTTAACCTTTCGTCTGCTACTTGCATTTTAATAGGGGAATCTGGGTTGGTAACTAATGTTTATTGAGCTCTTACTGTGTGGTTCAGTACTGCTTTGCTCATTGGGCATTTACATCTCTTTGATATTCACGCTCCCTCTCGGATGTAGGTCTTACCGTAAGCCACACTGTATAGATGTGAACAGTGAGGCTGCACGGAATGGCAGCACCGTCTTGCCCAAAGTCATTCGGCTAATGAGTGACAAAAACCCCGAAGAAAGGAATTGCTTGCCAAGGGAACTCCTTTTGAGGCAGTGGAAGGGGAATTGGGTCTGGGGACATTCTCCACGTTGCAGAGCCTGCCCAGACTTGTAAAAATATGGGTAGTATATCTTAAAATCCCTTTAGGTTTTCTGAGCATAGAAAAGGTTTGGGAAATTGCATTACATGATATTGCCACTTGATGGCAGTATAAAACACAAGTTTTACACTTCAAAATGTGAACTACGAATGATCTAATAGTCTTCTCTCTTAAAATGGCCACGGAAGCCTCATCTTGAGTTATAAGTGGGTTATTACAAACATTTTTGTTTAAATGGCATCACATAAGTGGGCTTGCCTTAGAATGCATTATGTTGTTTTTGCCCAAATATGAAAATGTTAACCAACATCAGATCTTACACACTCACCTTAAACTGTTTGGTTCTTTACTGGCTCTTGAAAGTGAGTACTCAGTCTTCTGTCCTTCTGAGGGAGCCACACAAGCCATGGAAGTTGGTTGGTGCTGATGTCCTGATAAAAAGGCACATACTGTGATCTGTCACGAACGGCAAGACTTAGAAGGAATCTGGGAATTTCGTGTTTGTTTGCTCGTTTTCTTTTCCCTCTGTCTGCCTTCACTTGCACCCGTGTGTGAGGGAGCAGGGTGACTTCTCATTTGGTCCTGATCTCTGGCCATTTTGTTGTAGATCCAGTTTAGCATTAGTTATTGCTAGATGAACATTGTTTCACTGATGGGAGTAAGTAACTGCAGGAAGTTGATGTGTTCTCCTTATTCCTTATTTCATCTTGCCTTTTAACGTTCTGGATCCATTCTGTCCACCCGAACTCTCCATGATGATGGAACTGGCCATCGTGGGAGCCACCGTGTGGCTCTCGAGCACTCGGAAATGCGGCAGGCGCGAGTAAGAAAGTAAATTTTCAATTTTATTTAGTTTGTTAACTTTTTTATCGAAGTATATATCACATACCATAAAATCCACCCATCTGCGCAGTTCAGAAGGTTTTAGTATATTTACAGAGTTGTGCAGCCATTACCACAATCTAATTTTATAACATTTCAACCCCTCAGAAAGAAACCGTGTACACGTTAATAGTCATTCTTCATTCCTGTTCCTTGCTCCCACCCTCTAGCAAACACCAGTCTACTTTCTGCCTCTCTCTTCCTCTTCTGGCCGTTTCATAAAATTAGAGCGTACAGCCCGCGGTTGTCTGTGACTGGCTTCTTTCACTTAGTGTAATGTTTTCAAGATTCATGCACGTTTTAACACATACTTATAGTATTTGAGAATGAGAGAAACGAAATTTAGGGTTTTTTTTTTCGGCTTTTGGCAAGATTTCTTAAATTGTCTTCGGTGGCGGTTCTAATATCCTCATTAATATGAAATTCGTTTTACTCTTGTAATTTAATGCTGTGCCCGTGTGACACTTTTCAGTCTTCCGCAAGAGGTAGAGTACTCGGTTTAGTTCTTCACCGCGTCGTTGTTGAGCACATCAGGAGTATCCCCGAGTAGCTGAAATGAGTCAGGAATTCCCGTGTCACGAATCCATACAGTTCGGGCCTCTTATTTAACTGCGGTCTGCTCTAGCTGGTGAGTCGTGAGGTCTGTGAGGACCCAAAGTAATTCACAAAGGATGTCTGTGTAAGTTTGACCTGAGGCGGATCTTGGAGGATTTTCATTGTTCAATTGCCTTTTATGTTCCTGCCACCAAATTAATACATCTTATTACACACTGGGGACCCTTAAAATGTGTGCACAGAACGAACGTTAAGGAGGGAAGATAAGAATCTGTGCGTTTTGTTTCTCTGATCATATTTTTGGAAGGATTATCCAGAGGTATATTCTGGCAGTACCAAAGAAAATTGAGTGGTAAGGTATTTCAGTACAAGACTTCCTTGTACAAATCATTGTCAAAGCATAGCAATGATTACAACAATAAGTAATCTAATCCTGTACGTTAGATGTGTTCTTGGAAGTTGTATACAAAGCAATAATTTATAAAGTAGTATTTTCTCAAGTTCATAATGATTTTTCTGCATAGTAAGGAATCTCGTTGGATGACTAAGCAAATTAGGTTGAAAGCAATGCTTGAAGGAGGTTGAGAAATTTGTAAATTAATAGTGAATTGTGTTTTTTTGGTAAAACTTAAGTCTGAGACTAAATTATCTCAATTTGGGCATTAATTTAATCTAGGTATTTTATGAGTATTGACTAGAAGATCGTTTTGCGTAAGCCAACTTCAAGAGGATTTTTGCCCTTCTGTATTTTAGTTCCTGCATATGAGGTAATAAAAATATACCTTACCATTGTTTTGCGCCTTGCAGAACTGATGTGAGTTCAGATTTGAGTAGCAGATGTTTTCCTTTTAATTTGTTAGGGCTGATATTTCCCTTTATTGATGATAAAACAGTTTTGAAGAGTTTAAGTGATTTGCCAAAGGTAATTTGGCAAAATTCTTGATAGGCAAAGCCTCTCCCCTTTTCCTTTCCTTCCTTTGTCTTTTTTCTTTTCTTTCTTTCTTTTTTTTTTAAATTATGTCTTAACTTACACAAAGTAAAATACACAGATTTTAAATGTTCAGCTAAAAGAATTGAAATGTCACATGTCCTCGTACTCAGCACTTCCCTTTGGCTCAACTCTTACCAAGGTTGTGGTTATCATGGAACCTAGTACCATAGATTAATTTTGCCTAATCTTTTTTTTTTTTTTTTCAACGTTTTTATTTTTTATTTTTGGGACAGAGAGAGACAGAGCATGAACGGGGGAGGGGCAGAGAGAGAGGGAGACGCAGAATCGGAAACAGGCTCCAGGCTCTGAGCCATCAGCCCAGAGCCCGACGCGGGGCTCGAACTCCCGGACCGCCAGATCATGACCTGGCTGAAGTCGGACGCTTAACCGACTGCGCCACCCAGGCGCCCCTAATTTTGCCTAATCTTGAACTCTGTTGTATTGGAGTATGAACTCTTACGTATCTGAATTCACTTGCCAATATTGTGCCAATGAAATTCATTCATATTGCGTTTAGCAGTGATTCATTCTTTTTTTTTTTTTTAAGTTTATTTATTTTGAGAGGAAGAGGGAGAGGGAGAAAGGAAGAGAGAGAATGAGCAGAGGAGGGGCAGAGAAAGTGGGAGAGAGAGAGAGAATCCCAAGCAAGCTCTGTGCTCCATACTGAGCCTGATGTAGGGCTCGATCCCACGACCCTGAGATCGTTACCTGAGCTGAAATCAAGAGTTGGATGCTTAACAGACTGAGCCACCTAGGTGCCCCTAGCAGTGATTCACTCTTTTTATTGCTGTGTAGGAATCTATTAAATGAATATTTTCTATTCTCTTGTTAATGGATATTTGGGTTATTTCTAGTTTGGGGCTGTTGTGAGTAATCTTGCTGTGAACATTCTTGTACATGTCTTTTGGTAGATGTAATCACTGTAATCACTTATGTCTGGAACACTTAATTCTAGGATGGAATTGCTGGGTTGTAAAGTATATATAAATTTAGTAGATACCACCAATCCGTGTTCTAAATCAATTTACGTATCTGTCAACAGAGAATGAGAATTCCAGTCGTTCCATTTCCTTACTGACATTTGGCATTGTGTTGTGTTATTTCTTAAAGCGAACGTCTGTGATAGAGTTAAAAATCACACACATAGGTGCACATACTCGTTTTTAGTTCTATGAGGAAGGATTCATGTAATTGTTATGAAGCATTAAATACTTTTCGGACTGTTGAAATGGGCAGTCCTCCATTTCATGTAAAACTGGCTTCTGGAATTTATTTCAGTCAATTTTGTGTTTGAAAAGTTCAACTTAGTGCTTCACCAGGTCTGCTCTGGTGTACATTTCACTGTCTGTGGGGTAGATGCCTTTTATTGCAATACAGACGTGTTATTTCAAGTGCCCATGATTCCAGGATTTAAGTGAATATTATCTTTGCTCTTTCTCATTTAGTCTGTACTTAAATCCCAGCATTATAGGGGGGCACCTGGGTGGCTCAGTCGGTTGAGTGTCCGACTTTGGCTCAGGTCATGATACCGCGGTTTGTAGGTTTGAGCCCCGCGTCAGGCTCTGTACCGACAGCTCAGATCCTGGAGCCTGCTTCGGATTCTGTGTCTCCTTCTCTCTGCCCCTCTCCCACTTGTGCTCTGTCTCTCTCTGTCTCTCAAAAATAAATAAACGTAAAAAAAAATAAAATTAAATCCCAGCATTATGAAGATTAATATTGAAAATGTATCTATAAACATTTTATAACATTAGTTTACTTGGTACAATCTCACCGTAGTTTTTATGTTTATCTTTTGTTGCCAATTTACTTTGTAACTCCTCAGTTTTCAAATTAGCTTGTAAATCTGCAGAGTATGGATCCCTGAGACCATATTTGCCAGGAAGGTGAATTTTATCCGTTGCTGTTTTCCCTTTGCTGTGATTATTCCACCACGATGTGGGAGAGTTTGCATTTCAGCGACATTGGAAAATTTACCCAAGTGATATTCTCTTAAATGTGTTGAGAAGTAAACCTATTTCTCTATACCAGTGAGGTTTGCTGCAGTGAGAGGGCTTGTTGTGGCCAATTCTCAGCCCGGGATGTCTGGTGTAGCACAGAGAACTCTAGCTTAAGCATAGGAGAGTGGACTCCTAGTGCCAATCCCAGATTAACTCACTATTTTAATTTCAACAAATTATATCACCTTTTTAAGCCTCATCTTGAAAAATTGGTATCATAGTATTTCCCTTTTATTTTTAATTTTAATTTTTTGTTTGAAGGAGCTTTGAAAAATACATGGGTTAATAAATTGTTTTTATTAAAAATTCTTAATTTCTTTTTTGACAGTTTTTTTTTTTAAGTTTACTTATTTATTTTGAGAAAGAAAGAGAGACAGTACAGGGGAGGGCTAGCAAAACCCGACACGGGGCTCGATCCCATGAACTGTGACACCATGACCTGAGCCAAAATTACCTGGCTTAACTGACTAAGCCTCCCAGGCGCCCCTGTCGTAGCAATTTAAATGGCAACTATTATCTGCCTAAGTGAGTGCTTTTATCATAAATATTTTCTAGTAAAATAGGATGATATGAGGTGCAGCCAGAATTGACTAGCAATTCATATTAGTTCTTAAATTGAGATAAAAGAAAATACTAGACAATTTCATAAGATCCATACTACCAAACAGATTCAGTTTTGGCTCCAAAAGGAAATAGAATAATAGTGCTATGTTGTATGTATTTCTGCAGTGTTGTTATCAGCATAATATTTTGGCCAAACTTTCAGTTACTGAACCATCTCTGTTAGAGCCCCATTCATTTGGAATTTGTGTAAGATAGGATGTATGTTTGTATTTCTCGTTTGTTCGTTCAATCAAGAAATAGGTATTGAGGTACCTGGGTGGCTCAGTCGGTTAAGCATCTGACTCTTGATTTCGGCTCAGGTCATGATCTCATGGTTTGTGAGCTCGAGCCCCGTGTTAGGCTCTGTGCTGACAGTGTGGAGCCTGCTTGGGATTCTCTCTCTCCCTCTCTCTTCTGCTTGCTTGCTCTCTCTCTCTCTCTCAAAATAAATAAACTTAAAACAAAGAACCATGTATTGAGTGCCAACAGGTACAGTGCATGGTTCTGAAAGAGTAGCACTGAACAGGATGGGCAGGACTCCTGGCTTCACAGGCCTTCATTTTCCTCAGGGAGGACAGCATTAGACAAGTTAATTAGGCTCTTTGATTATTTTAGTACCCTTGTGGCAAGGCTTGTAGGAAAGGAGCATGGGTCCACGAGGGGGCGGGGGGGGGTGGTCTCATCTGGGGCCAGTTTGCTCAGGCTTCCTGAGGAAGCAGGGGATAAGCCTGCTCCTCCAGTGGAGGGAAGCGTGTGGAGAACATCGCAGGGGAGGGAGAGCAGGTGGGGAGATGAGGCAGGTCCAGGACATTCAGGGCCTTAGGGATCACAGAGGGCTTTAGAACTTCTCCTTGGCAGGGGAAAGAAGCCATGGAAGCATATTAAGAGGGGGAGTCACATGGCACAGAGCAGCCATGGGAAGGAGGCCAGCGTGGCACTGGGCCTGGTAAGCAGTGCTTACCAGAGCGTCAGCACTGCTCCCTCGATGGCTGCGCGCCTTGCTTGTTTACTTTCCTGGGCTTCTGTCACTTGTCTCCTCAGCATCGGGTGCCTCCAGAGATCCTGTGTAACACAATGGAATTGCTGGGTTGTAAGGTATATGTAAGTTTAGTAGATGTCGCCAGTCAGTGTTAAGTCAATGTACAGATCCATCAACAAAGTATGAGAGTTTCCATGTCTCCCTCTCTGCATTTCCTGTTTCCTTTTCTTTTTTTTTTTTTTTAATTTTTTTTTCAACGTTTTTATTTTATTTTTGGGACAGAGAGAGACAGAGCATGAACGGGGGAGGGGCAGAGAGAGAGGGAGACAGAATCGGAAACAGGCTCCAGGCTCTGAGCCATCAGCCCAGAGCCCGACGCGGGGCTCGAACTCAGGGACCGCGAGATCGTGACCTGGCTGAAGTCGGACGCTTAACCGACTGCGCCACCCAGGCGCCCCCTGTTTCCTTTTCTTAACAGTATTTTTGTTGCATTGGACTTGTCAGATTCCAGTGCGCTCTGTAATTTACTGTGTGTGTGTGTGTGTGTACTTTTCCTCTTTCTGCATTGGACTGTAAACTCCCTGATGGAAGGGATTGTGGTCTGTTTGTTCATGGTCATGTGTCCAGTGCAAGAACAGTGTCTTGCACATAGAAGGCACTCAGTAAATACCTGTTGAATGAATATTGAGTGTAGACCTGTAGAGTCTTTCTGGGGAATAGTTGAGAACTTAGAAAGATGGAGGCCTTATGTCCCTTACTAGTTTCTGACCGTGCAGGCAATCTGAGGTTGTAGCTGTCAAGCAGTTTTTCTACAACTGCAAGGGCAAATGGGCTTCTTCGTCTTTGGTTGGATTCTAAGGACAAATACATGTGAAAATAAAGTGGAATCCCTTCTGCTTATCAGATAATATAAGCAACCAAATAGACGCTGTTGAATTAGGGAATACTTCTTCAACGTTGAGAGAGCACAGGGGGGTTAAAATCTTTATGTAAATGGTTAAAAATGCAGTAGATCTCTATGTATAAGATTAAATGGAAAAAGAAACTTATAAGTGAAAGTTATAGTATAATCTTATTTTTTTTTTCAAAAAAGAACGTATAATGCATAGAAACTTTCTACAGTATTACACAGAATATCTACTAACAGTGATTACATCGTAGGAATGGTACTGAGGGGTGAGAAGAGGGATGTTTTCTTTCATGCTTATTCTGTATTGATTGAATTTTTAATCGTAAATATGTGCAAAGAATTTCATGTAAAATTCAGGTCGATACAAGTCATATTAATAAACAAATGTTAATGAGATTCTGTACTATTTGTCTAGTTTATAACTGTACCTAGTACCCGGAAGCAGCTTACATAGTGATGGTGCCTGTTACCCTTGGGTGTTCCAAGCATGGGGTCAGGAAAGGTCAGCTGGAAAAGCGAGGCTCTGGTACTGCTCCAAGGGACGGCACGGAGATCTCTTCCTCGTTTGATTCTCTCTTGTAGCATTTCTGTGTGGAAGGAGCAATCTTTGATTACCTCAAACACTGCTTCATCAGCGTCTGTGATGGTGGTTTGTGATAACATCCTGCGAGATAGACTGTTTCTCTGCCTTTCGCTTCTTGTTCAGTTTGTCTTTGTTTGAAATCTTTTGACATTTCAGGGTTTTCTAATTAGCAACTGCAGCTTTTTCAAGAATACTTTTTATTTATTTATTTTTAAGTTTACTTATTTATTTTGAGAGGCAGGGAGGAGCAGAGAGAGAGGAGCGGGAGGAGAGAATGAATCCCAATCAGGTTCTGCACTGTTAACATGGAGCCTGATGTGGGACTTGATCCCACGAACCATGAGATCGATCATGATCTGAGCTGGAATCAGGAGTCAGATGTTTAATTACTGAGCCACTCAGGTGCCCTGAGAATACTTTTTAATGTCCTGATAGAATCGGAAATGCTAGCAGAAAGAAAAATATATACAGCAGGAAGATCAAGATTGTGTTCACATTGAACCGTATGGAGGACAGTAGTACATTTCTATAATTATCACAGAAATCAGCTTAAGGGAAATGACAGTATGGAATTTGGGGGCTTCTATATTTTGTCCTTTTTTAAAGAAACAGTATCTTGGTAGGCAGAAAACTAAAATCACTTCACTTGGACAAAATATATGTTAAAACTTCAGGTTCTTGGGTGCCTGGGTGGCTCGGTCGGTTAAGCGTCCGACTTCGGCTCAGGTCATGATCTCATAGTTCATGGGTTCGACCCCACGTCAGGCTCTGTGCTGACAGCTCAGAGCCTGGAGCCTGCTTCGGATGCTGTGTCTCCCTCTCTCTGCCCCTCCCCAGCTTGCGTTCTGTCTCTCTGTCTCTCAAAAATAAATAAACATTGAAGAAATAAAAATTTTTTAAACTTCACGTTCTGCTTTTTTCCTCTTAAAGCCAAATGGCGTGCATGTGTGCGCGCACCCCCCCCCCCCATACTCACACAAAGGGCAAGAATAGAGTTTTATGTGTGGCACAAGGAAGCAATTAATTCCATCTGGAGAAATGAGAATACAGTAGTAGATGCAGAAGCAGATATGTATTGAATATTGAATGACAGATACCACCGAAAACTCTTTCGTACAGGAACTAATGAAATTATACCCACATTCCATGGGATTTGTCCTATTATCACCATTTTATAGGTAGGAAGCTCATTCAAGGTCACGTGGCTTGTAAGTGGCTGAGTGTGATGGGCTGGCGCGAGAGCCTTTGTTCCTAACGCTCACGCTGTGTATTACCGCCTTCCGTTCATGGCGGAGGAGTTAACAGTTGGTCTAAGACTTGGCAGCAGGTGAGCCAATGCAGACGGAGAAGAGAATGGGGAGAGAGCTGTGCAGTCAGTAGTCGGAGGTAGAGGTCTGGTTCTCAGGTGAAAGTAACTGTAGAAACTCTTAAGGTCACTTGTCGTTATTAGTGGGTGATAAGATACAAAAGTAAAAATTTGGTGACGATTCTTTTAAGAAACGTTTCTGTATTGGGAGATAGAGAGATGCAGAGGTTGGTACAAAGTTTAGGGACTTTAAGGTGGGAAAGGATTGAGTATATTTAGAGGCTGAGGAGAGGAAACCAATCCGAGAGACCGAAGGTGTAGGAGAGGGGTCTGATGGACGACACATCACGTGGGAGGAATGGGATGTACATGTTGGCTGGGGCTGAGGGTCATGGACAGGAAGTTTTCCCGTCTCCTAGGCGAGAGAGGGGCAAGAATGGCTGTAAGTATAGTTCAGTTTTTGGGGTGAGATGTTGGCAGCTGGGGAATCTCTAAGTAATGGTCCATATATTTTCTCATAGTGCTGAGAGTGAGGGAAGAGAGTGGGACAGGATAGCGGTGAATGTGTGAGTGGCAGAGAGAACAGTCTAGAATTGCATGATGGCTTTGCAGGATTGTATGATTTTCTTTAGCAGTATTGAATTACCTTTGTCTGGGACTAGAGACGGTGATTTGTTGGCTTGATCGAAGCCTTATTTAGAAAAAAAATGGTTGAGTAATTTTTATACATGAGAGTAATAGGGCAGTGCAAGTGACAGATAAGGAAGTGATATAATTTGTTTAATTGAAGGCAATAATTCAATCATCTGCCCATGTTGCCTTTACTGTATACTTTGAAAGTGATTTCGGGACTGGCATTTGGACTCCCTCATTATGTTTAATAGGCGTGAGTACAGTTTTAGAGCCAGGATCTTTAATATGTGCATTTATAATATGAATCGGAAGCTGTATGACAATGAAGAATCCATATTTGAAATGTATCATGTATTTCAATGTAGCATAGTAAAATGGACAGGAAAATAGGCTTACAGTGAACCAAGAAATTTTTGTGTTGAGGGACGCCTGGGTGGCTCAGCTGATTAAGCGTCCAGCTTTGGCCCAGGTCATGATGTCATGGTCCGTGAGTTCAAGCCCCGCATCGGGCTCTGTGCTGACAGCTCAGAGCCCGGAGCCTGCTTCAGATTCTGTGTCTCCCTCTCTCTGACCCTCCCCTACTCATGCTCTGTCTCTCTCTCTCTTTCTCTCTCTCTCTCTCTCTCAAAAAAAAAAAAAAAACCAAAAACCAAAAAAAACATTAAAAAAAAAAGAAATTTTTTGTTGAGAGGAAGTTGATGATAAATGGAAGAGGAGAGAGTGCCCTAGGTTGCATTTTTATTCATTATATGCGGAAACCTTGCTTAGGCTATCCCTCTAAACAAGAAAAATGGAATTCATCTTTCAAAAAGGATTACTACCTGCTGACTAAATTGGAAAAATAACGTGTTTTCCCATTATGGAAGATTATTTTAGAACTGAAAATTCACTTTTTTTTTTTTTTTTTTTTTTTGGTCATTTCTGTTAATGTTTTGAGTTTTCAGGCAAATTGTATTAATAGATATATCGTGCTTTTGGGAAACTGTTCACTACTTTTAAAATCTAAGATAACGTTTTCTTGATATCCTTTGATACTTCCACCAAATGTACTTATATCGTTGTGTTTTTGTGATCGAATGCCTGGAATTTCTTTGAAGTGTTAGGTTTTAACGAACTTTGTTTGAAAACAGAGCCTAGTAGCAGCGTGTATATTAGGTTTTGTGAATTTCTATAACATCCGTGATTCTCTCCATTTTCTTTTCTTTTATTAGCATGTTCTTTAAGGCTAGAGTGCAGCTTCCTCTGCTCTCTCTGTTCTTCTAGATGGGGGGCGGGAGGTTCGTGGTAAATATTTGGACAAGAACCCAGGCCGGGTGTTGCTATTAGCTTTACTAAAACGGAAGTGCCTGCATTGTTCCTGGGGGTATTATTCCTGTCTATTTCAAGTTCCAGATTTAACCTCAGTTTTTCTAGAACAGTGCTGTGGAACTGATAGCTGTTAAAAATGATAGAGCACCTTTTTCAAATGTTTCGACTTCTTATGTGCTGTATGGTGGTTGTTTTTTTGAAGTCCCCATTTATTGCATTTCTGTGCAATGCCTGGCTCTGTGCTAAAGGCATTACTTAGTCCTAACAACACTCCTTCGGGATGTGTGGGGTGTCATCCTCATTAAGGACAAAGGTATTGAGTATTGGGAAGGTTCAGTGACTTATGTCCGTTTAAGTACAGGCCCATCTCCAAGCGTAGAGTTTTATCTTTTTAACCTTATTCGACATTTCTACAGTTATGAAGAGCAGTATCGTCTCTACGGTGCCCCCGTTCAGGGCTGAGTGAGACATTGTGAGATAACACTTACCAAACCATAACAAGGAAAGGGTTACTTTTCTCCTTGATTTCCCTGTGTGCTGAGTACTCTTGAGCTATGTAGGTTTAACCTGGCAGAGAAAAACAGCCTCATCTCTAGGAGGTAGAGAGAAAAGCAAAAACGAAGGTTGGTTTTTGAAGATATATTAGGGACATTTGGATGTTCTGATGATAAGAACCTCTAGCTAAAAAAAAAAATCCAGACTTTCCGTGTATGCACGATCCACGCCTTTAAGTGCTTGTCAACCTGAAACCTTGTCCTTCTGCTTGTGTAGAGTTCTCAGTACGTGCAGTGTGTCGCCGGGTGTCTGCAGCTGATGCTTCGGGTCAATGAGTACCGCTTTGCCTGGGTAGAAGCGGATGGGGTGAGCTGGTGAGTGCCCTTTTGCTTTTAACGTCGAGTAACATTTAAAAGCTTCCCTCCTTGACATTTGCAAAGAAATTAATGCACTGAATCATCTAAAGGGAGTTTTTTTTTTTTTTTTTTTTTTTTTTTTTAAGGCTGTTTAGCAGTGGATTATGCTAACCTTCATGGAAGTCCGTAACTCCTAAATGAAATGTTTCCCCTCCCCCTCACTTGGTCTGTGCTATTTGTAAGAGGTTAAGGACTCTTAAAAGCCTGATGCTTGACAGAACAAATTCTAGGTACTCAGAATAGGAAAAAAAAAAAACAATTATAAAATATCTTGTGGTAAATGCAGGCAAAAATCAGCAAGAAAAGGTCTTATCCAGAAAAATGAATGTGACCCATTCTTTGTAATGCTGTGTAATTAGCCCATTCTCTGTGGGGTCCTAATTTGCAGGCTCAGAAACCTTGAGGGGCTGCCCTCTCAGGTTAGCAAATGTACTTATATGAGAATTCCCCCCAACACCAAAACAAACAATGCTCTCTTTTACTACCAGAAAGTCAATTTATTTATTCATTATGGGAGATCTCATGCTTTTTTTTTTTTTTCTTTAACGTTTATTTATTCTTGAGAGAGAGAGAGAGAGAGAGAGAGACAGAGTGTGAGCAGGGGAGGGGCAGAGAGAGAGGGAGACACAGAATCTGAAGCAGGTTCTAAGCTCTGAGCTGTCCGCACAGATCCCGAGGTGGGGCTTGAACTCATGAGCTGTGAGATCATGACCTGAGCTGAAGTTGGACGCTTAACTGACTGAACCACCCAGGCGCCCCGAGATCTCATGCTCTTCAATTAGACGCTCTTTTGGGTTGATGAAGATGTTTATCTGTTGGAAAACGCTTCAGGAAGCTAGTTTGTCTGCAGAGGTTCGCTGGTGAGAAAGAGGACCCGATTGATCTCCTGCTGCTGGGCTGTCACACGACTAGGCTGGTGCCTCCATTTCCACTGTAGGCATGCACCTGCCAGAGGGGTCTTCCCAGCCGGTGTTTGCATGACGCTTCCTTAGCTGGGTGACTTTCTCAAATGGCTTTCCTTATGAATTGCCTAGAATTATCAACTACTCAATTATCATCGACTCAGTAAATTAATAATCCTTTTTTAAAAAATGTTTATTTATTTTGAGAGAGACCGAGCACAGTGCTGGAGGGGCAGAGAGAGAGAGAGAGAGAGAGAGAGAGAGAGAAAATCCCAAGCAGGCTCCATTCTCAGCATGGAGCTCGATGCGGGACTCAGTCTCACGAACTGTAGGATCATGACCTGAGTGGAAATCAAGAGGGGGACACTTAACTGCCTGAGCCACCTGGTGCCGTAACAAATTAGTAATCTTATATTAACATGTAAAATTTCAATCTTTTTATACTTATTTAGCCTTCAGTATGTCAGGAAAAACAGTCATCACAATTTGCCATGTGGACAATTTTCAAAAATATATATATTTGGTCATTTTATGGATAATTGGTAGACTTATGAGTAAAGCAGTAGTGAAAAACAACCATTAGAAATTCTGTAAGAATTTTTTCATGGTAAGTCTTTTTGTAGTAAGTGAGTTTTGGTGCACCAACATCATGAAAGATGAAAGAAAACCATCACATATCCTTTTAGCAAAATGGAATGGTGCAGGCCCTTGTTGCAAAATATCGTTGGAGGCTTTCACGTTGAACAGCTAAATAGGTGAGAATACCCTATTTCCTTTCTTTGTCCTTAGAAACATATTTTCACTTATTGCCTCTTGAGTTTGAGAAAATGCATTTATGGTACAGTCAGCTGAAAACTCACAGTGTGAGGTTTCAGGTATGTGACCAATTTTATCATCATTGTTAATAGAATGCCGTCTGTCTCCGCTTTCAACTTCTGGTTCATCTAATAATTACGAGACACCTTCCTCAGGTAATTGCCATTATGGATGGAGAATAAAAAGTTCTGAATTCTTTGAATTTGCAGTGTTCACACAGTGTCAGGAGACTCAGCGGAAGGACTCAAGAGACCCAGCATGTAGTCATTCTCACGGCTGGGATTTATTTTTAGAGACACAGTGGATCAGGCCGCGTCTGGAGGAATCCATGTTAGGCTTCCGTATGTTCTCTCCCCGCAGTAGTGGGGGGTTGCACGGCCTACTTTTTCCCCAGTGGTGAAAATGTAGCAACATTTGTGTGACGTTTCTGCCCAGGAATCCCTGTAGAGAATAAACACCTGTGGTTTTCAAATTTTTTTTTAATGTTTATGAGAGAGAGAGAGAGAGAGAGAGAGCGCGCGCACACACAACAGAGCATGAGCTGGGGGTGGGGGGCCTCAGAGAGAGAGGGAGACACAGAATCCGAAGCAGGCACCAGGCTCGGAGCTGTCAGCACATAGACGCGGGGCTCCAGCCCACAAACCGCGAGATCATGAGCTGAGCCGAAGTTGGACACTTACCAGACTGAGCCACCCAGGCACCCTAAGCACCTATGGCTTTTATTGGAGGTTTATCAGACACCCTCTGCCTACCACGCAGCAAAATTCCAGACTCCAGAATATATTGTTTAGGTGCAGTGAGCCATCTCTGTCATTTAGGGAGAGTTTTGTATCTTGTAGGAAGTTGTTTACCACTAAAGTTCCTGGAAGCCAGCCGAAGGCTGACTGTGGAAGCGGACCTTCCTAAGAATAGCAGTTTCAGGACTACGATGTTGCTTTTCTTATTGCGCAGAAACCTAAAGGTAGACTACGGAGACGGAGGCGGTGTTTCCAGCCTTTTTACCTTCGTTACGAACGATGCAGTGCTCGCCTCAGCAGCACACATACTAACATAGGAGCGACACAGAGATCAGCTTGTCCCCTGTGCAAGGATGACATATAGAGTTGGAAGAAGGATGCAATATTCGGGGCAATGCAGTAGAAAGGATAATTGTTTCGTTATTATTATATCATCTTCCTAGGTGATTGCATCATTCTCCGATTTTCTTATATTTTAGTCTTTATTTTTAAGCATAGTTGGGAATAATGAATGTATAATGATGCAATAATATTTAGGATAATAAAATACTGTAATTGTTCAAATTATGGGCAACATAAAAGCACTGAGATCCCATAAGCGCATCTTAGGTTTATGAATGGATCCAATAGACCTGTATAGTGTTTGAAGAATAAATTGAATTTCATTCTGTTACATACAAAATAGATTTTTTTTTGTTCCCTGGAAGATCTGGAAAACAGAATAAAAGTCGTGAAACAGCAATTTCTACACATAGTTAGAATTGCTCAGAAAATAAACCCAAATACCGAAGTTAACCAAATGTGGCTATTCTAATTACTGCAGTATTTCGGAGGACAGTAAGCAGTATTATTAACTGTTTCAGTTAGCAACAAGCACAGGGACACATTGTGTTCAGCATATCCATTTTGACTTACTAATGACTGCTAATTAGATTTAAAGTAATCAAAAATAATAAAGACCTTTAGGTTGAGAGAGGGCGTTAATCAAGGTATAACATGTTAACTTGCTGATAGTATAGCAATCTAAAAAAGTCACTTAATCTTTTTACCTTTAAAGAAACAAACCATGTACTTTCTACTTGTCCATTTCTTTTGTTTAGAATTGAAAGGTTTCTTTGTTTCTTTTCTTGTTTTTGGAATTCCTCAAATCACAATTAGGAGTCATGTGAGGAGAAAACCTCAAGTATAGCCTTTCTGGAAGAACGGACCATAAGAGACTCTTAATTATAGGGGACAAACTGAGGGTTGCTGGAGGGGAGGTGGGTGGGGGTTGGGCTAGATGGGTGGTGGGTGTTCAGGAGGGCACTTGTGCTGGGCGCTGTGTGTTACCTATAATTGATGAATCATTACATTTTACTTCTGAAACCAATATTACTCTATATGTTAACTGACTGAATTTAAATAAAAACTTGAAACAAAACAGAACTCCAGAACATTTTTATCTATATAATTTTTTTTATTTTTTTGTTAAAAAGCCTATTATGTGAATGATACAACACTATTTCTGGCTATTTATATTCCTATGTAAGACCAAAAATATACTTTGCATTATCTTGCATATTGACTTCACTAGAAAGTCTGAACGTTACTATTGATTCATTAAATACTGGAGCTAAAAGAGGGCTTTTCTAGGACAATTGCCTCCACAGATTCAACTGGAGTTGAAGTATTTTATAAGTGTAAAGTAGTATATAAGAAAGTATGACATAAAGGAAGGTAATTTTTATTTTTTTTACTTTTTTAGGATTAAAAAAAATTTTTTTTAACTAAAAAAAATTTTTTTAACATTTATTTTTGAGAGACAGAGTATGAGCGGGGGAGGGGCAGAGAGAGAGGGAGACACAGAATCTGAAGCAGGTTCCAGCCTCCGAGCTGTCATCACAGAGCCCAACGCGGGGCTCAAACCCACAAACTGCGAGATCATGAGCTGAAGTCAGACGCTCAGCTGACTGAGCCACCCAGGCACCCCTAAGATTTTTTTTTTTTTAAACATCAGAACATTATTAGGTGATGCTGTGTGATAAGGTGTGAGGTGCTCGTGGGTGTAAAGAGCGTCAGCCAGCTAAAAGTGCACAAGTCAGCCGGTAAATCCGCTGTTTGGTCTCCCTAGCCCTGCACTGGCTTGATTTGTTTTTTAAGCCTTAATTAAAAACACAGGATACTAACTAATAATTTTGGCCTCATGGACCTTGGCCTTCTATTTTGGATTTGACAGTAATTTGTATTTTTTGGACTCTTTGCGTAATGGTGCACTGTATATTATAGGGAATACAAAGAAACGTGTGTGGTCTCTTTCCTTAAAAAAAAAATTATAATCTAGTTGGAAAATATTAAATAGCAAACCAAGGTAGCATTTAGGATCCTATAGCATCCTATAGCATCCTAAGCTCCTCGGTTTGAGAGGGGTAGTTGAGAGATGGGGATTTGTACTTATCCATTCTTCAGGTCTCTGCTCAAGGGAGAATCCTTCCCTTGAATCCACTCTGGGAATCCTGCCTCCCCACTGGACTCTGAGCTTCTTGAAAGCATGGGTAGGGTCTGTCTTTGCCCCCCATTGTGTCTCCCACGCCTTGCACTGTACCTGCCACGTAGATTTTCAACAGATGTTTGTGAAATTACTGTATTCAAGTTTATCTTGGGCCTTTGTGTCCTTGGAGTCCCCTTAGCATGCCCTTGGACCTCCATTGTCTTTGGAGTTAGGGTTCCCTGCCCCTAAGGGAAACCCTTCCTTACTCTGGTAAATAGGAACTTTATTTTGCTTCTTTGGAGTTCTTTTGGTGGTTACTATTTGGATGTAGAAGACTTACTTATTTTTTCAACACAATCATATACGGTGTAGACACATGTTGAACTCTGAAATTTCTCTGCAGCGTTCATCATTGTTGATTGCTCCTTCCTTTGAAAGCTTTCTGTCTTTATTTCAGCGACAATGCGAGCTGTTTTTAAGCCCTCTGGTCACTTACATTTTTTTTTTTTTTTTTTAGAGATAATTTAATATCAAGAACTTGTTAATTATGAACTTGTTAACTAGGTTTCTGAAAACAAATAAAAGAACTCTCAAGTGTCAGAGAGAGTGGAAGGTACAGACACAACCCCTAAAGTTGGGGAACAGATAAGAGATTGGAATTACTAAAATTCATACGCTTCAAGGAGTCTGTGTAAACTGAAGTTTAAACCAGGGCTTCTGTCCCTGAGCTCAGAGGAAGGGCCTCATAGGTCAGGGACCTAAATGGCTGGTGTTGGTATCGCTGAGGGTGTGCAGTGAGGCTGTGTGGCCAGCGCTGTTGCAAAAGGAATTCAGCCGGTACCACGGAAAAAAAACGGCTGCCGCTGCCCCGGTGAAGAAATGTAGCTGGAGTGTTACCCCCCCGGGAGCAGGGAGCCAACAGGACAAAGCCGCTTCTTCCTCTGTCCTGGCGGTCAGCCCCTAGCGGCTCTTGCTGGCAGACCCAGCTGGCAAAGCAGAACTGTGGCTTCCGGTTCCAGCCACAGCGTCACGGAGCAAAGTGTGGAAAGCTTCCCTCCATCAGTGGAATAATCAGAGGGCAAAAGGAAGCTGGGTACCGGGTGTACTGATGGGATAAAATGACTTTATTTTATGTAAGATATTTTACGTGATGTATCCTACTGACATCAGTATTAAAAGCAAGTCTTAAATAACAACTCAAAATAGAAAAGATGTGAGGGAGAAATCACGCATGAGAAAATGAAGGGCAGTTCAGCGAATTTGTAACTGTATAGGAAGGAATCATAAAGATGGGAAAATGGCACAAATACAAGCCTTCCACTAAGCTAGCGGTTGTAGATTGTGAAGTCAGATTTTAAATATTTATTTATTTCTTTTAATCGACTTTTTGGAGCATTTTTATGTTTACAGAAAAATTGAAAGTGCAGAGTTTTCTTATCTACCTGCCCCATAGTCTTCACTGTTAAGAACGTCTTACATTAGTATGGTACGTTTCCTTCAGTTGACGAGCCGATACTAATATACTCTTATTAACTAAGGTCCCTGTTTACATTATGGTTCAGTCTTTGTGCTGTACGTTCGGTAGGTTTTCCTCTTAACCCCTTAAGGAGTTCCCCTTAACCCCTCTGGTCATTTTTTAATGATCTAATCTGGTAGTTTCTCTTCTTTCTTGTTTAAATGTAGGCATTTCCTGTGGAAATTTCCTTAGTTGTTTTCCTTGATGTAATTAATCTCTTTCATTTCCATATAGCTTTCCCAATTTCCTTATCAGTAAAATGGGAGGTTGAATGAGAAGCTTCTGAGGTTTGGGGCACCTGGATGGCTCAGTTGGTTAAGCTTATCAGACTCTTGATTTCGGCTCAGGTCATGATCTCACGGTTTGTGAATTTGAGCCCCTCATCGGGCTCTGTGGGGACAGTGTGGAGCCTGCTTGGGATTCTCGTTCTCTCCCTTTCTCTTCACCCCTCCCCTATTCACACCTCGCTCTCAAAATAAATAAACTTAAGAAAAAAAAAAAAGAAGCGTCTGAAGTTTTACCCCCAGTTGGCTATGTCCTATTCAGGCTCATGACAGTTTTTTTTTTTTCCAAAATCATCTTGTTTTCTCTGTATGAGTCTCCTAAATATTTTTAAAGCTAAAAATGAACCTCTTGGTTATCCAGACTCAAAATCTTGGTATACCTTATGACTTCACCAAGATGTACAGCTATTTGTGTTACCAAGTCCTTTTGATTTTAACTTCTTTAATGTCTGTCCGTCAGTCTTACCATTTCCTCTGCTGTATTATTGCAAATTTACGTTTCATTTCTTACTGCTTTCCAGCAGCAAGTGCTGCTGAATGCTGAAATCTTAAGAAAAAAAATTTTTTTTTTTTTTAAATTTTAGGGAGAGTGAGTGTGTGCAAGCAGGGGAGAGGAACAGAGAGAGAGAGAGAGAGAGAGAGAGAAAATCCCAAGCAGGATCCAATCCCAGCACGAGCCTGATGTGGGGCATGATCCTGCAACCCGGGGGTTGTTACCTGAGCCGAAATCAAGAGTTGGACCCTCAACTGACTGAACCACTCAGGTGCTCCGGAAATCTCGTGACCTTAGGGAAGACTTAAGTGAGGCCGTGCTGGAAGTGGCCGTCTATAAGTAGGCGCCTAACTTGCTTGTTATTTCTGGCAGAAAAGAAAACGAGGACGTAATTCAGAAGGACTTGTTCCATTAGTGCAAAAAGAGAATAGGCAATTATTTCTTCTCTCTTGTTGCACTGTTGTAGTAAATGTTTTCTTAATATGTGTTCCTTTTCAGCATAATGGGAGTTTTGAGTAACAAGTGTGGCTTTCAACTCCAGTATCAAATGATTTTTTCAATATGGCTCCTGGCATTCAGTCCCCAAATGTGTGAACACCTGCGGCGCTATAATATCATTCCTGTCCTGTCTGATATCCTTCAAGAATCTGTCAAAGAGAAGGTGACAAGAATCATTCTCGCAGCATTCCGTGTAAGTGTTTTGTAGGTTTTTTTTTTTAATGGTGTGTGTGTGTGTGTGTGTGTGTGTGTGTGTGTACGTGTGAGGCATTTTCTCTGTGGAGTATATATTTGAGGGCTTTTAGCAGGTGGGAAAAAACTGATTGTTCTCCGTGTAGTTATCAAACTATGGGTGTTGGTGAACATAGAGACAAACCTCACTAATGTGTATATATTGTGGGATTGAGGCAAAGCCATATAATAGGATGGGGTTGGGGAGAAGCCATTTAAATGGATAAAATATATGAGTTATAAAAAGCTCGTGGGAAATGTCATTGTATGATGTTCATGTGGACGAAATCCTCTTTGGTTGCAGTGTGTTCCAAGAGACCGTTGAGGAAGTTTTTTTCTCTTAAAGGGCCCTTATTTTAGTATAGAGTTGTAGTTCAGATTCTGGATATAATTATATATATATGTAAAACTCGCTTGAACAGATGAGGGAGTTGAGAACGAGATGGGGAGCTGAGCCAGACTCTGAAAGCTAGGTCTTCTGGCTGCCAGGCAACTTAACGCTGAAATAAAGTATTGTTAATTGCCTGCCCAGACCCAGTGCATTTGCTGTCGTAGTTGTGTGTTGATAATTTTGTTGGTCACCTTAGGATTTGTTGGGCTTCTGAGGGATGGCTTGGCCAACCTTAGCGTCTTTTAAGGATGCCACTGGAGAGTAATAATAATGGGCTGTTCAGAGACTGCTTACTCTGTGCCATGCATCATTCTAAGACTTTCCATTTGTTAGCTCATTTAGTGCTTACTACTGCCCTAGACCATGGCGATTATAGTTTTTATTGTTAGTATGTTGGTCTTCTCATTTTACAAATGGGGATACTGAGCCAGAGAAGGCACATTGCTGGTGGACATGCAAATCCAAATTAGCTTCGCGATCTGCTTTTAACTAGTATTTGCTCTTATGTTTTCCTTAAATAAACAACAACAAACCAAAAATAAAAAAGTAGTACAGATGTATTACATACATTTAAAAATAGCACACACATTACATTTGCCAAACATAGTTACTAACATCTTTCAGATTTTTCTAAGCACACAGAGAAATACATAATTAGGTGTGTAATTTTGTTTTATATTTAAAAATAAAATGGCATCGTATTATAAATATTGTCCCGTGACTTTATTCTTGACAATATGTGATGAATATGTGTTCATTTTCATACACATGGTTCTCCAGTAACTTTTAATGTCTGTATTCTACTGTGTTGATGTAAAGTGGTTTCTTTAACCAGTGTTCTATCGACGGGCATTTGAGGTGCTTCCAGTTTCTTTTACATGTCTGTCCACTTCTGTTGGATATAGTTCATTTTTTTTTTTTAAACGTTTATTTTTGAGAGACAGCGAGGGGCAGAGAGAGAGAATCCCAAGCAGACTCCGCACTGCCGGTACAGAGTCTGTAGCAGGGCTTGAACCCACAAACCCAGGTCAGGTGAGATCATGACCGGAGCTGAAATCAAGAGTCAGACGTTGAACCAACGGAGTCATGAGTCACCCAGAGGTCCCTCTGTTGGATATATAGCTCTATAGGTGGAATTACTGAATCTAACAATAAACGTTCACAGTCTTGATAGGTAACATCAAATCACCTTTCATAGATTTGCAAGTTTACAGTTCCATCAACTATATCTTGAGGGTGCCTATTTTTCCATTCTTCCACTGGCATTGTTACCAAAGATGAGGTGAAAAGTGAAATCATTTAAAGTTTGTATTTTGTTAACAATGAAGCTGAGCATTGTTTAATACTTTTTATTAGTTATTGATATTCCTCCTATAAATTGCTTACTGATAGCATTGGTCACCTTTAAAATTTTTTTTTTTTTAATTTTTTTTTTTTTTTCAACCTCTATTTTTCGGACAGAGAGAGACAGAGCATGAATGGGGGAGGGGCAGAGAGAGAGAGGGAGACACAGAATCAGAAACAGGCTCCAGGCTCTGAGCCATCAGCCCAGAGCCTGACGCGGGGCTCAAACTCACGGACCGCGAGATCGTGACCTGGCTGAAGTCGAATGTTTAACCGACTGCGCCACCCAGGCGCCCCCACCTTTAAAATTTTTAAACCTGATGTGTAGTAACCCTTTTCTAGGTGTTTGTAGTTAATAATAATCATAACTAATGTTTATCGAGAGCTTATTTTGTATCAGGTGCTGTTCTAATTGCTTTAAGTGTGTTGCTCATTTAACCTCCCAAGAACTCCATGCAGTGGGCGTTAGGCCACAAGTGGTTAAGGAATTTGCCGGAAAAGCTAGGAAGCGGCAGAGCGGGACTTCAGTCTCAGGCAGTAGGACTCATGCTCTTAACCGTCGTGCTAACCTGTCTTCGATGCTGAGGATAATAAATGTTACAAGTTATTGGGTGATTTGCATGCGTTGACTTACTTAATCTTCATTATTATCCAATTATTTTATTACACGTGAGGAAACCAAGGCTTCGCCAGTAAGCAAGCCTCAGTTAGTAAGCATTACGATTGGAATTCCAGTGAGTGCCGTCTGCTCCAGAGTCACTAACCACTCTGTCATCTCCTTTTTCTCTTTTCTTGGCGCATTTTCTCAGGAATCTTTAGCATTAAAGGAAAGGGAAACCACGAAAAGGAGAACTGTAGGTCACATGAGAGAGGAATTCTGATTCCCTATTTAAAAATACATTCTTTAAAAAAAATTTTTTTTTTTTTACCATTTATTTATTTTTGACAGAGCACGAGCAGGGGAGGGGCAGAGGGTGGGGGAGACACAGAATCCGAAGCAGGTTCCAGGCTCCGAGCTGTCAGCACAGAGCCCGACGCGGGGCTCGAACCCACGAACTGTGAGATCGTGACCTGAGCCGAAGTCGGACGCTTAACCGACTGAGCCACCCAGGCGCCCCCAGAATACATTCTTTTTAATGTAGGAACTGTTCTGTGGCCCTTGAGAATTTACTCTTAAGAAACAGGGGAATGTGGTGCCTCACATTGGCTGTGCCATTAGGTTTTCTAGCAAACTGTTTATGTGAGTGGTCGCGTCCAGGTACGGTAATCATCAGTTCTTCAGTCAGAGCAGGTTGTATTAATGAGACTCTACTTTGAGGTGTTTTAGTAGCTGAATTGAATGTACCTTTTCTGCTGCTTAAGTGTTTCATCATCCATATTCTTATTTCTTTAGTAAAGATGAAAAATTCTAGAATTAGGATCTTCCAACAGTCTTCTGTTGGAGGTGGAGGGTGAGAACAGGAGGTTTTAGGAGAAGCTTCAGAGAGGAGAAGGCTTGAAGAGATTTTGGAAGGATGCCTAGGAGTGTTTTAGTACAAAGTTGGAAAGAGGTTGATAAATGTTAACAAATAAAGAAACTGACTTCTGGAATTGTCAGTAATTTGTTCTTGTAGGTTGATTATTGCCCCCTGCTCCCACCCTGAAGCGAATGTTAAAGGAATAAATGGAGTACGTAAGTCTGGCTCTTTTTTTTTTTTTCTTTTTTCTTTTTTCTTTTTTCTTTTTTCTTTTTTCTTTTTTCTTTTCCTGTGTGAGAGAGAGTGTGCTTAAGCTGGGGAGGGGCAGAGGGAGAGGGAAAGGAAGCATCTTAAGCAGGCTTCATGCCCAGTGTGGAGCCCCACGCTGGGCTCGATCTCACAAGTGCGAGTGAGATCATGACCTGAGCCAAAATCAAGAGTCGGTGGCTTGACCGCCTGAGCCACGCAGGCTCTCACAGTCTGGCTCTCGAAGATACGATCCTGGTTTGTGGCCACCGGCTCTCCGAAAGGACAGACCTGCTCTGTAAAACGGAGCGTTTGCTCTGCTGCTCTGTAGTACCCTTCTAGGCCCTGGCCTGGTGGGGCCAGCACAGACCCTTCGGCCCCTGTCACTGACTCACCCTAACGTGTGTTCATACTCTGGGGGCGCTCTGGGGGCGTCACCAAAGCCCAGGGCCTCTGAGCGAGGCTCCTTGAGATCTGCTTGTGCTACTTTGTTGTGCGCTGTGCCTCCTTGGATGGACGTGAGGCAGGGCTGGCTGCTCTTTTCAATTCTGTTCATTTGGGTCGAATATGAGTCACATCCTTTCAACTCAATATATTTATTTTTTGGAAAGCTTGAAGCTCCTCCTATTTGATTTGTCTTTGTTTTGATCTTCTCCCTCGTTTTTCCTTCTTCTAGTTCTGCTGTAGTTACAGGAATCTTTGTTTTATTAAACTTCCCTATTCCAAATTAAGCACCTGCCATGTAATAAGCAAATGGAAAAAAATTTGATCTTCTTCTTGTTATAAAAATAATACGGTGTTATGGTTAAAAAAGATGCTATGGAAAAATATGAAGAAAAAAGTGTAAATTAAACATAGTTTCACTCTCAGATATGGAAGCCTCTTGTTAATACCCGTAACTTACGATCTTTGTTCCCTTCCCACACCGGGGAGCAACCCTGGATGCACTGCAGTGGGCACCGAAAACCCGAATGGTTGGAGGGGCCCGGGTTCTCCTCTCTTCACGGTTTGGGCAGATCGCGCTTGGCACCAATTTCTGCAGAGAGTGCGTGCACTCAGGTTGGTGATGGTGTGTGTGCACGACATGCACAGTGGAGGCCGAGTTTGCTGGGCCGTCGGGCCGGCCTCTCTGCCTTTGGGAAGTTCGCTTCGCGTCTCCATGCTTCCGCTTTGTTCGCGTGTCTGGTGAGAGTGATACCATCCGTCTCCGGTCTCTCCTCGGGCTTTATGCTCCTATGATAATGCCCTTTGAAAAACTAAATGTGGGCTAAAGAGCAGGCCCTCAGTAAGTATTGTGACTATATGAGGGACCGAACAAAACGCTGACGTAGAAGTAGAAGAGCCTTCTATAGGAGTAGATTGGTGGTATTGAATTTAGTGATCTTTTTATGGGTTTCTTTGTGGACTGAGAAATTCCTTTTAAAGGTTTTGGCTGCTTTGCTTGGTTCCCATGTTTAAAAGTATAACAGTAAAATTCTACAAGAGAATATCTGCTTGCAGCTAATTCTGCATTGACAATGAACTCACCCTAGAGTGTCCTACATTTCGTCTTCATGAGTGTGTTAAGATTACTGATTATATTAGGATTTCATTTAAATAATCCGCTTAACAAAACACTGTGGGAAGCAAGACTACAGGGAGAGAGTCCCAATTTTCTGTTAGTGCATGGGCTTTTTTCTAAATTGGAAGCTGTTCCTAAACTTGTCATGAAAAACGTCTTTTTAGAAAGTAAGATATATTTGGTGTTGCGAAATTGTTAGGGAAGTTAGTACCCTGACTCAATGTCTTTGCAATTACATTGTCAGAAAGATGTCTTGGATTATTATCATTATTATTTTTCTTTGTGTGACTTTCTTTTCTGTGAATGGGTCAACAGCTGGCTAAGTAATTAACATGGAAGTGAATAGTATTTTTCAGTTTATGTCTACCTATCCTTTTTTGTATATTTTCTTAAGTTAAAATATTTACTGTTCCAAATGTTGATGATCGTAAACATTTATCCTAAATTATTTCTTCTGATCATTTGGTGATAAGGGTGCTTGTCTCTTTAAGGTAAAATACAGGTGTGGGAGAGAGAGCTGCTGTAGAGGTCAGGGTCTTATTTTAGCTGCTCTGTTCCACAGAGTAGATTTCTATATTGATTTTCATTTTAGACCATTATTGTGTGAGATAAAAGGGTCATTGGAAGCAGCAACCGTTAATATTGTTATGTCTTAGAAGAGAGGTGTTAGTTGACGTTAGTTGCATCCTACCTTTGAGATCCTCCCTCTGTCTCCTTGTCCCTCTCCTTCTCCCACCCACTCTCCTGTCTCTTCCATGAATTATTCACCTATCAAATGTTCACTAAAGGCGATTATGTAATAGGCAGTGTGTTGTTAGTTACCGAGTGTATAGAAGGATGAGTAACATAAGATGCGTTTTCTCATGATTTCGTTTTGTATTTAAACGCTCATCTTTATGGAGTGACTTCACGAAGTCACCATGAAGAATGTTTACAACATAAAAAGCTCAAAAAGTCCCAGAGAATTAGAGAGCCAGACTGAGGTTCTCAGTTTTGTTTTGTTTTGTTTGTGTGTGTGTGTGTGTGTGTGTGTGTTTTAAACCTACTTTGGGACTTCTCTAGCTTATCTGCTTTTTATGGAAATTTGAGAAGTACAATAGTGTAGCCCTTTTTCTGATTTTCCTTTCAGTATGGTGTATTAGGAAGAGTGTATGCTCTGGGGTGGATGGACGTAGGCATGAATTTGGCACTAGGCTGTTGGGAGAGTGGCTTGAACTCTTAGAGCGGATTTCTCCATCTGTGAAAGAGTAATACTTACCTCACTTCAAGATTAGGTAAGGATTCACTGAGATAACAGGGGCCCGGCAGTAGTAAGCATAAAGTTTGGTATTTATTTCCCTGCCTTTTCTGCCGAGGAAAACATAGAGTGATAGCAGTTTGCCTGTTTAAATCATCTACCTCTATAAATTGCATTCTTGCTAAGTTAGTGTTGAACATGGGCAAAGATCCAGTGCTGACCTGTTTGATTTAGAAGAAGCGGCATGGGGGCACCTGGGTGGCTCAGTCGGGTAAGTGTCCGACTTCGGCTCAGGTCGTGATCTCACAGTTTGTGAATTTGAGCCCTACGTCGGGCTTTGTGCTGACAGCCCGGAGCCTGGAGCCTACTTTGGATTCTGTGTCTCCCTCTCTCTCTGCCCCTCCTCTGCTCATGCTCTGTCTCTCTTTCTCTCTCTCTCTCTCTCTCAAAAATAAACAAACATTTAAAAAAAAGCGGCATGAATATTTTGATATGTAACACAATTTGAAAATTTTATTTAAATTATATTTACAGTTTTAATTTTGTACTCATAGCACATGGAACTAATTACAAGGGTGATTTCGGGGCTCTGTCTAATTTTAATTTCAGATTATGTAAACTAGACCCAGTCTCTTGGCAGGACTATTAGATTTTTAGACCCTGCTGTGCTAAATTTGGGACGGTACAGTCATTAGGAGAATATACAGAGGGCTGGAAATCAGAGGAATGTCTTTAGATATCCAGAACTTTAATGTACACAACTGAGTTAAAATTAAGTCGTTAGAAAGGACATAGTAAACCCATTTGACTTAGACCATCAGCAGGTGAAAAAATGATGTGTCCTTTTTTCTTTATCATTCTCAAATTCATAAAACCTTTAAAAAAATTCACCGATGAGGTCAAGGATGATCTAGTCATGTATTTTTTCCCACATCTTGAAACCCAGGCAGGAAATTTTTGTGCTGAAGGCTTTTAGGAAGCTTGCCGAGCTGCTGTGAGCTGAAAAAGTCTAGCAGCTGCTAATTATTTTGTTTCCCATTTGGCTCGGTGGATTTTATTTTTGAAAATGTCAGTCTCACTTATTCATGGTAGGTGCTGGACTTCAGGTCTCTGCAAATGTTATTCTATTGGTTAAGTTGATTTGTCAATCTTTAGTTCCTAAAATAAATCAGTATGTTTTGAGCTAGTAACTGAAAAGACACTGAAGATCATATTTGTGGTCTAGAGTTCTACATACATTGTGAGTTTTATTTCTCTTTTTGGCTCTGCTTAGTCAAGGGTCTACGTAGTGTGTCAGATAATAAGAGAATTTATATTTTTACTTATCTTCCTGTGCAGGCGGTTCATAGTTGGAACCCTTTCGGGGAGGTCCACCCTAGTTTGAGTGTGTGGGGTGCTGTTTCGCCCACAGCTTTGGCGTGGAGGTATTGCTATCAAGAAATCTTATTCCCTTGGGGCGCCTGGGTGGCTCAGTCGGTTAAGCATCCGACTTCAGCTCAGGTCATGATCTCACGGTCCGTGAGTTCAAGCCCCGCATCGGGCTCTGTGCTGACAGCTCAGAGCCTGGAGCCTGTTTCGGATTCTGTGTCTCCCTCTCTCTGACCCTCCCCTGTTCATGCTCTGTCTCTCCCTGTCTCAAAAGTAAATAGAACGTTAAAAAAAAAAAAAAAAAAAAAAAAAAAGAAGAAATCTTACTCCCAAGTCTGTACCTCATTCCCTGTCTCAGGAACTTATGCATTACTCAATAGATACCAGGTCTGGTGAGGTATAGTAAGATTGAGTCATTTTTTTATCTTGGGCTGAGTCTTTATACAGTGATACTTCAAATATGGTGTGCGTGTGAACCGTTGGTTAGCTGCGTATAGAAAGGAAGAGTAAGCAGGCAGAAGCTTACAGTACCTTGACGGAATAGTTGCATACCTGTCGAATTTAATAATACAGAATTTGAGATTACGTTGTGCATGTCTTTTTAAATTCATTTTTCTGGAGATTCATTTTTGTGTTTTATAAAAGTATTTGCACTTCCATGGCTGGAAGGTCAAAAGCAAACGTAACTGGCCTTCCCCAGTTTGAGATGGTTTGAGAAACCCTGCTTTAACATATAATTTCACAAGGCTAGCGGTTGTGGCAAAGGAAAGATCTGAGTTGTCACGTGATTCCACTGCATTCTTAGTGAAGTCGAGATTTCTGCACCGTTGCTTGGACAATGGCAGAAATTACATTTGCGCTTTTGATTTTGTGGAGGTGAAGATGCCATTGAATTTTAGGGCTTTTTAAAAAAAATGTTTATTTATTTTGAGAGAGAGAGAGAGAGGGAGAGAGAGAGAGAGAGAGAGAGAGAGAGAGAGAGAGAACACGCATGTGTGTATGCTTGAGGGAGAGGGAGAGAGAGAATCCCTGACACGGGGCTCAGTCTCATAACTGTGAGATCATGACCTGAGCTGAAGTCAAGAGTCGGCTGCTTGACTGACTGAGCCACCCAGGCGCCCTGAGTTTTGGGGCCTTTAAAGAATAAGTTCCTGCCAGATTGTCTAGGTTTGTTTGGGCAAATTCAGTTTTTGTTTTTGTTTTTTTTTTTAGTGTTAATTTATTTTGAGAGAGAGAGAGAACAAGAGCCAGGGAGGGGCAGAGAGGGGGTGGGGGAGAGAGAGAGAGAGAGAGAGAGAGAGAGAGAGAGAGAATCTCAAGCAGGCTCTGCACTGTCTGCTCTTGAACCTTGAGACCACGACCCAAGCTGAAATTAAGAGTTGGATGCTCAACCGACTGAGCCACTGAGGTGCCCCACAAATTCAGTTTCTTATTTCATGATCCATTCGTTCGTTTTCATTCTTTATTAACGAAATGGAAATGAAATTAAACCATGTTTTGAAGGGAAAATGATCAGGCTCATTGATTTGACTCAGGATTGAAGAAAAGGGGAGAATCAAGTATGACCTAAGTTCCAAAGTTCTGTTATCTTGGAGAACTGAGAGGAAAGGTGGTATTAGAAGAACACAGTAGTGCTGCTGTTAGTTATTATATTGATTGTGTTGAAGTTATTGTTGAAATCGTGAGTTATGATAATACCTTCATTAGGAAGTTTAATTCTTTACTCAGCAAATATACATTGAAATAACAAAGGATCATATGAGCAAAAGTGTTTTGATATGTTTCTTTTTTAAAAATTATTTTTAAGATTTATTTTTATTTTTGAAAGAGAGTGAGCGAGCACGCATGTGTGAGGGAGGGGCAGAGAGAGAGGGAGACAGAGGATCCGAAGTGGGCTCGCAGCTCAGGGCAAAGAACACGATGCGAGGCTTGAACTCACGAACGGCGAGATCGTGACCTGAGCCGAACGAAGTTGGATGCTTAAGTCCCATGTTTTGATGTGTTTCTGAAGTTAGAAGAGATAGTAAGAAAAATAACTAGAAAAAGCAACAGAAAACTTTGTAAAATAATCGATAAAGTCTTTAAAAAGCAAAGGAAGAAGGGAAGAGTATCATAAAGGAAGAGGTTATCAGAACTTAGGTCTCCCCACAGCTTAAGGTCTTTAACTGAATTTCATTATGGTCAGGGAACATATTCTAATAAGTTTCAATTCTTTGAAATTTGAGACTTGTTTTAAACAAGACTTATGGTCTGTCACGGTGAATGTGCCATGTGTGCTTTAAAAGAATGTATATTTTGCAGATGTATAGTGTTCTGTAAAATGTAAATTAAAGCAGGGTGGTTAAGAGCGTTTTTCAGCTCCTCTCTGCGCTGATGTTTTGTTTAGTGGTTCTATCAATTGCCAAGAGTGGGAGTTGTTAAAATCGCCAGCTATTATTTATGGATTTGTCTGTTTTTCCCTTCAGTTTTGCCAATTTTTGCTTTATGTATTTTGAAGCTCTGTTATTAATACATCTGTGTATGTTACATTTTCCTGATGTAACAGGAAAATTTCCTTGAGTCGTTGTGAAATGTCCTTTATTACTGGTGATGCTTTTTCTCTTGATAACTACTTGATTTGGAATTAATAGAGACAGGCCAGCTTTCTGGCCTTTTCTTTCAGTTTCTTTTCTTTCTTTTTGACGTGCCAGCTTTCTTATGCTTATGGTTTTCCATCTTTTGATTTCAGCCTGTCTACGTCTTATATTTAAAGTTTGTCTCTTTTAGACCACATATACTTGAGTCTTGAATTTTAATCCCCAAATCCTCTGCCTCTTAACTGGAGCATTCAGTTCACTGGCATTTAAAATAATTATTGGTACAGTTGAATTTAGGCCTACCATTGTACTATTTCTGTTGGTCTTAATCTGTTTTTTGTTCTTCTTTCTTTCATTCTTGCCTTCTCTTGAGGTAACTGAATCCCTTTTAGAATTTCATTTTAATTTTTCTGTTGACCTTTAAATGTTCTTTGTAGTGTTTCCTTTTTTTAATTAAATTTTTTTATTAAAAAATTTTAAAATATTTTTATTTTTGAGAGAGAGAGACAGAGAGAGAGCGTGCGCAAGCAGGGGAGGGACAGAGAGAGAGGGAGACACAGAATCTGAAGCAGGTTCCGGGCTCCGAGCTGTCAGCACAGAGCCTGACACGGGGCTCGAACCCACAAACTGTGAGATCATGACCTGAGCTGAAGTCGGACCCTTAACTGACCGAGCCACCCAGGTGCCCCTGTAGTGTTTATTTCTTAGAGCTTGTTTTGGTAGCACAGTATATGCATCCTTAACTTTTCCCATTAAAGTTAACATTGTACTCTTTTATGTAAAATGTAAGAACTTGAAATCATACAGGTCTATTCTCTCTTTTTTATTCTATAGTTGACATATAAATATATTTACATAGGTAAAAAAAAAAAAAAAAACCTGTATCACAGTCTTTAACTTTTCCTTTAAACAGTCTTATTTGTATTACAGAAGTGAAGGGGGAAAAATAGTCTTTTGTATTCATTCAACTATTTACCATATCTGTTGTTTTTCCTTGTGTCCTGAAGGTTCACTTTCCATTTGGCAGTCTCACTTCTGTCACCTGCAGAATTCCCTTTAGCTCAGGGCTCATCAGTCTGTAGTAGCTCATGGGCCAGTTCTGGCCCACCATCAGTTTTTGTAAATAAAGCTTTATTGGAACACTTCTGTGCTTTTTTTTTTTTTTTTCTGTATTTTGTATGCCAGCTTTTGCATTGTAATGGCAGAATTGAATAGCTATGATGGAACCCCCAAAGCCTAAAGTATTCATTATTTGGCCCATTTTAGAAAGTTTGCCCACCCATGCTTTCGCATGCCTTCTACCACAGGTCTGGTGGTGACCAATTAATTTCAGTATCTGAAAATTGGTTGTTTACCTTTATTAAAAAAAATCGAGGGGCGCCTGGGTGGCGCAGTCAGTTGAGCGTCCGACTTCAGCCAGGTCACGATCTCGCGGTCCGTGGGTTCCAGCCCCGCGTCAGGCTCCGGGCTGATGGCTCAGAGCCTGGAGCCTGTTTCGGATTCTGTGTCTCCCTCTCTCTCTGCCCCTCCCCCGTTCATGCTCTGTCTCTTTCTGTCCCAAAAATAAATAAATGTTGAAAAAAAAAATTAAAAAAAAAATTGAGATATAATTGACATACGACGTTTTGTTAGTTTCAGGTATACAGCATAACACTTTGTCATTTGTATATATTGTGAAATAATCACCCCAGTATGTCTAATTAACATCCATCACCACAAATAGCTACAAATTTTGTCTTGTGATTACACCTTGTAAGATCTACTTTCTTAGCACCTTTCAGATATACATAGAGTGCTATTAACTGTAGTCATCATGCTGTACATTGTATCCCTAGGACTCCCTTATTTTACAACTGGAAACTTGTACCTTTTGGTCCCCTTCACCCATTTTGCCCACCCCTCATCCACTGCATCTGGCAACCACCAGTGTGTTCTCTATATTTATGAGTGTGTTTTTTTTTAATTTCAGTTTTTTAAAGGTTCCACATATAAGTGCGTTCATACAGCATTTGTTTTTCTCTACCATTTCACTTAGCATAATGCCCTGAAAGTCTATCTGTGTTGTCATAAATGGCAAGATTTCCTTTTTTTAAATGGCTGAATAATATTCCATTGTGTATATATACTCCCATTTTCTTCCTTTTTTTAAAAAATATTTTTAATGTGTATTTATTTTTGAGAGAAGGAGAGAGAGCGAGCGCAAATGGGGGAGGGGCAGAGAGAGAGGGAGACACAGAATCCAAAGCAGGCTCCAGGCTCTGAGCTGTCAACACAGAACCCGACGCAGGGCTCGAACTCCTGAGGCATGAGATCATGACCTGAGCCGGAGTTGGTCGCTTAACTGACTGAGCCGCCCAGGCACCCCTATGCCCCATTTTCTTTATCCATTCATCCTTTGTTGGACACTTAGATTATTCCCGTGTCTTGGCTGTTGTGAATAATGCTGCAATAAATATGGGAGTGCAGATAATCTCATTGATACTCTGTTTTCATTTCCTCTGGATAAATACCTAGAAGTGGAATGGCTGAATCATATGGCAGTTCTATTTTTAATTTTTTGAGGAACCTTCATAGTGTTTTCCATACTGACTGCACCCATTTATGTTCTCATCAGTAGTGAACAAGTGTGCACTTTTCTCCATAACCTTGAAACCACTTGTTATCTTTTGTTTTTTGAGGTGATACTCCATTGTGGTTTTGATTTGTATTTCTCTGATGAGTCGTGATATTTTTATGTACCTGTTAGTCGTTTGTATGTCTTTGGAAAAATGTCAATTCAGATCCTCTGCCCATTTTTAAATCATTTTGTTGTGGTTGTTATGGAGTTGTATGAGCTCTTCATATATTTTAGATGTTAACCCCTTATCAGATAACATGCTTTGCAAATATTTTCTTTCATCCAACAGGATACCTTTCATTTTTTAATTTAATTTAATTTATTTTATTTATCTTATTTTATTTTAGTTATTTTTGCTGTGCAGAAGCTTTTCAGTTTGATGTCACCCCACTTGCTAGCTTTTGCTTTTCTTCCCTGTACTTTGGCATCATATACAAAAGATCATTGCCAAGATCAAGGTCAGGGAACTTTTTCCCTATTTTTTTTTTTTTTTTTTTTTTTAGGAGGTCGACAGCTTCAGTATGTGTAAGTCTTTAATCCATTTTGAGCTAATTTTTGTGAGTGGTGTAAGATAGGGCTCCAGTTTCATTTTTCTGAATGTGATTATACAGTTTTCCTAACGTCATATATTGAAAAGACTATCCTTTCTGTATTGAGTGCTGTTTTATGTATGTATATATATATATTTTTAATTTTTTTAACGTTTATTTATTTTTGAGACAGAGAGAGACAGAGCATGAACGGGGGAGGGGCAGAGAGAGAGGGAGACACAGAATCCGAAACAGGCTCCAGGCTCTGAGCCATCAGCCCAGAGCCCGACGCGGGGCTCGAACTCCCGGACCGCGAGATCGTGACCTGGCTGAAGTCGGACGCTTAACCGACTGAGCCACCCAGGTGCCCCATGTATGTATATATTTTTGAGAGAGAGAGAAAGAGGTAGAGAGAGAGAGAGCAAGCAAGGGAAAGAGAGAGCACACATGTGCATGAGCAGGGGAGGGGCAGAGAGAGAGGGGGAGAGAGAATTCTAAGCAGGCTCCAGCACTGTCAGTGAGGATCCCCATGTGGGGCTTGATCTCATGACCTGTGAGATTATGACCTGGGCTGAAATCAAGAGTTGGACACTTAACTGACTGAGCCACCCAGACAGCCCCTCCATTGAGTATTCTTGGCTCCTTTGTCAAATATTAGTTGATTGTATATGTGGGGTTTTATATCTGGGCTGTCTATTTTGTTCCATTGATCTGTGTGTCTGTTTTATGCCAGTGCCATACTGTTTTGATTAATAAAGCTTTGTAGTGTAGTTAAGCCAGGAAATGTGTTTGTTCTTCTTCCAGCTTTGTTCTTCTTTCTCAGGATTCCTTTGGCTACTCAGGGTCTTTTATGGTTCCATACAAAGTTCAGGATTGTTTTTTTCTACTTCTGTGAAAAATGGAATTTTGGAATTCCATTGGAATTTTGATAGGGATCGATCTCTAATTTACATATGCTGAGCTAACTCTCTTAATGTGTTTGTTTAGCATAATTACTAGGAATATAATTTGCTTGCAAAAATAAATTTAAAAATTTCATATTTTGGTACAGTTGACTTGGAATTGTCATTACAGGATTTGTGTGTGGGGGCGGGTGGGTGTGTGTGTGTGGAGGGGAGGCATTTGACAGGCCGCCTTTACCATCTTGGTGAAGGTAGCTTTCTTGAGAGCTTGTCTGTTTTTGTCCCTAAGCCTGAGCATAGTCTTTGCTTAGAAATACTGGTTCATTCAACGAACAGTTTATTTTTATAAATAGAGGTGAACAGTGTAGGGGTTAGGGGAGCTGACCCCCTGTGCTGTCGGAAATCCATGTATATCTTTGGACTCCCCCAAAACTTAATTATGAATAGCATACTGTTGACTAGAAGCCTTACTGATAAACAGACGATTAACACATATTTTGTATGTCATGTATCTTATGCTGTATTCTTACAATAAAGTAAGCTAGAAAAAAAATTTTTAAGAAAATCCCAAGGAGTAAAAATGCATTTCCAGTACTGTACTATAATTATCAAAAAAAAAAAAAAATCTGCAGAAGAGTGAACCTGCACAGTTCAAATCCGTATTAAGGGTCCAGTATATTTAGGATTCCTTTGCTCTTTTCGTAAGTATTCTTCTAAGTAGAAAAATTACAGAAGAAAACTAGGGAATTTGCCAGAATGTCACAAAACTTTTTTGATAATTGTTCAGGCAACGTCCTTTGTGCATTTGCAGGTTGATGAGAGGGGAAAGGGTGACTGACTGAGAAACTCTAGAGATACTTGAAGAAACATTCTTCCTTAGCATTCCAAGTACTAGGTGGCCAACAGATGAGAAGTTCACTGGGTATGCTCAGAAGCAGGGCTGTGAGAAAGGATCTGATGGACTTAATTGTAAACACGTCCAGTGTTTCGAGGCCCGTCTGGTTCAATGATTTTAAATGTGTGGTTAAGCCAGTAAGTAAGCAAGCGAGGAATAAGAAACACGCTTTTGATATGGGACAGGTGCTCAGGAAAGAGATAAGGATTTGTGATATAGTCTTCGCTTAACCTGAGAATAGAGGAGGAGAGAGGGCGCAGGAGGTAGTGCAGGGGTCTAAGAATATCACATAAAGAAATTATACGGTTTTCTCACGTGTTTGTCTAACTCAGAACTTTTTGGAGAAATCGACTGAAAGAGAAACTCGCCAAGAATATGCCCTGGCTATGATCCAGTGCAAAGTTCTGAAACAGTTGGAGAACTTGGAACAGCAGAAGTACGATGATGAAGATATCAGTGAAGATATAAAATTTCTTTTGGAAAAACTTGGTGAGAGTGTCCAAGACCTTAGGTATGTTATTTTAAAAAATTCTCACAGGCTGGATATATTGGGCCTCGTTGGACTTTCCTAGTATTTTCAGAAAGTCTAAATTTGTTACTAACTATAAACCCAAAAGATTTCACTGAAACATTATGTCTTCTGTTAAGAATTGGGAATATGGGGGGTGGGGGGCAACTGGCTCATCACCATGGTAACAGTTGGTTAGAGCTTTGTGTTACGTCTTCTCTTTTGGGGAGGTTCCCACCCTTCTCTTGTCTGAAATCTGACTTAATCCCACAGGATGTTGGTGTCACTCTGGAACCCCTTAAGAATCTCCCCCTGGTTTAGAATCTTTTTAAACAGTACTCGTTAATTTTTGAAGGATGTTTGGCCATAAACGGAAAGAGTATTTTTTTCCCTGCTTTTTTGAAGTTCCTATTGTGTTCTTTATTTTTGATATTAAAAATTACACAAATGATGTACAATGCAGTAAGAGAAAAAAGAATCCTTACATAGTTCTAGAAGAGACTCCATACCTCTTCCACCTAGTCATCCCCACCCCCACTTTTGTGTTTGCTTCCAGAAAAACCTTCCTAGCCCTGCTCCCCTGACACGTGTGTGCATGCACACACACAAACGCATATACAAATGGGGTTCTGCATATTCTTCTGGAACTGTTCATTTTTGTTTAATAATGTATTGATCTTTCCCATTAACATATATATCCTTTGTTTTTAAACTACCGATACATTTTTAAAAGGGAATTACTGTGTAGAAGTAGACCTTTCTGTGTAGGTGGTTTAGGTTTGGGAGCCAGGCTGAACCCACTTTGAATTGTCTGGCCACTTTGTCCACACTTGGCCTTGACAAGCTTCTTGACTTTGTAAAGCCTCAGTTTTCCTTTTGGTAAAATAGCAATAAAAATTCTAACCTGGTAGGATTTGTTGTGAGGTTTCAACTATACAGCAAATGCCTTCGGTGTAGTATGTGTTCCAGAAGTGTATTTACCAGATAATTCAGTGCAGCTCTTAATCCCAAGGCCCAAGTGCTGCTGTAGAGATGGGATGTGTCACCGAGACCAGTGGTCTATCATGGGTGTTGTAGAGGGAGGCAAATGAGTTTTGTCTTTCTGTAATTTCAAATGTGAGTAACTGGATTGTAATAAACTAGCCTGGCCAGCAGTAGACTTGAAGTTTTTACAAATTTTATTAAGTTCATTTTTATAAATCTGTTATCAGTTCTTCTGTAATAATGATTTGAGATCTCTTAAAAATGAACAAGATTAGGGGCGCCTGGGTGGCGCAGTCGGTTAAGCATCCGACTTCAGCCAGGTCACGATCTCGCGGTCCGTGAGTTCGAGCCCCGCGTCAGGCTCTGGGCTGATGGCTCAGAGCCTGGAGCCTGTTTCCGATTCTGTGTCTCCCTCTCTCTCTGCCCCACCCCCGTTCATGCTCTGTCTCTCTCTGTCCCAAAAATAAATAAACGTTGAAAAAAAAAATTAAAAAATGAACAAGATTAGTGATACTTAGCTTTCTAAATTATTTAATCCATGTTAGCCAATTATTATTATGTATTGATTCTTCATGTTGAGTTTGGTAATTTGAAAAATCCTGCTCTTCACATTAAAGCCAGTCAGGTGATGGGTATAGGTAAAAGAGCTTTGTCTCTGTTTTTGCTGTTAAAGGTTTAGGCTATTCATGTTAAACAGCATTAGTTTACTTCTTACACCGATTGGCCTTACATTAAAGTAAATTAGTACTTTATTTAATAGAACACCCTATTCAACTTAACCAGTAAAATTCTGGTTATATTGAATTACCAGTCAGTATTTAAATGGCTAAATCTTTTTCAACTTTTCACTTGGAAGGATGTCCAGCCGTGTCCTTTTAAGTTTTCACTTTTCACTTAGAAGGATGCCCAGCCAACCATTGGCTGACAACACTAAACACTTTTTATAGAATGAAGCTTTGAATAATTAAGTTACTTCTTACATAGTGAATGATTTTTTTAATTGCATTGCACTGCAGTTTGTTTTATGCAGAGGTTTTTGTTTTTAATTTATAATGTTAACTTAGTGAATTACCTTTACAGTGTTTGTAATCACGTTGTGCAATATTATACCCGTATGTGTATTTTTCATTGCATAATACAGTATAGTGGTTTATGACATTTATAGTATTGGAATATGCTATTTAAGTAACGTACTTTTATATAGATTCACATTAACGCATCTAGTGGTCTGGCAAATACAGTATTTTAAGTGGCGTGGTGGAAACTCTGCTAGATTATCAGACATTATACTGATTATACTTTATTTATTAGGACAAAGATTTTGAAAGCAAATGCTCCTTTCAGTAAACCTCATTTTGAGCACTCCAATTTGGCAGGAGTATTGGACCTTAGGACTTTGAATAAATTTCACATGGTTTATTAAAGATTATTTAAGCTGTTTAAACTTCGTTCAGTGGTAGTTTGTTAATGTACAAAGGATGGTCAGTCTTTGCAGTTAAATCATCGGTGAAAAATTTTTGTTTTTCTTCTCTTGAGGTATGATTAACATGGTAAAAATGTTTTGCTTAATTTTGGAGCAACTCTTAGATTTTTCTTAACTTTGAGATCCTTAAAATTTTTTTGTAGCTCATTTGATGAATATAGCTCAGAGCTTAAATCTGGAAGACTGGAGTGGAGTCCTGTGCACAAATCTGAGAAATTTTGGAGAGAAAATGCTGTGAGATTAAATGAGAAGAATTATGAGCTCTTAAAGTAAGTTTTAAATTTCACTTCACACTCTTAATACCTGTTGTTCCACCTCCTTGCCAATGTACTTTTGTCACTAGTGATAATAAATTGCAAAAAATAGTAAAAAATTTTAGTTATTTCATGATTTTAATTTGTATTTTCTTCCTTCCTTATGTGGTTGAATACCTTTTCATCTGCTTATCAGTCATTTGGATATCTATTTTTCCAGAATTGGTTGTTCAGGCATTTACAAAATTTTTTTTAATAGGAGATCTGTATGTATTCTGAACAAGAGGTCTTATATCTGTTCATCTCAACTTTTTTCTTCTACTCTTTCACATACCATTTCACTCTTTGGTTTTAGTGTGGCTCCATTGATTAATTTTTTCCTTTATGGCTAGTATTTTTTTTAGTGTCCTGGTTAAGACGTTTTTCCCCATATGGGGTCATGAAGATGTATTTCCAGGTCATCTGCTGGAAGATTTACTGTTTGAACCTTTCACAACTAGATCTCTATTCCATGTAGAATTGGTTTTGGGTAAGGTACAAAGTAGGGGTCAAGATACAGTTATTTTCATTATGTAGATGTCTAATTGAACCAACACCATTTATTTATTTATTATTATTTTTTTTTTATTTTTGGGACAGAGAGAGACAGAGCATGAACGGGGGAGGGGCAGAGAGAGAGGGAGACACAGAGTCGGAAACAGGCTCCAGGCTCTGAGCCATCAGCCCAGAGCCTGACGCGGGGCTCGAACTCATGGACCACGAGATCGTGACCTGGCTGAAGTCGGACGCTCAACCGACTGCGCCACCCAGGCGCCCCGAACCAACACCATTTTTAATAAAAATTTTTTAAATGTTTATTTTTGAGAGAGAGAGAGAGAGACAGAGCACAAGTTGGGGGAGGGGCAGAGAGAGAGGGAGACACAAAATCTGAAGCAGGCTCCAGGCCCTGAGCTGTCAGCACAGAGCCCAACATGGGGCTCGAACCCACGACCCTTGCATCATGACCTGAGCTGAAATCAAGAGTCAGATGCTCAACATACTAAGGCACCCAGGTGCCCCATTTTTTGGGTTATCTTATCACTTTCTTGATAGAGTCCTTGGAAGCACATTTAAAAATTTTGATGAAGTCCAGTTTATTTATTTTTTTTGTTTCTCATGCTCTTGGTGTCCTACTGAAGAATCCATTGCCAAAACCAAGGTTTTGAAGATTTACTCCTCTGTATTCTGTAATATTTTTATAATTTTAGCATGTACATTTAAGTCTTAAAAAACATTTTTTTTTATGTTTATTTTTGAAAGAGAGAGAGACAGAATGTGAATGGGGGAGGGGCAGAGAGAGAGGGAGACCCAGAATCCGGAGCAGGCTCCAGGCTCCGAGCTATCAGCACAGAGCCCGACGCAGGGCTCGAACTCACGAACCGTGAGATCATGATCTGAGCCGAGGTCGGATGCTTAACTGACTGAGCCACCCAGGCACCCCACATCTAAGTCTTTGATCCTTTCGAATTTTATTGTACATGATGTGAGGTAAGGGTCCAACTTCATTCTTTTGCATGTAGCTATCCAGTTATCCCAGTAACATTTGTTGAAAAGACTATTTTTCTCCATTGCATTGTCATGGTATCCCTTATTGAAATTCAGTTGACCTGTGGACACATGGGTTTATTTTGGGGCGTTCGGTTTTGTTCTGTTGATCTACATGACTGTTCTGATACCAGTATCCTACTGTCTTGATTACTTTTACTTTGCAGTGTGTTTTGAAATTCAGAAATGTGAGTCTTTTGCCTTCTTCTTTTTTTCTGTATCGTGTTTAGTCAGTCTCCCATTGATGGATATTTAATACTATTGCCAGATTTTGCTGTTAGAAACAATGCAAGAATTCCTCTCTCTCCCCTACACACACACACACACACACACACACACACACACACACACACACACTGTACTGTAACTTTTAAAATGAATAGATTTAAATTTTTAGAATAATGTTAGGTTTACAGAAAGATTGAGGGGAATGTACAGAGAGTTTTCATATATTGTCTCTTCCCCTATTATTAACATCTTGCATTAGTGTGGTACATTTGTTACAACTGATGAGCCAATATTTATACATTATTATTATTTTTTTTTTAATTTTTTTTTTCAACGTTTTTATTTATTTTTCGGACAGAGAGAGACAGAGCATGAACGGGGGAGGGGCAGAGAGAGAGGGAGACACAGAATTGGAAACAGGCTCCAGGCTCTGAGCCATTAGCCCAGAGCCTGACGCGGGGCTCGAACTCCCGGACTGGGAGATCGTGACCTGGCTGAAGTCGGACGCTCAACCGACTGCGCCACCCAGGCGCCCCTTATACATTATTTTTAACTGAAGTCTGTAAGTTACATTAGGGCTCACTTTTTCTGTTGTCAGGTTCACTCTGTGTTATATGCTCTGTAGGTTTTGACTGATACCACATGTCCCCTATTACCGTGTCACCTAGAATAGTTTCACTGCCCTAAAAATTTCCCACGTTCCACCTACTCGCTCTGCTCTTCCTCCCTCTCCCTGAACCTCTGGCAACCACTGGTCTTATTTCTATCCTGTAGTTTCTCCTTTTCCACAATGTCCTAGAGTTGGAATTAGATAGTATATAAGCTTTTCAGACCGGCTTCTTTCCCTTAGCCATGCACATTGAGAGTTCCTTCATCTTTTTTTGTGGCTCGGTAGCTCATTGCTTTTTATTTTTTCTTTGCTTTTTATTGCTGACTGTCCCATTGTACGGCTGTACCATGGTTTCTGCATCGAAGGACGTCTTGGTTGCTTCACGGTTTTGGCAATCACTGTAGATAAAGTTGCTCTAAAGGTCCACGTGCAGGATCTTATGTGGACATAAGCTTTCAACTCACTGGGGTGAATCTGAAGGGAGTATGGATGGCATGCTAAGACTCAGGTTTGGTTTTGTAAGAAAGTGCCAAACTGCCTTTCAGGGTGGCTGGACTTTTCGGCATCCCCGTGAGCGGTGAATCAGCATACCTGTTGCTGTACGTCCTTGCCGGCATCTGGTGGTGCCGGTGTTCAGGGTTTTGCCATTTTCGCAACGAAGGTGGATAGTGTTATCTCCTTGTTTTCCAGTGGTGCGTGATGTTGGTCATCTTTTCGTTTGCTTATTCGCCAGCTGTTTTCTTTGGTGAGATGTCTGTTCAGGTCTTTTAACCATTTTTAAATTGAGTTGTTTTTATTATTGTTGAATTTTAAGAGTGCTTCATGTACGGCTCAGCCGTTTGTGCGTCTGACTTTGATTTAGGCTCAGGTTTTGATCTCACAGTTCGGTGGCGCGCGCTCTCTCTCTCTCTCTCTCTCTCTCTCAAAATAAATAAATAAAACTTTAAAGAAAAGTACTCATTCCTATTGGTTGTCCCAGTTATGCTCTGTTTGTGGAATGAGTTGAGAAGTTTTCTTCCTATTTCTGTGTCCTTGAGCAATGTCAGTAACACGAGTCACCTGTTCCTTGAATGGTCTCCCCTCACGTTCGCTCCGAAGTAGATGAAGGAGGTCTCTCCCAGTGGATTGGATTCGGGGGGGGGGGGGTGCACCCCCCTCCCTTCACTGCGGAGGACACATGCGCCCCCTGGGGGCGATGAGTCCTCTCCCTGCGGGTCCTCGAGGAGGCAGAAATCTGCTCCAGCTCCCGGCAGAGGGGAGCCTTCTGTGTGTCTGGTTGGCTCCCGTTGTCACAAGCACTGTCGGGCTCCGGCAGTGGTGACGCTCTGCCCGTGTGGTTGCTGTGGAGAAAGTAGGAGGACGGCAAGGGAGCCGGGGGTGTGAATCTGGGCTGCCGTCTTCCCCAGAGACGTTCGCTTGCTATTTTGCATTTAGTCTTACCTGTGAAGTTCAGGTTCAGGTCCTTCGTGAGACTTGGAGAGAGAGGGAGAGAGGGGATGTGTGTGCTCAGGGCGCACGTTCCGTCTTGATCGCAGCTTCGAGTAACTTCTTCATACCGACGAAAGGCTTACAGATGTTTAACTTTCAAAATATAGTTGTCAAGGATTCAGTGGTTGTCGTGTATTAACTCACCATTAACTCAGTGTAGTTGTCTGTCTTGAGAGAGCAGGGGAGGGAGTTCCTGGTATTTTAGGAATTGGGTGAGGTATACATCGTGAATCTGAAAGTAACCTGTTACATATGTATAAAAGCTGAAACCGCAAACTTACGTGTGATTTATTATGTGTAGTGCATTGTGCATAATAGTAAGATCTGTAGAAAATACGACTATATTTATAAATGCCTGTTTTCGGGAGATACTTGCATTATACCTGTGCTCTGTTGTGCTGTATGGAACAGCTAGAAGTCAATCTCTCTTTGGATTACATGTATTTCAGAATTTTGACAAAACTTCTGGAGGTGTCCGATGACCCACAAGTCTTAGCTGTCGCTGCTCATGATGTTGGAGAATATGTGCGGCATTATCCACGAGGCAAACGGTAAGGGAAAAGCCATTAACTAGTGTTTCCTGCAACATTCAGCTTAAAATCCTAACTAATGTGCTTACCTTAAGGTAGATTAGTTTAGCAGAGTGCTAATGGAGTAAGGGAAATCAAGATGGCCATACTATGGGGCATCATGATAAACCTTGTTAAAAACGGGTAGTATAAAAGTATCCGTACGACTGTAATACTACTGTGTAGTGGCCAGCAGAGGTCACATTAGAAGTTTTATGTTCAGGATTTTCTTTGGTTTTTATAATTAACATTTTTTTTTTACGTTTATTTATTATTGAGAGACTGAGAGACACAGAGTGTGAGCAGGGGAGGGGTAGAAAGAGAGGGAGACACAGAATCCAAAGCAGGCTCCAGGCTCCGAGCTGTCAGCACAGAGCCCCACACGGGGCTCAAACTCACTGACTGTGAGATCATGACCTGAGTCGAAGTCGGACGCTTAACCGACTGAGCCACCCAGGCACCCCGGTGTGTATAAGTTTAACTCAATAGCCATTTTGTGTCTGCTGGTTATTTTTCGACTACTACCAGTAGCTGCAGAGCTGATGAGACATTATTATTGAACTTGTCAGATTCACAGTGTTGAAGAAAATATAACGGCCGTAAAGAAAAGTTGTAATAGATGTTATAGAAGTATGTTTTCCAGGGGCGCCTGGGTGGCGCAGTCGGTTAAGCGTCCGACTTCAGCCAGGTCACGATCTCGCGGTCCGTGAGTTTGAGCCCCGCGTCGGGCTGTGGGCTGATGGCTCAGAGCCTGGAGCCTGTTTCCGATTCTGTGTCTCCCTCTCTCTCTGCCCCTCCCCCGTTCATGCTCTGTCTCTCTCTGTCCCAAAAATAAATAAACGTTGAAAAAAAAAAATTAAAAAAAAAAATATGTTTTCCAGAGTATTGAAAAGAGAGGAATTCATGTGGGAGGAGAGAGATAAGGCTTTACAGAGGAGATGATGCTGGCTACATAATTTAAGATCACTTAGACACATTAACAAAGAAAAGACAGGCTTTTGGGGGGAATGTGAGAAATTAAGGTACCAACATTATATCAAGGGAGAAAACTTTAAACAGTATACGAGGGCTGTTTGATGTTATGTGGAAAAGCGGAAATGCGTAGGCCTTGGTTTGAATTATTGCTCTTTTGCTTGCGAATTGGTTTCCTAATCTATAAAATTGGGGTGGTAGTTATATTTCTTTCTCATGAGGCTGATGTGAGGACTGAATGAGTTAACCCAGTACAGAGATGAGTAGTGCCAGTAGCTACATGGTCAGTACTCGGTAAGTGTTAGCTACTTTCATTACTGTTATTGTTAGCATTTTACATTCATCAAAGCCATCTATAATGAGACATAGAACAGTGCTTATCTTATTTATCACAAAACAGTGTCCTGTGGGCCCAGAACGTCTTAGAATGCGAGTGGAAATTGACAAGAGCCACAGATGCGATTGCATACCTTAACATTCCGCAATTACTTCCCAGCTTCCTCTTTTTCCTTGTAGTGCATAAATATTTAAATCTTTTTTCTAAAATAATTTTTTTAAGTTTATTCCTTTTTGAGAGAGACAGAGTGGGGGAGGGGCAGAGAGCGAGGGGGAGAGAGAGAACCCCAACCTCTTCTGGAGGGTAAATGAGAGAAGAATTAGGCGTGTGTGTGGAAACGCCTCAGGATATTGGTACTTACCCTAGGGAAAGTGGGACATTATTTAGTGTAGCTCCTGGAGTACTCGGCGTTTGAACCGCAGAATGTTTTCCTTCTGACCCAGCAAACCCTTGTGACTGGTCTTGCGTAGGACTTGATTTCAGGCGGACTTCAGAGGCCGACGGCATAGGTGTGGCGGATGCCGAAGTCTGTGTGGTAAAGCTCTCCGATGCATTTTTTAGTTGTGTGATTGTATTCTTCGGCTCCAGGGTCGCTGCTTGGTTCCATTTGTAAGTTCTGTTTCTTTATTGTCCTTTCGTTCGTGTGTTATTTTTCTAGTTTTGCTCCGTTGTCTGTGTTCTCTTTCATTTCATTAAGCTTCTGTAAGATGATTATTTTGATCCTTTGTCAGGCAAATTTTAGATGTATCTTTCTATGGGATTAGACACTGTTCGTTGCCTTTGGTAGTGTTAGACTTACCTAATTCTTTGTGGTCTGTGTAGCCTTGCATTGATGTCTGTGCATTTGAAGGAGCTAATACCTCTTCCAGTCTTTAAAGACCATTTTCAGCAGTTAATGGCCTCCTCTCTGTCGTCTGGGTTAACGGATGGGATTACCTCTGGAATCACATTCGTGCTGGGTCAGAGCGGGTTATGCGCGGCGATGGGTCTGCAGCGGGGTCCACGGTTGGCAGGTTGGTTGGTCTTCAGGTGTCTGGGGCTGTCTCCAGTCCCTTGTTCGGTAGGGTAGTGCTGGGACAAGGTCCACTTCAGGCTCCGTGGCTGCGTCCGTAGTCAGCTGTCCTCTCACCAGGTGTGTGGATGGGTGCACCTCCTGCCAGGTCCCAGGAGGGGACCAGTCCCTGGTCACTGGTGGGTCCCTGGGTGGGCAGGGTAGGCCCGGGGCCGTGGCTGAGAGGGGCTAGAACCAAGCTCCAGGGCTATTTCCGGTTTCCTGGCTGCGACTGAAGTCTGCGTACTTGGCGTCAGAGGCACGGCTGGGCATTCGTGCCACCAGGTCCCTCGGGTGGGTTGGACTACTCCCTGACTTTGGCTGGAGGAACTGGGGCCGAGTTTAGGACCGTTTCAGGGTCTCCTGAGGCACAGATGTGAGTGTCCCCCCACCGGGTCCCTATGTCAGCAGGACTGCTTGTGACTGCAGCTTGGAGGGAATCGAACCTAGTTTAGGACCCTTTCAGGATCTCGGGGGTGCAGGTGGGTTACTGCTCACGGACTGGCTGGGAAGGGCTGGAGCTGAGTCTAGGCCTTTTCAGGATCTCTGGGAGCATTGTCAGACGTCTCCTGCTGGGTCCCTGAGACTGGCTGGCCTGCCGGTAGACTACTTCTGTGATAGGGATAAAGCCATCTATAGGACCCTTCAGAATCTTTAGGGGTACAGCCTCAGTCTCCTGCTGGGGCTCTGTGCCAGCACAAATGTTTGGGGACTGGCCAGGATGGGCTGGAGACCAGTTACCGTGCCCTTTCAGAATTCGACAGAATTTGTTGGGCTTACCTCCAGCGGGTCCCAGACCTCAGCAGAGAGGGGCTGAAGCCTGTTAAAGAGCTATTTCAGATCCACACAGGTGGGACTGAGGTTTGCGTGCCTGTTAGCTGATGGACGGGTAGGTGTGACTCCTCCAGGGTCCCTTGGCGTATTTTGTTGGTGGCAGAACCAAAGCCATTGGGACCGTAGCAGAATTTTCAGGGCACAGAGCTGTTTCTGGGCCTGTGGCTAGGACCACAGTCAATGAGTGAGCTGCCTGGGTGTGAGCCTGCCTTCTCAGAATGTCTTTCCTGAGTTGGAGAGTGCACCAGATAGCATCCCGAAGTTCCCATGACGGTGCTTTTTCCATGGTCGGATGCCAAATTATTGCTGTTGAAGAGGGGAGATGCATTTGAAGGATGTCTTTTATTCAGCCATCTTGCAGACGTCATTCCTATAGCCCATCTCTGCAAGTTTTACAGCAGTGCTCTTGTCCTTCTTGTCACTTGACCCTTCTAGACCAAAGCTTTGCGTGCATTTAGTCACTGACTGGAAAGTGGTGAAGTTACAGCTGCTGGGCTGGGACACATGGATTTGGTAGCAGTGGAAGGGTAACAACCTTAGCACCTGCAAACAGAAAAATACCTCATTCCCCAGAGACACAGGGGAGGGAGAATGTTAATCTTTATTTTTCAGTGAATTTTCCCTAGAGCTTTCCTCCTGAAGATCTATGAACCGTTGCACACTTTATGTTTAATTGACTGCTGCGTCTGTCATCTACCTCCAGGGAGCGCTGTCACAATTTGATGGCCATTCCCTTTAGCCTTATTGAGAAACCTATTGGAAACGAAAGGGATAATAAGAGGTTTTGCACCTCCCAAGCAAAATACCTGTCAGTAGCTCTTTATGTCTATCCCTCAGCCTCCCTCAGCCATTCCAAGGGGCAGATAAATGTCACCCATCTGCTACCAGAGATAAGTAGGTCAGTCTTTCCTAAAACCAGGAGTAGATTCAGCCATTTGACTTGAACTGAGACCCCTAAGGTTTATCATCCATCTGGGAAGCCACCCGAGGGCACCATCAACTTCTGCCTTCACCTGGTCCCCGCCTCACCACCACCGCCGATGAAGATCTCTTTGGGTGGCCCAACAATTGTAAACACTTTCTTTGCAGAGGCCATGAGTATCAACCCCTGGTGTTATACTTCCTGTATGAAGGCCAGGCATTAACTTGCTTCCCTTCCCAAAACTTACACATTAGGGGTAGTCATAAGGAGCCTTTTATTTAAGGAAACGCTACCAGTTGATCCTGTGGTCCTTATATGAATGTGGAGATTTCTATTAAAAGGAGCTACCTTTGCTGATTCAGTGGAGTTTCCCAAAAAGAAGTGATCAGTGATACCGTATGCCTTAACACTGGAAGACACTCAAGTTACCTTCAACTCATTGGCCAAGTTAGGTGACAGAATTGCTCTAGACTTCCTTCGTGAGCCAAAGAAGAATCTGCACATTTTTAATGTATCCACTTGTACCTGGTTTAATGCCAAGTATAAAGGTCAATACAGAAACTTAAGGGGAAAGCCATTGAATTTTAAGTAGACCTTGGTGCTTTATGGTATTTTTTCAGCTGGTTAGGCCTAGGACCTTGGGGGACATGGATAAGATCAGGACTGCAAGGTTGGCTTTTTTCTGGTGCTATTTGATCTCTGCTTGCATCAGCCGGATTATTCACAGTGACCAGTGGAGTGACGTATTCAGGTAAACTTGCCAGAAAACAAGATGATGTAGAAATGAGGGTATTTGCGGGGAGATATTTATCTCTATTTATCTCACCTTTCTGCCCTTCTTGCATATTGAGGCACTGAATGCCCTTTTCAAATAGATGTCTTCCTAGGAACAAAGGATGCTTACTGTCCATTATGAGAGTTGTGGGTTCCCCAAGTTCAAGGTTCCTCTTCTTTACACTGTGTGTGCAGGGCTCATTTAGCTCTCTTCAGGTTTTCCTACGGAAATTGTGGCTTGGGGAACCAGCACAAAGTGCTAACATTCTTACTGCTGCTGTTACCTTGAGTAACAAACTATCAGTCTCTGACCCAGGAGTCTCATGTCTTCTACCCGCGTTTATGAAACTGTGGCAGCTTTACTTGCTTGCAAGTGGGATGAAAGCCAAGACCTTTTGTAGTTCTTAACACTGTGATATTAAGAACTATCTAACATTAATACCACTTAAAAATAGCCTATTATGAAAAAATTGAGGATCTTTAGATAAGATAAAGACAAATTTTACTCATATATATATACACACATACATATATATACATATATGCACATATACACATATATGTACATATACATATACACACACATATATAGCTAATAGCCAAGGTCCCTAGCCCATCTAAGATATGTTTTATATGAAAAACAGATAATAGATGGATCCTTCCTAGATATGTAACTGGGCTTATTTATAGTACTCTTGGAAAGGGAAGCTAAAAGGCAAATCTAGATATATCCTCATTCTAAAATCATAAAGGTGGTGAAAAGCTTAAGAACTTAACCTTCTTACAGTAGCAAGTTGTTACCACCAGCTAGTGTTTCAAATGTGTCTTATGGATACACTGCTTTTACACAACATCTACTGCTGCTCCCAAGCCTGTTGGGCCTTCACATAATCCATCGCTGCCATATCCCTGCTTTTCTCCCTTTCCTGCTGTCTTCCTGGTGAGGGATTGTCTCGCACTCCAGGCTTTACCTTCTTCAGGCTGCGTTATCGCTGGTGGTATCCACTGGATCCCTCCTCAGTGCTGAAACGCTACCTAAGAGTCTTTTTTTTTGCCTGAAACTCTGGCATGCTACTGGTTTTCTCTATCCTTCCAGTGGCTTACATGGACCCATGGACTAGTATATATATTCTTTTTTGAAGCCCCTCACCAGTATATCTCAGAGTAACTTCATTTCTGTACGGTTTTCTGCTCCCTCTTCTTTGAGATATATTTTCGAAGTATTTTCTTCTTATCACATAGCTCCTGAAGACTCTCATTCTCTTTGAATCTGCTTGAAAAAATATAGCATTCTCTCTCTGTGAAGTCATTCCCACATCTTCCTACATGGGAGTGTTTCTCAAACTTAATAAATAGTCAGTGGGTTAGCAGACCCATAATTTGAAATAAATATTTTAAAAATTAATCATCACTCAAAAAATCTAATTCACGTTTAAATTACTGATAACTCTTTGGTGCCAGTTATAGACATTATTTTGTGTGTGATCTTTTTACTGAGGTATCGATAACAATGCTTGAATCATACACACTTTCTCTATGCACTTTCTTATTTTTTATTGCTACTAAATTTGAAAAACTGTTAACTCAGTGCAGTAAGTTGGCAGGAATGGCTTCAACAGTTTAAAGTCTGTTGAAGATAGTTCTGGATATTCAGATCGTATGTGGATTCAGACTTCTCACTGAAGTCTGCTTTAATAGTTCGTGTACCGAGTTGACCGGCCCATCCCGTGTAAAAGCAGGGAAATGGAATGTTGCTATGTGTGAGACAGAGACAAAACAACTTTGTGGCTGCATTTGGCCATATAAAAGTATTTCTTTAAACTCAGTTGTAGCTTGTGGATGTGGTTTTTAACTGTAGTTCTCATTGTTTTCCTCCATGAATAAAATAAAAACATTAAGATTTGGAAAAAATTCAAACTTTCAGGGATGTATCCATTTTTACCACAATGCAGTCACCCTGAAAAGTTACATTGGTATCTCAGATTTGACGTTGATATTTTTATTCGTGTTTTTAACCTATTCAAGATGACGACTGCATTGCTAAGTTACTTAGAATAACGGAAAAGGATCTTTACTGGTGTCGTCGCTAAAAATACTGTCTTATGCGTCACATACTGAGGAAACCAATGGTGATCATTCCCTACTACGTAAGGAAAAATCATGCCAGCAAGGAAATTGAATAAGTTCTTTCCAAAATACAAAAGACGTGCTTCCGTTTAGAAAGGCAGTCTTAAGCGCCCGTGTTTTTCTTCACTCAGTGGTTGTAACTTGATCAAATTCACACTTGTTCTTTTTGACACTAACAAGATCAGTAGGCACGTTGTTGTTCCAAGGCAGTAGTCAAATCTCTTTCTCCATGGAGCAGTAACTCTCCCTGCTGCACATAACTAGTCCTCTGTCAGTGGTGAGCCCATGAACTTCGTGTCCCGATTATGCCCTCCAGAGATATCTTTGGAGTATGTCCTCCGTACATGCACGGTACCCGTGCTAAGCTAGTGGGCACCACAGACATCAGCACAGAATTACACAGTGGTTAAGTGCACAGACTAAACTTGTCTGCTTAGGCTCAAGTCCCAGCTCTGCCACGTGGTAACTGTGCAACCGTGTGCCTCCGTTTCCTTATCTGTAAATGTGAAGACCAAATGAGTACATATGTAGTGCACTTAGAACAGCACTTAGCACATAGTAATAAGTACTGTTTAGGTGTTTGGTAAAGTAGTGAAATGGGTAATTTTGTCCAGTTGTTAAAAGCATCTGCTGTCCTGCATGATAGCAGTTTCAACTGACTCTTGAACAACACTGGTTTGAGTTGTGTGGGTCCACTTAAGTGTATTTTATCTTACGATTTTTTTAACGTTTCCTTTTCTTTAACTTTGTTGTAAGAATACAGCATGTGATATAACGTACAAAATACGTGCTCGTTGACTGTTATTAGTAAGACTTCCAGTCAGCCATAGGCTACTGAGCAGTTACGTTATGGGGAATCAAAAGTGGTATGTTGATTTTTAACTGTGTGGGGCGTTGGTGTGCAAACCTCCCCCGGCCCCGTGTTTCAAGGCTCAGCTGTACTCTTCTCCACTATATGTTTTTGACATCATGTGATTTTAAACATTACAAAGAAAGGAAATGCGGCTTTCTCTAAGAACAGGATGTTCTTTGTGGTGGACTTTTTTCCTTTGGCGGGTTTCTCAGGAACGATTTGTACCCTTCATCACACGGCAGGAATGTCAGAACGTTGTCTCATTTTGGACTTTGTCCCTTTCTGCATCTCACACAGTAAAGTCAATCAGGTGACAAGGCTTCATATCGGAAATGTTTTGGAGGCGACAGGTGAATGTACTGCTGGTCCGGTGATAAGTATTTCGGTACTAAATACCCTATTTCCTGCCCGCCATTTTCTTTCATCACACTCAGATTTGTCTTTCCAAGCACATTTACAGACGATATTCAAAACGGGGTCCTGTTCGCTGTTGTTTTACGTATTTGTTGTTATTTTCACGACTCCTTTTTGTCCTCTAAAGAAACCCTTTTGATTCAACAGCTTGTCTTTGTAAATTTGGGCGGAGAGCACAACATAACAGTAATTCCCCTCCCCAGCTGCAAAGTTAATAATTGTTGTCGATAAATGGAAATAGCATGAAAAGTAAGGGCCCAAATGAATTTGCCCGGTCAACTGTGCCTGCCAGTTCAGTTCTTGTAAAGGGTCCACAGAAACAAACACAGCTTCTTAACCTTATTTTTCAAATGTGTATGATGGGGTGCAAATAAAACTGTTCCAGGGCTTTGTCCTCAGAGGGCACCAGACCACCGGTGGCCCTGACAGACGCCCAGAAATCGCACTTCGATGACTAGAGCCCGAGAGTTGCTCCCGGGAGAGCGTGCCCTTTGCCTGCAGAACTCGGTGGCACGAGTGGGGGCTAGTGCGATTGCTCCGACCAGCAGAACGTCGCACGGCACGCCCTCCTGGGGCTTGTGCCAGCGCACCCCCCACCCTCCCCCCCTGCCTGGCATGCCGCAGCGAACACGTCTCTTTCCTTTCCTTTAAGGAGTGCGGCATCTGAACGGTCTTCCTAGGGGCTCCTGGGTGGCTCAGTCGGTTGGGCGTCCGACTTCAACTCAGGTTACGATCTCGCAGTCCGTGAGTTTGAGCCCCGCGTCGGGCTCTGGGCTGGTGGCTCGGAGCCTGGAGCCTGCTTCCGATTCTGTGTCTCCCTCTCTCTCTGCCCCTCCCCCGCTCATGCTCTGTCTCTCTCTCTCTCTCTCTCTCTCTCTCTCTCTCTCAGAAATGAATAAACGTTAAAAAAATAAATAAAAAATAAATAAATGAACAGTCTTCCTATATCCAAGGAAGTTCCCGCCGTTCCAAGGCACGTGCCCCCCTTCACTGTAGAGGATAAAGGTGCCAGCAGTGTGCTCTCCTAAACTCCTTTGCTTCCGGCCACATGCCTCCGGCCTAGCTCAGCCGACCCGATCCCCCTGCCCCGGACTTCCAGCAGGAGTGAGGGCTGGAGGGCAGTGGGGATAAGCAGGCATCGCCTCCAGGCAGCCGCCGTGGCCAGGCCCCACGAGGAGGGAGGCAGCAGCGCCCGGTGTCTGGGTGCCCGCGGTGTGAACGTAGGCTCCTGCGCCTCGCCCGGGTAGCACACTTGCCGGGCTGCTACTTTGGTAGCCTGATTGCGATTCAGTGTGGACGAGCCTTCACGCTTGGCTCCCCAGCCTTCCGAGCCGTAGCTGCCTCTCAGGGAATTCTTTCACGGTTTTAACTAGGTAGTCAAGCTTCTGTGTCTGCAGGTAGAAATACTGACTGAGGGAGGAGTTCTTTTTTTAATCTGGCGAGCCAGTACACTGCCATTAAAACAGCACACAAAACGTGTCCGATTTTCTGTGCACAGACCAGTGTCCCGTACGTGTACTCATTCTGTAGCATCTTCCAGTGTGTGCATAGAGATAACCTGGTTGTGTCCCCCCGCCCCACCGGACTGTGAACTCGGAAAAAGAGAAACTCTGTCCGACGAGGCATATTGTTCACCACGCAGTAGGGCATAATAAATTTGAGAGAAAGAGCTACCAAAAGCATTCCTTATTCTTTTAAAATGCACACTTTTGTATGAGGTAAGTATCTCTATTTTTCTTCATACAAAGCCTAACATGGCACATACGAACAAAAATAAGTCACTTGTTCTGAGGGTGGCATTAACTTTTTATCAGTAAAACCCAATTAATTTTTCTCTTCTAAATGAGAATTATCACGAAAAGTAACATTCTTCCTATAGGAAACTTGAAAAAGACAGAAGAGAATAATAAAGAAAAAACAGTACTGCAGCCCTGAGGTAAAAATAATGGTTTATTTATTTTTGTTTTTTTTTCCCTCTATGCATACATTTTTCTCCCAAAATGTTGATTATAATATCTCTTGTGACCTATTTTTATTCATTTTTTTCGTATTTCCCATCGACAAATTTTTAAAAATATAAATAATGCTACCTACAGATAAAAGTATTCCAATTTGCTCAAATCTTACTAGTGGCTGTTTGATATGTTTCCAGCTCCTCATTATTATAAAAACACAGCGAACGTCTTTGCAAACATTTCTGATTATTTCCTTTTTTTCTGGTCCCTTAAATACATTCCATAAGAGAAAGTATATAAGTACTTCTGAGATCTTAAAAACATTATTAAATGTAGGGCAATTCAGGCTCCAAGCAGCCGCATGTGAGAATAGTGTCTTTACCACCCTCTCAGCAGCAATGAATGTTTTCATTTCTCTTTAAACTCTCACAGGGGAAACTGGTACCTGGTGCTTTTCAATTTGTATTTTGATTGCTTATGTGATTTATAGGGAATTTAGTTGCCACATTTACAGCAGACATTTTAAAAGTTTGCTGTCTACAGTATTATTCTATTCATAAGATTTTTATCATGTATGTTTCAGTTACCATATATTGAAATTCATTAATTCACTAGGCATTAATGTTTTACATTCCAGTGAAAACCTTTGTGGTTTCTCTCACTACTTTTATGCTTAGAACTTGCCCATTCAGAAGTCTGATAAATATTTTCCTGTATTATTTTTGTTTTTAAAAATGTTAAGGGGAACAAACTAGAATAATACAAAATAGTGAACAGAATAGTGATTTCTGTGCCGTTAAACTTGTAGACTCTAGAGGGTGTATTGTTACATGGACATGAGAGTACCTACTTGCGTGTAAATGAAATCATACATGCAGCTTAACCATTTTTAGAATATGTTGTGGAATCATAATATGTTATAATGTGTTACAGTGGGTATGATTTCATAGCCACGAATTGAATGCTAAACAGTAGAATCCTTACCAGGGTCTTTTATGTGACTATGTTAAATATCACAGAATTACATTGAGAGGACAAAGACCTTTACGACAAACAAAAATGGTTCTGTGCTTTTTAGGATTTTTAAAGCGTACTCTAAAATTGCGTTTCTGTGTTTCACCGGCTCGTACATTCCTTAAAAGTTCTTAACCAGTACTGAGCTTATTAACCATGTATTATAATATTCTAGGTCTTTAAAGCCTAACATGCTACCAACTCAACTTGTTTGGAAATACAGTTAGCAAGTTTTTCCCTATTAGACAATAGCTTATAAACAAAGTGCTCGGATCTAGTTCTAAATCAAATCATTTAAATATCCTGTCTTTTTAATGATGTCTTGTGTTAATATATTAACTGGAATTTCTCTTTTCTCACCATTTTTTTCACGCATCAGTGATTTTGGACATCCTGTATAATCTGAAATGAATTGGTGTTTCAATTAAATTTAGAAGACGGGAAATGTCTGTCTCTTTTATAGCAGTGAGTTTCAGTGGAGTGGAGGTTGTCTGTCCACTCTGTGAGACCTGTTGGAATTTCCGGAGTGGAGGGCAGTAACGTTTATGGTTTGAAAATGATACAATAATATAATATGAATACTTAATAACATATATGCTTAATAATATAATATGAATACTATGAAATAATATAATAAATGTAATAATGTACATTATTAAAAGCCAAGGTCTTCAAAATTTACTTGCTACTGGTAATATGAGAAGATAGTATAAAGGGGCGCAAGGGTTTAAAATGTCAAAAAACCACTTTATAGAGGGGTAGGCGGCACATTTGCTGTGAGGATTACATGAGGTAAAGACTATGAAGCGTTAGCAAGCTGACACCTATAACAATGTTACTGTTGTTGTTATAAATGCTATATGATCTCTGTTTTTTAAATCCATCATATTTCACATACAATATGGCAGCTTTCTGAGATTATATTTACTCACCAGTTGATCCTCGTTTTTTATGCATTCTATATTTGTGAATCTGCCTATTGGTTAAAATTTATTGATAATCCCCAAATACGCATGCTTTCGAGATCATCTGTGGACGTGTGCAGAGCAGAGGAAGGAACGTTTGAGTTGCTGGACGCACAGCTAGGCAAACAAGGCGATGCTCTGCCTTCTTGTCTTAGCTCTTGTGCTGTAAGCCGGTGTCCTTCTTGGGATTCGTTTAGTGTCATGTATTTTGCATGTTCGTGCTTTTTGTTGGTGATTTCACTGTGTGAAATGGCCCCCGAGCATCGTGCTGACGTGCTGTTCAGTGTTGCTAAGTACAAGAAGGCTGTGATGTGCCTTATGGAGGAAGTACATACGTTAGATAAGCTTCATTCGGGCAGGAGTTCTAGCGCTGTTGGCCGTGAGTTCAATGTTAATGAGTCAACAACGTAGGTTAAATCAGTTGTCTTCAAACAGCAACACGTAAAACAAGGCTTTGTATCGACAGGTTGATAACAATGTCGTGACCAGAGGCTTGCAGGAACGTAATCCTGTATTTCCCCTAGGAGTCTCAGTATTCACTAAATCAGGGTTCATGGTGACTTTAAGAGAACACAACTACCATAAATAATGAGAGTCGGCTGTATTTTCTGTGTTGGAGGTATCCAGCGGGGGCCCGGTGAAGAATTCCTTTCCTACTTGGCTGAATTCCAAGCTATTTGAGATACTTGACAACGGAGATAACAGATAGAGGCCAAACTAGAATCTTCACCGATAAGGTCACTTTTGGAGAATGTGCTGTGCCTTCCTGGTACGGAACCCATTAACCCCAGGGGGCAGTGGACAGCATGGAAGAGAAAAGAGGGAGCGGATGAGTGTCTCAGAGTCCTGCTTCCAAACTCTCGAAGCACGGAAGTCCCTCTGAGAGGGGTAGGCAAGGGCAGGGGCAGACGGGGCTGTTGGGTTAAACAGCAGGACACAGAAGCCGGCCCTGCCAGCCCCCCCAAAGTGGCTCATCCGTACCCACACAGATCGTGCAGCCGCGTAGGCAGTTTGCAGTGAAGTAAGAATGGCTTTGGATCTGTCCCCCCAAGCCCTTTTGAAACTTACTCTGTGATGATAATCTTTCCATGCCTTTGGATGAAAGCCTAGGTGGGTTGCAGTCCTTTCCCCCTCATGCCGAGATGACAGCCCTGTGATCGTTTTAAATCACGGAAAGCGTCTCGTTGAAGACACTCAGCAGTCCTTCTCGCTGCGTACTCACAGGAGGGACGTCTCTCTTTGCGACGCCCTCAGCAGGTACAGGCCCACAGTCCCTCCTCTTCCTGGCTCTGTTTCCCTGAGCTTACCTGCCGTTGCCTCAGTCTTCCTGAGGCCAGTGAGCGGAGAAGGTGGAGGCGACGGGGAGAAGCGGGGGTTTTCTTGCTTGCTGTTACTGATGGCTGCTTTATGTTCTTCCCCCTGCTGGATGTCTGAAGCTGGTAATTTCTCTTGGGAGCACTTTTTTGGGTTCGTTAGAGGCCCCTTTTCTGGGCCACCCACCGCAGCCCCTGTGGTTGGGCCGAGCCGCCGTGAGCTTCCTCCGGCTCGTGGTGCCGCTCAAACTTCTTGACACCCCGGGCTCTGGGAACGTCGGCCGATCCTGACACAGCCCCCTCTTCTTTGCGGCTGTGGGTTACTGTGACCTCTCGGGCTCATGCCGCTGTCAGGCACCAGGCCACTGTCCTCCCTGCCTCTGAGTGTGGTTTGCTTGGCGTGGGGTTGGAAGCCGTCAGCACCTTTTTCTTTTCTGCAGGGCAGGGACCTACCTCGGGGCCCGCCACGTTCTACAGAACACTCAGAAATCGTCCTTCCCCTCCTTGGATCCTTTAATGTTGGAAATAGAGTTTAATCCCTAAGGGGATTAAAAATCACTACAGTTCTTTATAAATTCTGTATGTGACGTTCTCTCACGGTTTCCCGTTAGTGTCTCTTATCTGTTGATTTGGCATCTCAGTAGGTACTGAGGCAGAGGAGCTCATATTATTATTGTCATCTTATACATGTATACGTATCAGTTTCAGCAGTTCCAAAAAATTAGCCTGGTTACAAAGACGTCGGGTAAACTCGTGCCCGGTTAAGTCATCAGAGTAGGCAGGTCCGTATTTTGCAGCGCGCTTGCGCATATGTGAGAGGAAGGCACGTTGGGCCTTGTGACTCTCTTCTTTCTTCTTCAGTGTTACTCTTGACTTGCGTATTTCTCTTTTAAATCTCCGTTCTCTATGGTTTATCCCGATGGCCAGCCTAGACTGCTCACAGCTCTTGGAAGAGTTCATCATGGGAGGTGCAGAGATGACAAGCCGGCAGGTAGTGAGTGCTGTGTAAATGTTTGCTATTGTAATTATTTGGGATTCTAGTAATAGTGTGCTAGAGCAGTTGAGGGAGGGTTATCTTCAGGCACTTTGGCTGCAGTAAAGGCCTCTATTTTTTGAAGGCTTACCGGTCCTTTAGTGATGTCATTTGGAGAAAAATAAACTGGGTGATAATAGACATTGTTATTAATGTAGTGCGTATTAATAAAATGTAATAGGGGTGCCTGGGTGGCGCAGTTGGTTAAGCGTCCGACTTCAGCCAGGTCACGATCTCGCGGTCCGTGAGTTCGAGCCCCGCGTCAGGCTCTGGGCTGATGGCTCGGAGCCTGGAGCCTGTTTCCGATTCTGTGTCTCCCTCTCTCTCTGCCCCTCCCCCGTTCATGCTCTGTCTCTCTCTGTCCCAAAAATAAATAAAAAACGTTGAAAAAAAAATTTAAAAAAAATGTAATAATATGGCTAATAGATGTTTGACGAGGGCCTTCTGTCCTGAGCCCTTTGGAACAGAGGGTAAGCAAAACCACGCAGAGATTTGCCTTTCATGGATCTTCTTGTACAATGAGGGAGACACATGTAATATTTTAAAAAGTCATTCAGGTACACAATTGCAGCTCATGAATACAATGAAAGGAAGATACAAAGCGCCACGAAAAGGGCATATTTGGGGGGTTAAAGTGGAGAAAGACAAGGCTTCTTCGAGGAAGGAACAGTTGAGGCAAGATCTGAAAGATGAATAGAAGTTATGTGTCATATGAAGTGGGAAAACTTCTGGGAGAGAAAGCAGCATGTGCAAAGGCCCTGTGGCTGAAGGACCTGGAAGAAGGTCAAGGGAGTCTGTGCAGAGAGCACAGGTAGGCGACCGGGCTCTGTGAGGCACTTGGACAGGAAGTCCAGCCCAGACTGTGAAGAACCCAGTCAGCCATTGTTTTGTTTTTAATCAGGGCAAGTGACAATTCAGATTTTTGGCAAGGTCACTTTGACCACAGTGAGGAGAATAGGTTGAAGGGGAGCAGCCCCTGCGTCCTCATCACCCTCACCGTGATCACTGTCATCATCATCATCGTAGCAGCAGGCATGGGCTTACCGTATTGCGGGGACCTGGGCTTTACGGCCTTTGGGCTTAATACCATACCGTGAAGGAAGTGTCCGGGTTCCCTTCATTTGCCAGGAAGGGATTGACTAGATTAAATGACTCAGTGGAACATATCGGAGAAAGAGCAGAGCTGATGCTAGATAAAGTGATGTGTTAAAGCAGAGGATTATACTGTTCTTTCCCCCTCGATGTCACTACGTTTTTCAAAAGAGATGTTTTAAAAAGGAAGTGTCAAAAGGTATACAGATAAAAGCCGCTCTCTCACGCTTGCCCCATCTGCCCATCCTCGGGACCGTCTTCCTCTGCCAGACCGGGTTCCTAGTGCCTTATCGCCGACTGTGTGTGGAGGTGCTGCTCTCCACCGACGGTGAGGCTGCGGGCTCCACGTTGCCGGGTGGACGTAGGAGCCCCCACAGCTGTCCCCGCAGCCACACCCTCGCAACAGCACACACAACCTCTTTCTGTTCGCGAAGCGAATCGCGTCTTCACTTCATTTTTGCATCTGTGGTGACCGGGGGTTTCATGGTGGTAGGGGACACAGCGACAGAAAGCAGTGTCGGCTGGCAGTCGTCTGGGTGCCCTTGACAGTCGGAACTTCCTCCTCTGTTTCACCGGCCAGGACATCATGTGGCATATCGCATCATCGTAAGAGAGGGCGGCTGTCTTAAAGATGAGTCTTTCTCAGGAAATTAACATGGCTTCCACCAGGTGCTTTTTAACCCCGTGTTCCCTGCTGTCTGCATCTGAGCTGTCTCCCAGCACGGCAGCCGGTGGACTTGGTACTGACCTGACACGGGTACAGACACTAGATGGTGTTTAGTATACCGGTTTTAAGCAAGCCACGAATACCGGCAATGAAGAAGTTGTAACACTCGGCAGCTTAGAAAACGGTGATCGAGAACAGGAGCCAGAAGACTGCAGCAGGCTGTGAGATACCCAGGTAGAGGAGATGTGCCTGGATTAGGAAACGAGACTGACAGCCGGATTCACCAGTGGGAATTTAAGAGAGAATATCTTGGAATACGTTGAATCTGTGATTCAGGAAAAAAAAAAAGTTTTAAAGACGCGTGTTGGTGTACTTACCATATTGTAACTTTCCTCTTTAAAGTCCCTTGTCACTTTGCTGCACGGGCCTTCTGCTGGCTGGCAGCGGGAGCTGGGACCTAATTGCCGCATCTTCACAAAGTGCCTTCTGTCCCGCAGGGTTATCGAGCAGCTTGGCGGGAAGCAGCTGGTAATGAACCACATGCACCATGAGGACCAGCAGGTTCGCTACAACGCTCTTCTGGCCGTGCAGAAACTCATGGTGCACAACTGGTACGTGCTGGCTTTTTCTTCCCCCTCCCCCACCGAGCCGCAGCATCTCGCTCGCACCTTGCAAAAGTTCTTACGCGAACGCTCTGATGAATGATGGCTTTTTAAATCAGCACTTTTGATCAAATACCTAGAAATATGTTTCGGCCGTCGAGGGCAACGACGTCATTTTTAAGAGAGCAACTGCGTTGATGTTCTCAAAAAATGAGTATTCAAAGTACTAATACCAAAAACACTTCCAGAAGTAACTAAAAGGACATTCGCGGCTTGAGCGAATCAGTCTTTTTTGGAGTTGAGGGGAATCCGGTTGGATTACTGATCAGAGGCTTTACAATTTCACATGGCTTAACTCTTTAGAATATGGTTAACCTGAACAGTTTTACGTTCATGTGAAAACACTAAGATTCAGCTCTCACATTTCATTCATTATAGCCTTTTGCTTTTGAAATGACCACAGTCATGTTTTTCTCTCATTAGTTTTTACTTTTCAAATAAAAATTGTTGACCTTTTTGTACCCACTTAAGATAGACCGAAGAGTGACTGTTAAGATAGAACGGTGCGCCATTGGTGTCCGTGATGGAACCTACCAGAATTCCCTTTGCCATGGCTAATTTTAGCTGCGGGTTGGGTGTTTAGTGCCTTCAATGCTCTACTGAACAGTTCACATACCTCTCTGTTCTCCACCGTTTGGAAGGATGCTCTGGCGGTGGACTTTCGTTAAGGCGCTGTGAACAAATACACGTTCCCTGTTACTGACGGTAACGCTACGAGTACGTTCAAAGGAAAGAATGAAAGGTACATTGGTAGTTGTGCATTTGAGAGATGCAGGGAAACACAGTATAGGGGACCGTCCGGGAGCGCTGCTGTGGCATCTTATTTTACGTATTATGATCTCACCACTGAAGCACTTTTCTCATAAATACCGAGACACATGTACGCATTCTTTCAACGATTCTTTTGAGCACTTACTTTGTACCCTGTTACGTTAAATGCCGGGCTATGGATATGATGGAGGTAGGTGCAACTTTACATAGGATGGATAGAGAAGGCCTCTGGGAGTAGGCCAGGACAGCTAGGCTGACACCGTCGTGATAAGGAACCAGCCGTGCACGCCGAGTTATTAGGGGTAAGCACTTCAGGTAGAGGGAATGAGAGGGGAACCAGCCCTCGGCTTCTTTAAGAGCAGTGCCCGGAGACGTCCTTGGTTGTCTGGAGACAAAGCAGGGGTGCTGATGCTACTTGTACAAGTTGCTAGAGGCCAGCCGTGCCGCTAAACATCCTGTAATGCACGGACAGGCCCCCGCAGCAAAGAAGCGTCCTGCCTGCCGCGTTAACAGCACCAAGCTGGAGAGACTGTAATTGGGAGTGGTATGAGGGCCGGCATGGGAAAAAGATGGGCAAGGCGAGATTGCCAGGGAACCGGTCATGTAGGGGCCTGTAGGCCACCATTTGACTCTTTCATAAGACGAGTGGAAAGCCATTGATGACAGTATTTGATTTGTGTTTTAAAAAGATCTCTGAGGCTACTCTCTAGTGAATGGAGTGTGGAAGGGTAAGTGTTGAAAGCAAAGAACCGTTTTAGTGGTTCTCACTGCGGTTGAGAGTAGAGATGGCCGGTGGCTTGGATCGGAACACTGAAAGTTGAGATGACAAGTAGTAGATGACCTTGGATATAGATGTCAGAGCCCGTGCTGGCGGCACTTGATGGACTGGAAGCATTTTTACTTGTTTTTATATTCTCGGCTCAAGAAGAAAGGGATCAAAGCAGAGGGCACTCAGAAATGGTTTTTATCTAGGGGCACCTGGGTGGCGCAGTCGGTTAAGCGTCCGACTTCAACCAGGTCACGATCTCGCGGTCCGTGAGTTCGAGCCCCGCGTCAGGCTCTGGGCTGATGGCTCAGAGCCTGGAGCCTGTTTCCGATTCTGTGTCTCCCTCTCTCTCTGCCCCTCCCCCGTTCATGCTGTCTCTCTCTGTCCCAAAAATAAATAAACGTTGAAAAAAAAAATTTAAAAAAAAAAAAAAAAAAAAAAAAAAAGAAATGGTTTTTATCTAATATTTAGCAGGAGGAAAAAACTTTTCAAGTCTGTCAGTAAAAAACAGAATATTAGACTGATTTTCTCTCCTTGTTTCACTTTACCATGAGCCCCGTTTTCAACACAAATGAATTACTTAGTAGTTTTGTATCTCTTGGTACCTCTTTCTCGAAATTGAAGAATGTTGGCATTTAGTAGAGTTCGAGGCTGTTGCAGCCAGCACACTTACATTTGTCTTGTGTGAAACACACTTTCATTTTCCCTTTTTGTTGATTTTAGGGTTGCTGAGGTATAATTCCTGTTTTGTTAATAAAAAAATTCATTAAAAATTTTTTTTAATGTTTCTTCATTTTTGAGAGAGAGAGACAGAGCGTGAGCGGGGGAGGGGTAGAGAGAGAGGGAGACACGGAATCCGAAGCAGGCTCCAGGCTCCGAGCTGTCAGCACAGAGCCCGACACGAGGCTCGAACCCGCGAACCGTGAGATCATGACCTGAGCCGAAGTTGGACGCTTAACTGAGTAAAGCCACCAGGCGCCCCTAAAAGAATTTCGTTGTAATAGTTCTTCCTGATGAAGTATTTATTGTTGGGTTTAGCTTTTTTTTTTTTTTTTTTAATGTGTATTTCTGATGTGGGAGAAAAGAGGGGTGTGAGATAAAATGACCTTTTTTCTTTGCCAGTGGAGGAAATTTTTTGGTTCAGAATTTTTGTTGTTTCAGTGTTCATGCATTGAAGGTGATTCATTTCAATTGGAATATTTCCTTGAGTTTAGGAACTTGATTTAGTTTCTTGTTCCATTTTTCAACGCATGATTACAAAAGAAAAAGTAAACATCTTTATAGTTAGACACTGGTTTCTTAGCTCTCTGACTAGCTGATGAGCAAATATCCTTTTCCCCCCTAATGATGTGCTAAGCTCTTGTGACTTTGTTTTAATTATGGTAAATCTCCTTGAACGGAGAAGCTTAATGTCAGTATTTTCTTACACTTCCTCTTTAAAGAAATTTCCATATGAAGAGAAATTGTGTTGTGACATGTGTATCTCCATGTCTCTTTGTGCTAGAGAATGAAAATGGCTCAAGTAAATAGCAGTTTATTTAGAATATCAGATTAACGTGAGATCGAGTAGAATGCAATTTGGAAAGTCAGTCTTCTGCAGAGGGTACCTTCAAATGTGAAAAGGATTTTGAATCCGTATCTTTATGCAGGTGTATCCAGTTCGTCTTACTAAGTCGTGCTGGCAGAGACTGCCTTTCAACTTGCCTAAAGTAGACGCTCCCCCCCCCCCCCCAATATGGTACTCGTGTGCTAAAGATGTCTGCTGATTGAATGTTACAAAATTTTCTTGGAATTGCTTATTCTCACATCAAAGACAAACATGAAAACAATTGCCTTTGTTTCCTCTTAGCATTTTGTTGGTTTTACTTAAAATGAGTTTCTGTAAATGATTATGTTGGTACTATATAGTGAAATAAACTAGCTGAAAATATTTAAAATATAATCATAGATTTAAAAGTGGGAGGAAAGTCTGCTTCAGTGGTAACAGCAGCAGCCTCTCATGCCACTTTCGCATGCTTCTCTGGGCTTGTCGTTTTGTTCCTGGGCCACACTTTGAGATTCCCAGCACACTCTGGATTTTCTTGTACTCGTCTACCCGAAATGATTTTTAGATTTCTTAAATACTGCATTACTCCGTAAAGCTTCTGTTTATGAGTCTAAGTCATAATTTTGGGTATAGTAAAGTTAATATTTTACTATTTTTTTTGTTTTAAACATAAGTTTAAAATTACATTTAAGTATAAATCAGATACTCGTGAAATGATAGAACTGGGCTGTCAGTGGATCTTGATTTAGATTCTGTTTTAGGGAGTTACATGTTAAGTTTTTGATAATGTAGAGGTGGATTTGAGCTTACGTAACGAGGGAGTATAGAGTTGTGTATCGTGTGAAAATACTCCATTCTTTTTCACAATCGTGTGGTTGATTTCACAGTTACATCATGAATTTTGCAGGTCTTGGAATGGCTAGGGTTTCTCCCCTTCTACATGACACCTGCATTTACGTGGAAAATGTAGTGTGGAAATGGGTATGGAAAGGGTATGGAATGGGTATGGAATGGGTATGGAGTGGGTATGGAAAATCCTCCTCGATGCGGATGGGGAACAGAATGGTGGGGGGCTGGAGTGGAGCTGCCAGGGAGGGAGGGGACGCTTGGCGCACCCTGGCGTCTCCTCAGTTTAGGGGGTCTGGAGCGGGTCAGTCGCACTTACAGCCCTGCTTCCAAATGGCGGGCAGCTCTCTGACCTTCCCGTACCCGCTGTGTATTCGTGGTGTGCTCCTGTTCTTTGAGCAGCGCTGGACTTGTATGTTAATAAACTTGCCAAAATATATATAAACAGTGACAATGTACTCTACAGAACTTTTATATATACCCTCGGGTTCTACTTTATAACTTAACATCATAAAATATCGTCATTTTTCTCCTACAGAATGATCTTAAATGTAATCAGCCTCTAATTCAGAAGCCACAGTATGTGCATATGGACAGCTCAGGACTTCAGGAAAGAAACACTGAATTTTGTAGGTAGAGGATCTTGTGTAGAATTTTCTATTATTCCTAGGTTATTTTTCAAATTTTTTTTTAAAGCAGAGTCATAAATTTTAAGTGGTGTTCTCCCAAGATACTTTATGTATAGGTAAACAATGTTACAGAGGACTCACCAAGCCAAGTGTATGACTGATACTACTTTGTTCTCTGATGTTTATGTCTGCTTAGGATATTTTAGTTATTCAGTAAGTATATAGCCATAAATCCGGTGATTAAAATAGCTACTTATGAAGTGAACTGAAGGAAAAAACCCTTATGTGCATTAGCCTTTTAGCATTAATTGTCATGTTACTAAAAGATTCCATGTGATTTTTTTTTTTAATTTTTTTTTCAACGTGTATTTATTTTTGGGACAGAGAGAGACAGAGCATGAACAGGGGAGGGGCAGAGAGAGAGAGAGGGAGACACAGAATCGGAAACAGGCTCCAGGCTCTGAGCCATCAGCCCAGAGCCTGACGCGGGGCTCGAACTCATGGACTGCGAGATCGTGACCTGGCTGAAGTCGGACGCTTAACCGACTGCGCCACCCAGGCGCCCCCCATGTGATTTTTAATAAACATACAACACTTCCAGGTTTAACATTTTCCAGGTTTAATTTAGAAATTGTGGTCACTCATTGGGTGCCTGGAATTTTCCATATTATTCTTACATTTTTGGTGGAAGAACCTTTGAAAATGTCTTTGGTATCATATGTTTTGTGTATTTTTTGGAAAGAAATATAACTCAATTAAAAAGTATATCAAAACCAGTTCCAAGAAAAGAGGAATTCTTTATAGCCAATTGTCTCACCATCAGATGGAATAGCTCCCAGTCTGCCAGGTAACGTAGCTTCTACTTTGCTAGTTAGAGAGAGCTATTTTGAGGCTGTACCAATTTGTCTGGACACTATGTACCACTTAATTACAATTGATTTGGAGATGCTAGCAGGACATAAATCTGAAATTGTTGCAAAGTACCAGCCTAAATAAACATTTGGGAAGGTCAGTAGTAAGCATTTAGACAGTAAAGAATATAAAAACACTGATGGATAATGGAGTCTGTGTACTTTATAATTAAGTATAAAATCAAATGCAGATTTCACGCATAAATGCATGTGACTAGTGTAAGTATCTGTGGATCAAATTCATGTTGCGGTTTTATTTGATTAGGATTAAAACAGACAAACAGCTGGTTGGGGTTTTGAAGGGTCAGTTAAACATGAACAAAAAGAAAAGTCTTGGAAGGGAAGGCAGAGAAAAATGAACTAACTTGCTTTGCTTTTAAGTGCTTTTTCTCCTTTCCGTGGGGGGGACAGTTACTTTTGTGGTCACATGAATATTTCATTTCATGGGCTGTGTGTGTATGTGAAATAATCAATAAAGCTCAATAGAATGCATTATGCTAAAAACTGATTAAATAATAGGGGTGCCTGGGTGGCTCAGTCGGTTAAGCGTCTGACTTTGGCTCAGGTCATGATCATGGTTCATAGGTTCGAGCCCCATGGTGGGTTCCGTGCTGACAGCTCAGAGCCTGGAGCCTGCTTTGGATTCTCTCTCTCTCTCTCTCTCTCTCTCTCTCTCTCTCTCTCTGCCCCTCTTTTAATTAAAAAAAGAAAAAAAAAGAAGAAAGATTAAGCAAACTTTCTATTTACTCATCTAAGAGATTTAATTACTTTTTTCAATTATTTTATTGGTTTCCTTTTAAGTATGTTATCCAGATGTTGCATCTTGATGGGAGGGGGGGCGGGAATCTCACGGATAACAGAAATGAATTGATAGGTTTTCTTACGACTGAAATTTTGAGGAATTGACTAAAAAAAAAATGATGATAAGCCTGTCATCTTAACAAAGACAGATTTAGATGTAAATATCCTTTAATTACATTTTTAAATTTTTTTTAATTTTAATTTTTTTTCAATATATGAAATTTATTGTCAAATTGGTTTCCATACAACACCCAGTGCTCATCCCAAAAGGTGCCCTCCTCAATACCCATCACCCACTCTCCCCAATTCCTTTTTTTTAATTCAAAGAAATTTTAATGTTTTATTTATTTTTGAGACAGAGACAGAGCATGAGTGGGGGAGGGGCAGAGAGAGAGGGAGACACAGAATCCGAAGCAGGTTCCAGGCTCCGAGCTGTCAGCACAGAGCCGGACGCGGGGCTTGAACTCACGGACTGTGAGATCATGACCTGAGCTGAAGTCGGTTGCTTAACCAACTGAGCCACCCAGGTGCTCCGAGGGTTATAAATATTTTAATAAGGTAAATATAGCTCTCATCACAGCCTTCAAATTTTAAAGACTAAATTAACACTGTTTGCTTCTTTTGGGGTATCTTGGCTTCTTAAGTCACGTGGGTGATTTCCTCTTGTGGTTAACCATTTTGTTTATTGTGCCCATTTAATGGCAAAGTCAAGAAAATGAATTATATAACTTATATTAAATAGGGTAGTTTAAAAACCTATATTAAATATCCATTAAAAGTTTTTTACAAATAGTTGGGGTGCCTGAGTGGCTCAGTCAGTTGAGCGTCCGACTCTTGATTTCAGCACATGTCATGATCTCACGGTTCCTGAGTTCGAGCCCCGTGTTGGGCTCTGTGCTCGCTGTGCAGAGCCTACTTGGGATTCTCCTGTTTCCCTCTTTCCAGTCCTCTCCTGCTCTCGCTCTCACTCTCTCGCTCTTTCTCTCTCTCAAAAATAAATAATAAACATTAAAAAAATTAAAAAAGTATTTTTACAAGTAATTATTTTTAACCTGTCCATTTCAAGACCTGTTTTTAATTCCCCCAAGTAACTATATATGTTTTGTATTTTATCATTTATCAGCATACATTTTTAAAATATCTTTTTTTCACTTACAGTCGCTTTGAAGTAATGTTTCTCATACTTCTCTTATTATTGGTTTTGGAGCTTTAGGATTTCAAGTAGACAGCAGTTATTTGTTGGATGATAGCAGAATATGTTCGTTGTTTGGGCCTTTGTTCTCCAAATAATATTCTGAAGTTCCTCTGGGTAGCATGGTAGAATAATATCTATTCACAATTTGGTAGTCACGGTTTACTATAACCTTACTGATCTGTTGTCTCTGTAGAAATTAAAAAAAATTAAGTACCTTGGATTTATAATATTAAATATATACTTTAAAAAATGGGGGCTGTAAGAATAGACTTTTTATATTGTGACAAATAGAGACCAGTTTCCTGAAATAAATTGTTCATTTGAAGCTTTAGGACAAAAACATGGCACACCCAACTTGGAGAAAATTACTAGGAGAAATTATTTTACCTTATTATCATGTGAAATAAATGATCATATTTAGCAAATATGATAAATTATAGGCATATAGATGGATTATTAAATATAAAAGCAAATGTATGGGTTTGCCTGTGGAAACAGAGTATTTACTATCCAAAGTGTTTGTGTTTGCAGCATAACACTAGAAAATAGACAGCTATCAGAGTACTCTTTTTTTTTTTCTTGAATGATTTTTGGCATAGTTTTGAGTATAAGTTGTGGGCCGAAATGTTTAAAACAGAATTTTGATTTACTCTGCATTTTGCTAATGAAAAATTTCACCTTGTGTTTTCTCCGCTAAATGATTTCTTATCAGTGGTTAATGCTCTTCAGACCAGATTGTTCACAGTATCATGCTTCCCAGCTGTTTTTGTTTTCTGCTCTCCTGTCTCTTTGCTTAACTAGTCTTGAATAATGTGCTAGTTTCTCGGTTGGAATAGATGATAGTGTTACACGGTCGCAACTTGCTGTTTTCCGAGGTGCTCAAGGTTTTCTGTCTTGTTGGTTGTTAAACCTAATTTTGTTAGTTCTGGCTTGACATCTCAGTCAGCCTTTCTGCTCCTCTCTGCATGGGTGAGAATTAGAAAAGGCAGTACTTAAATGCTGAGCTGTCAGGTTGAGATGGTGACAGAGACTGCCACATATTGAAGCAAGACATTGAGGAAGGTTTCAGAATTTCAGTATTTGGAAAAAATTTGAGTTCTGCCCTCTGTCTGGATTTATTTAAGTTTGTAGGTTAACTGTTAGCATATTTTACATGCTGGGCTAATTGAGCTAGTCACATACCCTTGTGTTAAAGCCAGTGTATATCTCATATCTAGTATAGATACTGAGGGTTTTTTTCAAGAGGAGACATAATGGAAGGATAGGTTCTGCTAATGATGTAACAGACCCAAAATAACAATGGTTGAGACACAACAGATGTTTGTTCTGAACAGTGTCTCGTGAAAGGATGGGGGTAGACAGTCCTGAACTCTGAGTACGAAGGGATCCAGTCTTCTTCCAGCTCGGGATGCTGCCATTCCTAGGGTGTAGCCCTCGTCCTCATGACTGTGGGTGGTGGTGGATGGACCAAGCAACTGAAAGCCTCCTGGAATGTGTCCCCTAGCACTTCTCCATACAACAACCACTCCTCCAACAGCAACAACTCCCTGTTGGCCAGTACTCAGTTATGCGGCTACAGAGGAACTGGAAAGTGAAGGCTTGACTAAAATCACATGTCCGACTATAAAGTTCAGCGGTTCTATTATTGAGGAGGAAGGAGAGAAAAAGGATACTGGAGACTGAGTAGAAGTTTCTCTTCCAGAAGTTAAATCTGCTATAATCTTACGTATAAAATTATCAATATTTGCATTGATTTTGACTGTTGTTTTGGGACCCATATGACCTACCTCCACTGGCATAGGTAATTGAGGAGGCTGTGATTATGTGTGGGGTTCATGTTCTCTTAAAATCCCTTCTTCCTTTTAAGAGTTTTAGGAAAATTATTTGTAATCCCTTGAAAGCTGATATTTGGTAATTTTTATGGCACAGGAATTGCCAGTGCTTTTGATGTTTTGATGTTTGAAATGTTTATGAACTAAAACCAGTAAAATAGTTACACTACTGTTACTGATTTATTAGCTGAACAAATAGCCAATTATAGATTTTATTTAAATGAAATGTATCTTGGGGCGCCTGGGTGGCGCAGTCGGTTAAGCGTCCGACTTCAGCCAGGTCACGATCTCGCAGCCCGTGAGTTCGAGCCCTGCGTCGGGCTCTGGGCTGATGGCTCAGAGCCTGGAGCCTGTTTCCGATTCTGTGTCTCCCTCTCTCTCTGACCCTCCCCCGTTCATGCTCTGTCTCTCTCTGTCCCAAAAATAAATAAACGTTGAAAAAAAAATTTTTTTAATGAAATGTATCTTAATTTCAAAACTAATTTTTGGCAGTGAAGGTTGATGATGATAATTGGCAACTCCATTCATCATGTACTAAAAAGATGTATATTGGACTTCCAAATTTGAACAAAGCTAACTTTACTGGTTACTTTTTGGGAGGAAAGCTAGACTGTTCATCGAACAGGAAGTAATTTAATGCCACTCCTGTAGCAGAGTGTGACAAGCACATGCTTCACTGTAACACTGTGGGGAAGGGCTATATGGCCATATGGAGAGTGGGCCCAGTCCAGGCCTGGGAAGGGATATAGGAGCTCTTGGCAGATTAGGGGACCAGTGAAGGGGAGGGGGAGAATAGGGAGAGGGTGGAAAGATTCCAGTGAGAGAGTTATGTATGCACATATATTGAGGTCAGAGAGATCCCGACCCATTGGGGGAATTACCACTGGTTCCGGACAGCTGGGGTCTGGTTACAAAGCTGAAAATACGGTTGGAGACATCATAGTGGCCGGGTCATAACAACCGTCTTTGCTGTGCTAGGTTTGAACTCCTTCCTGAAGACTGTGGAAAACTACAGAGATTAGTAAAAATAATCACAGTGTCATTTTAGGAAGACCATTTTAGAGACAATGGGGGCTGGTGGATTTGGAGCCTGGAGGGAAAAACACCAGTGAGGAGACTGCAGATTCAAGCCAGGCGGTAGGTTATGAGGATGTCCATGTAGAGAGGCAGGGTCAGGGGTTGGAGAGAAGAGAATCTGTCAAACCTGGAGATAAGTTGGATGTGAGGGGAATATAAGAGGGAGGAGGCCAGTGACCCCCCCCCAAGGTTTATGGTTGATGGTCTTAGTTACAAAACAGAACGAGACAAGCAAACCAAAAACCTCTTATGTCCTTGCATGCTATATTCCAAATTTCCGTCATCTACTTGATGCTCTACATAGCTCTAAGATCCATTTCCGGTGATTATAAATTCACATTGGAGGAACAACTGGCCCACATGTTTTGGTTTATTTTAGTCTCTGCATATGTTACGGAGAAATGGTTCTCTAAAGAATAATTCTGTAGGCTTAGGAGATCTTTTAAGCTTAATTATAAAGCTAATTTAATACACTTGCCACTACATATCATTAAAATGTTGAATTTGCCTTCTAAAATACTGTTTCTTTACCGTGGATTTAGTTGAGCCTTCTTGTGTTATAAGGCGACTCTAATTTGAAATTTAAAATAATTTTAAATGTTGAGCATTCTGCTAGTAACGAACTGGTTTAGATTCTGAAGTATTTGGTAGGTTTGACTGCCGGCCTCTTTGTCTCATCTGGTGTTTCAGAACATTTCTTGTTAGGAGAAAAAGGCGTTCTCTTTCGGGGTCTAACTTTCCTGTAGTGTAGCGTTCTCCAGCTACTTTTCATCCAGCAATTACCGACATCTTAGAATATGCCAGGCACTGACCTAGTACTTGAAGAAGGTAAATTGACATTCTGTCTACTCTCATGCACTTAAAAGTCTTAATATCCCAAATACAATTCAAGACAAAGGAGTCTGTAATAAGCCTTAAATATGGACGTGGCTTATATACTATTCATAACTAATATAAAATAAATTTTCTTCTTAAAAGTCCTTGTAACAACACAGACCTTTCTCCCACACTGCGTGGTGCATAACTAGATTTGTATGTGACGTGGTCATTTAGGATGACTTCTGGTTTGTGGTTTCTGCATGAAGGAGCTTGGAAGGTCCCACTGCATCCTGACAACAAGAGCTCAACAGACTGAAAAATCAACAACTCTTTTTGGATCCATAGGAGAGGGAAGGACATAGGGCTAACGGCAGCTCCCAAGATTGGAGAGACAGAGAGGCACGCACAGGGAGTTTAGGCATACTGGGGCAGACCGTAAGCAGAAACCAGTGAGAGAGCCAGCACCTGGGTGGGAAAACCTGGACTCTGCTGAATTTCAGGAGGCTCAATGTGGACAAGTCTGAGAGTTAAAAACCCCAGGGAGACCCAGTCATAGTGAGTCCTTACCATACAGTGAGGTTTATCTTCAAAAGCTAGACCAGGATCCCACAGTAAATATCTGAGAAAAGTCCCCTCAGGCTTTTGGCAAGGGCAGAGGAAAGGGAACCATCTCAAAATATGCCAGAGCACTTTGTACTTAATAAGGCCTACCCTCGAGGGAAACTGGCCGACTCGATAGGCCTTACCTGCTGGGATATTATCAGTGTCTAGCTGGCCTGGGGAAGGGAGGTAACCAGCTCTGTGTAGCTCACTCTGGCCATCCTGTCCCACCCGAGGGGGTAGAAGAAACCTTGAGAAACGCTTGTGAAGTTCACAGTCCAGAGGCCATAGCTCACTAAAAGACCGAGATCTAATGACAGGATGATCGAATGCTTCCCCTTCCCGCACCTTACCACCGCATTACCAAAGGCTTATTTACAGGAGCTCTTTTCACCTTGTACATCATGTCCACTTTGAAGAAAATATGACAAGGCATACCAAAAGGCAAAAGGCACAGTTCGAAGAGACAAAGTACGTATCAGGATCAGCCTGGCAGTGATGTTGAGATGATCAGACTGGGAGTTTTAAACAGCTGTGATTACTATGCTAAGGACCGTAATGGATACAATAGCATGCCAGAACAGGTGAATAATGTAAGCAGAGAGATGGGAATCCTAAGAAAGAACCACAAAGAAATGCTGGAGTTGAGAAACACTATGATAGAAATGAAGAATGCCTTTGATGGGTTTATTGATAGACTGGATGTGGCTGAGGAGAGAATCTCTGAGCTCAAAGAAATATCAATAGAAACCTCCAATACCTAAAAGCAAAGAGAACAAAGACTGAAAAACCCAGAATAACCAAGGACTGTGGGACTTCTACGAAAGGTTTGATCTATAGATTGATCAATAGAATCAACTTGATCTGTAGAGTCAATGCAACCCAAATTAAAATCCCAACAAGTTATCTTGTGGCTATCAACAAACGTATACCAAAGTTTATATGCAGATCAAAAGACCTAGAATAACCAACACAGTAGTGAAAGAGAAGGACAAGAGGATCGACGTTACTTGACTTTAGGACGTAACTACAAAGCTACAGTATTCAAGACAGTGTGGTATTGGTGAAAGAATAGACAAATAGGGCAATGGAACGGAGTAGAGAATCCAGACATAGACCCCTACAAATACAGTCAACTGATCTTTGACAAAGGAGCAAAGGCAATACAGTGGAGCAAAGATAGTCTCTTCAGCATATGGTACCGGGCCAACTAGACATCCACATGCAGAAATGAATCCGGCGTAGACCTTACACCCTTCACAAAAATTAACTCAACATGAATCATAGACCTGAATGTAAAACGCAAAACTATAAAATTCCTTGCAGATAATATAGGAGGAAACCTAGATGACCTTGGGCACGGTGATGCCTTTTCAGATGCAATGAAAGAAATAACTGAGAACTTGGACGTAAGTTAAAAATTTACGCTCTGTGAAAAACGTCAAGAGAATTAGAAGATGAGACACAGACTGGGAGAAGATATTTGCAAAAGACACATCTATTACCTGAAATGTACAAAGAACTGTTAAAACTCAACAATAAGAAAACAACCTGAGAAATAAATGAGCCAAAGATCTTAATAGACACATCACCAAAGGAAATACACTGATGGTAAATAAATATATGAAAAGATGCTACACATCCTATGTCATCAGGGAAATGCAAATTAAAACAAAAATGAGATGCCACTACACACCTATCAGATTAGTCAAAATCTGGAACATTGACAACACCAAATGCTGGCCAGGGTGTGCAGTGACAGGAACCCCCATGTGGTGTTGGTGGGGATGCAGAACAGCGCAGCCACTTTGGAAGACCGTTTGATGGTTTCTTATAAGACTAAATATATTCTTACCATATGATCCAGCAATTGTACCTCTTGGTATTTACCCAAAGGGGCTGAAAACTCATGTCCTTACAAAGACCTGCACAGGGAGAGTTATAGCATCTTTATATGTAAAATTTTTTAATTTTTTTATGTTTATTTTTGAGAGAGAGGGAGACAGAGTGTGAGCAGGCAAGGGGCAGAGAGGGAGGGAGACACAGAATCCGAAGCAGGCTCCAGGCTCCGAGCTGTCAGCACGGAGCCCGACGCGGGGCTCGAACTCACAAACCGTGAGATCATGACCTGAGCTGAAGTCGGACACTCAACCAACTGAGCCACCCAGGTGCCCCTAGAAAAAAAAACCTTAAAAAAAAGATACGAGGTCATGATTTTCAGGTCACCATCTCACGGTTTCTGAGTTCGAGCCCGCATCGGGCTCTCTGTACTCTCAGCACGAAGCCCTCTCCGGGTCCCTTGTCCCCTTCTCTCTCTCTCTGCCTCTCCCCTGCTCACCTGCGCATGCTTGCTCGCTCTCAAAAATAAGTAAACGTTAAAAAAAAAAATGAAAGGTGTGTCTGCTGCCACTCCTGGTGTTTTGAGAGCTCGATGCGTTGCGTATCATGACCATTTGTTAGAAAAATGAGAAAGTGTGTAAGACACGGCTGATCTAATGATAAAGCTGCTGGTAATAGGTATAGAGGGACTATTCTTGAAAATAAGCTAGAGATAAAGAAACTCTGGATTATTTCGATTTTATAAAAGCTGGTTTAAATGATTTGATTGTTGGAACTCCTGTGTGAAAAATAACTTCGTTACTGCAAATTCTGCCTAAATTGCTTTTATAATAGACTGTAAGGCAGTTGCTTTTAAAATGCACATTTTTGTTTCTTAGGGCCAGCACTCACATAAATCGATTCTACTCTTAGAATCACTGACCTCTTTAGAGATACTGCGACTCTATTGAGATTTGAATTTAGATGCCATTAGAAAACGAAGTGGCGAGTGGTCATGAAAATGCATTTGAGAAATAAGCCGAGGACTCGCATTGTGATGTCCTTAAGCTTTTTATTCTCACGTCTACACAGTAACACGTCCTCAGCTAGTGGGAGGTCGGATAGTGTACCGTGAGGCGGTATTATGTAGCGATGAAGACTCTGAGTTTGTAAATCAGACGGACTTGTGTACAAACACCTCCTGCCAATAACTGGTTAGCCTAACATTACAGTATGTCATTTTCATCGCTAAACTCCAGTTCCTTTTCTATAAACAGGGGCTCGTCTGTAGCTTTTATGAATCTTATCGTGGAGAAGAAATAAGATATATGTCAAGCAGTGAGGGCCGTGCTTAGTACTAAACAGCAGGCACTGGGAAATGGTACGTGTTGTGGAGATCACTGCTCCCAGGTTGAGATTTTTAAAGTATTGTGGGAACAGTTTGTATGTTCTTAAGTTTGGAATTTGACCCTGTTTCTGGGTTTCTAACTGTAAATTAGATGCAGATGGCAGAGGGCACGGTGAGTTTTACCTAGTTCGGTAGTTACACAGGAAAACCAATTCATAAAAACGGAATTTGCTTTGTGTGCGGTCATGATAAAAGCTGGAAGAATGAATAACTTGTAACTGTAGTGAGCTGGCATTAAAAAAATAATTACAACAGGCTGGTACAGAATATTTAGATTTTATTTTTTCTCTTTACCGAATAGAAATCTGTGTTGCAAGCCAATATAAAGTTCGTATTTTCAAAAAAAAAAACTGTTTTCATACATTCAGAGAAGGATATTTCATTTATGATTTATGTTATACCCACGAGTTTTCCGACAGGATAGGCCAAAGTTAAGAGAAATACAATTATGACTCAGTTGTAGGTTTAATAATTATTCTAAAAAACTCACAGAAAGATGTGACATATAGAATTCTAGGTCCTTTATCATTTTAATTATGAAAATTTATACACCAAAGGAGACTAAAGAAAGTAATACACAAATGATAGTAACAGTGGATTTTCTACTAAGCTTTTTGGCAGCCAAGGGAAAAAGGGAAATAAGGGAGATTGTAGTTTTCGTAGATTAAGATGTTTGTCAGGAGAAAATTCACGTTTTTCCTGGCACTAAATTATATAGATGAAGTTGCCATGTGTTTTTTTTTTTTTTAATTTTTTTTAACGTTTATTTATTTTTGAGACAGAGAGAGACAGAGCATGAACGGGGGAGGGTCAGAGAGAGAGGGAGACACAGAATCGGAAGCAGGCTCTAGGCTCTGAGCCGTCAGCCCAGAGCCCGACGCGGGGCTTGAACTCACGGACCGCGAGATCGTGACCTGGCTGAAGTCGGACGCTCAACCGACTGTGCCACCCAGGCGCCCCTTCCATGTGTTTAAATTATATAGGCAAAGCATGTTGAATATCACAGTGTCTTCAACTATGTTTTTTTTTTCTTCTTTGTAACTACAGTTTTAGAGAAAGAATAAAAATGTTTGCTTAAACAGCCTTAAATATAGTGAAGGTCTGACACTCCATTTTAATACGGTGAAGGCCGTTCTCTTCTAAGGGTTCACGTATGCCAGGGGATGCCCCCTGGTGCCCGGCTGCCCATAGCTGGGAGCCCAGACACAAATGCCCTCTCCAGACTGCCTGTTTCAGGCAGGTTCCTTCTCAGGAACCGGAAAACAGTTTTTCAGTGTTACGACGGATGCCGAAGTGCAGACCTTTTATGGTCATTGACAAGAGAATGAAACAGGTCTTTCTTAAGCAAGTGTCAGCATGCAACATGATCTCTTTTGTGGATGAAGTTAAAGAGGAGAAAATATCACACTTTGCTTCCTAGGTAGTAAAAGCAAAGATTTAACGTCAAACTCTTGTGGATTTCTGGTACATACTGGGCACTTTCTGAGCGAATTATAAGTGGAATTTTTATTCTTGTATCGATCTTCATGTACAGAATGACTCAATACTTAGATTAATTCATTTACAATAATTCTTCTTGAATCTTTTGTTATAGATACACTGCAAGCCCTTGAAGTAAAATCTGTAATTGTTTTTCCTTTTGCCTGACTGGTAATGGCACCTTAATCTGAAGAAATTATGTATATCCTCTTAGTACTTTCTAATCTGTAAAATTAGGAACAGTGGCTGCTTTTTGTACTTTTTGGGGCTCTTACTGGGTTGGGCGTCAGTCAGCTTCACAGCATGAAGAGAAAGGGATCTGAGCCCTGGCCAGGCCGTTTGCGCACTTTGTCCCTAGGCACGTTACTGGAAGTTTTCTGAGGCTCCTTTCCCTCCCCCGTCAATGGAGGTAACTCACCTCGCAGGGATGCAGTGAACTAGGAGAATAGCGTGGGCACACGGGCAAGCAGGTTTCCCTGTTGGCTGGTAACAACACGTGGAGTGTAGCCACCTGCTCTGTGTTTCCAGCCCCAGGCGCTTGGTGCCTGGACTGGGCTATGGCTGGGGCCACACGGAGTTCAGAGGCAGGCTTGGGTGAACCTTGGGAAGATTTCAATTGGCTACGTGTTACCATTAGCCATAGGGAAATAGACTGTATCGTTTTACAAGCCACAGATGTTCTCCAAAGCTTTGTGCACGTTAGGTCCTTTTTCTGCAGTTAGTATCTTTTTCAGTTGAGCCTCAGTTCGGCTCTCTCTGGCATTTTCACAACTCACGTGCCACACTGCAAACATCGCAATTTCAAGAAAGACCGAGGGGGAGATTTAATTCTTCTTTCCATGGGTCCCATCTGGGCTCTTCTCCGGCTAGACTTTTGGCATTTTGTGACCTATAATTCAGGCTTTCAGAGTTCCATCCGGGTTTTTGATGTGCACGCTCTCAGTTGAACCCTTTCTGTGTTCTTGTCCTGCATCTAAGTCTTAAATTGCATAAATCCTAGTGAGCAGACACAAAGGAGGCCCTGAGTCCTCTGCATTCCAGGCACTGAGGTGGACGGCCTCGGGGCCACTTTGGATGTGACAAACATGAGAGTACCGTGGAGCATACCATCCATAATAGAGGCCTTCGACCAGGAGAAACAAGGCAGCAGAAGACCGTTGGGGTGGAGCCATGGTTGGACATGCTTTTATTTATTTGTATGTGGTTTTTAAGTTGATTTAGTTTGGGAGAAAGCCAGAGAGCACAAGGCTGCGAACAGGGGAGGGGTAGAGAGAGAGAGGATGAGCAGGCTCCGCACGGGGCTCCGTCCCACGAACCGGGAGCTGGAGTCAAGCCTCCGATGCTCGACTTACAGGGTCGCCCAGGCGCCCCAGACGCGATTCTAAATTCTCTGCCAGAAAAAAACGCATCTTTGCCGGTTTACTATCTGACTCTGACCCTTAATGCAGTGATGTCTTTTTTATGAAGAAATCAGTTATCTTTTTCACCTCCAAGTGTTCACTCTTGTCCCCTGAATATCATTTAAATCTGATATGGGAATGGAGCACCCTTCATGTCTCTGAAAGGGGTGGAGCGGACGGGAGCCTCCGTGTGTGGCCAGATCCAGCCAGACCCTTTCGGCCACTTGGCAGTTCAGAGCACTGAACTCCGGAAGGCTTTGCTATGTGACCTCGTGTCATTTCTCTTGGAAACTTACATTTAGAACGTGGTCCTTCACATTGGTCTTTACTGAAAGAACCACAGCTTACTATAATTGGCATGGTGTCTTTAGGTATACTTTTAAAATGTTTTCTAAGAAATCACTCTCAGAGGGGAGGAAAAATAATTTCCCTTCTACCTTTCTGAGTTCTTAGCTGAGACCCTATAATTAATAACAGATTAACACGAGAAAAACAGTCGATTAACATATATATCTCATGTACACATGGGGGACACCCAGGAAAAATGGGCAACTTAAAGATGTAGCTTTAAAACTTAGGATTAAATTCCATCTTAATAGGGAAAAAGGAGTGTGTGGGGGGGCGGTTAGGCCTCTTAGGGAGAGTAAGTGATTGAGGGATGGGCCGTTGGAAGAATTAGTGCAAAGTATCATAGATTGTGACAGGGTCTGTCTGGGTGTGATACGGACTTCTGTTCTCTTGTGATAAGAGTCCAGAGTCCGTCCTCCCTGGTTGCTGAAACTCCAGGGGAGGGGACTGAAGAATTGAGTTCCTTCTGGAGGACCTGTGTTTAAGGAGATAAGGGGAGGTCAGAGAAAGCCTCTCCCTGCACTTGCTGTTTTCAAGTGTCTACAGCTCAAAATCATCAGTCCCCCAAAGGGGCGTGTGGCATAGTCTGCTGACCCTTTGCGCTAAACAGTCTCACTTTTAGAATTGGAATATTTGAAGGCCCAATGAAGCATGCCTCATTTTAGGCTTAATTCCTTAGGTACATGCAGGAAAATACATAAGATCTGGACATCTTGTAATAAATATTGTATCGTACCCCTCATCTCTCCCTCCCCCCACAACACAACACAACCCAACCCAGCCCACTTATGCAGTCATACGTGGTTCCTAGTTACAGGCCTCCCCAGAATGGCACCGTTGATAGTGACCATAAACTCCTGCTTTGTTTCCTGTCTAGTGAAATGTATAGGTGGTTTCCCTTTTTTCCCTTGCATGACTTAGAACTACCGACTTGATGGTTGGTTGAGCATAAGATCCCCATTGTCCACGTTATGTCAGGGTAGCTCCTGGTGGACACAGGAATATGTTATATGCCTTAATATGACACGCAGAATTGATAAGTCAGTGATGAGAACTTTCACGGAAGGATAAGAAAAGCACATAAACCGTCTTGACACTGTAGGAAGTTCCAGTCTGCCCCGCAGTATTTTCAATCCTCCTTCACCTTGGTGAGACTTCTGGGGGTCCCTGACACCTCACCTGCACCGGTCCGCAGAACTCGCTCTGGTCCATGCCCTGAATGCTGCTGCTTGTTCTCAGTCCTGCTTCACAGCTCCGCTAGCTTTGGGCTAAGGCCGTGACAGCGGCCTGTGGCCTGCGGCCGTGACTGTGCAAACCCCGCCTCTCTCCCCTCTCTCTAGCTCTGTGGAGAAAGGCAGGCTCACATTTGCTGGGAGACGCTGGTGGCCCCCGTAGGTCGTTTCCCGGAGGTGCTTGGACGGGGAGAGGTTGGGTGCCAGCCGATGGGTTGAGGAGATGACACTAGGCCTGGGTGTGCCCGCGGCTCGTCCCCGGCAGGTGCCCTCATCCCACAGCCTCTGGAACCTGCACGTCCCTGAGGGGGTGCAGCCGGGACGGAGGCCCAGGCCTCTATCCAAAACTCATGCTGTTTCCTTTTCATGGCAGAGACTCTTTTAAATGTTCTCTACAAAATGTCTTCTGTTCAAAAACAACAGTTTGGGCACGTCGTTCACAGGAAAGTGGGAAAGAAATGGTTTCTGTCCTGGAATTACCAGTGACGCCTGTATGTAACGAAGAGCTAAATATACACCTGCTGCGGGTGTGGCGTCAGCTTATTTCCTGAAGGCGAATGTGATCTAAATAGTTCAGCAACCACTGCTCTGAGCCGCAGTGCCCCCTGTAAAGTGAGAGTGCTCCTTCTCTGTTCCCGTGGCGACTCTGAGGACCCAGCGTGACCATCGCCGTGAAGGTTCTAGACTGTGTTGGTGCAGAGACAGTAGCTGTGCTACGAGTTGTGAATCTTGACGTTATTTTCACCCCTGGGTGTCGATACTTGTATTCAGTAATACGAGGACACCTGTTGTTCGTGTTATCGGTACACTTACATGGAGTCATACTCGAGTGGGTTTTGAGCTTTGCCGATCGCGAATGTGGCCGAGCTCGGAAACAGGCCTCGTACCCAGACGGGGAAGGAGGCACCGCCTTGTAAGTGTGTGCACAGCCACCGGGCGTGCGTGACGACTTGTGCATGGTAAACAGAGCGCTTAAAATTCATACAGTACGGGCACTTTTCAAATCTGGAAAGGATTAGTTTTCGGGAGCTCTTTTACTCATTTGTAGTTATTAAAGGAAGTATAGATGACATTGTATATTATGCTTCGATTTTGAAAGAGATTCTGTCATTTAAATTCTAATTGACCTTGTCCTTTTATTCCTGCTGTTTTAGGGAATATCTTGGGAAACAGCTCCAATCCGAGCAACCTCAGACCGCTGCTGCCCGGAGCTGAGCATGCCCTCCTGCCTCAGAACCTCCTGCCTTCCCGTTCTACCTGGGGTATGAATCTCAGTAGTTAGGGGCAGGAACAAATAATTTTTCGTTTTACTTGCGATTTTCTTCTGTTGTGTAGCTTTTCCCAATGCTGATTTTCGTTACACACGTTTGCCCATGAAGTTGTATAAAAGTAGGTGTTTTCTGTAGCTAAGGAAAAGATTACCGTTACCCGTACTGCTTGTAATTTCTGTATTTATTGTTCTCTGGAAATGAGTATAGTTATTAAAGGACTCTCGCTTCAAAAATGTTTTCCTCTTGTTCCTTACTTGGACTTTAACAAAAATCACCTGTTGTCCCAGCCAAATTGAGAGAATTGTTGTTGCAGAGTAGTGAGTGGTAAGTAAATGTTTTGAACTTCTGTGTATTTCTGTCTGTCCATCCATCTACCCATCCACCTTCCTACCTAATCATCCATCCGTCCCTCCACCCACCCATCCATACATCTCTCCGTCCATCCATGCACACATACACATTGCAGCAGTCCTCTGCTAATATTTAAAGAACTTTAAAATTTTAAACACATTTTTTAACATAATGCTGTGGTCCAAAAGATTTGCCTGTGGAGCTCAGTGAAGAATTTTAGCTTTTAGCTTTTAGTTTTAGAATATTTCATTGATTGCCTGTACCTTCATTCTTGGGTTTTAGTACAAGTCTGTTTTGTTTTAATACTTTTTGGCTTAAATGTTGCCAGTAGATATTTATTTCTGTTCCCCTCTCTCTTTACCCTGGAACTGCAGGCCTTCAGCAGCCCTCCCTCCTCGAAACCTGAGACTTTTGTCTTTAAATCTCTCTCTGCATCTCATTTTTCATTCATTTCAATTGTGTATTCGCAGCGGTTCTCTGAATGCCAAGGTGTTTGGTAAATGTAGGAAGGCTAATAAACTATTTTGATAGCTTTTTCCTCTTGAGGAAAGATACTCATAGGACCCATCTCCTGTGTGAAGATTGAATATTATTTTATTTTCAGCATAGAGGTCCTATCGAAAAAGTTAGTTAAGATAATGGATGTCTTTCCTGGTTAGTGAGTTCATGTGACTTGACCTCATATTTCCAAGAAAATAGGTAATCTGAATCCAACCAATTTTTTCTTGACTGAAAGTTTTTTTTGTAAGTTTTTTTTTTTAAGTTTATTCATCTCTCTTGAGAGAGAGACAGAGAGAGAGAGAGAGAGAGAGAGAGAATGAATGCATGCATGTGGGGGAGGGGCAGAGAGAGGAGGAGAGAGAGGCTGTCAGCCCGGAGCCCAGTGGAGCCCAATGCAGGGCTTGATCCTACGAGCCTCGAGATCATGACCTGAGCCAAAATCAAGAGTCAGATGCTTAACCAAATGAGCCACCCAGGCACCCCTTGACTGAAAGTTTTTTAAATTGCTTAGACCTAGATATTTTTACTTCCCCAAGTATGGAAAAACCAGAGACAGAACTTCTCTCTGGTGGTAATTACAGATTCTGCATTAGCAAAGGATCAGTTTTTGTGTTAATAATGTACCAGTGGTCTATAAAGCTATTAGGTTTTTTAAGACATTCAGTTTCCTGAAATTCCGGTAATGAGACGTTGCAGTTTTCTTAATTTCTTAAGAATACATTGATCGTGGGCCGCCTGGGTGGCTCAGTCGGTTAAGCGCCTGACTTCGGCTCGGGTCGTGATCTGACTTCGGCTCAGGTCGTGATCTCAGGGTTTGTGAGTTCAAGCCCCACGTCAGGCTCTGTGCTGACAGCTCGGAGCCTGGAGCCTGCTTCAGATTCTGTGTCTCTCTGCCCCTCCCCTGCTTGTGCTCTGTCTTTCTCTGTCTCTTAAAAATGAATAAATGTAAAAAAAATTTTTTTAAAGAATACATTGATTGATGTCATACATTCGGATTTTAGCTTCATTTTGCATAGGTCTGTGGTTCTAAAGTAGATTCAGTGACAGTCATTCAGATGGAAGTTGTTAGTGCTTTAATTCCCAAGAAATGCTTGTGGACATGGGAGGCATTACTCACATGTCCTTGTGTTTGAATTATTATCCCATATGTTAAGATGATCTCTAAGCATCTTTTTCTCCTTCAAATTTTTACATCCAGCTCATAGAAGTTATTTCTAAGAACTGTAAAAACAATCACTTTCTTTTTGCTTAATGATTTTGATTAATATCCGATGATTAAATCTGCCTAAAAATTTAATACCACTTGTCTGTTCAACTACACTGCCAGCACCTGACAGAGTAGACTTATATGTCTGACAAATAAATCTTAGTAGTTAATGCTTATAAGTCTAATCAGGCATACATTTAGTGGAGCAAGTTTTGTTAAGAATTTTTAAACATCTTTAAAAATAGCCTAGACAAAGAGCACAGTGACTACAAAATTTGTTACTGCATCTAAATAAACACTATTTACACAATGTCAGTTACAGGATTGAATCATTTCATCATTTTCTTTGTACTTATTTTTACGTATTAATCTTTTAAAATACTTCCGTGTCTCATTGGCTATTAGTCTGTTCTCAATTTGTGAGAAATAATTTCACTAAGAGTTGAATATTTTAGAAAAAAATTGGTGTAGAATTCAGGTATTGGATTTTTTAAAAACTTTTTTTAATGTTTATTTTTGAGAGAGAGAGACAGAGTGTGAGTGGGGGAGGGGCAGAGGAGACACAGAATCTAAAGCTGGCTCCAGGCTCCGAGCTGTCAGCACAGAGCCTGACGCGGGGCTTGAACTCACGAACTGGGAGATCATTACCTGAGCTGAAGTCGGACACTTAACTGACTGAGTCACCCAGGCGCCCCCAGCTATTACTGGATTTCATGTTGAGGGCACAATAGGTTCTATGATATTTGATGGGAAACTCAACTAAATAAACCAGTTTCTAAAATATCATCCATTAATCATTTGTAATAAAATTAACCTGAGTAGATATGCACAGTATTTTATCAAAAACAAACCAAGAAACAACCAGAAAAACCTTCTGATTTTCAGATCTTGAGAGGCACACAGATATTCACATTAAAGGGAGAATGAAATTGGGGTGCCTGGGTGGCTGCATCGGTCGAGCGTCTGACTTTGGCTCAGGTCATGATCTCCCAGTTCATGGGTTCAAGCCCCATGTCGGGCTCTGTGCTGACAACTCAGGGCCTGGAGCCTGCCTCAAATTCTGTGTCTCCCTCTCTCTCTCTCTCTCTCTGCCCCTCCCCTGCTCGTCTCTGTCTCTCTCTGTCTCTCAAAAATAAATAAATGTTTAAAAATTAAAAAAAAAAGGGGGGGGGAGTGCAATAATAGCTTGCTTGTTTGGAAAACTCCTTTTGGGGATCTCGTTGACCCTCATATTTTAAAAGACGTGTGGGAAATATGTTGGCAGGTGAAGCTTGTTCCCACACATTACACCAGCCAGTCACAAATATCAGATTTAATAGAATATATCCAATTAAAAAAAAAAAACTTCCCTTCCTATTAAGGGACATCAGAGTAATTGAGGTTAATTTTCATATTATTAAAATTTAAATAATTTTGTAACCTCTCAGATCTTGGAAAGCTCAGAGCCAAGTTTTGATGTTTTTGATTTATTTGATGGTTACTTAAAAGGTTCTCTGTTCTCATTCTTTGTCTTTGAAAATAGAGAATTTTTGAGACTAAATTTTGAAACTACTCAAAGATAGTAAGTAGGTGTCAAAGTTATTTTCCAAATCTGAACCTTATGATGAAATCACTTTTTAGTTTGAAATTTCTCTCTTACTTTGCTGTACAAAATGTTCTGTTCTGATTCACAGATGTGGCTTCTTCAACTTTCTGAACAAGGTTCCAATGGAAAAGTCATTTCAACTTTCTGAACGAGGTTCTAATGAAAGAGGAATGAACTAGTAATATGTTGCCTCATTTATGCAAATCTGACGCCTAGTGCACATTCTCTTTCTGCTTTTAAAAGAGGGTGTTGACTACTCTTCCAAAAGTAGAATAAAAGTTACCTTCCAGTAATGGTCTAGGCTGTTGTCCTTAACCCCTCCCAAAGGAAGAAGGTATCAGGGAACTTGGTTGAAAGAAACAATGTACAAAGATTAAGGAATAACAGTGTAGCAGGTAGAAAAATATTTTCAAGAACAGCGCAAAGGTCTAAGGGGGTGGGCATGGAATTACACTCTTGGAAGGCTCTTACATTATACGTGAGGTGGTGTAACATTAACACAGGCTCTGATGAATTAAGGATGCATATATAATTCTCTAGAGCAACCACAAAAACCATAAGCTAAGAGGTATAACTGGAGAGCCATTAGTGAAGATAACATGGAATACTCAAAATACTTGATTAACCCAAAAGAGGGCGGGAGAAGAGGAACAACAAGGGGGCACAGAAAGTAAATAGCAAGAAAATAGTCTTAACAGTAACAATAGCTACATTCACACAAGGGGTCTGGACTGTTCTCCCTCTCTGGGCCACCCCCCCCCCCCTTCTATATACACCTAGAATTTTAACTGTTCAGTGCTATCAGGAAACCCGTTGCTTCCAGTTGCCAAGATTTGGGAAGAAGGAGCGTTCTTGCCAGGGGTTGAATTCTATCCCCTCCTCTCATCTCCCCCTTTGCAGGCTGTTACTGGAGTAGGAAAGCAGAAATTGAAGTCAATTACCATTTGTCCAGCTTCTGAAATTTTCTCGAAAGTGTTGGCTATGATCTCTTTTGTTCTCTTTGTGGGCTTATTCCTTTTGAGTTGTTTTTTTGTTTGTTTATTCCTTTTTAAATTCTTTGTAGCCTTTCGAGTGTAAGCTTGGGACGGAAGCAGAGCTAAATGTGTGTGTTTAAGATATTCACTATGTTCAACCTAAAGTCCCAAAGGTGGCATTTGTTTTCAGTGTTTTATTTAAAAATTCTTGGGGTGCCTGGGTGGCGCAGTCGGTTAAGCGTCCGACTTCGGCTCGGGTCACGATCTCGCGGTCCGTGAGTTCGAGCCCCGCGTCAGGCTCTGGGCTGATGGCTCAGAGCCTGGAGCCTGTTTCCGATTCTGTGTCTCCCTCTCTCTCTGCCCCTCCCCCGTTCATGCTCTGTCTCTCTCTGTCCCAAAAATAAATAAACGTTAAAAAAAAATTTTTTTTTTTTTAAATAAAAATTCTTTTAATGTTTATTTGTTTTTGAGAGAGAGACAACATAAGCAGGGAAGGCGCAGAGAGAGGTGGGGGCCATAGAACCCCGAAGCAGGCTCCAGGCCCTGAGCTGTCAGCACAGAGCCCGTCATGGGGCTCCAACCCACAAACCATGAGATTATGACCTGAGCCGAAGTCTGATGCTTAACCGACTGAGCCACCCACGTGCCCCCCAAAGGTGGTATTTTTAATCAAAGTTGACAGGTAAAGTTCATCTTAGGCTGAGATTAAATTGGGGAGTAAGAGCAGATGTGCTGGGGTGTGTGGACTCAGAGCTGGAAGGATTTGAGAGTCTGTGACAACAACACTTCCCATCTGAAGTGGTGAGAAATCAAATTTGTATTAGTGCAAAGGGTTGAAAACAGACTGTAATCATTATATGGGATTATTTTGGCTGGCATCATAGGCAGATGGGTGTCCTGCCTCTTCTTGATTAACACCAGTGGCCGGCAACCTGCTTTATTGGAAGCCGCTCCAGTTAGAATGTTTTCTCCCTCTGAGCCAGAATCAGCTTGTAGTAATTTTCAACATTTGAGCCAAGTATTTGGGATAACAGGAGTTGGTCCTTTGGGTTACTTTTAAAAACATTTATTCTAAAATAGTAATTCCTTGTCATCTAAAATAGTTCTGTTTGAATACTAAACATTTTCGATCCCATTCTGACCTAGAAAGGTGAAGCAAACGTGTCGTGTCGTCTGACCCTCCCCCCAAGCAGCCTCGTCATCAGGAGGAGCTGCCTGGAGAAAGGTTGCAGAAGGAAGTGTCACAGAACCACCTGAAAACAAGGCATTTGCAGGTGTTAGAGCTGGCCCTCCGAGGGCCTGCCTTACAGAGAGAGTGGTCGTGCCCTTAGTCACTGGGAATGGAATGGTCTTGACTGGGGCTCTGCAGGGATGTTGCCTTGGTGATGCTCCGGGACCCTCTGCACAGGCACAGCTGACTGAACCCGCAGGCAGCAAATGGGGAGATGGCGGTGGGGGGTGGGCAGCCCAGACCTGTCTTTTGAGATGATGGGATGCAGGATGGATAGAAGTAACAGGCAGCCAGATGATTCGGACAGAAGAGTCAGCTAGAGAGAGAAAGGAGAAGAGCAGACAGGGGAGTGGGGTGACAGCTGGGTGGGAGCAGCAGGGAGGAAGACGGGGCCAGTCGTCATCCTGGTAGAAAACCAGCGTCCTGGGGACCTGAGGCGCTGCGCCGGCCAGGCCCTCTCTGCGAGCTGGCCCACTGGTTTGCTGGCTGGGCTTCTGCCTCCTTTGGTCCCAGAGTGTACTTCCTGTTCGCAACTCCGAGTGTACTTCCTGTTCGCGTCCCAGAGTGTACTTCCTGTTCTCATCCCAGAGTGTACTTCCTGTTCTCGTCCCAGAGTGTACTTCCTGTTCGCAATTCCGAGTGTACTTCCTGTTCGCAACTCCGAGTGTACTTCCTGTTCTCGTCCCATAGTGTACTTCCTGTTCTCATCCCAGAGTGTACTTCCTGTTCTTGTCCCAGAGTGTACTTCCTGTTCGCGTCTCAGAGTGTACTTCCTGTTCTCATCCCGGAGTGTACTTCCTGTTCTCATCCCAGAGTGTACTTCCTGTTCCCGTTCCAGAGTGTACTTCCCTGTTCGTGTCCCAGAGTGTACTTCCTGTTCGCATCTCAGAGTGTACTTCCTGTTCTCGTCCCAGAGTGTACTTCCTGTTCGCATCCCAGAGTGTACTTCCTGTTCGCAACTCCGAGTGTACTTCCTGTTCTCGTCCCATAGTGTACTTCCTGTTCGCATCCCAGAGTGTACTTCCTGTTCGCATCCCAGAGTGTACTTCCTGTTCTCATCCCAGAGTGTACTTCCTGTTCCCGTTCCAGAGTGTACTTCCCTGTTCGCGTCCTAGAGTGTACTTCCTGTTCGCATCTCAGAGTGTACTTCCTATTCTTGTCCCAGAGTGTACTTCCTGTTCGCATCCCAGGCCATGGGTTTTCTTCCACTTCACTTGGGAGCTATTCTGCAGCCCTCACTGACAGGGCATCTCCCTTTTCTATGTCCTCACCATTCTACAAGCTGCAATCCTACCTGTTTCGGTTGTCATTGATCACAGCTGTACACTCTTTTTTCTCCTTCCCTCTCCAACCGTCACCACTGTCATTGCTCTCCTCCAAGTTTCTCCTTTCAAGCATTTCCCCCAAATGTGGACAGACAGCCACGAAAGCATCTACAGAGTGGGCTCCTTGGGGCTCCATTGACATTTGAGATGAAAGCAACCCATCAGGATCTGGGGTAAAAAGTTGCAGCTTCCTCAGTGAGGTCATCTCCTTAATGAGCGGGGGGCACATTTTCAGGGGATGTAGAGTTTCAGTGACATTGAAGGGAGCAGCAATAGAAAACCTATAAAAGCATTTAAACCGTAAGGAAGAGGAAACCCGCACCTCTGTAGGGGTTACATCTGTGCTGGGACCCACCCGGAAGACCCGTCAGGGCAGAATTGTTAGGATATTCCTGCAGGATGGTGGTAGCGGAGGGTGTGGCTCTCGCCCAGGGCTGCGGGTGCTGCTAGGAACGAACGAGATTGTGTAGAATCGGCTGGCGGAGGGTTGGGATCCATGGAAAAATCAGTGGTGTGAGGGTGGGAGGGGGAAGCAGCACATGGGGAAATGGGACGCATTTCAAATGTGGCCCCGTAGTGGGGACTGTGGCCCAGAATTGCAGGTTTTTGTCTGGCACCTTGTTGCTGAAGAGAACAGTGGGGAGGCAGCTGAGAAGTCTAGGTGCGATATGTAGATGGCCGGACCGGAGTCTAGGGCGTTGTCAGAAGGCTTATGCCCATTTCAAAGCTGTGAGGTGCTTGGGAAGCAATGAGAGTGTGCATGCACTTCAAATCCGTGGTTTTCCAGAACCACGTAGTGTGGAAAAGCCATGGGTTAAAGAAAATAAAAGGTTATGGACCAGAGCTTTTAAAAAACCTGGGTCATTGTCTTAGGAGACCTTCGGAGACCTACCTCTTTGACACTAAGAGCCCTTTGCGTATGTCAAGCTCACCTTTTCCAGAGGCAGTTACTGGATGTGCCTCATTAACCGCGAACATGGAGAAAGTACCCTACCTCCACACTGTCTTTGTCCCACCCATTTCTCTGCATCTCACATTCTGGACTTTTTTGTATCTTAGGGCCTGCCCAGCATGCTGAGTCCCAATGCTGGTGGACACCTGGGCATCTTCCCTAACAGTGGATGGATGAGGCTTAGCCGTTAGGATGTTGTGAACCTGTATATATCAGGGGAAATTACCCACAGAGAAAAGTCAGCCATCTGTCCCTCTGAAGAGGATTGAACTTGGGGAAAGTAAAGTATGTAAGTATCTATTTCTGGAATCCCAGGAAGAGGTCTGGAAATATATTCTAAAAGGTCAGAAATCAGTTGTTAGCGTTTAGGGATATCAGTCAGTGTTAACCTAAATCAGAAAGACTGACCCAGGGCCTTTAACGTGAAAATCTCACCTTCTGTTCCTTTCAGAGGTAGACACTATTCTCCCAGCCCCCTCCTCATTTGAAGAGAATAAGTGAAACGGGCTGAGAGGAGGCCGAGGCTATACAAAGCCCTGAGTGGATTCTCTAGTCTGGCTTCCCTTATCTTGGCAACCAAGAAGGCCACGTGTTCCAGCCTTTAGAAATAAGAGAAAAATAAGAGTCTGGAAAAGGACACGGGACAGGTGACCTTCAGGGAGATTGCCATGTGTATGAAAAGACGCTGTCCCGTAGGGCCAGTGAGAGGGTCCCTCAACTGGTTCCCTTTCTTCAAGCCAAGTTAGATGAAGTTCCAAAAGTTGTGTGTGCTGGGAGAACCATTTTATTTCCCTTTTGGATACTCCCTGAACTGCTGCACTTACTGATTTGCCCCTTTGCTACTGGACCTGAGAAGAGGGCTCGATGAGAGGTGGGGGGACAGTTCAGCTCGGCAGGAAGAGGTAAGGGAGGCAGGTGAGATAGAAATCGCAGGTTTGCTGGTGATTGCCTCAGCGTTGGAAAAGTAGGTAGATCAAAAAGTAGGTGGAGCTTCTTTGCGTGGTGCCACCAGGCAGGGACAGCTGAAAGACACATCATCTCTCCCAGGGACCACTTTATACATACGGGAGCTGCTCGGGATTCAGCTGTCAGTAGATCTTGTTGGGGACCCATCCTTACCACGTCTATGGAAAATGAGCTAATTTCAGACAATCGTAATCCATAAAAACACAGCAGGTGTCTCTTCCTCACCATGTTCTTGCTTATATAACGGATCGGCTGTTAGAACGAACTCGGCACAGTCAACATGAGCAGAGTCATGTAAGGAGACGTCATTTTTCATGCTCGTCCTCTTCATTCACCTCGTCATGCAGGGGTGAGTGTGTGTGATGCAGCAGAAACTGCCTCCCCGCCCCTCCAGCATCCACAGCTGTGTGTTCAGCAGGGCAGCTTGGGGGGGGGGGGAGAGGGGGCAGAGAGGGCCGTTTTAATGGACTCTGAGACTGACGTGTTGACCAGCTTGTTTTAATAGTTAAAAGTGACGAAAAAGCAAAAAATCATACTGAAATCCCAGTAAAGGAGCTGATTAGAGAGACGGGGGGATTTGATGGAACAAATTAATAGAAGAATAGTTTCTGGAAAAATGTCATCTATATATGCATTTCGGTGGGGTTCCTTCATCAAACCAGTTACTTGTTTTATCTATCTATCCATCCATCTATCCATCCATCCATCCATCCATCCATCCATCCATCCATCCATCCCACCTATCTATCCAATGTTCTCCACACTAGACTGTAAGCATCCTGAGATTAAAGACCAAGTCTGTTTTATTCACTACAATATATCTAAATCTCAGCCGGTACCTGTACTAGGTGAAACTTGATAAATATTTGCTGTATAAATGTTACGGAATTCTCCTCTGGATCTTTCCTGTCCCTACTTTTGATGACTACAAATTGTGAAAATAGGTAAGTAGTTTTGCTAATCTCACTGGAAATAACAAAAATGGAAACTAAAACGTATCGCACTCCCCTGTGCTGGGCACTGCGATAGGTGTTTGATGTGAAGTGGTCTGCCTGTATCCCACAAGAATGCCGAGGCAAGTGTTAATCTTACTTTACAGACGAGAAAACCATAGCTAAGAGAGGTAAGGATGTAGCAAGTCACAAGGACAAAGCCAGAATTTAAACTCCAGTCAGTGGGTTCGTAACACTTACCCTGTAAAGGATCTTTGTATCTGGAGTATATATCAATCACTTTCTCATATTTGTTGTTTTTGTTTTAATGAGACTCATTACGTTTTCCATGGAAAACATTATTATGTTTACAGACTTGTGGATTATTTTAGATGAAGTAGAAAATCAAATATACTCCTTTTCCTCTTGAAAGTAGAGTAAGATTTCTACTTCTTCCCCTGAAATGTTAACTGCCGTGGGAATTAACTTTCATATTAATTACCTCTTGCTGTACAGCAATATTACCGCGAAGGCAGCAGGCTGAAATAACACATTTATTATGTGACAGTTTCTGTGGGTCAGGAGTCTGGGCACGGCTTAGCTGGGACTTCTGCTTTAGAGTTTTACAAAGCTGCAGTTAAGTGTTGGTCAGGGTGGTGGTCTCATCTGAAGTTTGGGGCAGTATCCACTTTCAAACTCACATGGTTTTGGGAAAAGTCCAGTTCCTGGCATGCTGCTGGCTTGAGTGCTTCAATTTTTCACTGGCTTTTGGCTGGAGGCCACCCTCAGCTCCTTGACAGGAGGCCCTCTCCAACTGGTCGTACACAATATGACAGCTTGTTTCTGCAAAGCCATCAAGGTTTTTTCTGGAGATGAGCATTACAGTCCTACGTAACACAGTCACATACATGTAATCATACACACCCTATCACCTTTGCCACCTTCTGTTGGTTAGAAGGGAGTCACAGGTGCTATCTACACTCAAGAGTATGAACACCACCAGGACGTGGGAGTCAGGGAGGCCAGCCTGGAGCCTTGCTTTCCCACCACAGACAACTAAAAAAGCGGGCAAAACATAAGGAACAGCTCTTTCAGGCGGTGGGCGACACCCAGTGCAGGTGTATGATCCCTGGGATAAAGAAACAAGGTACTGCCTGGAGGCTGTTGCCGGGACCCAGCAGGTAGACTAGTGATTCTGCTCAGCTGAAGGCAAAGGTCAGCATCTGCAGGGACCGAAGCGGCTGGGATTTGTGGGCAAACTGCTGGAGACGAGGAACTTACATAGAGCAAACTCTGAGGATCTAAAGAGGGATTCCTTCAAGGCTTTGGCTGGATACTGGTTTGTACGGGCACAGGGTCCCTCTCCATAGGGCTGAAAAACAAGAAGCCCAGCAGTTCCCAGAGCTCACGCAGGGCGAGTCCGTGTTCCCTCTTGCAGCGGGGAGAGAGCTCTGATACATGAACAATCAGGATCTTCAGCAGTGTGACAAATTAGCTGTGGGGATAAATTAGCTCTAGTCTAAAGGCTGCTCTAGCTAGCCCTAACAAGGCTTAAAAGCAAGCTTTCAAACTTCCTCAGGAACCCGTGTGCCAACTTCTTTTAAAAGAATGCGGTGAAATTCAGCATACAGCAACATGAAAGTCACAACATCTGGCATCCGATTAAAAAATCACAAAACCTACAAAGACAAAAACTATGACCCACAATCAAGGGGGAAAAAAAAACCCATTCAATGGAAACAAACCCAGAAATGATAAAATGAGAGTATTAGCAGATAAGGATGTGAAAACAGCGATTGCAATATGTTCTAAGGCTCAAGAATGTAGACGAAGACATGAATGTGACGAGGAGAGAAATCAAAGGTGTTAAGAAAGACCTAAAAGGGGCTCCTGGGTGACTTGGTCGGCTGAGCATCCAACTTTGGCTCAAGTCATGATCTCGCAGTTCGTGGGTTCGAGCCCTGCATCGGGCTCCGTGCTGACGGCTCGGAGTCGGGAGCCTGCTTTGGATTCTGTGTCTCCTTCTCCCTCTGCCCCTCCCCTGCTCATGCTCTGTCTCTCTCTCACACAAAAATAAATAAACATTGGGGGGAAAAAAAGAAAGACACAAATGGAACTTCTGGAGAAAAAAAGATAATATCAGAAATAGAAGACACACTTGATTGGATTAACATCATGCTAGACACCTCCGAAGAAAATCACAGGGGTCCTGAGTACACAGCAATGGAAACTCTCCAAAATGAAACACGCAGAGAGAAAAAACTGAAAAGAGTCTGAGGGAGTTATGGGATAATATCAAGGGTTCCAACATACATGCAGTTAAGATATGAGGAGAAGGACCATCAAATAAGAAATAATGGCTATGCATTTTCCACACTTGATGAAAACCATGAACCATAGACCTAAGAAGCTCAATGGTCCTCAACAGAAAAAGATATTTAAAAACACAAATCGCCCTAAATCTACTACAGAAATTGAATTTGTAGGTGAAAACATTCCAACAGAGAACAGAAAACTCCACTCCAGTGAAGGCACCTTCAGCTGCCTTCACTGGTGAAATATACCAACATTTAACGGGAAAAAACAAATCATCTTCATACCAATTCCTCCAGACAAAACAAGAGAAGGGAATATTTGCCAACTCATTTTCAGAGGCCAGAATGACCATGATACCGCAACCAGAAAAGAAATTACAAGGAAAAAGAAAAGAAAAGATACCTATAGCCTAATATCCTTCATATACATGGATGTAAAAATCTTAACAAAATTTTAGCAAAGTGAATCCAACAGTATATAAAAATTTTATGTTTATTTTTAATATAAAAATATTATGTCACATTCAAGTGGGGGTTATTGCAGAAATTCAAAGTGGATTTAACATTCAAAAATCAATCAGTGGATTTCATCCAATTTATAGCCTAAAAGATTAAAAGAGGAAATACATGAATGAAAAATCATATTTTCGGGGCGCCTGGGTGGCTCAGTCGGTTAAGCGGCCGACTTCGGCTCAGGTCATGATCTCGCGGTCCGTGAGTTCGAGCCCCGCGTCGGGCTCTGTGCTTACAGCTCAGAGCCTGGAGCCTGTTTCAGATTCTGTGTCTCCCTCTCTCTGACCCTCCTCCCCTGTTCATGCTCTCTCTCGTCTCAAAAATAAATAAACGTTAAAAAAAATTTTTTTTAAAAACCATATTTTCATTGTAGGCAAAAAAAACCCATTTCAATATATGCCAAGAAAGAATTTGACAAAATTCAATGCCCATACACATAAAAATTCCTGGTGAACTAGGCATAAATGGAAACTTCCTCAATTTGGTAAGGAGTACTTGTTAAACACTTACCATGGACATTATACTAAGTGATGACAAACAGTGCTTTTCCCTTAAGATTCGGAAGAAGGTAACGATGTCTGTTCTATTCAACATTGTAACAGTCCCCGTCAACACAATATGACAAGGAAAAAGAAAGTATGTAGATTGGAAAGCACAATGTAAAACCTTATTTATTCACAGATGACATCATCATTGTGTAGAAAATGTGAAGAAATGTATAAAAAATAACCCTAGAATTAGTCAATGAGACTAGTAAAATTGCAGAATGCAAGGTCAATACAGAAATGCATTTTTCTATGCTAGCAACCAACAACGGAAAATTGAAAACAGTATAAAAATACATTAAAAACTCAACAAAATGTGTGTAATATTGTACACTGGAAATTAAGGAACACTGCAAAGACAAATGAAAGAAGACAAAATTAATGAAATTAATGAGTCACTATGATCATGGAGAGGGAGACAGAGATCAGTTCTCCCTAACTGATGTGAAATTTCAATACAATCCCAACAGAAGTGCCATCAAGCTTTGTAGCTTTGTAGACATTGGCAAGCTGACTTTAACATGCGCATGTAAAGGACCTGGAAGAGCTGGAACAGTTTTGAAAGACAAAGAACCAAGTTGGAAGACTTGACAGTAATTGATTTAAACACAGTAACTGAGTCAGTGTTGTATGGGCATGAAAATCACCATCCAAACTGGTAGGACGGAATAAAGTCCAGAAATAGAGCCTGACTAAATACGACTTTGGGCACAATAAACGGAACCCTCTCTAAAATGGAGCTGGGAGGCCAAAAGGAGGAGCCTAGAAGGGGGAGCCATATCACCTAATATCAACGATGGGAAGAATGGTCAGTTACAGACTCCAAGAGAATAGTCAACGGGAAAGAATCGCCAATTATAGGTCCCAACAGGGGAACATGCACACCGCAACTCCTACAACGAATCAACTACCCCAGTAACTCAGCCAATGAGAAACGGTCATCACCCTAAGGGATTTTCTTTCAGGACAAGCCTTCCCAACCCTCTCCTTCTTCCCTGTTAAAATAATGTCCCTCTCCTTTGTTGGACTTGCCCCTGGTTTTGCCGTAGCTTGCGGGTTCCAGATTGCGATTCTCTGCTGTTCTTGAATAAACTCATTTTTGTTGGTGAAATAACAGACGGTTTTATTTTTAAGGTAAGCCGAACAAATGAGGCCTAACTGGGGAGGTTTAAAGCAAAAACAAGATGCGACAAAAAATATGGCGTGTGATAGAACATGGTGTGCGAGAATCGTGAGGTGAATTTGCATTCTAAGGTCCTTGCTTCACTTGGGAGGAGGAGAAGGATACTGCCTAACTTTTGGGTTTTAGAAGTTAAATATTCCTGGTGAAATATTAGGGGAACTCTTAAAAATAAATCCAAGCCATGGCTGTAGAGGTGAGAGGGATATAAGCTGAAACCCCGCCTCCGCCACGCAGAAGTTTTGTGACTTAGTGTCCACGCGTGTCATGATGCCTATCGCATTGTGGAAGGGGCTCAGCGAGACCAACCAGTGGAGAGGGTTCAGCCCAGAACCTGGCTCACGCTCAGTGCCCAGGAAATGATGGTCCTCCGGCCAGTTTCCTGGTTTTAGCTGCAGATCTCTCTACACAGGCGCAAAGCTGCTTTCTGAGTTACCAGGGTGCTCAGGATTCTTTGGTAGATGAAATCAGAGCACTGGTTCTCCCAGCCTTGTGGAGGTTACTGCCGCAGTGTGTGTGTGTGTGTGTGTGTGTGTGTGTGTGTGTGTGTGTGTGTGTGACATGCGCTCGCTTTCCTGTTCCTCCGGGGGGTCTGTCGCATCTGGCAGGCACCAAACTGCACCCGTTCCCCATGAAGTAGTAGCATCGCTACGTTCCATTCCCAGCGCCTAAATGTCTCCTCCACGTAGTAGTGGCTTGATAAATACCGCGGGCTGTGCTTCTCCGTAAATCAATCCTCTCTCAGGATTTTAAAGGATTTGAAAATAAGAAGAAAACAAAAGTGAGGTGCACCAAGCAGTTGGTTTCTACTTAAATAGGTTTTAAAAAGGAAAATCTGACTAGTCTTTAAATAGAGGCGGTGCAAGGTGCCTTGAGTTGCTTAGTCACCTCACACCGTTCTATGTATACAGCACATGGCACAGGGATCTGTGGGTCCCTAAACAGTTCCTTTAGGATGCAGAAAAGTCGCAGGGATTCTGAGTTTATTCAGTGAAGAGCCTGAGTGATGCACAAGATTGTTTAAAAATCAATATATAATGAAACCTTGTTTTCCTTAAGTTTTGTTGGGAAATAATTTCATGTTTGCAAAAAGTTGCAGAAACAAAACTAATGTAAACAACTTTATAGGTAGCTTCACCTTTAGCTAATATTTTATCCCATTTGCTTTATCATTATTTGCTTGTGCTTTGTCTCTATTTGCAAATTCACACACACATACACACACACACACAAACTTACACATTTATTTTTCTGAACCATTTAATGGCAAGTTACAGACATGACTCATTTGCTGTAAATATGAAAATGCGTATTTTCTAAGAAGAGGTTTTTTTTTCTTATATAACCACAGTACAATTATCAACTAAGTAAGTGTACATTTACTTTTATCTGATTTACCATCCATATTTCAGCAGTTTTGGTTGACTTAATGCCCTTTATAATAGCTTTTTCCCTTTAGTACCAGATCTTGATTAGAGTCAGAAATTGAATTTCATGGTCACGTCAATTTGTAATAAAAAACACACAACAACAACAACAACAACTATGGCGAGAACCGGATGAATACTTTTTTTTTTTTTTTTTTTAATTTGAACGTTGAATCCATGATCCTCAGAGATTTGGGGCAGAGAGTTGTGTCTAAAATTTGCTGTCTTGGCATAAGAAAGGATTAGAATACAAGGAAACAAGGTTGTAGGTGATGGAGAAACGCTGAGGAGAGTTGTTCCCTCTGGTGGTCAGAACAGTCGTTTCTAAAGGGCTTGATGGGCTTTAAAATATAGGGTCCTAGACACTATCCTCCGAAACGCAAGAGTTAATAGATTTGGTCTCAAGCCCAGGAAACTGTGGGGCTTTTCTGTTTGTTTGTTTTGTTTTTGTTTTGTAGTTGTTTTTTGGGGTTCCTAGGTGATTATGACCTGGCAGCAGGCTCTAGAACACAACCACAGAAGGAAGCCTGACTCCCGCTGTGGGGCATGAGGACCGCAACCGACAGCCGATCACTGGCTCTGAACAAATTCACTTCCGCTCTTTTTTTTTTTTTTTTAAATAATTTATTGTCAAGTTAGTTAACACACAGTGTATGCAGTGGAGTCTTGGCTTTGGGAGTAGATTCCCGTGATTCCTCACTTCTGTACAACACCCAGTGCTCATCCCAACGAGTGCCCTCCTCGATGCCCATCACCCATTTTCCCCGCAACCCCCAATACCTACCCCGATCAACTCTCAGTTTGTTCTCTGTATTTAAGAGTCTCTTATGGTTTGCCTCCCTCCCTCTCTGTTTGTCACTGTTTTTTTTTTTTTCCCCTTCCCTTCCCCCATGGTCTTCTGTTAAGTTTCTCAAATTCCACATATGAGTGAAAACGTGTGATGTCTTTTCCTGACTGATTTATTTCGCTTAGTATAATACCTTCCGGTTCCATCCATGTTGTTGCAAATGGCAAGATTTCATTCTTTTTCATCGCTGAGTAGTATTCCATTGTGTATATAAAGTCTGCTAACGGGGCCAGCTCTGTACCCACACAGACGTACTGTGGGTGGGTTTGTAGCGTGACCTTTGAGCGAGCAATGCCAGCGTGCTAGCTGCTCAAGGTGGTTCTGAGGATCAGAGAAAATAGAAGACGCAAAACGCCCAGCATAGAATAGATACTCAATACGTGCTGGGTGAATTGGATTTTTAATACGGGGCATTTAAAAGAGAAATACTGTGCTCACGGCATCTTGGATGGTGACACATGGCCTCGGAGTTCATCATCTCCTTGACATCAGTCATGTCAACATCTTAGCCCTCAATGAAACTGCATACAGAAGGAAGGGCTCGGAAACAAAATAAGTTGAGTTAGGAGAAGAAATCAGACTAAACTCATGACTATCTGATTCTAAAACTTACATGGAAGTAAAACTTACATGCAAAGAGCGGCCAAAATAATTTTGTGAAGGAACACAAATTTGGAGACTTACAGTACCTGAATTAAAGAGTTAACTGTAGAGCGACCAAGTCAGGGTGGGAGTGGCGTAAGCGTAAACATAAAAATCAATGGGATTAGAAATCTCTCTTCTTAGCGGAAGCCCAGAAATAGACCCCAAATATAGAACAGTTGTCTTGTCAAAGTGCCAAGGCACTTCAGTGGAGAAAGGATAGACTTTCAACAAATGTTACCAGAGCAACTGAATATCCATATGCAAATAAACTTCCATTTCTGCCTTGTACTATGAAAAAGGATGAACCCACACTGGATCATATAACTAAATAAGAAAACCTAAAACCAACAAATTACTAAATGAATATTTAAAATCTGGGTTTTTCTCTGACAGTGGACACTGTGGGTTCCTCATTTGTATTCCTTGCTGCTTCTCACAGTAGTTCAAAGGGAGCTAGACCCAGAGCCTAAGTACCTGAATTGGTTCCTAGCTTTCCCCCTGGAGCCTCAGAAGGTGGTTAATGAGTAGAAAAAGAAGGACCCTTAACATCCAGAATCTTGGCATGAGAAGGAGACATGGCTGAGAAGCACATTGATACGTACGGTCTCGATGTGGTCTTGGCCCCACATAGTGTCGTAATCAGTATTTTTTCCATCCTCGAATGCAGAATATTGCAAAGGAAATTTATTAATGTCATCATTAAATATTGAGGTCAATTCATGATTCTAAAATTCTGTGCTAATTTAATGTAATCTAATTTGCCAAAAATTAATTTTTCCCATTTCTACAAATACTGTTTTATCTTTTCCTTTATGGTGTATTTGAGCTTTAACATTTAACATTAAGCTTTTCTTGAACTTGTGGTTCTATCTTTCACATAGATATCTTATTGTAACTGTAAGAGGAAATCTGATTATTTTTCCCATTGATATGGAGAACAATGAACACATTTATAGACATTGGATTAAATGATGTTTATTTTTCTGTCTGAGTGGATTAAAATAAGTAATATCTCAATGGCCATTGGCATTTTCATGCATATAGAATCCCATTTTGACATTATTTGTTGACCCTACAATCATGATTAATGTCATTTATCACCAGATATTTTAATTCATATATATATATATATATATATATATATATATATATTTTTTTTTTTTTTTTCTTTTTTTTTTTCCCAGAGAAACAGTGGGCACAAGCCCCTCCAAGAGGGGATCTATTAAGCCGAAGAGCCTTCTATCCTTGGGTGGGTTTGCCCAGAAGAGCCCCAGTCAGTTGGTATCTGTTGAGTCGAGGGATGGAGACTAATCTCAAGGGAGTGAATCCAGCTTTGGTAAGCTCAAGATATCTTTAGAGAGCAACTTCCCTGTGTGTGTACCACTCTAGACAAGGGGTACACCATCTTTAAGTAGCTTACAGTTCAGTGAGATGAGAATGGGCATTAGGTGAAGCTACCCATTTTGCTAAGTGCTGGAGGAGAGCGGAGAGGGGCCTTCCCTCACACTTCTCCCATTTCCTGATGTGCCCACGTGTGTAAAGAGAGCCTTAGCAGTGTAAAGCATCTGTCCCAGATCCCTCACTCACTTCGTCCAGGAGAGGTAGTGATTTAGCTAACGGTGAATTTGAGAGGAGAAACCTAGCCAGTGGATCTCAGATCCTTCCTCCCCATTTAAGCTACCTGCAGGAAAGTCTGCCTCTGTTGGGTGCCCATCAGCGCCACGGATGGTGAGTGAGTTTATCAAGATTTGGGGTTTGGTATTGCGAAACCGACTTGCTTTGCCCTCCAACAGCAGCTGTATTAGTGATAAAAATGTCACTTGGCCTTATTCTCAGTGGGTTCAGGATCAAGTAGGGAACAAGAGGCATCATTCATCAGAGTCCTCAAAGATAATTTACAGTAAGAACAGATAGAATGGGTGTACAGAGATGAGGCCCCTAACCTAGCCTGGGGGTCTGGGGAAGACTTTGAGAAGGAAGTGGCCCGGCAAACTGAATGTTGAATAATTAGTTCATTGGCCAACAAGAAAGGAGAGTGTGTGAAGACCGTGGTCTGAGACGGCGTTATTGGGTAGAAGCCTGGGGTCAAGAAGCAGCATTGTTTGTGTGACAAACAAACAATGCAAGGTCTCTAGAGAGTGGGGTGGGACAGGGAGACGTGTGACTGAGGCCACATGACGTGGAGTGGGATTTGTTTTCCAATGCAACTGTTGCCACCATTTGAGACTCACGGTCTCCCAAATCCCAATGGCTTAAATAACTGGATAGATATGTGTTGACAGTAAGTTGTTATGAAACAGGCTTGAGGACTGTCACAAACATTCCCACCCTCAGTCAACAGGCCATGTGGCTATAACTATAGGCTGTCTGAGTTACATTAGTGCTGAGAGGCTGCACAATGAGAAAGGTGAGGTAGCCAGCCCGTGTGATATTGGCATGGTCATATCGAGAAACAATGGAAAAGCAGAGAACATCTAGTGATGTGTGAGCAGCACCTAAAAGTAGGTGATGTGAAAAGACATCAAGGAAACGGGTAAGTTGGCCCCATCCTGTGTTGTCAAGTGATAGATTTTTGTCTCCTTATCAAGCAGGAACTTCCTATTAGAATTGTAGAGAATAAAAGGTTGTTGAGAGGTAGAAATTCTAAAATTAGCTATTATGCAATGAGTCCTACTTTGCAGAAGGCACTGGGCTAAGTGCTTTAAATGCTTCATCTCATTTAAAGCTTAGAACAGCCCTATTATGACGATATGATTGTCACCTTCCTTTCAGGGACGAGGAAGTGGCACTGAGTGCAGTTAAGTGACTTCCCAAAGCTAATGGGATTTGAACTCAGCTTTAACAATGGCTTGGTTGAAGCCAAGAAAATAAAGGCTGGCCACATCTCAAAGATGTTCTGAAGTCAAAACAAGCCTCTGATTTTATCAGATGAGCAACTTTCCAATATTATAATGCAGTAGAACCCTATTTATTTATTTATTTGTTTGTTTGTTTGTTTGTTTGTTTTTACCCCTGATAACACCACTTTATTTTTTATTTTTTTCAATATACGAAATTTATTGTCAAATTGGTTTCCATACAACACCCAGTGCTCATCCCAAAAAGTGCCCTCCTCACTACCCATCACCTACCCTCCCCACCCTCCCACCCCCCATCAACCCTTAGTTTGTTCTCAGTTTTTAAGAGTCTCTTATGCTTTGGCTCTCTCCCACTCTAACCTCTTTTTTTTTTTTCTTTCCTTCCCTTCCCCCATGGGTTTCTGTTAAGTTTCTCAGGATCCACATAAGAGTGAAAACATATGGTATCTGTCTTTCTCTGTATGGCTTATTTCTCTTAGCATCACACTCTCCAGTTCCATCCATGTTGCTACAAAGGGCCATATTTCATTCTTTCTCATTGCCACGTAGTACTCCATTGTGTATATAAACCACAATTTCTTTATCCATTCATCAGTTGATGGACATTTAGGCTCTTTCCATAATTTGGCTATTGTTGAGAGTGCTGCTATAAACATTGGGGTACAAGTGCCCCTATGCATCAGTACTCCTGTATCCCTTGGGTCAATTCCTAGCAATGCTATTGCTGGGTCATAGGGTAGGTCTATTTTTAATTTTCTGAGGAACCTCCACACTGTTTTCCAGAGTGGCTGCACCAGTTGGCATTCCCACCAACAGTGCAAGAGGGTTCCCGTTTCTCCACATCCTCTCCAGCATCTATAGTCTCCTGATTTGTTCATTTTAGCCACTCTGACTGGCGTGAGGTGATATCTGAGTGTGGTTTTGATTTGTATTTCCTTGATGAGGAGCGACGTTGAGCATCTTTTCATGTGCCTGTTGGCCATCCGGATGTCTTCTTTAGAGAAGTGTCTATTCATGCTTTCTGCCCATTTCTTCACTGGGTTATTTGTTTTTCGGTAGAACCCTATTTAAAATGAGTGGAGGGGTACTTGGGTGGCTCAGTTCGTTGAGTGTCAGACTCTAGATTTTGGCTCAGGTCATGATCCCAGGGTTCTGGGATCGAGCCTGGTGTAGGGCTCCACACTGAGCATGGAGTCTGCTTGAGATTCTCTCTCTCTCTCTCTCTCTCTCTCTCTCTCTCTCTCCCCCCTCTCTAAAATAAAAGTTAAAAAATAATGAAATGAGTGGAATCCCAGTATTTATCACAGACAAAAGTGGATTTGTTCTGTATTAAAGTAGAGGTGTATTGGTACACCTTCTTCCCTGGACCACCCAAGCTGGCTGAATCTCCTGCAACTTCAAAATTTCTTGGGACTCCATAGGCAGATTGAAAAGCTGTTGGATGAGATGATTTTGAAAGATCCTGTGGTCAGGGGATGACAAGTAGTGTGGTGGGGCTCAGGCATAAGAAAGCTGGACAGCAGGTGCCTTGGTCAGACCCAACAGCTCATGCTGGGGAAGGCTGCTGTTTTAAATCAAACTTTTGGTTTTTAGGTAATTGTGAATTCATTTGCAATTGTAAGAAAGACTATAGAAAGACCCTATGTATCTTTTGCCCAATTTTCCCCAGGGGCAACATCTTGAAAATTTACAGTTCAAAATCAAAACCAGGAGATTGACATTGATCAAGAACATTTCTGTCACGAAAGAATCTCCTTTAATCTTTAATCTCCTTTAATACCCATACCCATTTCTATCCACTCCCTCCTTAATTCCTGGCAGTCATGAATTTGCCCTCCATTCCTATTATTTTGCATTTCAAGAATGTTGTATAAATGGAATCATATAGTATGTAATCTGTCAAACTTGGCTTTGTCCACTCAGCACAATTTTCTGTACATCCAGTCAGTCAATCCTCAAACACCAAGCCAACTCTGGACTTTATACTCACTTCCTTGTTACTTCTCACCCCAAACAAAGTTGACTCTGTGGCCCCAGCTAATCAAATTTTTCTATTTTCCTCTTTCTTGTTCTTTAATCTTTATCCTATAAAAGCTTTCTGCCTTCACCCCATTTACAGTTCTCCAAAAGGAGACTGTTCACTTTTGTGAAGTGTTGCAGTTTTTTGCATCACCTAAATTGTCTTCTTTGATAAATTTTAAAAATTATTTTATTTTATTTTTTGAGATAGAGAACACATGAGTGGGGGAGAGGGGCAGAAGGAGGGAGAGAGAGAGAAAGAGAAGGAGAGGGAGAATCTTAGTTCACTTCGTGAAGTGTTACAGTTTTTTGTGTCGCCTAAATTGTTTTCTTTGATAAATTAAAAAAAATAATTTAATTTAATTTAATTTAATTTAATTTAATTTAATTTTACTCTTTGAGATAGAGAGAGAAAACATGAGTGGGGGAGAGGGGCAGAAGGAGGGAGAGAGAGAGAGAAAGAGAAGGAGAGGGAGAATCTTAGTTCACTTCATGAAGTGTTACAGTTTTTTGTGTCACCTAAATTGTTTTCTTTGATAAATTTTAAAAAATTATTTTATTTTATTTTATTTTATTTTACTTTTTGAGATAGAGAACACATGAGTGGGGGAGAGGGGCAGAAGGAGGGAGAGAGAGAGAGAGAAAGAGAGAGAGAGGAAGAGAGGGAATCTTAAGCAGGTTCCATGCTCAGCATGGAGCTCCATGTGGGGCTTGATCCCATGACTCTGGGCTCATGATGTGAGCCAAAATCGAGAGTTGGATGCTCAACTGACTGAGCCACTGGGAGCCCCATCTTCTCTGATAATTTTTCAAAGAATCATTTGATACAAAACAGTTTTTAATTTTAGTGAAGTCCAATTTATCTATTTTGTCATTTATTGCTTGCACTTTTGGTATTCTATCTAAAAAACCATTGCCAAATCCAAGGTTGTGAAGAGTTACCTTGAGGCTTTCTCCTAAGACTGTCATGATTTTAACTCTTATATTTAGATCTTTGGTCCATTTTGAGTTAATTTTTATATATGATGTGACATAGGTCCCATTTTATTCTTTGGTATGTGGATATCCAGTTGTCTCATCACTATTTGTGGAAAAGACTATTCTTTTCCCATCGAATAGTCTTTGCACTCTTGTTTAAAACCAGTTGATCATAGATGTATGTTTTTATTTTTGGACTCTCAATTCTATCCCACGGATCTATATGTTTATTCATATGTCAATTCCACACTGTTTTGATTTTTATTGGTATGTAATAAGTTTTGAAAACGGGAAGTGTGAGAAGTCCAGTGTTGTTCTTTTCTCAAGATTCTTTTGATTATTTGGGTTCCTCATCATCTTGTATGAATTTTAGGATCAGCTTTTCCATTTTTACCAAAAAAAATGTCATTGGGGTTTTAATAGAGATTGTATTGAATCTGCAGATCTCTTTTGGGGAGTATTGCCGTTTTAACAATATTTATTCTTTCAACTCATGAACATGAGCTGTCTTTCCATTTATTTAGATTTTCTTCAATTTCTTTCAGTAGTTTTTCAGTGTATAAGGTTTGCATTTTTTTTTTGGTTAAATTTATTCCTAGGTATTTTCTTCTTTTTGATGATACTGTAAATACAATTACTTTCTTAATTTTCTTTTTGGATCGTTCACTGCACATATGTAGAAAGACAACTTCTATTCATGTGTTGATCTTGTAATCCATAACTTCTTCTTCCTTTTAATGTGTAGGTTTACAGCTATAATTTTGCCTGTGAGCACTTCTTTTTCTGCATCCCATGGTGTTTATGTAGTGTTTTCATTTTCAATCATCTCTAACTATGTTCTTATTTCCTTTGTGATGTTGTCTTTGAGCTATTGATTATTTAAGAGTGTGTTGTTAAATATCTACATATTTGTGAAATTTCCAGTTTTCCTATAGTTATTGATTTCTAGGCTTATTCCATTGTGGTTGGAGAACATACTTTGTATGACTGCAATCTTTAAAAACTTATTGAGATTTGTTTTGTGGGTTAGTATATGGTTTATCCTGGAGAACATTCCATGTGCACTGGAAAAGAATGTTTATCCTGCTGATGGGCTGTTTTAAAACTGTCTGTTACATCTTATTGGTTTATAGTGTTGTTTAAGTACTCAATAGCCTTATTGACCTTCTATTTAGATGTTCTATACATTTATTGACGTGGGGTATTAAAGTCTTCTACAGTTATTTTAGACTTATCTATTTCTCCTATCAATTCTGTCAATGTTTCCTTCATGTATTTTGGGGCCATGCCGATTGAGGTGTATATATTTAACATTATCAATATATAATGTTCTTTGTCACTTTTCCCCACAGTTTTTGATTAAAAGTCTATTTTGTCTGATATTACATACAGCTACCTCAGCTGCCTTTTGGTTTCTGTTTACATGGTAAAAAATAGTACTATTTTCATGGGAAAAAGTTCCCCATCTTTTGACTTTCAACCTGTTTGTGTCTTTGTTTTTTTTTTTTTTTTAATTTTTTTTTTCTTTCAACGTTTATTTATTTTTGGGACAGAGAGAGACAGAGCATGAACGGGGGAGGGGCAGAGAGAGAGGGAGACACAGAATCGGAAACAGGCTCCAGGCTCTGAGCCATCAGCCCAGAGCCCAACGCGGGGCTCGAACTCATGGACCGCGAGATCATGACCTGGCTGAAGTCGGACGCTTAACCGACTGAGCCACCCAGGTGCCCCATGTGTCTTTGGATCTAAAGTAAATCTCTATTAGATGGCATAAATATGGATTATGATTTTTTATCCATCCTGCCAATATCTTTTTTCTAACTGCAGAGTTTAAATCATTTACATTTAAAGTAGTTATTGATAAGGAAGGACTTAATTCTGACATTGTGTGGTTTGTTTTCTTTTTCTTTTTTAAGTTTATTTATTTATTTTGAGAGAGAGCTAGAGAGAGAGAGGGAGCATGGGTGAGGGGCAGAGAGAGAGAGGGAGAGAGAGAATCCCAAGCAGGCTCCATGCTGTCAGCACAGAGCCTGATGTGGGGCTCAATCCCACGAACAGTGAGATCATGACCTGAGCTGAAATCAAGAGTAGGACGCTTAACTGACTGAACCACCCAGGCACCCCTGTGGTTTGTTTTCTGTATGTCTTATATCTTTTTTTTTTTTTAATTTTTTTTAACGTTTATTTATTTTTTTGAGACAGAGAGAGACAGAGCATGAACAGGGGAAGGGCAGAGAGAGAGGGAGACACAGAATCTGAAACAGGCTCCAGGCTCTGAGCGGTCAGCACAGAGCCCGACGCGGGGCTTGAACTCACGGACCATGAGATCATGACCTGAGCCGAAGTCGGACGCTTAACCGACCGAGCCACCCAGGCGCCCCTGTATGTCTTATATCTTTTATGTTCTTCAATTTCTCCATATGGCCTTTTGTGTTGAATTAATTTTTTAATGCCATACCCTTTTGATTCCCTCCTCGTTTCCTTGATTGTATATCTTAAGTTTGTTTTCAGTAGTTGCTCTGGGGATTACAATTAATATCCTCAATTTATAGCAATCTCATTTGCATTGATACCAACTTATCTTTAATAGTAAAAAAAAGAATCTTCCCCTCTACGGCTTCATCCGCCTCACCTTTGGATTATCGCCAATTATATCTTTATATATTATGTGCTAATTAATATGTAATTTCTAATTATTCTTTTACGAAATTTTTTAACTCCTATAGGGAACAAGAAGAGAAACAAAGAGCCTCACATTTTGAAAATAACACATAACGGGGTCCTACACTCAAGAGTTCAAGGTGTAGTCTTGGCCGACGTTGAGGTTGTTCTCTGCATCGCACTGGTCTGAACGCATCTCCAGAGAGAACAAACGAACAGGCTTCATGAACGGGGGTGCAGGGTGCCTCACTCAACACCGTCCAGCGGAGAGTGGCTCCACCAGCTGACCAGACACCAGCCCATCTTTTCAGTCTGCCGACGGAAATACTGCACATTCCAATCTCAGGGAGCGCTTGCTGCTAGGTTTTCCTCACTCCCTCCCAGTTCCATGCCAGGATGATAAATTCTGCGCGGGTCATGGAAAAATTGTTGAGTTATACTACAGTGTGAAGAAGAAAGCATGCCGGTTCAGTATCTTGGATGTCTGAGTCCTGGATACTCAGCTTTCCAAATTGGTGACTTGCCATTTTGCTTACACGCTACTCTCTGTTAAGCCAAGCATCCAAAGACTGATTGGCTTTCAGTATTTTGGTGAAATCATGGTCTGAAAAGTTGAGGAGTGGATCTTGGAACATTGGTACCCAAGAGAGGTGCACCTACAAGAGCCCCATCTGCCTTGATAAGGATCACGTAAAGCTGAGACACGTGTGATAAATCTTCACATCATATCCGTAGCCCTTATTTCCAACCATATTAAAATTCATTTGACATTCCAAGTGCAAACTAACCCAAGCATTGAGCTCTGAGAGACATGTCAGGCATATCCAAGCCTCAGAGGTATACTTCATAGGCATATGATTAATGTCTGGTGAAGATTTACTCAAGTTAAGTTTTATTTGGAGGCGAAAACATGACACTGAGATGGAAATAAATCAAATGATTAAGAACAGAGTTGCTGTTATCACCACATAATCTGGAATAAATCAGTGGAACAGAATATTTATTTGAAAAAATGTGAGTCAGATTTTTGAGGTGTTATATATTAATTCAATTTGCATTCACTAACAGTTATTAAAAACTACTATGGGCAAGACTGGCCTAAGCAGTTGTTGTGCATCGGGATGTGTGTGTGTGTGTGTGTGTGTGTGTGTGTGTGTGTTGGGGGGTGAATAAAAGAATGTGTGAGAGATGCTACTTTCTGTCTTCAAAGAGCTTATGATACAGAAAGAGAGAGGAGCCATGCTTTAATCTAAGGCAAATGTGACGAATACTATAAAAAAAATTGGAACTGCTTCATGTGGGGGCCAGGAATGATACACTGCGTTGGTTTGAAGAAGCTGGGAAAAGCATTACAGAGAGAATGGTGAGATTTGAAGTCCGTAGACTTTCTAAGACCTCAGCTCATTGTTACCCGGTTTCCTACTGCACTCCTCCAAACGTAACCGCTCGCAACGACTTTACCGACGACACCCTTGTTGCTAAATGGAACAGGTACTTGTCCTTATCTAAACAAAATTCACACCACTTGTGGTTCTTCCCTTCCCTGCTTTCTTTGAAGATGATCCATTTTCAGCTTTAAAAAAAAATGATTTTATTTTATTTTTTTTAAGTTTATTTACTTATTTTGAGAGAGAGAGAGAGAGAGAGAGAGCAAGGAAGGGGTAGAGAGAGAGGGAGAGAGAGAGAGAATCCCAAGCAGGTTCTATGCTGTCAGCACAGAGCCCGGAATGGGGCTCAATCCCACGAACCGTGAGATCATGACCCGAGCCAAAGTCAAGAGTCTGACGCTTAACTGACTGAGCCATCCAGGGTGCCCCCATTTTCAGTTTTAACTCTCATCCCAGCAGGATGAGACCGTGCCCACCTGCTCAGGAGAGAGGGAGCCACTGTGCTGGGGTGCAGAAGTTAGCATCGTCACCTTGTACAACCACTCTTGGGATCATCTGGCTAAGATGCAGCTGTTAAAAATGGCACCTCCACAAAATGCATCACTTAGAGATGGGCATTCCAGAGAAGAGTAGGCCTGACTTACCGGGCTGGGGCCCCGTGGAGCCCATAGAAGAGACTCCAGACAGGGCCGGCACAGCAACAGAGGGGAGGCCATCATCAGTGCGTGGCGACGAAGAAGCAAACTGTGGTCTCAGCCTCCATTGGCAGCTGTACACAGCTCCCTTCACGTGGGCCACAGCGCGGGAACCATTGATTGTTCTTTCTCACTGCCCCTCTCCCCCGTCATAGGAACAATCTGAAATGGTGGTGGTGGCCAAGCTCTTCCCATCAGAGTTCCGTAAACTCACGTGGGGGTTTCTGGCGTTCCCTGCCTTACATACGTTTCCATTAAGAGTGCAGGTGACACTTGACCTTGGTCAACACTGGGACGCTCTGAACGCGGATATATCGCAAAGCGAGGCAGAAAAATCAGCTGATTTGGAAATCAGCTCGTAGTGGAGACTGACCCTCAGACATCAGTGCTGTGGATGGACTAAAGGTCTGAAAAGAGGGAACATTTGCAATACTATTGTATGAAATTCATTGACTCATTCATGAACACAGTTATTGAATGCCCGCTAACACGTCAGACTTTGAGAGACGATCGAATCACAATCTGAAGAGGGAACTCTGTTGTTACGGTTCGGTCTTGTTTAACCGTGCTGAGGGAAGCCCAGTACAAGGCACATCTCTGAATTAGGAGGTAGGATTCGTGGGGTGTGCTCCGGGGGAAGGTATGAGTTGTCTTGCCGATACCATGCATTAGACAGTCCTTCTTGGACTGAAGGGTTCTTGCTGTGTCATTAGAAGCACCCTGGGCAAATCATTTGACATTCCCAGGACTCACCTTTCTCCAATGAGAATCTTTGGTTTAGATTTGCGTTGCTAACGGTTGAGCTCTGTGAGGACGGAATGGGGAGCAGGGTGAAGGTCTGCACCATTTCGGCCATTTGGCACAAATGCAGGGTGCAGATTCTGCATTTTTAAAAGAACTTGATTCTGGGGGCCCCTGGGTGGCTCAGTCGGTTAAGCATCTGACTCTTGATTTTGGCTCAGGGTGCGTGAGTTGGAGCCCCACATCAGGGTCTGAGCTGATGGTGGAGCCTGCTTGGGATTCTCTCTCTCCTTCTCTCTCTGCCCCGCCCCCCCCCTTAGAATAAATAAATAAACTTTAAAAAATAATAATAATAGAAGGACTTGACTCTGTTCTGTTTCGAGACCTTCTACTGATGGCAGAAAGTTGAATTCGGGTCGAACCAGTTGCTTGACGCTTTTCTGGGTCAGTTCAGGGTTTCCTCTCCTCCTGGAGCTGCTGTCACTTAGACATCTCTGCCTACCTGTGCTGCCATCTCCTGAAACGAGCCTGCAGCCCTCCAGTCTCTGCCCAGCACCTCACACAGTCACTCTGTGTCCCCTTTGTCCTGATAAGAGGGCCACCTTGGCAGCCACCCTCGCTAAGTCACTGTGATGGAGTCTCATTTTTGGTGTTCATTTTTTTCTTCGTTGCTTGGCACACAGCACGCGTCAAGAAGTATTTGTTGGATAAATGAACCTTCCCTCTAGGTCATCAGAGAGGGGTTCATGAGAAGCTTGGGTGATTTCCCGTCACTCCGGGACCTTGGCCGTGAGGATAGGGACCTCTCTGGCCTCCGCTGTTCCGTTCCTCTCTGATTCTTCATTCTCACCTTGCGGGAGCTTCAGTAAGTCTGTGCCGCCTACGTCTGTTCCTGTGCCCCGTCTTTTTAAGGCAATTCACCCCATGTGGTGAAGATGTAGAATTTGCGGATCTGAATCAGGGATCCTCGGTGTTTTGTGGTTTCATAGACCCCGTTAAGAGTATCATGAATTTCTGAACACCTGCATGGCTCAGTCGGTGAAGCGACCGACTTCGGCTTGGTTCATGATCTCACAGTTCATGGGCTCGAGCCCCGCGTCGGGCTCGGTGCCGACAGCTCAGAGCCTGGAGCCTGCTTCCGATCCTGCGTCTCCCTCTCTCTGCGCCTCCCCTGCTTGTGCTCTGTGTCTCTCTGACTCTCAAAAAATAAAGGTTAATAAAAAAATTTTTTAACAATAGAATGTACTAACAACTGCAATACATTAGAATCACTGAGCAGAAAGTAACAGGAAAGACTTCTAGATGCCTTCATTTCTTTTTTTTTTTTTAATTTATTTTGAGAGAGAGAGAGAGCACACGCAAGCAGGGGAGGGGCAGAGAGAGAGGGGAACAGAATCCCAAGCAGTCTCCACGCGGTCAGCACAGAGCCTGATGTGGGGCTCGAACTCACAAACCGTGAGATCGTGATCTGAGCTGAAGTCAAGAGTCAGATGCTTAACTGACGGAGCCACCCAGGCGCCCCTGGACGCCTTCATTTCAGTGGCGAAGAAACGGAGACCCAAAGCGAATAGAAGACTTTCCGGGGACGTCAGTGAGGTGCAGGTGAAGGACGCTGTGCTCCACCTCCTGTTATGAGTCTCATGTGCCGAAGGTGCCATTTGGGTGGCACAGCACTGTCTGGGCTGGAAGGGCATGGTCTCCCTCCAGACAGCCGGCGCTTACCTGTCGCAAACTAGGTCGCTCAGACTCACCTGCTTAAGTCATTGGTTTTAGGACCAGAACTACTTTTTTTCTCCCTCCCTCCCCTCCCCCTTCTTTCCGTCTTTCTCTTTTTCTGTTTTCTTTCTGTTTCCTCTCCCCTCCTCCCTCCCTCCCCCTTCCTTCCTTCCCTTTCTTTTTCTTGCTTGCTTTTTTGTTTTCTTGATTCCTTTCGGTTTCTCTCCCTTTCGTTGCCTCTTTCTCTCTCGCTTCCCTGCTTTCCTTTCTTTCTTTCCTTCGTTCAGTTAGTTCTCCATAAGCGGAATGTAATTGCGGGTTTGGGGCCATTTCCCACCGTTGTCGGTGAGACCGTCCAGGAGCAGTCCCTGAGACCGGATTTGGGGTGAAAGTTGTCACGGAGCCGCAGCTCTGAAAGGAAGGGGGGAGGCCGCCTGGGCGGTGACGGAAGGTGAGCTGTGAAGGCCCCTCACAGTCCTGCCTCCCCACCGGGCGGCCGGAGCGAGCAGCGGCCCAGAGGCCTGGGCCTCGGGTACCACAACCCCAGAGGCCTCTCTTGCTGAGGGGAAACCAAAGAGGTAAGTGAGTCGGACAGATGAGAGCCCCCGTGGCTGCGGTTGGCCTTGGAGCACGGTTGACAGTGCTCGCCTTCCTCCTCTGTTACGCGTCCTAGGTGCTCCCTGTACTCAGAGGCCACCAGGCCTCAGCTGTGGGCCTGGTTACATGGCCCAGAGGCTTCCCTGGGGGACACGGTCCTTCCCAGGCTTGGGGTGCTTTCCCTGGCCGTTGTAGTCACAGCCGGGCAAGAGCCGTTGGAACATCTCTGTGGGGAGAGCTTGGGTCCCTCCAGGGCCCAGGATCAGCCACTGCCCTCAGGGAACAAGCATTTCTTTGTAGAAGTTGGCCAATCTCCTCATATTTGCCGCTGAGCTGTGAGGTGGGGCGCCTGAAGGGGTTTGGTGTCAGAATCTCTGGAACATCTGAGGACAAGTCAAGGCCCACAGACCAGTCAGCATCAGAAACCTCTCCTACCCAGTTCCGTGTGGAAAATCACAAAAGGAATGGGGTGGGGAAGGCCCTGGCTTCTGTCGTAGTCAGGGTGGTTGTGGGACCTGACCTGGTCCCCAGGGGATGGCGATGTCACGTGCTAATTCCAGCAAGCAGTCTCTGTCTTGGGTTAAGTTACTCTGCCCCCCCCAAAACGGCTGCCATCTTGGAGGGGTGTGCTTGAACCACACGGTGGGCGCCCTCAACAGCCTCAGAAACCATCCCTGATTCCTGCCTCAGGACACATAATAATTTGTTTGGAGAAGGTGAGATGGTGGCTGTCACCTCAGGAAAAAGTGGTGGCTAGACTTTACGTGTTTGAGGGCTGCTATCAGTGGGGAGCCCCTGAAGACGGGTGACCGGGGCAGACTGGCCATTTCAGGAAGAGACGATGCCGTTCGAGGTTCAGTCTGATTAAAACAAGGTCGTACGACACAGGATGAAGAACCCGCCTCTGCCTTCTCAGGAATGTACTTCTTGTACGGGAGGTACAGGCCCCGTACAGGAAGGAGGAGAAGGCAAGAGAAGAGGGGACCGACACTCACGACTCAGGGGGGGGGGCGGTGATTAGTGATCCTGTCTCGGAAGGGCAACACAGCAGTAAGTTTCCAGATCCTGAAAAATACTTACGCCCTTTGACTGTCACTCCATTTATAGTCTGTTTTAAGGAAATCAAAAGCGATGCCCACAGAGATTCATCATAGCTCTGCATGGACTAGCTCTTTGCGTATATTGAAAAAATCAAATAATAGGAAAACTGATATGTCCTTTAAGAGACATCTCTATGCCAGGACACTACACAGTCACTGGGAATTTGCTGAAGAATTCTTAATGATATGAAGCAATGTTTGATGACACTTTAAGGGGAAAAAAAGAAATATATATATTGTATATATATATGTATATGTATATAAGTATATGTATGTAATATATAAATATATACACATATAAGTATATACATACCCTGTAATTTCACATTGAAATATACACATTATAATGTCAACTATGTGAATTTATTTATATATGCCTATATGCATGTATTTATAGAAAAAACAGGTCCAGATTTGAAATTTGGAGCTGCTGGGATCACAATGTACTTTTACTTCTACAACCGAAAGGGAGGGAGAAAGACACCTTCCAAATTTTTGTATAACTCTAAGAAAATCTATACATTTTTTTCATAACTCTGAGAAAATCTATACATTCTGTCCAATTATTATCCAGTTATTTGGGCCAATTAAAACGAGGCCAATAATGTCAAAGTTGAATTAGCTACCCCATGTTGGATAAGGAGCTGTAAGTGTTGATAACGCCTGTATGATAAATACAATTTCTCACAAACAAGTGAGAAGTCTCTGAGGTCAGGGCATCCTCAAGGTTATAGAAAACCTCCACCTTAATTGTTTTTGGAACTTGTGGCCTTTGGTTTGTTAAACGATAAACTGAGTCATATCAGACATAATACAAATTTATCTGAGGGGCGCCTGGGTGGCTCAGTCAGCTGAAGGCTAGACTTCAGCTCAGGTCACGATGTCACGGTCCGTGAGTTCAAGTCCCTCACGGGGCTCGCCACTAACAGCACGAGAGTTTTCTTTGGATCCTCTGTCCGCGCCCCCCCCCCCCCGCCCCTCCCCTGCTTGGGCTCTCTCAAAAATAAATAAAACACTAAAATAAAGTGTTTATTGGAGCAAAAATCTGGCATCAGGCAGCACCAAGCCAGAAGTGGTTAGGAGGGCTCCACCGACAGGTGCAGGGGAAAGACTTCTGTAGAGAAGGAGCAAAGAAAGGATGTTATTGACTGGCTGCCGCTGAAAGCCTAGCTGGTTGTGACCGGCCGTCCTTGGGTTTTGACTTTGTAACCTGGAAGCATTTACAGGCTTCGGTTCTGGTTTGCTTACCAAAGGTTGCCAAGGCATGAGAACCACCTCAGCCTAAGGGCCTCCTGGTTTAACCATCTGAACAGGGTTTTTTTTGCTTTGTTTTGTTTTGTTTTTTTAACATTTATTTATTATTGAGAGACAGACATGGAGCGTGAGCAGGGGAGGGGTAGAGAGAGGAGGAGACACAGAATCCGAAGCGGGATCCAGGCTCCGAGCGGTCAGCCCAGAGCCCGACGCGGGGCTCGAACTCACAAACCGCGAGATCGTGACCTGAGCCGGAGTCGGTCGCTTAAACGACTGCGCCACCCAGGCGCCCCTCCCCCCATTTGAACAGGTTTCAATGATGATTTTAACTAAGGCTGAACAAGAGTGCCACACCATCTGCTCTTCATATGCTTCTACATTTCCTCCCAATTTTCTGGAGCAGGGACTTCTCTCGAATCCGTGCCTACCCCTCCGCCCTGCTTGGCTCCTTCTCCACTTTAGTTTCCAGAGGCTGGTTCTGGGCATGCCAGTCCTGGCTCAGGCTCTCCCGTGCCCCCGCGCCACTGGGGTCCAGTCCCGAAGCTGATGTGGCTGGACATTGGCCTCCTTTCCCAGCCCGGCCCCCAGGGCTTCCTCCCGGTGCCTGTTGTTCCTCTCCTGTTGACAACTGCTCATTATCCTGGTCTTGGTATTAGATTCCTCAGAGCCGACTGATTTCCTCAGAGGTGCCTGCCTGGTCCCCAGTCTAAATAGGGGGACACATCCCCTCTGTTCTCGCTCGCAGCCGTCTCCACTTTCCCTCCGGGACTTGACAATTTATCATCATGTTTTTGTTTTGGGCATTTTGCTCGCCTCTCCCCAAGGCTGGGAGCTCACTGCCCTGCACCCAGCCCCCCACACAGCACTTGGTAAACAGTAGTTGCTCAGTTTGTGCGTGAACCATCTATATGACAAATGGAATACTGCACCGTAGGAAGAAGCCTATCAAGGAAGAGATGATAGTATTGTTCAGCAGCCTTTATCTCTGACAGGTTGGATTATGGGTGGTTTTCATTTCCTATGTAAATATCGATGTCCTATCCGATTTTTCTGCGATGAGAATCAATAACTCTTGTAATTAAAAAAAGGAAAGCCAACCAGGAAAGGGCATCCACCGCTGAAGTGTCAGTAGAGAGGAGAGGGATTCCGGGACCCCAATCCCTGGTGAACCTCGGGAAAATCTTAGCGGGGGGGGGTCCCTGAAGCAGGGGGGTGCTTCAGGGTGTCCGTGAGGCATGGAAGGGGGGCGCCGCGCCGGGCTGCTGCTATGGCCCCGAGGACCCTTGGGCTTGAGCAGGACAGGCGGTGCTCACCTACAGAATAGGAGGCGGACAGGCGAGCCGTGGAAAAGACGGGACACTCTGGGGTTGAATCGGCCTCTTTTTTAAGTAGTCAAGAGGGAGGGAATGAGTTACCTTCTTCCTTCTTCAGGCAGGCGGTCCGGCAGGTGTGAGCTGGGTTAGTAAGATGCCTCCTATAAAGGATGATGATTTGCACTGTGGTTCGTGGGGCAAAACCCTCTCTCCAGCTGAGTTTTCCATGCAGAAGACGGTGTGAATAAATGCCTATTTGATGACCTGGCTATGAAGACAAAATGAGATCATGCATTTGAGTCAAGGGCTTGATGCGACAGGTCCTGACACATGGTTTGTGCCCAATTGCTTACTTCAGTAACCAGCAACAAGGGTGTGGGGTCAGTGCCTCACAAGAGAGAGGACTTCGAGATTGGACGGCCCTCTGCCACCATCAAGCATAATTTGGTTTCGAATCACATTTGGGGGCCATTGTCTGGAAGCACTCACTGGTCTGTAATTGTCTATGCCAGACTTTCTCATGACCTAAGTTTTCAAGCTGAGCGCTTGTTTTCCGGTCACCTGCCAACGTCCGCTTTTTCAACGCCACTCAGCGATTCCCGTCGCCTCGCTAATTTAGGTGAATAAAACACAGATGGATTCTCTTAAAAATTTCCATCAGTGCAAACGGGTTTCTGGAGTTGAAGGTCATGGCCTTGTTTTGGTCACTGATTTGCGGGTGGACGTCATGAAATGTCACTTCCAGTAGCAGATTTGTTTTTTTTCTAGAACTTTCGACCCTCAAGCGGAGTCTTTGCTCTTCCTTTCAGGGAAGGAGACGATGAAAGTGACAGTTTGCACTCTTGCTGGCGTTCATGTGCACTGCTGGACAAATTGAAAGCAGAGCGGAAGGCGGCACCTCCTTGGACTGTCAAAGGCGCATGGATGATTGACATCATCTGAATCGTCAAGCCGGTCGTCGCGACGCAGGAAGAAACCTGGGAGCAGCACAGAAGGAAAAGGGCGGCAAACAGAAGAGTGTGGGGTGGCTGGGTCGTGTCCCTGCCTCCTTCTGATCTTCAGGGGAGAGACCCAAGGACAGGCGAAAGTAGGGGGGGAAGACGACAGGGTCTTGGCCGAAGCCTTTGGCTCTGGCTTGAGAGTCTTGGAAATGCTCCGACAGCTCCTTGTTCGTCAGTTTCGCAAACAAGCAACCAGCTCAGAAAGACCAATTATTTATGCTGGTAAATGACAGAGATAAATTAAGGTGGGGCAGCGAGGACGCATTACATTTTAGTGATAATTTCTGGCATAAACGTAAAATGGAGCATACAGTGCCCAGGCTTGGCACCTGGGGCGTCCCCAGTAACATCACGGCCATCTCACCTGCTCCCGTAAATGTGCTTGGAGACCCCGGGCCAACAGGGGAGAAGGTTGGAGGCGTTCTGCAGGTGTCACTGTAATTAACAGGCTAGGTAAAGTTGGGGTGCGTGGATGATGAGATAGGGGGAACAGACCCCAAAAGCCAGGCAATGGAGTCTAAATGGACCTTCAAAAAAACCGGGGAAACATGTATAGAAAATTCAGCTTTGGAAGCCCAAAGAGAGAATCAGGAAGGAGACACAGGGTACCCGGGATCAGGCATCACCTCTGGGTTTGCTATGGGCCCCCAGCAGGGGCGGGTAAGTGGGATGACTGTGCTCAAAAGGCCAGGGTGGAGGTCAAGGGTCCTTCCGGGTCACGGTAGCCGGAAGGCAAAATGTCCACATGCTCAGGATTCGGGTCTTTGTGTCCAGCCGAGTAGATATGCTCCTGTTGCTTTGTGCTATGATTTCCTCACAGTTTACCATCTGGGGGGGGGGGCGCACATTCAGGAGCATTTGTGGGCACCAACCAGGTGCCCCGACACCCAGTGACTCATGGCCCTGCGGTGGCTAGCATCTGACTTCGCATCCGGGAACCGCTTCGGAAAGATCCCGCGCCCTCACAGGACATCCTCACACTTCCTGTCCTTTGCCAAAGTGGTGCCGTAAGAGCCTGGGTGGTGGAGCCGGTCAGCAGGGGCACAAGCCTGGCTCTGCTATCCCTAGCTCTGTGACCCAGGGCAAATGGCGTAACCTCTCTGTGCTGCGGTTTCCGCTTCCATAAAACGGTGATAAGGAGTACCCCACCTCCCAGGGTTGTCGTTAGGAATACATGCGGTAATATTTACGTGACCTTCAGACAGAGCTTGTAGAAGTGTTCAATAAACCCCGTCCATCAGTGCTTGAAAGCCCTGCAGGGTGTTTGGGATTCTTTGTAACCAAACACACACAACATCAGTAACAGCGGAGACGGCCGGCTCGCAGGGTGCGTCAGAGTCCCCAGCTGAAACTCTGAGGACTTTCACCAGGAGATGAAGCTTAGCCCTTTGTTCACGCAGAATTTCCATCAGCCGTTTGATTCCAGCCCCTGCTTCCAAGCCCGTCTGCCGCTAAGCCATCTGGAATTGGGAATTGGTCTCCGTGGTCTCCAGGAGGGATCCCTCCTGGGATAGTTTATTCTAATCACACTGGCTTGTTTTGATTCCCCGCTGCTGGGCAGCACTCACTGAACTTTCTCGTCCTTTTTTGTTCTTCTTCCTATCCGGCTCAGTTCAAGGAGCCCCTTTGGGACCAGGCAGGGCAGTTCACAAAGGCACATGACAAAAGAGCATGAGCGAGTGGCCGAGAGGTGAAATGGTCCCCCACCTTCACTTTGGGAAGCCCTGAGGGTCCAAGTGGAGCCTGCTGAGTGAGGATCTGGACGGCAGTGTTGCTTCTGCAGAGAGGGGGCTTGGCAGGTGCTCCGACGTGCAGACCCAGCCCATGACGTGCCATAGTGTCACTTTGGCCACGCTGAGGACTGCCTTAGCCTCTCACCCCATCTCGGCACATCTCCTCTCCCGTCCCCCGCCTTGATGTGAGGAGGAGGGATGGGGAGGGCTGGCACCTTGTTGGTGAGGCTCCTAGCCTAGAAGTCTCTGGAATTTGCCTGGCAGAATGTGAGGTAAAGGTCATTTGATGAGTTTGTAGAAAAGCTTTTCAGCCCAGGAACGGTTGTGGCCTCACCTCGAACAAATGCTGCGAGGTCCAGGCAATCATTTTATTTTACTTTGGTTCCGTCCAGACTCCGAGGGAGCCACCGGAAGGCTGTGCTCGCTGCGCAGTAGTCCAGCCGGCAGGTGGGCCAAGTCGGGCTCGCCTTGGCACAGCACTTCCTTCCAGAGCTTCGATGGGACCGCTTTCTCTGTGGAAAGATGCCGCTTTGAGGTCATAATTGTTCTAATATTTATTTTCTCGAAAGCATAGAGGAGGCCAGTATCAGAAACCACCAAGAGGTGCTCCCTCGACGTGTTTTTGGTAATTGGTCAGGTGGGTTTGCTAACCTCGTTCCTGGAGGATCACCTGACCTACCTCACTCGTCTGTAAAGCAAGAGACCTTGAAGCGTCCACTGTCAAGGCAGCCAAGCAGAAGGCACTGGCGTTTTCAGATTTGTGTTGTGCTGGGAACGAACACAACCCCTTACCTGCATGCGGTCCGGTGTCTCTCTCTCTGTTTTTGAACCATAAATGCTTTTGTTTTTCAAAACTGGATATCCACAAACATATATTTATATATATTTAAAAAACATAAATAATAAGAAGAACACATGGCTACCTACCCCCCCCCCCCCGCCCCTTCCATCAGCTTAAGGAAAAGTTCATTACCAAGCCCTTCAGAGATCCCTGGGCCTCTCTGTAAGCCCTCCTCCTCCCTAGCCTTCGAGGTAGCCACCACCTTGAATTTTGTGTTTAGCAGACCTTGCTTTTCTTTATGGTTTCCTCCAGATGCTTCCCTAATCAATATATTCAGTTGGGCATGCTTTTACAGTTTCTATAAATGGAATCACATCGTAAGCGTTCATCGGCAACGTATATTTCAAATATCAAGATTATTTTTCCAAAGATCCAGCCACACTGACGATTTTCGCTGAGTTCCTTCTTAACCTCTACCATGGGATGAGCCACTGGACAGGTAATTTACTTACCTTTTTTCTGGTGGATGGTTATTGAGTTTGGCTCCATTTTCTTGTCTGCCTCCAGTGTGACCATGGACACACTTCCGGAACTCCCGGGCACAGGGAATGGTTTCTCTAGGGTGCCAGTTCTTCAACTCTTTCTGTGCCAGGACCACTTTATGCCTTTTTTTTTTTTTTTTTTTTGCATTGAGAAATCTTTTATTTAGACTTTATCCACTTAGGAACCTATAGACTTGGTCTAGGCATACTCCATGCAAGGTAAAAGTAACTGCATGCTCTTTTCAGGGGCCGATCAGGTAGCCCTCTGGTGAAAAGTGGTGTCTTGGGACCCCAGGTTACTATTTATTTTATTAAAAAATTTTTTTAACGTTTATTTTTGAGACACAGGGAAACAGAGTGTGAGTGGGGGAGGGGCAGAGAGAGAGAGAGAGAGAGAGAGGGAGAGAGAATCCCAAGCAGGCTCTGTGCTGTCAGTGCAGAGCCCAATGCAGGACTTGATCTCATAACCCTGAGATCATGTCCTGAGCTGAAATCGAGTCAGTTTCTTAACCGACCAAGCCACCCAGGCACCCCACATCTTTCTTAAAAAAAATTTTTTTTAATTTTAATGTTTATTTATTTTTGAGAGAGAGAGAAACAGAGCACAAGCAAGGGAGGGGCAGAGAGAGAGGGAGAGAGAGAGAATCCCAAGCAGGCTCCCTGCCCAGCTCCAAGCCCAATGTGGGGTTCCATCCCATGAACCATGAGATCATGACCTGAGCCGACATCGAGTCTGACGCTCAACTGACTGAGCCACCCAGGCGCCCCATAAGAGGTCGTTTTTAAAAGGAACCTTTTGCATTATGTTACATCAAAGTACATTGTATTTATGTGGATCTTATTATACCCATGATTTTCATAAATTGGTCATTTGGAAAATATTAGTTCCCCGAGTTATGCAGATCTTTCGAATATTGACACATTTCATTAACAACACCAAAAAAAGTAATTTATATCACTCCTAACCTCATTAGAAAAGTCTTCAAATATTGGGGCTCATGGTAGCAGAAGCAAATTTTTACAGTTCTAATTTTTGCTTGAAAGCTCAAAGTTGATTATTTGTAAAAAGTATTGTCAGTTCCTTTTATTTTTTAAGCGACAGGCTCACTGGGTGATTTTCAAAAAGATGCCAACGTGCTTTTAAGTAAAATTGGTATCCCCTGAAAAACAAAGCTCGTTCGTTTTTAAAAGAATTTTCCTTGATGAAACCATCACACGCAGCACAAGTGGTTTATGCTTCCCGGTTAGTCACACAGACCATTACAAAGACATGCACTGCAAGGCTTAGAGATAGTAAAATGAGTAGCTTTTACCCCGCCGACAATGAGGCGAAACGCTTATGTGAAACTGACTCGTGACTTGTTAGGGGCAAGCACTCGGTGATGATGAACAAGGGACCAATGACCACGAGTGTGGTTGGGGCCATCACCTTGCTTTGGGCTAAGCACCTGTCTTTACCCCGCCGTTGCTTCAGTGCAAATGTCAACGCAGTGAAAAAGGCAAACCCATGCCTTAAAATGATTACAAAAATAATTCTGACCCGGAGGACCCCTTGAACGTGTCTTTAGGGACCCCAGCGTCTGCCAGAGCGCACGTTGAGAACCACAGCTCTAGGGCACAGAGTTGGAATCGCTGGACTGTATGGTGTGTTTACGCTCAACTTCAGAACCAGAGCCACATTGTTTCCCAGAACGGATGTGGCAGCGTAAACTTCCACCAGCAGCGTGCGAATCCTGGTTTGTTTAATCCCTCCCTAAACTTGATGCGGTCATAGATTTCTCTTCTTGAATTTGTGCCATTCTAGTGAGTCTATACTGAGGAATAAATTTGTATGGATTTACTGTGTAGTGATAAGATTTTAAAACTTGATTGAAATGTGTTAAAGAAGCCTTCGGCTAATGGAGGTAACATGTTGATTGCCTACTTGCGTTCTTATATAGGAATAACGCCTGCTGGAAGGGTCAGAGGTTTATGCAAGTTCTATTATTTAATGTTCTCAACAATTTTATGAGGTAGTTGCTACCTTTGCTTCCATTTCATCCCCAAGAACTGAAGCTTAGTGAAGTTAAGAAACTTGCTCAAGGTCTCATGATGTGAAAGAATGCAGTGGTCCAGGACAGAGTTGGTGGTAGACTAGCCATTTGGATGCTTTCAGCCTGGCTTTGAAATTTCAGGGCTACCTTATCCCGATTACTTACAGTGATTCCTTAAGAAAGGACAGGGGAGGGGCGCCTGGGTGGCTCAGTCAGTTAAGCGTCTGCCTTCAGCTCAGGTCATGATCTCACTGTTGGTGAGTTCAAGCCCCACATCAGGCTCTGTGCTGACAGCTGGATCCTGGAGCCTGCTTCAGATTCCGTGTCTCCCCCTCTCTCTGCCCCTCTCATGCTCTGCTTCTCAATGATAAATAAACGTTAAAAAAAAAAAAGGACAAGGGAGAAGGGCATGTTTATGTTCATTAAAGGAATTATAGGCTTCAGAACCTCACAATATACTCATTAAGCTGACCTCATAGATGATATCCAGTTGTAAGGCTTTTTTGTTTCCTAAGACTTAAAGAAATCATATGAAAGCTACATAAACCCTCTTGTACAAAACGCCTGTTCGTAGTGAACAATCTTGTATTAATTCTGTATAGTAGCTACACTTATTGAGGTGATCGCAAAGTGTACAAAGCTTGCAGCACTGTGTTGAACACATGAAACTAATATATTATGTGTCAATTATACTTCAATAAAGAAAAAAGCCTGTCTGGAGTGAAGACACCATTTTCACCACTTGTAGCTTAGAGCTTGTGCCTTCAGTCCCCTTGAGAGCTCCCAGCAAGTGAGTAGGAGCGGAAGTTAAATCATGACCTGTGTGCCCAGTCAATGAATGTGTCCCAGGGGGGATCAAATGGTCCCTAATGGAAACCGTCTACATGCTCCTGAGACCCGACATCGTCCAAGAGCCCCTCTTCCCTCATCGCAAATCTTGGCTGTCCCATCGAGGAAGCGGAATATCAGGAAATACCGACTTGAGGGACTGCTTTAAGCAAGGAGGGGTCCTGCCCATGTTTGCCTTAAATGGGGCAGACACGGAGCCAGAAAAACGAGGGAGCCTCAGAGACGTGGAAACACGTTCAAGAGCAAACAGGAAAAGTTGTATAGTTGTCTTCCTACATTTGAAACTTGAGATCACATCCTCCAATCCCCTGTCCTGTTCTCATTTCCAAGACCTTTCCAGAGGAAGATTTGTCAGGGTCTAAAAGCCATGTGAAGTGTTCCAAGCCATGGTGCAGGAACAGTGAAGTGGACATTTGTCTAGTTACGCGGTCCTTCATGTTGCTGTTTGAAAACCAACGGTTTTGTTTCTAATTGTTTCTCTTTTTCTCTCCTTTTTTTTTTTTTTTTTTTTGTGTGTGTGTGCTTTCACGCTCTCAGCCTCCCACTTTAAAAAGACATCTGGTGAACTGCCCATTATTTAAATCATCCTTTCCATGGCAAAGTCCCGTGCCTTCAGTGATTCCATTTTCGGAGGAAATAAGACAGTCAATTTCTTATTTGCACATAGTGTCTTGATGCATTAATAAAACAATCCAGAATGACTAATCATTATTTTCGAGGTATAAATTAGATGTCTCCTAGCTGTAGTCATTAATGCCAAGTAAAAATGAGACTAAATGGAGATATTAGCCATAATGCCATTGCAGAGTTCCTCGGGGATATACATTGCACTTTAATAAAGCAATAACGTAGGAGAATTTTGGCATAGCATTATTGCTTTAGAGAAAATTCAATCTTATTTCCCATTCACACATCTGAAAATATGTTTAGACTTATTACTTTTATTCTCAAATTTGGCTATCAACTTTTAATTATTACTGTTATTAGCCTTCCTGATATACTTGTGCTTCATATATACTTTGGTGTTTCCGTCCCTGAACTCCACAGCCCTTGGGAGTCACTTTTGTCTTTAATTTCTAAACAAAATAATTGAGTCTTTATCTTCTACGACTACAGCAAGTTTGGTCCCATCCTGAAGAGTGTCTCTGAAGGTCCCGGGTTGTGGTGAGGGTTTTTCCCCGGTTGTTACCTCTTCCCTCTTATTTCCAGTGACTTCTAGCTGTTTGCCGTCCATATCTGGCCACACACGATGTCACTATCTCTGTGAATCTCTCCATCCATTTAATCCTCACTCTAAGTGCTGAACTGGTCCCATCCCCCTTAGTCCACAAAACAGAGCGAGTGAGAACCAGGCTGGTGTGGAAGCTGAGAGTTGGCACAGCGGGAGTTCAATCCAGAGCGGGAGATGGTTTATACCTCTCTGTCCTCATAGTCATGGCCCACACCCTCAGAATCCTTCCCTATCCCTCCGCCATTGCCCCCTCAAATGCCTCCTCAGGGTAGTGTGTTTCCTAATCATGCCTTCCCTCCCCACAGAACATGGGGATGCCAGCTACCCGATAACACCTGTCAGTGGGAACCCCACCATTCATCCCTACAGTGATGAATTCCTCCACGAGAGAGGTTAACTTCTTCCATATTTAAGCGTATTTAACTTCTTCCCATATTTAAGCATATTTAACTTCTTCCATATTTAATGAACATAATTGGAAGTGGGTGCTTTTGGATTATTTCACCAAACTTTAAGATCTGGCTTATACCTGTACCAGCAAAATTGATCGTAAAAGTAGTCCCTCCAAGGAGAAAGATAAAGTCTTCCGATGGATAGATTTCAGCTATTGGCCTGAATGCATGAATGATTGGAGTTTTGAAAACGGCACACATTAATCAAAGGATAAATAGTTAACACTGAAGTTAACGCGGATAGTAATGTGGTAGGGTCCCCTCCCTAAAGAGAGAAGAAAAAGAGGGAAAAAAACCCCTTCAAGGTAACCTGGCTATGGGTCCACGTGACAACATCCCTCGTGACCTTGTAAACTAAGACCACTTAATTAGACTAGATGTTTGTGCGTGTTACCATATATGGGAGACAAAGAAATAGAACGTCTAAAAAAACTACATCATGGGACATTCGGGGCTCCGTTCTTCCGGTAGGAAACCACTGAACAGTGCCGGCAGGAATAAAATTGTTTTCTGGAACAAAAAGCCTCGGTGTGACTACTCTGTGGGAGAATCCTGCTACGTTATTTGGGGGGCTCACGTCTGGGACGCGGAGACGGTGCGTTTCCACCTCCTTTGCCACTGGGGATGTGAACCTCCAGGAGAGGTGGCTCACCTGGCACCAGTGGACCCCTTGATCCGCAGGAGACCAGCCCTCCTGGAGCCAGGGTGAGGAACCCATGTGTGCCAATGGAACCCATGAGGCCCAGGAACCGGCTGGCTCAGGGAGTGCCCTGTCAGACTGGTAAGAACCCGGGTTTGTTTTGGCCAACCTGCCCCTAAGAGGCAGAGGGAAGCCTGATCACCTCCCAGAGTTGCCCTAGTAGGTCCACTAGGGACGAGGAACGAAGCCGCAACTCTAAGGCGCTGGGTGCTGGGCCGTGGGTTGGAGTCGCCTTGGGACTGTGTGTGGGGACTTGTCTCTTGTTCATTTCCTGGGTCAATGACTATGATCATTGGAGCCAACTGTCTCTGGTTGGTCTACCTCAGAACGGGGACTTTAAGGAGTATTCCCAAGCAGCTGCCGAAACTCCTTTTGTTTTGGGGAAACTCCCTGTCTTCTCTGGACTGACACGGACTGGAGGGGGGTGGGGACAAAACAAAACAGAACAGAACAAAAGAAACCTGGAGTCTGCTCCTCTGTCTGACCTAAGATTTAAAACAAGGAATTCTCTTTCTCTGCCTTCTGCTGGCACCTCGCCTCTTCTGCCTGCCCTTCCCACCCCCCCCCCAACCTCCTATTTCTGCCCCACTTGGGGGGCGGCCTGCACAACTGGCTCCCCAATGTCTCAGGCACCGTCAGCTCCTCCTCCCACCCTAGATGTCGAGGAGCGAAGACCCCCGATGTCAGATTTCCCCACCAACGTTCCAGGTAAAAATTAACCACAGGGAACAAAGTGTCTTCCGTGGACCCAAGTAAAACGCAGTCGGTGTTTAAGCTGATTTAAGTTTGCTGGTTTGAGACAGGCAATGTTTATCAACATTAAAAAAAAAATTATTCTACCTAGATTTACTGAACGTCAAATAAGCTCATGTCATCTCTGTTCCAATTTGTTAACAAAAAGATGACTTAAAGTGATGGTTAACTTTGTCTCATCGTTTTCCTGGGTAGTTGTTAAGGTAGCTCTCAAAGTCCTCGGTAACCGAAAACGTTAAAGTTTTGCTTGCACGATAAATTGAGATGGAATGTATTGGATGTCATGCAAGACGAGAGAAAAAAAATTCTGATGTAACATAGAGTTCACAGTTGGTTACTACTTACTTTTCACTGGAGACCAATGTTTCTAAGAGTTAAAATTCGGCTAAATGTAGTTCAGACGGATAAAAATAAAAAAGCAACTCTGTATGTAGAAAAGTAGGAGATATAAAAAAATACATAAGAAATTGATTTTTTTTTTTTTTTTTGGCTGAAGGTAAAAGAAAGTAATTTTGTCCTAAATGAGACTGGTTATTTGGAAAGAAAGGGCTTGGGACAAAATCTAAATGCAAAGAAAAGTTGTAGAAGGTTTGTGAAGGAAAATGTTTAAAAAGAAATTTTATGTGTGGTCAAGACGGGTTAAAGTTAAAATAAATGGATTTTTAAAGTACACTGAATTCCTCTTCCTTTGATCCAAAGCCTGGGAACATGATGGCAACACCCTTGGTGCCGGCCGCCCAATCCTCCTGCGTTGTTCCTGTTCAGCAGAGGAACGAATGTCTCTGCCACTGAGGGAGGGAGGATATACGAAGGGCTTTTACTAAGATACGTGGGAGCCATTTTACTAAACTCAGCCCACCGTGTGCCACACATGGATGTCTACATGGCCGGGACATATTTATGTGGGCATTGTTGAAAAAGGCAGGGGAATAGACCTTGACTTTGGCCCTTTATCCCCCTCCCTCAATGGCCAGTGATCAATATGTAAGTTACTGTTGGGCCAAAATAAAATTAGTGTGTCCTAGGACACCCAGGGGGGTCTTGCTTGGTCACAGTCCATTCCCCCAAGGTCCTCGAGGTGGGAAACGGAGGAGTAGGAAAAAACAGGAAAGACCAGGCCAGCTCTCAGAGGTCGGGTCAAGCTTGGGTGAGAATACTCCCAGCACCTCGAGAGACCGACAGGGTTTTTGACTGCCAGTCGCATAGCGTAGGAGATAAGGTTTTCTCCTGAGACCAGAGCTACCTTTTCTGTCCTCCTTTCCACTCCAGGCCAAGTATCCAAACACAGCATGATGATCAGAGGCATCTCCGGAAAACTAACTAAAGTTTTCTCTCAGCCCCTGGGCTGTATATAAGGAAACCTAATTTTTTCTCATTCTTTCCTGATAATGCCAGAGAGCCCTACTCCCTGGGACATGGTAACTAAATTAGAGACCGTGGTGCTGCTAACTCCAGGACAGATAAACAATTATGTGAGTTTTTAAAAACTCCTAGATATCGTAGGCTGTAGATACCAGCGTTCAGGAAAATAGTTTGCGTGCTATATCGGTTATTAAAGGAGACTCAATCCCACCTACTCCCCCCTATGCCCCTCCCCCAGCCCCCAAATAATCGGGCTTCTGAACACTGTCTTCAGCCCCCGGAATGGTTACAAACAGAGCAGGGCATTTACTACTACCAAGCTCACAGAGCTAAAAGATCATTAAAACGCAGCATCAGGCCTTTCTCATTTAGGGAGGGACAAAACTTACCAAATGGCCCGAAGGATGTTTACGAGACAAAGATTTTGTCAAGGACAGTTCTGCGAGGAGTGTCAGCCTGTGAAGCACGTCTTAGAAACAATCCTTTCAACCACAGACTTGCTCTCCCAGGCCATCAGGGGACTGGAGGCTGTCCAAGAAAGACTGACAACTAGGTGTCACTCATGTGCCAAGGTCAAAGAAATTCCAACGTCTATTGGTATGAGGCAGTACTTGTACTAATTGGGGAAAAGCCTTCCCCTACAAAACAGAAAAGGCACAAAAAGTAATAAAAATTCTGCTTTATAAAATAATGCCCAGATTTGGCTTACCTAAAAAGTTGCAAATGAATAACGGTGCATGGCTGCTTTGGCCCTTTCTCTGGTAGCTCTCCTGGCTCTTGGAAAAGTTTTACACCTCCAAATAAAGCAGATTGTCTGCTTATGCTCGGCAAAACCCCAAATAACACCGCACAAGCATTACATGCTTAAGATTTTTTTTTAAAATTAATTTAGGGCCAAACTCTTGGAAATAGAGCCACCATTGGTTACTTACTGCTCTCTTGCTTCTCCATCACCTGGGTTATGAGAGATTCCCTGACATGTGTTGTTTACAAAGTCAACATCTCTCGGGGCACCTCGGTGGCTCAGTCAGTTAAGCGTCCGACTTCAGCTCAGGTCACGATCTCGCGGTCCAGGAGTTTGAGCCCCGCGTCGGCCTCTGGGCTGATGGCTCGGAGCCTGGAGCCTGCTTCCAATTCTGTGTCTCCCTCTCTCTCTTCCCCTCCCCCGTTCATGCTCTGTCTCTCTCGGTCTCAAAAATAAATAAAACGTTAAAAAAAAATTAAAAAAAAAAGTCAACGTCTCTCCTAGATTGTTTGACAGGTTTGAAAACTGTGGATATTATCTTAAGATGCCACCTTGTTGGTCAGTGTAATCTTTACTTTGTGTTTTTCTCTGTGTGTCTGCTGATGTTTATGCCACCTCCTGTCTGCTGCCAGCCTTCCTGTAGAAACATGCTGCGGGCCACTCGACCGACCCGTGGGTAGACTCTAACTGCTGTACCCCTACACCGCCCCTTGTCAGCTTGAAGGAGCCACAACGGTCATCGTCCCTGTTCCCTGACGGCAGTTATAGGCCCTGTTCCTGGGGAGGAATAAACAGGGAAAGGGTTAACATGAGGCAGGGAGAGATAAGGGACCTTCTGGAAGGCTGACCGCAGCTGCAGGCAGGAGGCTGAAGAAGCAGATGGGCTTGTCCCCTTACAGGATCCTTGATGGGCACCCTCTCCCCACTATCAAGGGCATCAGGCGGGGGATAAAGAGAGAATTCTGAAAGCAGCTAGGGATAAACATACTCTAACATATAAAGGGAGACCGATAAGACTCATGACGAATCTGTCTACTGAAACTTGGCAGGCCAGAAAAGAATGGCAGGAAATCTTCAATGTGATGAACAGAAAAAAAATGCAGCTGAGAATCCTTTATCCAGCAAGTCTGTCATTTAGAATAGAAAGAGAGATAAGGGTCTTCCCAAATAAACAAAAACTGAAGGAATTCATCACCTCTAAACCAGCCCTACAAGAGATCTAAGGGGGATCCTGTGAGACAAAGTACCAGAGACATCGCTACAAGCATGAAACCCACGGACATCACAATGACTCTAAACCCATATCTTTCTATAATAACACTGAATGCAAATGGACTAAATGCACCAACCAAAAGACATGGGGTATCAGAATGGACAAAAAAACAAGACCCATCTATTTGCTGTCTACAAGAGACTCATTTTATTAAAATTTTTTTTCAACGTTTACCCATTTTTGGGACAGAGAGACACAGAGCATGAACGGGGGAGGGGCAGAGAGAGAGGGAGACACAGAATCGGAAACAGGCTCCAGGCTCCGAGCCATCAGCCCAGAGCCTGACGCAGGGCTCGAACTCACGGACCGCGAGATCGTGACCTGGCTGAAGTCGGACGCTTAACCGACTGTGCCACCCAGGCGTCCCAAGAGACTCATTTTAGACCTGAGGACACTTCAGATTGAAAGTGAGGAGATGGAGAACTATCTATCATGCTACTAGAAGTCAAAAGAAAGCTGGAGTAGCCATAACTTATATCAGACAAACTAGACTTTAAATTAAAGGCTGTAACAAGAGGTGAAGAAGGGCATTATATAGTAATTACAGGGTCTATCCATCAGGAAGAGCTAACAATTATAAATGTCTATGTGCCGAATACGGGAGCCCCCAAATATATAAAACAATTACTCACAAACATAAGCAACCTTATTGATAAGAATGTGGTAATTGCAGGGACTTTAATACTCCACTTACAACATTGGATAGATCATCTAGACACAGGATCAATAAAGAAACAGGGGCCCTGGATGATACATTGGATCAGATGGACTTGACAGATATATTTAGAACTCTGCATCTCAAAGCAACAGAGTATAATTTCTTCTCGAGTGCACATGGAACCTTCTCCAAGATAGACCACATACTGGGTCACAAAACAGCCCTTCATAAGTATACAAGAATTGAGATCATACCATGCATACTTTCAGACCACAATGCTATAAAGCTTGAAATCAACCACAGGAAAAAGTCTGGAAAAACTCCAAAAGCAGGGAGGTTAAAGAACACCCTACTAAAGAATGAATGGGTCAACCAATTAGAGAAGAAATTAAAAAATATATGGAAACAAATGAAAATGAAAATACAACAATCCAAACACTTTGGGATGCAGTGAAGGCAGTCCTGAGAGGAAAATACATTGCAATCCAGGCCTATCTCAAGAAACAAGAAAAATCCCAAATACAAAATCTAACAGCACACCTAAAGGAAAGAGAAGCAGAGCAGCAAAGACACCCCAAACCCAGCAGAAGAAGAGAAATAAGAAAGATCAGAGCAGAAATAAACAATATAGAATCTAAAAAAACTGTAGAGCAGATCAATGAAACCAAGAGTTGGTTTTTTGAAAAAATAAACAAAATTGATAAACCTCTAGCCAGGCTTCTCAAAAAGAAAAGGGAGATGACCCAAATAGATAAAATCATGAATGAAAATGGAATTATTACAACCAATCCCTCAGAGATACAAGCAATTCTCAGGGAATACTATGAAAAATTATATTCCAACAAACTGGACAACCTGGAAGAAATGGACAAATTCCTAAACACCCACACACTTCCAGAACTCAAACAGGAAGAAATAGAAAGCTTGAACAGAAATTGAACCAGTTATCAAAAATCTCCCAACAAATAAGAGTCCAGGACCAGATGGCTTCCCAGGGGAGTTCTACCAGACGTTTAAAGCAGAGATAATACCTATCCTTCTCAAGCTATTCCAAGAAATAGAAAGGGAAGGAAAACTTCCAGACTCATTGTATGAAGCCAGCATTACTTTGATTCTTAAACCAGAGACCCAGTAAAAAAAGAGAACTACAGGCCAATATCCCTGATGAATATGGATGCAAAAATTCTCAATAAGATACTAGCAAATTGAATTCAACAGCTTATAAAAAAAACTATTCACCATGATCAAGTGGGATTCATTCCTGGGCTGCAGGGCTGGTTCAACATTCGCAAATCAATCGTGATACATCACATTAATAAAAGAAAAGATAAGAACCATATGATCCTGTCAATCGATGCAGAACAGGCATTTGACAAAATCCATCAACGTTTCTTAATAAAAACTCTCGAGAAAGTCGGGATAGAAGGAACATAGTTAAACATAGAAGCCATTTATGAAAAGCCCACAGTTAATATCATCCTCAATGGGGAAAAACTGAGAGCTTTTTCCCTGAGATCAGGAACATGACAGGGATGTCCACTCTCACCGTTGTTGTTTAACATAGTGTTGGAAGTTCTAGCATCAGCAATCAGACAACAAAAGGAAATCAAAGGCATCAAAATTGGCAAAGATGGAGTTAAGCTTTCACTGTTTGCAGATGGCATGATATTATACGTGGCAAACCCAATAGACTCCACCAAAAATCTGCTAGAAGTGATACATGAATTCAGCAAAGTCGCAGGATACAAAATCAAGTACAGAAATCAGTTGCATTCTTATACACTAATAATGAAGCAACAGAAAGACAAATAAAGAAACTGACAGCATTCACGATTGCACCAAGAAGCATAAAATACCTAGGAATAAACCTAACCAAAGATGTAAAAGATCTGTATGCTGAAAACTATAGAAAGCTTATGAAGGAAATTGAAGAAGATATAAAGAAATGGAGCAACATTCTGTGCTCATGGATTGGAAGAGTAAATATAGTTAAAATGTCAATACTACCCAAAGCTATCTACACATTCAATGCAATCCCAATCAAAATTGCACCAGCATTTTTCTCGAAGCTAGAACAAGCAATCCTAAAATTTGTATGGAACCACAAAAGACCCCGAATAGCCAAAGTAATTTTGAAGAAGAAGACCAAAGCAGGAGGTATCACAATCCCAGACTTTAGCCTCTACTACAAATCTGTCATCATGAAGACAGCATGGTATTGGCACAAAAACATACACATAGACCAATGGAATAGAATAGAAACCCCAGAACTAGACCCACAAAAGTATGGCCAACTAATCTTTAACAAAGCAGGAAAGAATATCCAATGGAAAAGACAGTCTCTTTAACAAATGGTGCTGGGAGAACTGGACAGCAACATGCAGAAGGATGAAACTAGACCACTTTCTTACATCATTCACAAAAGCAAACTCAAAATGGATAAAGGACCTGAATGTGAGATAAGAAACCATCAAAACCCTAAGGGAGAAAGCAGGGAAAAACCTCTCTGACCTCAGCCACAGCAATTTCTTACTTGACACATCCCCAAAGGCAAGGGAATTAAAATCAAAAATGAACTACTGGTACCTTATGAAGATAAAAAGCTTCTGCACTGCAAAGGAAACAATCAACAAAACTAAAAGGCAACGAATGGAATGGGAAAAGATATTTGCAAATGACATATCAGACAAAGGGCTAGTATCCAAAATCTAGAAAGAACTCACTAAACTCCACACCTGAAAAACAAATAATCCAGTGAAGAAATGGGCAGAAAACATAAATAGACACTTCTCTAAAGAAGACATCCAGATGGCCAACAAGCACATGAAAAGATGCTTAACGTCACTCCTCATCAGGGAAATATAAATCAAAACCACACTCAGATATCACCTCACGCCAGTCAGAGTGGCCAAAATGAACAAATCAGGAGATTATAGATGCTGGAGAGGATGTGGAGAAACGGGAACCCTCTTGCACTGTTGGTGGGAATGCAAACTGGTGCAGCCGCTCTGGAAAACAGTGTGGAGGTTCCTCAAAAAATTAAAAATAGACCTACCCTATGACCCAGCAGTAGCACTCCTAGGAATTTACCCAAGGGATACAGGAGTACTGATGCATGGGGGCACTTGTACCCCAATGTTTATAGCGGCACTCTCAACAATAGCTAAATTATGGAAAGAGCCTAAATGTCCATCAACTGACGAATGGATAAAGAAATTGTGGTTTATATACACAATGGAATACTACTTGACAATGAGAAAGAATGAAATCTGGCCTTTTGTAGCAACGTGGATGGAACTGGAGTGTTATGCTAAGTGAAATAAGTCATACAGAGAAAGACAGATTCCATATGTTTTCAGTCCTATGCGGATCCTGAGAAACTTAACAGAAGACCATGTGGGAGGGAAAGAAAAAAAGAAAAGGTTAGAGAGGGAGGGAGCCAAAACATAAGAGACTCTTAAAAACTCAGAACAAACTGATGGTTTATGGGGGGTGGGTGATGGGCATTGAGGAGGGCACCTGTTCGGATGAGCACTGGGTGTTTTATGGAACCCAATTTGACAATAAATTTCATATTAAAAAAAAACCCTCAAGGGAATTATCCTCCTGATTTTGGGAGGGTGCTTAATCTTACCCTGCTTTGCTCCCTTTGTTATATGGTTTGTCTCTAGTCTCACTGAGGCCATGATTTAAAAAGGACGGGGCGTCTGGGTGGCTCAGTTGGTTGAGTGTCCAACTTTGGCTCAGGTCATGATCTCGTGGTTTGTGGGTTTGAGCCCCGCGTCAGGCTCTGTGCTGACAGCTCAGAGCCTGGAGCTGCTTCAGATTCTGTGTCTCCCTCTCTCTCTGCCCCTCCCCACTCATGCTCTGTCTCTCTCTGTCAAAAAATAAATAAACATTAAAAATTAAAAAAAAAAAGATGGCCACTCACATAATAATGTTATAAAAATATAAACCTCTAAACCAAGATGGTGCTCTTTGACCCAAAATAGAGGGGTGCGAGCATCAAAGTGGGGGGAATGTGGTAGGGTCCTCTCCCTAAGGAGAGAAAAAAGAGAAGACAACAAAAAAACGTCAGGGTAACCTGGCTATGCGCCTACATGACAACGGCCCTCATGACCTTGTAAACTAAGACCACTTAATCAGACTACAGGTTTGTGTGTGTTACATGTGTTATGGGAGACAAAGAAATAGAAAATGTATAAAAAAGCTATGCCACGGGACGTTTGGTGCTCAGTTCTTCCGGTACAAACCCAACTGAGCTGTGCCGGCACGAATAAAGTTGCTTCCTGGATAAAAAGCCTCTGTATGAGAATCCTGCTACAGTAATGATTTTGACATGATTTGATTTTTTTAATTGAAGCAGAACCGAGGCACCATGTTACGTTAGTTTCAGGTATACAACATAACGATTCAACATCTCTATGTGTGATGGTATGCTCATCGTCTACATGATACATCACTATTAAATAAAACAATTTTTTTGAAATGTTCACTTATTTATTTTGAGAGAGAGAAAGTGCAAGCAGGGCTGGGGCAGAGAGAGAGGGAGAGAGAGAGAGAGAGAGAGAGAATCCCAAGCAGGCTCCGTGCTACCGGCCCAGAGCCTGATGTGGGGTTGACCTCATGAACCATGAGATCATGACCTGGGCCGAAGTCAATCACTTAACTTGCTGAGCCCCCCAAGTGCCCCAAACATACATCATTATTTTAACGCCATTGACTCCATTCCCTGTGCTGAACCTTTCATCCCCATGATTAATTCCATAACTGGAAGCCTCTCACTCTCACTCCCCTTCACCCATTGTGTCCGTCCCTCCGACAGCCTTCCCTCTGGCAACCAACAGTTAGTTCTATTTATCGATCTATTTCTATTTTGTCTTTGGTTTTAGATTGCACATGTAAGTACATCATATGGTATTTGTCCTTCTCTGTCTGAGCATAATGCCCTCCAGGTCTATCCACATTTTCACAAGTGGCAGGTTCTGATTCTCTTTTATGGCTGAGTAACATTCCATTGTACGTATGGACATCACGTCTTCTTTATCCATTCATTTTTTTTTTTTTGGAATAAATAAAAGGTTTTATTTGTCTCACATAATGTTCAGAGGTGCAGTCCAGGGCAGGTGAGAGAACTCAAACTCCCCCTGGTCTCCTGCCCCCAACGCCTTCTCATGCATTCCCAACTGTGTTGTCTTATGGTTGAAGGTGGCTGGAAATCTCTACCCACACCCCCAGGGGGAAAAACCAAAAATGGAAAGGGAGGAAGGAAGGAGGTAGCACCAGCAGAATTCTTATTCTTGAGCCAGTTTCAACAGTTCTGATTATATTTTTATATCATATTACCCATTGCTGTGTGACAAATCACTCCAAAATGAAGTGGCTGAAAACAACAACCACATATCATGGCTCGTGGGTCTGTGGGTTAGTTTGGAAGTTCTGCTGATCTGGCCCAGGCCTGGCCGATCTCAGTTGCGCCTACTCATGTACCTGCCTCAGCCAGTGGGTTGGGATCATGGCCAATCTTGGAGGACTTGGGATGGCCCCACTTACAGGTCTGACATTGTCAGGCTGTCAGTTGGCAGGGTGGGGGATATGTCCTATCACTTAGCTCACCAACCTGGGTTTGTTCACCTGATGGCTGGGCAGGCTCCCCAGAGAGGAGGTGGAAACATTCAAGGACTCTTAAAACTTAGGGCAGAACTGACACAATGTCACTCCTTCTATTGCCCCAAAGTCATGAGCTCAGCTCAGAGTCGAGATGGAGAAAACAGACTTCCACCACTTTTTTTTCTTAATGTTTTAGATTTTTTAAAATTGCACTGTAATGGGCATAAAATATTATATTAATTTCAGGTGTAGGGTAGTAATGATTTAACAATTACAACAAACACACAAGATATGGATCAGAAAGCCAGCTATAGTTGACATTCATTAGAAATACTTCACATGTTATTCTTTTTATACGTGGTGGTAAGAGCGTAGACTGGCTGGGTTTAAATCCAGACTCTACCACTGATTAACTTCACAAGTTTGGAAAATTGATTTAATTTCTCTGAGCTTCAGATCCTTCATCAGAAATGATGATGATGACGACAATATCTGTCTCATGTCTGTTGGGCGGCTGAAATGAGATCGCCTAAGGAAAGCCTATAGCACAGTACCTAGTACAGTACCTAGCTCTTATCATAATGCATCTGGAGACTTGTTAATCCCACATTTCAGAACACTTGGTCCTTGACTTCCTTTAGGAATACATTTCAGTTGAAAGCCACGTGCTTCTTTATATCACCAAAACTTTGCAAATTTAACCAAAGTGTTAATCTTTCATTTGATAAGCGAGTTTTTCCTTGACTTGATGACTTCTTGAGCCCCTTTCAATAATTCTGTTTCCTTGTCTTTACGGGGCACGTGGTGACTTTGTTTAGGGGACAAATGTAAGCCATGGTCAATGCCAATCCTATTTTATCTGTTTATCTAAAGCCTCTATTTTCTTGCTTTAAACTATGAATCATCTCACTACTAGACCTCATAAGAAAGTTGACTTTCTTTTGGAGGCTATTTCTTTTCTTTTCTTCTTCTTTTTTATTTTTTCACCGTTTATTTTTTTGGGGACAGAGAGAGACAGAGCATGAACGGGGGAGGGGCAGAGAGAGAGGGAGACACAGAATCGGAAACAGGCTCCAGGCTCTGAGCCATCAGCCCAGAGCCTGACGCGGGGCTCGAACTCACGGACCGCGAGATCGTGACCTGGCTGAAGTCGGACGCTTAACCGACTGTGCCACCCAGGCGCCTCTCTTTTCTTCTTTTTTTTTAAAAAAATCTTTATTTATTTTTAAGAGAGAGAGACAGACAGACAGTGAGAGTGGGGGAGGGGCAGAGAGAGAGGGAGACACAGAATCTGAAGCAGGAACGCAGGGCTCGAACCCATGAACCCTTAAATCGAGAGTTGGATGCTTAACCGACTGAGCCACCCAGGCGCCCCAGAGGCTATTTCTTAAGGAAACCAAATCTCTCATCACAAGAGTTGCTAAATCTGTGATTGCCAAGAAAAATGGGCCAACATTGAGATGTACTTATTGGTCCAGTCCACGCTCCCCACCTGCAGGGTGAATCCTACAGCCTCATGGCAATGTAAATCTATGCTTCAAGAAAGATGGCAATTCTGTTTTTGGATACACAAGAAATTGTGTTAGTAGTTACAGCTACAAACCTTGTAAAGTAGAAGATTGTTAGTGGGGTTTCTTTTTTGGCATATAAAATTTACATGAGAATAAAAGTAGTATAATTTGCTACTTTCTCTGGCCACTTAGCATGTTCTTAGAATCCTTGAGGAAGAATATATATATATATATATATATATATATACATATATATGTATATATATATTTATTTAATTTCTAAATATATTCTAAATATATAAATATATATATATATATATATATGCACACACAGAAAGAGAGAGGAAAAGTGGGAGGGAGAGAGTTACTATTTTAAGGAATTGGCTCATATGACTGTGGGGGCTGGCAAGTTCAAAATCCATAGGCTGGCTAGAGATTCAGGTAAGAGTCACTGTTACAGTGGTGAGTCCAAAGTCTAGAAACTTAGATGGAATTTCTATGCTGAAGTCTGGAGATAGAAGTTTCTTTTCCTTGGGGAATCCCAGTCTTTTCTCTTAAAACCTTCAACTGATTAGATAAGACCCACTCACATTGTGGAGGGTAATCTGCTTTACTTAACATCTACTGATTTAAATTTTTTTTTTCAACGCTTATTTATTTTTGGGACAGAGAGAGACAGAGCATGAACGGGTGAGGGTCAGAGAGAGAGGGAGACACAGAATCGGAAACAGGCTCCAGGCTCTGAGCCATCAGCCCAGAGCCCGACGCGGGGCTCGAACTCCCGGACCGCGAGATCGTGACCTGGCTGAAGTTGGCCGCTTAACCGACTGCGCCACCCAGGCGCCCCAACATCTACTGATTTAAATGTTAATCACCTTTAGAGCAACAGCTAGGTTGGTATTTGACAAAACAGCTGGGCACTCTAGCCCGGCCAGGTTGACACATCCAATTAACCATCACAATGACCTTGGTGCTTTCTATCACAAGCTTTCTATCACAAGTGGGGTTGGCTCAAGATCTGGTGACCCAAAGGAGCAGGGGCCATTGGGGTTTTTTCTTGGTGAGGACAGCAACATGAGAAATGCCCCCTCCCGAGGATCGCAGTGGGGAGTCCAGCAGAGGTCCAGAGCCTGGTGTTGGGGATGGCAACTGGGAAGGCAGCGGCAGTGGGGAGGTCTCCACAGGGACAGTTTGTGGCATAACTTTTGGGCTGTTTGCTTGACTGTGCCACTTCAGCCAGTGGTTCTCTAGCCCCCAAGAGATACTTTGAACCACTCAATATCATTTGTTAAATTCCTTCCGGATTAGTCAAAGTTCGTTTCTATAATTTCCAACTCATTCAGGAGGTCATGAGACAGTGAGCCTGACAATTGTTCATGATGTACGGAACTTGCTTCTTTGGGAATCTGAGGCATCAGAAAAGGGAGGCATTTCTGGGGTGGGGCAAGAACGCGTACATAGAGACAGAACAAGGGTGGACTGATGGAAATGCAGCTGGGGGGAGCTGTGTAGAGGGGCTGAATGACACCATGGGGCAGAGAGCCCAGGCAACGAGGACTGATTTATGAGTGACATACAAAGATGGGGTCTAATCTGTGCTTAGCCTAACACATGAGAATTATATGTCCTCTTGATTCGGGACAGACTGCCTCCTACACTGAGCGTAAGCTTTGCACCCATTTCAGCAGAAAGAGGGAAAAGGAAATTCCAGCATGTGGCACCTGCCCAACACAAATGCCATTTTGGGCTGAAGAATCCGGTGAGAGAGAGAACTCCTTTAAAATAGGTTAACTGGATATTTTCAATGCCCTCGAGGTAAAGGAGATTATGCTTTCTCCTGATCTTCAAAGACTCAGGTGGCCCTGATGCACTATGACCTTTTCCATCTTTTGCGAGTTTATCGGAGTTTGCAAGGTTGGTTCTTTCTTCAGATGCCACAGAGAGGACAATGGGAGGCAGAGAATAATTGTAATGCTTTCAATGACTCTGCTCTTTGTGTTTATTTGCATGTAACTTTGCAAAAACATTTTACCTGATTCCCCCCCTCCCCCATTTTCTGCAGAAGACTTTATTTTTTACCTGGGGAGGCACCAATGAGAGAAAGTGCCAGATGTCCAAGCCTACATGATGGTGCACTCAATAGTAATGCATTTAAATGAAAACATGTTGACCCTGAACTCAGAAGTGACATTGGCTTGTTTCTGTTGGACACACTACGTCTCACGAAAAAAATAAACGGTGATGACCAGATAAATCAAACTTTGACAAATGAGAAAAAAAATAGCACTTAAAGACAATGTCTCAGCAAGGAATCTTTGCAAATGGGTAATGGGCCCAGAGGAAACCATTTGGGTCTGTCACTCTGAAAACAGGGACAGTAGAACACCCCTACCGGCGTTTTGGGTCCGGCTGAGGTGACGGGGCGCCGCTGTGGTGGCCTCATCTATGCAGGTAAGGGCAGGCAGGCAGCAGTGGTTTTATCAAAAAGTGGTAAGGAAAGGACTAGGAGGGAGGGAGTGGGATGCATTCTAGCAGAAGGGTTGGGATATGGACATTGCTGGGCAAAGAAGGAGGCAGAGTTGGGCAGGGTTTCCTAGCCTGGATTAGGTCAAAGGGCTCACAGCCTAGAAGTTGTAATGAGTAATAAAGCAGGTGTAGTGGAAATAATGCAGAAAACACTGCAGGTGAAGTCGACCCGGTCAGAGGGAGGTATGTGCCAACTTACGGCCTCAAGGGGGAACAGTCCTACGTGGTGACAGTTGTTAGGCATCTTCATGGACACGATGAGGAAAGAGGGAAAGGGCAAAGGGCATGGAAGTAGGGGACGAGGGTACCGAGAAGCCAGCTTGTTGGGTGGAGGTCGGTGGGACCAGAAGGTGGTGTAGATTAATGGCAGGAACCTGAAAGGAATGAGGCCTTTCACTTGAGGTTGGGGAGGTAGAACTGGAATAGGATTGGGGGCAGGAAGGAGCCAGGCATGCCCCTGACCGGAGGCTCATGGGACAGTGGAGTAGTAGCAGGAATGATTCAAGAAGCTTCTAGCGGGCGTGAAGCTTAGGAAGATTGAGTCTCCATAGGGATCAGGAGTGGATAGGAGAATTTGGAGGACAGATTTATTGGAGTTTGTTTGCCTGGAGCAGGGGCTCAGTTAAAAGATCTTGGAGAAGGGGAGGGGGGGGAGTTTGAATTAAGAGTATAAAAGTCAGGGGCGCCTGGGTGGCGCAGTTGGTTAAGCGTCCGACTTCAGCTCAGGTCACGATCTCGCGGTCCGTGAGTTCGAGCCCCGCGTCGGGCTCTGGGCTGATGGCTCAGAGCCTGGAGCCTGTTTCCGATTCTGTGTCTCCCCTCTCTCTGCCCCTCCCCCGTTCATGCTCTGTCTCTCTCTGTCCCAAAAATAAATAAACGTTAAAAAAAAAATTAAAAAAAAAAGTACAAAAGTCAGGAATTCTGAGACCTGTGGCAAATCCTATGCTCAGTAAATCCCACCTGTATCACGTGGTGGTGGTTAATTTTATGTTAGCTTAACTAGGCTATGGCACCCAGTTCTGGTCAAACATCAGCTTAGATGTTACTGTGAATGTCCTTTTTGGAAAAATTAACATTTAATGTTTTATTTATTTTTGAGATGGAGAGAGACAGAGCATGAGCAGGGGAGGGGCAGAGAGAGAGGGAGACACAGAATCTGAAGCAGGCTCCAGGCTCCAAGCTGTCAGGACAGAGCCAGACACGGGGCTCAAACTCACGAACCGTGAGATCATGACCTGAGCTGAAGTTGGACGCCCAACCGACTGAGCCACCCAGGGGGCCCTGGATAAATTAACATTTAAACCAGTAGATTTTGTGTATAGCAGATTGCCCTCCATAATGTGGGTGGGTCTCATCCAAGCAGTGGAAGGCCTTAGGTGGAAAGACCAAGGTTGTCAAGGAAGTGGGAATTCTGCCCCCAGGCCGCCTTTGGACTCAAGGTGCGACGTCAATTCCTCTCTGGTTTCCAGCTTGCTGATCAATCCTGCAGATTTCAGACTTAGACTCCATGATTGTCTGAGACAATTCTTTAAAACCTCTCCCCCGCCCCCCCCACCCCCTGTTGGTTCTGTTTCTCTGGAAAATATAACTATATTTACCCTAATACACATGCTTACTATTTTCCAGTCATTTTTCTAAGTGCTTTTCATCTGTTAACTCATCTTTCTTTCCTAAGGATATGAAACCTTCTGGAATCAGGGGTGACGGAGGACACAGGCCTCCTTGGAAGGAGCTAGCAGCATCTTGGTCTGATTCTGGCCTTACATGTTTAGGCCCTCAGATTGATTAGAAGTCTCCAAGGCCCTGGGCAGGAATTAGATTGTGCATCGAATGATAGACATCTCCCTCCCTCCCCCCCCCCCCCCGCCCCCAAACAGCTGGGAATCTGTCACTATGATTAACATTTTATACATGAAGAAACCAAGGCTCCAAGTTTTAACATGGATAAATTCTGGTTTAGGCAAAAGATAGACTTAACCACCCTTTACACACATCTTTCCCACCCTGCTTCTACTTTTCTTTCCTTTTTTTTTTTTTAAAGATTATTTATGTATTTTGAGAGAGAAAGAGCATGAGCAGGGGAGGGACAGAGAGAGAGGGAGAGAATCTCAAGCAGGCTCCGTGCTATGAGCACAGAGCCAGATGTGGGGCTCAAACCCATGAACTGTGAGATCATGATCTGAGCCAAAATCAAGACGCTTAACTGACTGAGCCGTCCAGGTGGCCCCTACTTTTCTTTTCTTGTGGCAAAGACATGTAATATAAAATTTACCATTTTAACCATTTTAAAGTGTACATCTCTCCATTTCTAGGGTGATAGTGAATTCTTCCCTTTGGAAACATGAAAATGTCTCCTAACATTAAAAGAAGTTTAATAACATAAAAGAGGATTTGGAAGTCCAGGCAACAATTGTGTTAGAAATCACTAACCCGGGGTGCCTGGGTGGCTCAGTCGGTTGGGCGTCCGACTTCGGCTCAGGTCATGATCTCACGGTCCGTGGGTTGGAGACCCATGTCGGGCTCTCTGCTGACAGTTCAGAGCCTGGAGCCTGCTTCAGATTCTGTGTCTCCCCCTCTCTCTCTGCCCCTCCCCGGCTCGCACTCTGTCTCTCTTTCTCTCAAACACAAATAAACATTAAACAAAATTAAAAACAGAAAGAAATCACTAACTCTAGGGACTATTATTAAGTTGTTAATGTGTGTGTGGAGATCTAACTTTTGCAGGTGAACCTGTGACTATATTTACATTGTCCCTGCATCCATAACTCTAATAAAGAGTTGGTGTCCTCATGGCAAGAAAATGAGGTGGACAATAAGCCATTGCTCTTCTGGAAGGAACTGTTAGTTCATCAGCACATATATTATTTGGAAATACTTATAAGACACAAATTCACGTCGAAACACAGCGGGTGAGTGTTGCCTTCTCATTAATTTAGGTTTACCAATTGCCTGGCGGTAGAGATTTTTAATTCCCGTGTTGCCTTTCGTTGGTTGGTAAAGACTGCCTGGAATACTTTACTGAACGGGCTTTTGAAGTTGGGACTGCCCATTCAACCACCAAAAACTGAATTGAGCACCTATTAGGTGCAGGCAGTGTTCGATATGAGGGATGGGATGGCGGACGAGACCGTCCCAGTTCTTGCCCTCTGAGAATTGATAGCCAAGCAAGGAGGACACTTAATCTGGCAATTCTAATAGAGGTAGAAATGCTATGGGAGGACAGGGGCAGCTACAGTCGAAGCATTCCACCCAGTCAGGGGTGGGCGTGTGTTTGTTTTGGATATCTCCCTGTTGGAAGCAATGGTTGAAGCTTTGTGGGGGTAATGGAAAATGGACAGATAAGGAAATGGACAGATGGGATTTGCACTGGGTAAGGGAGGAGCAGTGGTGTATCGTATTCCCTGTATATTTTCTCTATATATTTTAATTCATTTAAAGGCAGACTTCTAACTACTTAGGCAGGCTTTCAAGATGTGTGACATGGTTTATAAGTGTCTTGTAACTACATCTATGGGCAAAATGGGAATCTGGGATAAGAATAAATCAATGGCAGGAGAATCTGGGTCGCTCACACATCGCCGGTGGGAATGGAAGATGATACAGCCACCCTGGAAAACGATTTGCCAGCTTCTTGACAAACTAAGCACACAGCTACCCGTTTGATCCAGCAGTTGCACACCTGGGCTTTTATTCTAGAGAAACGAAAACTTATTTTTACTCAACAGCCCGTACACAAATGTTTATAGCTGCCTTTTAAGTGCCCCAACTGGATCCAGCCTGGGTATCCTTCAACAGGTGAATGGATAAAAAAAAAACTGCGATACAGTCCTATCACGGAATACTACTCAGCAACGAAAAAGAACAAAGTAGAGATATGCACTGCACCGCCTGGATGAATCTCCACGGAATTGTGGCCCCAAAAGTTACATACTGTATGAGTACATTTATACAGCATATTTAGAATTTTAGAAGTGGAGAACAGGTTAGTGGTCATCAGGGGAAGAGGAAATTGGATGTGGTTATAAAGGACATCACGAGGGGTCCTTGTGCAGTGAGAACTTTTTCCGTAGCGTGACTGTCGTTGTGGGTACATTAACCTAAACTGATGTTACAACTGTATACAACTTAAGGCACACACAGTGTGTAAATACGACTGGGGAAATCTGAATGAGATCAGTAGATTCCATCAGTGTGAAGATATTGGTTGTGATATTGTACTGTAGCCTTGTAAAATGTTACGACAGAGGAAGCTGGATAAAGGTTCCGGGGGCACTGCTGTGTTATCTCTTACAACCGTGTACGAACATATTCTCTAAAAAAGATGTCAGGAGGAGAAAGGAACCATGAGGGGAAGGCATAGAGGAAACATCCTTATTGCTGAACAGAGGATCAAAGGTAGGTCTTCAGAGATCTGGGGAATAACTTGACCAGGAAAAAGCCTGTCAGAACCCCAGGTTAAGCCCATTGGCAGAGTAATTTTTATTCAGTGTGTCACCAACTTGAATCTGCCTAATGTTGTTTTAAAAAGCCCTATTGTTGGGCACTTGTACCCCAATGTTTATAGCAGCACTCTCAACAATAGCCAAATTATGGAAAGAGCCTAAATGTCCATCAACTGATGAATGGATAAAGAAATTGTGGTTTATATACACGATGGAATACTACTTGACAATGAGAAAGAATGAAATCTGGCCTTTTGTAGCAACGTGGATGGAACTGGAGAGTGTTATGCTAAGTGAAATAAGTCATACAGAGAAAGACAGATACCGTATGTTTTCACTCTCATGTGGATCCTGAGAAACTTAACAGGAGACCATGGGGGAGGGGAAGGGGAAAAAAAAAGTCAGAGAGGGAGCGAGTCAACCCGTAAGAGACTCTTAAAAACAGAACAAACTGAGGGTTGATGGGGAATGGGAGGGGGGGGTGGGTGGGTGATGGGCATTGAGGAGGGCACCTTTTGGGATGAGCACTGGGTGTCGTATGGAAACCAATTTGCCAATACATTTCATATTAAAAAAAAAATAAAAAGCCCTATTGTTTAGGGGTGCTGCCTGGGTGGCTCAGTTGGTTAAGCGTCAGACTCTTGATTTTGCCTCCGGTCATGATCTCACACTTCTTGGGTTCAAGCCCTGCATGGCGCTCTGTGATGCTGGTACAGACCCTGTTTGGGATTCTCTCTCCCTCTCTCTGCCCCTTCCCTGCTTGTGCATGCTCTCTCTCTTTCAAAAATAATTAAATAAACTTAAAAAAAACCCTATTGTTGAGAAACAAAGGGCCAACAAATGTATTGAGCCTTAATATTCACTGGATAGAGGGGTGAGCTGTGTTGGGGTCTTGAAGACCACCCCCGGTTTCACTGATTCACTGGGAAGAAGGAACCACAGGATCCACAGTGATACTCATGGCTGAGATTTATTACAGTGAAAGGATACAAAGCAAGATCGACAAAAGGAAAGGCTCATGGGGCAAAGTCCAGAGGAACCAGGTGCGAGGGCCCTTTCCTTGTGGAGTCCCGCAGCGTGCACTTAATTCCTGCAGGAAGGAGATGCGACCACACATGTGAAATGTCTGGAGGGAAAGTCCATTCGAGGTGCAAAGCCAGAGATTTACCGGGGACTGCCTCGAGAGTGTCCCAATTCCAGCCCCTACGGAGGAGAGCGGGTGTTCCGCATAAACCACATTACGGTACAAACGGTTTAGGCGCAATGAGCCACCCTTATCATTGGGGTGATGGGGACACTCCTGAAATACAAGTTCCCAGGAAGCAGTTGAGGGTCTTGAGCCTTGTCAGCTTGGCTTTCAAAGGGCAGCAGTCAGGCCTTCACTGTTTACTGGACAAGGGCCAACGTGATCTCTGTCTCTGCCTCTATATGTCCCTACATAGCGACATGTATATGTCTCTCTATATCATCTTTCAACCATAACAAGGGGTAGAACAGTGAAATAGTATTCAAAGCTCACAAGCCCTTAAAGGCCACATGCCAAAGACCAGTCGCATGTGGTGGGGTATGCAGAGGGCTGGGCAGTGGGTCTGGACCTCGGGGTTCTCCCAGGTCTGCTGAGCAGCTGGTGGGTGACCCTCTCCTCCAAGGCACAGACCGTGGAGGGGAATTGGCACTCTAAGGACTGAAATCCTAACTCGGTCACTCACTAGTTATGGGATCTCAGGCAAATTATGTACTAACCTACAGCTTTAATTTCTTCACCTATTCCTGTGGAATAGGAAGCCACAGGATAAAAGCCTCGGAGATTAGGTAGTTAGGGCGGAAGTGCTCCCCAACTTAGTACAATAGCAGAAGGCTTTCACAGGAGGGAAGGACCAGAATAGGTAAACAGGTAAACAGGGCTATAGACCGCAACGGGCCCAAGTTGCCAGGAACAAGGTGATTAGCAAAAGAAGGGTGCCTTGGTGACCCTGAGGTAGCATGCTCCATCTGTCTTATCCTCTAGGCAAGCAAGACAGACAGACGTGGGGCCTCGTGCCTGCCGTAAACAACCATCTGCCCGGCACTGGGAATTTGTTTTGTATTGATCCAAACCTCTAACACCGCATATCTTTGAAACCCCCTTTTCTCTCACACACATGACTTAATGTTCACGGTTTCGTTGTCTCTTTGTGCACGTGCATCACACTTGTAAACCTCCTGATCCTAATAAAAACAGAGCAAGGACCCTTATTCAGGGCTCCTGTCTCCTCCCGGACATTAGCCTCTGTCACATTTTAATTCTGCGTCCGCTCTCTTGCTGGACAAGAGAGAACTCCAGACCCAGAGTCTAGGACCGCAGGCAACATTCTTGTGAGTAAAAATTAATTTGTATGGTATGTAATACGTTTGTGTAACTCACCTGACATTTTGTGAAAATACTTCTCATTGTAGCATATTAACCCTCCCATACAGTGAGACCATTAGGCTATTTATTAGTTATAACTGTCCCATCCCATCAGTATTAACAACAAATGACACATATAGCCATTCATACACATTTGTGGAAACCTTGGATTTTTAAATAAGAAATAATTTTACTTAGTAAGGCATTAAAATAAAAAAGGGGTTCTGAGGTTTCCTGGTACATTAAATAAACTTACAAAAATCAATTTTTTTCTTTATACTAAATTAAAGAATTAGAAAAATCAAAGGCATCCAAAGAGTGTGAAGAATCTAGGAATCAAAATAGCAAATGATGGGACACCTCTATGCAGAAGACTACATAATATGATTTGCACTGACTTAAATCAATGGAGAGACATACTATAGCAAAGGATTAGAAAATATTGATATATTGAGCCTGTATAATTCTAAATTTTTAAAAATGTTTATTTATTTTTGAGAGAGAGACAGAGTGTGAACAGGGGAGGGGCAGAGAGAGAGGGAGACACAGAATCCGAAACAGGCTCCAGGCTCTGAGCCATCAGCACAGAGCCCGACGCGAGGCTCGAACCTACGAACTGTGAGATCACGACCTGAGCCAAAGTCGGATGCTTAACCGACCGAGCCACCCAGGTGCCCCTGAGCCTGTATAATTCTAACAAAATATAACAGAACATTAAAAAATCCTGAGAGGATGATTCTAAGATTTATATGGAAATGCAAAAGACCAAGAACAGCCAAGACACCCTCGGAGAGTCAGAGGAGACGGGATTACTAGTCCTACCAGGTATGAGGACATCATAAAGGTAAAGTAATCAGAGAGATGCTGGTGTAGAGGAGACTTAGACTAAAAATTCATAACAGAGAGCTCTAAAAAGAGACCAAGGCACATGTCGACATGATATACAAGAAAGTACTACAGAGCAGTGAGGAAAGAATTTTTAGTAAATGACACTGGGACAATTAGATATTCAAATGGACCTTACATTACGCACAAAAATCAATCCTGGGTACGTTAGAGACCTAAATGTAAAAAGCAAACAAAGACATTTGGGAGACAGTCTTAAGAGAGAATCTTTATAACCTGGGGCGCAGGGAAAATTTTCAGAGAAAGATGCAAAATCCATTAGCCAAAAGGAAAAATATTGATAAAATTGGATACGTTAAACTGTGGCACAAATTTTATCAAAAGACTGTATATATAAAACACATCTTCTTTATACATTCATCAGTTGGTGTACATTTAGGCTCTTTCCATAATTTGGCTATTGTCGAAAGCACTGCTATAAACATTGGGGTACATGTGCCCCTATGAATCAGCACTCCAGTAACCTTTAGATAAATTCCTAGTAGTGCTGTTGCTGGGTCACAGGGTAATTCAATTTTTAATTTTTTTTTTCAACGTTTATTTATTTTTGGGACAGAGAGAGACAGAGCATGAACGGGGGAGGGGCAGAGAGAGAGGGAGACACAGAATCGGAAACAGGCTCCAGGCTCCGAGCCATCAGCCCAGAGCCCGACGCGGGGCTCGAACTCACGGACCGCGAGATCGTGACCTGGCTGAAGTCGGACGCTTAACCGACTGCGCCACCCAGGCGCCCCAATACCTTATTTTCATCAGGAAAGAAGAGTTGTGCAAGCCCAGACTCCATGCCTTTTTCAGAAAAAGGGTGCATGGTATGAACTAGTTGTGCTGAGTCCTCTGTGGTTTAATGGAGGTACAGATCAAGACCTCCAACTTTACTCATGCTCACGCCCTTAACCGGTACTTATTTATGGCGTATTTGGAAGAAGACAAAGTAGGGTGTGGACACTTCGTTTATTTTAATGACATGAGATTACTTGTTTAAATTTATTACAGAAATAAAATAAAAGATTCAAAGCTAAATGACTCAGAACTAAAGGACTCCATTTTGGTAGGTCCCCCAGTGTCATTAGGATTAGTCTTTCTTGGGGCGCCTGGGTGGCTCAGTCGGTTAAGCGGCTGACTTCGGCTCGGGTCATGATCTCACGGCCCGTGAATTCAAGTCCCGTGTCGGGCTCTGTGCTGACAGCTCAGAGCCTGGAGCCTGTTTCAGATTCTGTGTCTCCCTCTCTCTCTGACCTTCCCCCATTCATGCTCTGTCTCTCTCTGTCTCAAAAATGAATAAACGTTAAAAAAAAAAAAACAACAACTATGTGCTTAATAAAAAAAAAAGAAAAAAAAAGAGGAAAAAAAGAAGATTAGTTTTTCTTACTGATATGACAAATACTTAAACACAGTGAGACTTAAACTTTAGGAAACGAATCAAGGCAGCAACTGACTTCTTCAAGGAAGTGAAGACATTTAGATAGAACATGAGTCCTAGAACCTCATTCTCCAGTACTCAGAGGACTAACAAATTTTAGAATCATAAAGTCACACGGTAGAAATAGGGTGAGTGTTTCAGAAGAGATTCACAGATTATGAAACCAAAGAACCTAAATATCCAGAATTGTTGTTGGAGTGCAAATTTCAGGATGCGCTCAAATTAATATACATCTCTTCTCTTAGTTTTAAGAGGACGTGATTGACATGTAAGTTAACTATGTCCAGTAAACGGTCACAGTATCCCTAAAATTCTGTATGCAAATATATAAATCTCAGAACTATCTGAAAATTTATGCCTATGTAATGAAATGCTTGGCCATGATTCTTTTTAATACAATATGTGAAAAGAAAGCTGAATATCATAAGTGATATAAGTCTGGAATTAGAACTGAGATGTTCTCTGATTTATAAACACAGCAGTTTTCAAAATAGTTCAGCCAGATAAAAATCTATATCCTCACTGAACTGATCAAAATAGGTCAATGACTAATAGTAGGCCTAAAACTGTATATTTCTTTCCTAATTAATCCATATGATTAATTTTTCCAAAACCCTTTCATTACATGTTAATACATCTTAATTAGAAAATTTTGAACAGCTTAAATGCTTCACTTCCCATCACTGTATTATAGAATGTGACATGTATAGGTAATATACTATGATGGGCACACGCTTTGGAGCGTGACAAGTCTAGCTACAAATCGTGGCCCCATCAACCCATACAGCTCTCTCCTAGGCCTTTAATGTCCAACATGACTTTGCTGGGCCTGACTTTCCAATCTCTCCTCCTACCACATTCCTCCTCATTCACCAATGCTCCAGTCACACAGGCTCCTTGCTGTTCCTCAAACACCTCAAGCTTGTTCCCCTTTGCGTCTTTCACTGTTATCTGTTGCCTGTTCCCTGGCTTGGAGTTCTCTTCCCTCATATCTTCACATCATTTGCTCTCTCTTCACTCAGGTCTCTATTCCAATGTCACCTTCACAGAGAAACCTTCTCTGAGAGCTCAATCAAAACAGCTCCCACATTCAAGCATGCGTTATCACATTACGCTTTGTTTTCTTCGCCCTCTACAATCATAAATTCTATTTAATTTTTTGCCTACGTATTGATTGGCAATCTTCCCCACCATAAGCTCCATGGAAGTAGGAACCCGACCTGTTTTGTGCCCTGCTGTATCTCCAGCAGCTAGAACAGCTTCTGACACAGAGTGGATGTTTAATAAGTAGTTTTGAATGAACGGGTGAATAAATGAACAAACAAACAAAAGGTAAGAAAGCTCGATGTACAGGTTTTGGGGTCCACAGAAGAAGTGTGCCTAATGTACACTTGCAATTGAAATGGAGGAATGATCGAAGGAGATTTCCTAGAGTCAGGTAACATGTGAATTGAGTTTTGAAGGATAAGTAGGGAAGAGGGAAGGATCCTAGGTCAAGGACGCAGTAAGAGATGTAAAGAGCAGAGGGTAAGAGAGAGCACAGCTTGAATGCTCAGGAAATGCAGGCAATCTGGGACGACTCCCAGAGGAGGGGAACAAGGGGAACAAGAGAAAAATGGCTTCTGTGTGGTACAGGAATGGAGTATAGTCTCCGATGTCGTATAAGTGATTTGAACCCCATAGGTGCTGAAAATATCCTCTGTCCAAAGGCCCCCAAGTGTGATCAAAATAATCTAGACTTTCTTTCCGGTAGTTTTCAGTGATACAAGAAGTTAAAAACATTTGTTGGGGGAGTTCTCGTCCTCAAAATTCTCTATAGATGCCTTGTCCACCCCCTCCCATGCCCACTCTCCAACTAAGATTTAGCAGGCACCTGGGCCCACTACCCCTCAGAACATCCAACAAGATCTATAATCATAAACCAGCTTCTGATAGGATTAGAGACAGATTCTGTAAGGTAAGTGCATCTCACGTAGCTGTGTTTAAGGTTATCCAATAATTACTGTTGTTGCTCTACACGATCCAACTGACATTTTAAGTAGTAGACTCCCCCCCGCCCCAACACCTTTCGACGATAAACTGACTGCAAAAGACACAGTTTCATACATGGATATTTTCACAGCTCCTACAGATGTCAGTTTAGGAGTCACATGTCCTCTGGATTCAGAGGGAGAAAGAGTACACGTTGCTTTGCAACAGGTAAAATGGTCCAAACAAAAAACCACATCCATACCCCAAGGAGTTTGCAATCCCAAAGCAAGACTGGGCATGCTATGGAACACCGCAGAACAATACCCACACCATACAGGCAGATGGAGCGGCATATGTCCACCACAGCTGGAATCCTTTGTAAACCATCCCCCAAACCATTGCTGGTCTTTGAACACTTCCCCAGTTTAAACTACGAACACCATCTATTATCAGCCAACTCTGAAAAGCCAAATGAAACGTTTAAAAGCAGCCTTGAATGAAGGTCATATTCCTAAAGGGTGCAGACCTGAAAAATAAAGCTCTCTGATGAGAAGTTAACCAGTGCCTGCTCTCAGTGGTAACACGTTCTATATCCTTGTTGTGAGAGACAAACACAATTCATGGACTTTTCCTGATAAGATGCTACTAACCAACACTTAAATAAAAGATAAATGTCTTTTAAGGCCAAATAGGCAGGAATTATTCACTTGACTTATGTTCATTAATCATTAAAACCCTAGTGCTGTTAGTGCTCGCCTTGCTGCTAACCTTTGGGAACAAGAGATAGATATGTAACTAGACATTTAAACTAGAGTCAGAACAATGTTTGATTCCCAGCAAGTCACTTCATCTTTCTGAACTCTACTCTTTCGAACTGCAAAATGGGAGTAAATAATGGTGTCTACTTCACTAGATGGTTTAAAGATTAAATGAAATACTATATATTAAGTCATTTCCTAAACTAGAAAGTAGTGGATAAATGTTGGAGCTTATTATGTAACATTTATTGTGTTCTCCTCAATCCCCATGGAAGCTCCTTGAATGACCCTACAAGCATTTTTATTTCTTAGTGTTTTTTAATCAATTTGTTTTTTAGAACAGTTTTAGAGTTATAGAAAAATTGACAAGATAGTATAAAGCGTTCCCTTATACCCCACACCCAGTTTCCTCTATTAGGACATCTTATATTAGTATGGTATATTTTACAATAAATGGACCAATATTGGTACATTATTCTTAACTAACGTCCAGAGTTACTCAGATTTCCTTCGTTTTTCCAAATGTCCATTTTCTGTTCTAAGGTACCATGCAAAATATCACATTACATTTAGTTGACAGGTTTCCTTAGAATCCTCATGTTTGTGACATGTTCCCAAACGTTTCTTGTTTTTAATGACCTTGTCAATTTGGGAGAATAGTGCTCAAGTGTCTTGTTGGATGCCCTTTATTGCAATTTATCTGACGTTTTTCTTATGATTAGGCTGCAGTTATGGATTTCGGGGAGGAAGACCAAAGAGGTAAAGTGCCATCTACATCATATCACATCAAGGGTATAGACTATCAATATGACTTATGACATTGATGTGGTTGATTGCCCATTTGTCTGGGCCAAGAGGCCAGATATTTGTTGACACATCATTGTGAATGTTTCAATGAGAATGTTCTTAGGTGAATTTACTATTGAAATCAGCGGGCATGGAGTCAAGCACACTGTTCTTCCCAGCGTGGGTGGGCCCCATCTAATCAGTTGAAGGCCTGCATAAAGGAAAAGGCCAACCTCTCATAGGCCATGAGGCTCTCTCCGGCACACTACTCTTGGATTCCATCTGCAACACCGGCTCTTCCTAGTTCCACGGTAGACAGCTTTTGGATCCAAACTACAACTTTCTCTTGAGTCCTCAGCCCGCAAGGCTTCCCCTTCAAACGTTGGGCTCACCAAACTTCCATAACCACAAGGCACCTTTCCTTTGAAGAAAGGAATGCTGCCTTGAGAGAAAACGGCAGCATCTCAACTCACTCACTGCATACAACGAACACAGAAGTGCACAGTTGAGCGATGCCCCATAAATGACATGGGAAAATCCAGGCGCACAGCAAGGGTGTGTGTGTTGACAGTTATTAACCCTCGACTGCAGACGATGACCTACAGAATGAAGACTACCCTCTGCTTTCACACCTTCTTTTTTTCTGTAAAGAGCTCCGGGATGGTGACATGGGGATATTGAAATAAGACCCCTCCCCAGGGGCAGGATCCTTGGGCATGAAGATGGGGTGTTTGGTTAGGTTGGCCCACAGGGCAGCGACGGAAGTGCCCCTCAGGTTGACCTGGATGATTTTACTGTTTTTCCTTTTAATATTTTTATTACTTACTTATTTTTGAGATTGAGAGACAGAGCACAAGGGGGGAAGGGGCGCGGGGAGAGAGTCAGATTCCGAAGCAGGCTCCAGGCTCTGAGCTGTCAGCACAGAGCGAACACAGGGCTTGAACCCACGAACTGTGAGATCATGACCTGAGCCAAAGTCGGATGCTTAGCTGACTGAGCCACCCAGGTGCCCCTGGGCATGTTTTCATACATAGAATTGACACGTCTTGTTTAACTGACACTGCTTAGTGTTGCCCCTTTTGCTTCTGACCCCGAGGAGGGAAGTAAACCCAGATGGGCCAGCTGGGAGGAAGCAGCTGAGAGTCCTTGGTCATCTGATAACTCACCCCAGTGCAGGGTGGGAGCATCACCGGAAGCCTGGCTGCCTGGCAATAATGTACAAGCCACACAGCTTGGGATCAATTTTACCCTAGTGCATGCTTTGGATACATCATCTGTACCAAGGGCTGTGAGGGGTAATCATGTAATCCATAGAGTTTTGGGGATTGGAGATACCACCTGACCCTTGGAATTGCCAACGTGTGATTCTGCTCTTGGTGCATCAGGAGAGCACCCGGACCCTCAGACTTGGAACAAGGAAGACCTTTTGAATTTGTGGGATCAGCAGACAGTGAAGGGGCTGGTCTGTGAAACGGTGCGCTCCCTGCCCTGCCGCGACATTTCTTGCTGACTCAGCAGGCAGCAGCAAAGCTCCCCATGGTGGCCCACACAAGATCTCAGACAGTCCTCATCCCACAAAGGCTGGGGGGAGAGCTCAGGCAGATGCAATTTCCTGCCCACCCATGCAGCTTCTGTGTGGTCCGTGGTCCCACCTCACTGGTCCCTTGGCTAAATTATTTCTCTAGGACCTGACAGAGGCAGGGTCCTCTGGTTTGGGGGAAAAGGTGTCATCCTGTCTGGATATTGAGAGTCTGAGATCAGGATGCCATGCTTGGGTCTGGGGAAATCTCACACAATGGAGAAAGAGAACACAAAAGAGCAAGCTGTTTCCTGGCTTGATAAAGCTGCTGCTCCCATGGGCTCTGCCCTAATCACCTCTCCAAGGCCCTGCCTCCTAATACCTTCCCACTGGGGGCTAGGGCTCCAACACAGGCGCTTGTGGGCAACGCAACTCGGTTCGTGGCAGAGGGGATCTCAGCTGGGCCCCGCCTGCAACTAAGGGTCTCACCCTAAGATGGCACCTGAGACATCCAAGCTTAGACGGGAGCACGCAAAACAAACACTTCCCAAATCCCTTGTCCCTCAGAGTGCCCACGCATCCGTGCTGGCCACTCATGACCTGACAGAAGTGTCTCCATAGGACCCATATGAATGAGGAGGACGTGATGCAAACGAACAAAAATGGGCCAGAAGGACAGCCAGTGGTCACGTATGCAGTTCCCTACTGGGAGTTCTTCCTCTCCCTGCACCCCAGCTCCAGAAGACCCACACCCATCTCCCCCCAGCTTCCACTCTTCCCCATGGTGACCACCTACCCCGAGAGCAGATGCAGGAGAGATCAGCGGAGATGTGCCTCCACCCTGTCGGGTCTGAAGTGGCCAAACGAAGAAGCAGAAAACTCCTCCCCCACCAATTTACCCAGCACACGCCTACCTCGTTTTATTGTGCTTTGCTTTTTTGGGCTTTGCAGGCACTGCATCCTGTGCAAATGGAGGGTTTTTAGTGACAGTGTGTAGGGCGAGTCTACTGGGGCCACTTTTCCAAGAGCATTTGCTGCCTCCAAGTCTCTGCTTTGCTACTTCTTGCCCAGTGTGAGATTCTTTTCATTATTATATCTGCTATGGTGATCTACAACCGGTGATTACCTATTGCTGAAAGCTCAGGTGATGCAGAGCATTTTTTTAAACACAAAAGTGTTTTTAAGGGGCACCTGGGTGGCTCAGGTGGTTAAGCACGGACTTCGGCTCAGGTCATGATCTCACGGCTCCCGGGTGGGAGCCCAGTGTTGGGCTCTGTGCTGACACCTCAGAGCCTGGAGCCTGCTTCGATTCTGTGTCTCCCTCTCTCTCTGTCCCTCCCCCACCCATGCTCCATCTCTCTCGTTCAAAAGAAAAATGACTATATTAAAAATGTTAAGGGGCGCCTGGGTGGCGCAATCGGTTAAGCGTCCGACTTCGGCTCAGGTCACGATCTCGCGGTCCGTAAGTTCGAGCCCCGCGTCAGGCTCTGGGCTGATGGCTCAGAGCCTGGAGCCTGCTTCCGATTTTGTGTCTCCCTCTCTCTCTGCCCCTCCCCCGTTCATGCTCTGTCTCTCTCTGTCCCAAAAATAAATAAAAACGTTGAAAAAAAATTTAAAAAAAATGTTAAAAACCATAAAGTGCTTTTTAATTATGGTATTTTTGTTATTTTTGTCAACATAATGCTATTGTGCATGGCAGACTCCAGTCAAGTGATAACTTTCATTCCCACTAGGAATCCAAAGGATTCATTTGAGCTGCTTGGTAGTGGCATTCATTTTATTGCAGTGTTCTGGACCCAAACTCGCAACATCCACACGTTCCGGAAAATGCCTCTGGGAGATGCCTGTGTTTGTGCGGGATCAGGCATCGCAGCCAGATTTGAATGGAGGAAATGGCGCTGGGCTGTCCCTCCCTTGAGAGCCAAGGAATGACCATGGTTGGAAGGACCACACTGGCTCTTGTTGAACCTGTAAAGGAGGTTCACCATGTTTCATGTGCTGAACTCATCCCCCAAATCTGCCCCCTGGCTGAGCTGGAGTAATCCACCAGTTAAGATGCTGGACCACAAGTAAAAAAAAAAAAAAAGACTATGATTGTGTTTTAATTAAAATGCAATGCTAAGCCATGAAAACAAGCTCTCCTATTTCATTTTCATTTCTTACTGTCCCTCAAGTTGCCAGGCCATACGTACTCTCTAAATCTGGGAATATAAAGGACCGCCTTTTCCTGCTGAGGACTGAGCCGCTGACCTCGCCACACCAGCATTCTTCTCAAAGCCAGAACAAACCATCCTAAAATCTGTGGAACCACGAAAGACCCAGAATAGCCAAGGTAATATTGGAGAAGAAAACCAAAGCAGGAGATATCACAACCCCAGACTTTAGCCTCCACCACGAAGCTGTAATCATCAAGACAGTGTGATATTGGCACAAAAACAGACACATAGACCAACGGAATAGAACACAGACCCCAGAATTGGGCCCACAAATATATGGCCAACTAATCTTTGACAAAGCAGGAAAGAGTATCCAATGGAAAAAGGTCAGTCTCTTTAACAAATGGTGCTGGGAGAACTGGACAGCAACATGCAGAAGAATGAAACTAGACCACTTTCTTACACCATACACAAAAATAAACTTCAAAAGGATGAAGGACCTGAATGTGAGACAGGAAACCATCAAAACCCTAGAGGAGAAAGCAGGAAAAAACCTCTTTGTCCTCAGCTGAAACAACTTCTTACTTGATATATCTCCAAAGGCAAATTAAAAGCAAAAATGAACTACTGGGATCTCATCAAGATAAAAAGTTTCTGTACTGCAAAGGAAACAATCAACGAAACTAAAAGGCAACTGACGGAAGGGGAAAAGATATTTACAAATGACATATTGGATAAAAGGGTAGTGTCTAACATCTATAAAGAACTCACCAAACTCCACACCCGAAAAACAAATAATCCAGCGAAGAAATGGGCAGAAGAAATGAATAGACACTTTTCCAAGGAAGACATCCAGATGTCCAACAGGCACATGAAAAGATGCTCAACGCCACTCATCATCAGGGAAATACAAATCAAAACTACCATGAGATATCACCTCATGCCAGTCAGAGTGGCTAAAATGAACAAATCAGGAGCCTATAGATGCTGGCGAGGATGTGGAGAAACGGGAACCCTCTTGTACTGCTGGTGGGAATGCAAACTGGTGCAGCCACTCTGGAAATCAGCATGGAGGTTCGTCAAACAATTAAAAATAGATCTACCCTATGACCCATCAATAGCACTGCTAGGAATTCACCCAAGGGATACAGGAGTACTGATGCATAGGGGGCACTTGTACCCCAAAGTTTATAGCAGCACTCTCAGCAATAGCCAAATTATGGAAAGAGCCTAAATGTCCATCAACTGATGAATGGCTAAAGAAGATGTGGTTTATATATACAATGGAATACTACTCGGAAATGAGAAAGAATGAAATCCGTCCATTTGCAGCAAAGTGGATGGAACTGGAGGGAATTGTGCTAAGTGAAATACGCCAGGCAGAGAAAGACAGATAGTATATGTTTTCACTCTTAGGTGGATCTTGAGAAACTTAACAGAAGACCATGGGAGAGGGGAAGTGGAAAACAAAAAAAGTTACAGAGAAGGAGGGAGGCAAACTCTAAGAGACCCCTAAGGACTGAGAACATACTAAGGGTAGGCAGGGGTGAGGGAGAGGGGAAATTGGGTGATGGGCAGGGAAGAGGGCACTTTTGGGGATGAGCCCTGGTGTTATATGGAAACCAATTTGACCATAGTTATATTTAAAAAAACAATACTTTGGGCGCTCCTGGGTGGCTCAGTTGGTTGAGCGTCAGGCTTCGGTTCAGATCATGGTCTCTCGGTGAGTGAGTTCGAGAGCCACGTCCGGCTCTGGGCTGACAGCTGGGAGCCTGGAGCCCGCTTTGGGTTCTGGGTCTCCCTCTGTCTGCCCCTCCACTGCTTGCACTCTGTCTCTCGCATTGTCTCAAAAATAAATAAGCATTAAAATAACAATAATAGTAATTTGTATTATTAATTTAATAATTTTAATTTAAATTATGTAATTGATTAAGAATAATTAAATGTTGTAATTACTTGATATTATTTTAATATGTAATTTAATACAACTATATCACAAATAATAATAAAATTAAAAAGTAAATAAAGTAAAAATTTTATACCAAAAAAATTATAAATCTTGGAATGGATCGCAGATCTGCGGAGACACACCGGGTTGCAGTTCCCACCTCGTCCAGGGGCGGCGGTAAGTCCACCGCAGGACCCTGGCCCTTGGTTTTCAATCTGGTCCGCCAGAGGGGTATAAAGGAGGAGGAGCAAGCGCGGCTTCAGCCATTCGTGGGTACAGTTGCGCCGAGCGTCTCAGGGGCGCCGTCTGGGCGGGAGCCGGGGCTTCGGAGCCGTCACGTCTCCAGGTACAGCCATCGGGTGGGGGTCTTCTCGGGGGTTTCAGGAGCCATCAGGACTCGGGGCTCTGCCCTGGGAGCCCTCGCGCGGGGGGTCTGCGACCTCAGGTTTCGCAGTTCCGCCCTGGGGTCCGTCGCGGGGGTGTCCCACCGGTCACTTCCCGGCACCGCCCGGCGGGGTGGGTGCACTCGAGGGGCCGTCAGAGCCCTCATGTCCCCTGGCTCCGCCCTGGGGGCCATCGCGGGGGTGTCCCAACTGTCACTTTCCGGCACCGCCCGGGTGGGGGTGCCCTCGAGGGGCCGTGGGAGCCATCAGGGCTCGCGGTTCCACCACCTCCAGGGCGCCACCTTGAGGGTGTCTGAGCCATCGCGTCTGCGGCACCGTCCTGGGGGCCCTCGCGGGGGTTCGCAGAGCCGTCAAGTCCCGCCACACAGCCCTGGGGCCCTTGCGGAGGGCGCTAGGAGGACGCAGTGTCCCGCTCTGGGCGTCCTCTCCAGGGTGGGCTCCTCGGCTCCCTGGAGGCGGGCGCCATCAACCCCCCCCCCCCAAACACCCCCACGGGCTTCTTCCAGGACCGCCCGCGCCTGCTGCTGATAGAACGAGCTCCTTGTGTGAAGACTGTGATTATCCGGGATGTGTTTGCAGGATGGTGAGTGTTAGGGGCCAGCTTGGCCTTGGAAGCCTGACTCTGGATCCAGGTTGGAGAGTTCTTGCGTTCGCCAGGTGGGGGGGCCCTTCCGTTTCTGGGCGAGATCTTGAGGCTTATTGTGCTTAGGAGAAGCCAGAGCTGCCTTCTCACCCCCCAACCCCTCCCCCGCCCTCGGGATTGTGCTCAGGACACTTGTGCCCCAGGCCCCCCTGGGGAGCCAATGCGCAGGTCAGGGCCAGGTCATCCTGGGGGAACCGGTCTGGGTCACTTCAGCGGGTGATTGCGGGGTTTTAGGACCCGAAAGGTTTCCCATTGGAAAACAGTTTCGAACTGGGTTTATCCACCAAAGGTGTGAGCCTTACTGCATGGACCCTGAAGCAGGGGGGCCCAGAC